>NC_137770.1:169968831-170718381 GCF_963455305.1 Plecotus auritus | reverse complement strand
ACTTAGGCACATCAGCCAGTACTAGAGTCACGTTTATAATGCTGTACTGTTTTCCTTGAGCTCTCTTTCTGCCCTTTTAGATTGTGAACTCCTTGAAATCAGAACAATGTCTTTCACTTCTATATTCCACAGCATCTAGAACAGTGCTTGGAATCTGATAGGCTTTTTAAAGAATTTGAACAAACAAGTAAATGTGCCCAAAGTTTCTTTACCCGCCTATACCAAGCCTTTGACATTAGGAGCTCTAACATGTTTGAAAGGTCATAAGGTGGGTGGAGCAAAGTCATTGCTACTTGAGATTGCACGTTTCTAATTGAAATTCTTCCAGTCACTCATATCTGGATAAGGGATGTTTCCCTCATCTCTCATACAAGCATCTCTTTAATTAAAAGACAAATCTAGTAAACCCCAATAGATATGAGTTTTACATAGAAGAAAGGGGTGCTTTTGTGACTTAAATAGCAAAAGAAGACTAAAAAAATTAATGAAAACTTTGGAGGTGATTCTATAGAAGTCAGTGAAAAAGCTCAAAGAAAGGGAAAATGGGTGTTTTATTCTCTAGGCCACACTGCCTCCCTGTGGGAGGTTTTCTAGGGAAGGCTATGCCAAAAGAAAAGCAAGTCCAAGTTTACACAATTGTAAAGTGGTTGTAGCTAGATTCATTTATACCAGAAGTCCACTCCCAAATTCTAGGCCAGGAATGGTGCCAGCGGGGGATTTGTTTTCTGAAAGCCTGATGTCCACTTTTATGGATTTTTGTTCACTTAAAAATAAGTGGTCCTGGGAATGATTTTTGCAAATGTCAACAAGACCAAGAAATGAAATAACCATAGTCTAATTGTTTTGTTTTTACTACTTTGAATAAGTATACTTAGAAGTCTTAATTGTTTAATTTACTTATTAGGAATATATGATCCTAAGATCAATGTCCCTAAAAATCAAAATCACAGAAGGAAGTTCTTCATTTGCTATGTACCAAACAACATTTTTAACTTAGCTTTTTAAACATTTAATTACAATGATCAAAAAGTCAACATAGTCACTGAAATTAGTGATTGCTCCCTGCCTATATATTCTCCTAAAAAACATCAGATGCACTTCTGCAAGTTAAAATGGTACAATCATTTTGAGAAACACCTCAAAGATCAATTTTCAATTACCTGGTAGAAGAAGTAATTCATCGAGTGCTGCTTTACAAAAAAAAAATCTTATGTTTGAGGCACAAAATACATTTTTCATGATTTCAGGCCTTATTTATTTAAACATGCCCCAAGTTTCTAACTGTTCACAGGCATCATTCAAGGACAGAAAATGGTCTTAGTCTTCTGTTTCCACAAAAGGCTTTGAGCAATTTCCAGAAATGAAGTAATTGCTCATGATCTACCTTAATGCAAATATTTGAAGGCTCTGCTTTTGAATTTCCGGAATCTCAGAAGTATTCACATTCATGACTTGTCTATTTCCTGACCAGTTCCCTTTGAAGGGGTTCTGGGATCCATGCTATTATTTGAAATGTCTGGCTGTCTGTAAATAGTGGTGATTTCCTTGATGTCTGTGAGGCTGCTTTCTTCTTATGACCTTTACCTGTAGTTCCTCTCACTGAGGCCACATATTCCTGTATATATCTATGTGCTCTGGTCCATACATACGGTCCTTGTTAGATGAGTTTACTGCTTCATCGTAATGGAAAAGGACACATAGTCATAATATCGACTCTTAGCAGAATCTACATTTTTATTTTCTCCAAGGGTCAAGTTGTTTTATTTACTGCACGCACACAAATAAAAGCTTAAAGTAATATTTTCTTTTTAATGATGGGCAATGAAAGTACACATGCCATCCATATGACAAGCACGTGATTTCTGCATGTCTGCACTAGTACTATTAGAGCAAATAACTCAGGAATTAATAAAGACAATGGTGTACATAATGTTTTCTCATGAGCAATCAGAGGCATGAATTTGAAACAGGGCAAGAGAAAGGGTTAGCCTGAGGGGAAGCTAAGGGGCGGGGCCGGGGGCAGGGGGCGTGGGGAGAGGAGAGCTAAGGAAATCTGCCTGGCACCCTCTCAAAGAAGAGAGGCAGACACTTATATATTTTCAACTTAAGCCAGAGGAAAACAATGGGTTGCTGACATGAGGGAAAATATGAAACAGGAAGTAAAGCAAAAATATTTTCCATTTTCTCTCCCTTATCTTATCAAACTAGGCTTAAAAGGTACAGAGAAGAGATTGTTCTTCTGAGTCAGACAACCTGGACTTAATCTGGAATTTGTCACTAAATAACTGTTTGACCTTGGCCAAGTCAATTTCCTGGGATTGAGTTGCCTTATACTTGAAATAATAATTAAATAATTCCAAGGATGGTTTGGGTTCTAAAAATGAAAAGCACATTCAAGCCCTGGCTGATGTGGCTCAGTTGGTTGGGGTATCATCCTCCCCCTAATTGGTATTCGAGTTCCCAGTCAGGGCACATACCTAGGTTTCAGGTTTGATCCCCAGTTCGAGTGTGTATGGAAGGCAACACATCCATGTTCTCTCTCACGTTGATGTTTCTATCATCTATCTATCTATCTATCTATCTATCTATCTATCTATCTATCTATCTCAAGTCAATAAGTGACTTAAAAAAAAAACATTCAAGGACAGTTGGAGAAGACTGTTCAAGGATAATTTAAGGGGATTGGGTTGAATCACAGTTATAAGTCACTTCTCACTTTTTAATATTGAACACAATCTTCACTTTGAAAGTCCACACACCCCTGAAATAATATTTTACTTCTTTTCATTAGAAATAGATGAAAGGATTGGGAAGACAATAGACATAGAAGCAAAAGAAGTAACCCAGGATAGAAATAATTTGTGGGGGCTGGGGGAGGGGGGTGGATAGATAACCCGCTGGATAACAGAGAGAAGAGGAGGGAGACCCTGGAAGAGAAAATGCGTGGAGACCTATAGGTATGTATTATCATGATATATGCAGGTAGCAATAAGCTGTTTGGGATTGATAAATCTGACATGTAAGGAGCTAGGGAGGAATATGTTCTGTACTAAGGAACATTGACTTTATCCTGCCTCTAATGGGACTTACTATAGGGTTTAAGCAGATTAGCAGAGTGGGTGAGAGCATGGTCTCTCAAGCCAGGCTGCCCAGGCCAAATCCTGGCTCTCTCATTTGGCATTTGGTTCATTTAGGGAAAATATTTTACCATTTTGTGCCTCAGTTTCTTCATCTGTAGAGTATGGATAATAATAGCACCCATCTCATAGGGTTGTTGTTAATATTTGTGTGAGCTGATGTTTAGACCAGTGCCTGGCACAAAGAAATTACTTAACAAATATTGGTTGTGAGCATTAACAATCAGATTTTCAATTTAGCCATGTAATGCAATGGGTATTTCTTAAAGTCTTAGTCATAAAAACGTGGGGGACTGAGATAAAAGTATGAGGCAGATGTTGGACTGAGTATTTTCTATAAAGGATATTATATTATTTTCTCCTCCTGCCCAGATGATAAAGCAAAGTCAAAATGACCTGTTGAGACTCAGACAGGAAATATGTTTGGGGTTAATAATAGATAGATTATTGGAAATTATTTATACTGGTCAACATGACCTAGCTGAAGAAATGTTTTTATATCATCCATCACTAAAGTTATTTTCCTAAGTCAGATTAATCATGAGATGAAAATAACTATCCCCTAATAAGACAATGAAAATGAAGGCACTCTCTTCTACAATACAGCTTCCAAATAGACAATCCAGTAAGAAGCAAGTCTTGGAATGCTAGAATGGAGCTAAAGCTGGGGATCCATCTTTAGAGCTCTGAAAACTAAACCCTGTTAAACAATAGGACTCATGTGAAGGACATACTGCCAACCTGCTGGGTGATGGTCCCATTCTCAAACCCACTCCTCTTGCTTTCCCTGGTCAGTAAACATGGGAATCTACACAATGAACCCATGAACTGGAAGGAGTCTTTAAACTCATCCCTGCTATAAGCAATTCTATGGGGAAGAATGCATATACCCAAAAGCACTTAACTTGGCATCACAAGTGAAAACATGGGAGTGCTAGAGGAAGAGGATGACTAATATAGATTCAATGTCTTCCCATTTATGTTTTTCTGAATCCAACAAATAGGTGTCTTTTCCATCTTTAAATAAATACCTGGAGTGATGAGTGCTAAGCTTGATCAAATCATGCATGTGGGCTAGGAAGAATTGAAATCTGGTATCTCTCAATTATTCAAGTTACCCAGGAATAATTCCAATATAGGATAGAAGCTCTATTGAAGGCAGGGAAGCCAGTTAACAAATTATCACAACAGTTCAGGCAATAGGTAATAAGGGGTTGAACATGGAAATGGAAAGGCAGGTTTAAGAAGAGGTATCTCTCAATTACTCAAATTACCCAAAACTTTTATACTCAGCCAGTGTGCAATTATATTCTCAAGGACACAAGAGCTTAGAAAACACACTATTCAAAGACCATTTTGGAAAGTGTCACTGAGAGATTTCTTCAACAAATATAAATGAATCAAAATAAGAGATAATCACCATGAAGGAGGATTTCTATGTTCTTCTGACTCAGAAGTATAGTTAGATGCTGTGCCATCAATGGACTCTGCAGCCTGGGGAGGAAAGCTTGACTCTGCTTCTTCCTACTTCAACCTGCTTCTTCCTCTCCATCCCCAGATCAGGAAGTTTACCTTGTGCCATAGTCCAGATGATAGCTCATCAAACAAAACTGATCCTAGTCTGTTACTGCCTTGCAACTAACAAAGAAAACATTTAAATAATTAGACATTGTGCTGAGAGAATAAATAAAATCTATTTACCCTCCAACAAAGAACTGCATAGGGCAATGTAGTGACTACTTCCATTGCAAAGGAACTTGAATGATGATTTTCTGTAACATTAAAACCCACATTGTCCACACTAAATTGTAGGGATTTTTTCCAATGGAAAAGATTAACAGAACTCCTGCTGCAGATGCTAACTTCCCAATCACCTCTTTGTGCCATAGCCTAACAGTGAGGAAATACAAACATGCTAACTGTGGCTATCTCTGGGGCATAAATTTTATTTCTATATTGTCCAATTTTTCTACCATGACCCTGGTATATATAAACTTTTTCAAATAGCATAAAGAATTTTGTACAAAATTATTTAATCACATATTTCTGAATACATATATTAAACAGACTGTTATGATAATAATGTTTATGTCCGGGTTATAAGATAATAGATGCACATTTTCTTCCTTTTCTTCCTTAACTTTCCAAATCATCCATAAGATATTATAAAGCATTATATAATTGTATTATATGATATATAACTGTGTTCTATAATAATTGCATTTTATGGGAGGAAAATAATTTTTATTTAAAAACTGAAAGGAATGGGCAATAATATAAAATAATATTGTGACTTCAAGTCCATTTTAAGCATTCATATAATCATGGCTGTCTCACTGGGAGTCATTAGTGTGGATGATGACTAGCAATGATGTCAAAAAAGTCAAGGGAAGAGAAAGTTAAGGGAAAATAAAACATAATCAAGTAATTAGGTACTATAGAAGTCAAGAATATCAAGACTTAGAGGTTTCCATTGGAAATGGCAAGGCAAACTGTTCTCAAAACTGCCTGGTACTGGCACAAGAACAGATATATAGACCAGTGGGGACAGAACAGAGAACCCAGATATCGACCCAAACCATTATGCTCAATTAATATTTGACAAAGGAGGCAAGAACATACAATGGAGTCAAGACAGTCTCTTCAATAAATGGTGTTGGGAAAATTGGACAGATGCATGCAAAAAAAATGAAACTAGACCACCAACTTACACCATACACAAAAAATAAACTCAAAATGGATAAAGGACTTACACGTAAGATGGGAAACCATAAAAATCTTAGAAGACTCCATAGGCAGCAAAATAGCAGATATTTGTCATAGCAATATCTTTGCTGATACAGCTCCTAGGGCAATGAAAACTAAGGAGAAAATAAACAAATGGAACTAAATCAAAATAACAAGCTTCTGCACAGCAAAAGAAACCATCAACAAAGCAACAAGAAAGCCCACTGCATGGGAGAACATATTTGCCAATGTTATCTCCAATAAGGGTTTAATCTCCAAAATTTATAGAGAATTTATAGAGCTTAACAAAAGGAAGATAAATAATCCAATCAAAAATGGGCAAAGCACATAGACACTTTTTGAAAGAGGACACACAGAAGACCAGGAGACATATGAAACAAAGTCACTAATCATCTGAGAGATGCAAATCAAAACAACAATGAAGTACCATCTCACACCTGTCAGAATGGCTATCATCAACAAATCAATAAACGACAAGTGCTGGCGAGGATGTGGAGAAAAAGGAACCCTCTTGCACTGCTGGTGGGAATGCAGACTGGAGCAGCCACTGTGGAAAACAGTATTGTGTTTCCTCAAAAAATTAAAAATGGAACTCCCATTTGACCCAGTAATACCACTTCTAGGAATATATCGAAGAAAACAGAAACACCAATCAGAAAGGATGTATGCACCCCTATGTTCATAGCAGCACAATTTACAATAGCTAAGATTTGGAAATAGCCTTAGGGCACATCAGCAGGTGAGTGGATTAAAAAACTGTGTTACATCTACACAATGGAATACTATGCTGCGGTAAAAAAGAAAGAATTCTTACCATTTGCAACAGCATGGATGGAACTGGAGAACATTATGTTAAGTGAAATAAGCCAGTCAGAGAAAGATAAATATCACGTGATCTCACTCATTTGTGGAATATAAAGAACATTATAAACTGATGAACAAAATAGAAACAGAGGCAAAGAAGCATCAAACAGACTGTCAAACTACAGTGGGAAGGCAGGGGAGGGTTGAGGAAGGGTAGGAGATCAACCAAAGGACTTGTATGCATGCATCCTATATAATAAAGAGGTAATATGCAAATTGACCATCACTCCAACACACAAGATAGCTGTCCCCATGTGGTCAAAGATGGCCGCCCCCATGTGGACACAAGATGGCCGCCACAAGATGGCCAGCAGGAGAGGGCAGTTGTGGGCAATCAGACCATCATGGAAGGGCTGTTGGGAGGGACCAGGACTTCAAGGGAGGGCAGTTGGGGGGAAACCAGGCCTGCATGGGAGGGCCATTGGGGGAACCAGGCCTGCAGGGGAGGACAGTTGAGGGAACCAGGCCGGCAGAAGAGGGCAGTTGGGGGCAATCAGGCCTGCAAGGGAGGGCAGTTGGGGACGACCAGGTCAGCAGAGGAGAGCAGTTAGGGGCGACCAGGCCAGCAGGGGAGGGCAGTTAGGGGGGACCAGGCTGGGAAGGGAGTGCAGTTGGAGGTGACCAGGTCTGCAGGGAAGGAGAGTTAGGGGTGACCAGGCCAGCAGGGGAGGGCAGTTGGGGGCAATCGGGCCAGCAGGGGGGGGAAGTTAGGGGCGACCAGGCTGGCAAGGGAGGGCAGTTAGGGGTGACCAGGTCTCAGGGGTGGGCAAACTTTTTGACTCGAGGGCCACAATGGGTTCTTAAACTGGACCGGAGGGCCGGAACAAAAGCATGGATGGAGTGTTTGTGTGAACTAATATAAATTCAAAGTAAAGGAGCGGAGGGGAGAGCAAGAGAACCCTCCACTCTTTCGGCTCCGCGGGCCGGATAGAACAGCCGAATGGGCCGGATCCCATGGCTGGGTTAGGGGATGATCAGGCTAGCAGGCAGAAGTGGTTAGGAGCAATCAGGCAGGCAGGCAGGTGAGTGGTTGGGAGCCAGCAGTACTGAATTGTGAGAGGGATGTCTGACTGCTCGTTTAGGCCTGATCCTGGTAGGCAGTCGGACATCCCTCGAGGGGTCCCAGATTGGAGAGGGTACAGGCTGGGCTGAGGGACACACACACACACACACACACACACACACACACACCGTGCACAAATTTCATGCACCGGGCCTCTAGTATAAGTATAACCAATGGACACAGACACTGAGGGGAGATGGGGAGGGCATGTGCTGGGAGGTAGGGGAGGTGGGGGCGGGGAGTCAATGGGGGAAAAAGGAGACATATGTACTACTATTTGTAATAATTTAAACAATAAAAATAAATAAATAAATACAATTTTTTAAAAAAAGAAATGGCAAGGTAAGAGCTATTTCAGTAGAATGGTGGTGTTATCAGTGTTAAAGTTCTTGATAGAAATCAAGAGGAAACCCCAGAGAAATTTCCAGACAGATTTTCTTAACAGATTAAGATTATTCTGGAGCCCAAGGGAGGCAGCGCAGAGGAAAGGAAGGTTCTCTGAACAGGCTTGGGGGCTGGCTCTGCCTGGCTGCTTTAACAAGTTAAAAAAGGCAGCTTGTGGAATTTTCCATTTCAGGGTGGGGTGCCTTCCTTTCCCAGCTGTGTTGCCTGTAACTATGTTCACGCCTGTGTTGTGAGGACAAACCTTGATCAACTGTGCATGTAGGTCAGTAGTTTAAGCAGTTAGAAGGGAGATAAAATGAGCTACCTCTGCATTTTTGAGTAGGGAATGGAGGAGTGGTGACATTTTTGCATTCAGCGTTCCTTCTGTCCATCTCATGACCTTGGGGTCCCAGACTCAGATCTCTATTCTTTCTCGGTGGAGGCAGAAATCAAATGGAATAGTTTGGAGAGTGAAATGAAAGAGGAGAGGCAGGGACTTTAAAAAGTATCAGAGAGGTTGAATGCTCAAAGTAGCTCTCATGGGGCAAAAGGGACAGTTCTCACCCAAAACATCTAAAGCAATATACTTTTGATTTTCTCTGCAACTACCTTTCTGTACTTATCCCTTAAAAATCATACCAAATCTCTTTTAGAAATCCATGTGGTTCCAATGAATCTTGCTCCATTTTTCTACAGGGTTGGCTAAACTCAGCAAGGCTTTCTATTCCCCTCACACAGTGTTTGGTTCATGGGTGGATAGGGGGCCTACACTGGATCAAACACAGGGATAATTAAAAGTTTTGCTAGGCATTCTGGGACAATTGCCACCGCTCTGAGAGCCACATTAAGTGCCATGTGAACTGTACCCCTCCGGAGTGGTCCTAACAGATATTTTCTCCTACTGTGAAAAAAAAAAAAATGTGCTGTGAGAATATGATGTCTACAGTCTTGTGGCCACGAAGACAGAAAGAATGAGGACAAAGGCACTATGTGAACAAAGCTGAGTGACATGAGGACAAATGGAGTAAATCACAGCAGAACAAAACAAGAGCCCAGACCAGACTTCCCCTTCAGACTGTCCTACCTCTGGACTTTTTCAATAACATGGGCTGATAAATCTCTTTATGTATTAATCTAGTTAAAGCTGAATTTTCTATTATGTACAACAAAAAATCATTCTGATGGATCCAAAACCCTGCTTCCTTATTTGTCCTGATTGCAAACATTCTATACAAAGGCTTGGGTTTCATTTTTTTTTTTTTTTTTTAAGCAAGCAGGCAAAGAAAACCACCTACATTGTCCAGAAAAACGAAGGTGAAATTTAATACACTATTTCAAGAATTTACCCATTCCTGGGCCAAAAAGAAACACACAGCAGGGCTTTGAAGCCCATCTTGTTGCAGAATTTGTTGGGTCGGCAGGCACTGCGGTTCTGCTTCTTTCTCCCTTCATCTGCTCAGTCCCCGAGATGGGACCAACTATCAGGATCCTTAACATCTCGTTTTCTGCCTTTCTACCAGTATAAGCTCATGCTTGTGTTTCACTTAATGTATTTCTTAGCTCGATGTTAATAATATTTCCATTTTCTCCTTTATATGTATTATTTCTGTGTACTATTTTACCCGGTCTAAAGAAAGTGGAAAATTCCCTAAGTTAATCCTAAAACCAGGCTTCCAGTTCAAGTTTCTTTCCATGACACCACCATACACAGATGAGTGTCCTTTCCCCTAGACAAAAGTTGCTGCATGCATCTCAATTTGAAGAAGTAAAAAGAAAGGAAAATACACACTAAACCAAAAAGAATTTAGGGGAAAAAAGGCAACCCTCAAACCCTCTCTGCCACATTCTGGAGGGCATTAGCTTAATCCACTCTACTCAACTTTTGCCTTTAATCATCCTTTGTCTAATGTGAGGTTCTCTCCTCATGTGAAAGTTGTTAAGACACACAAGGTAAAATCAGCCCAGATTTTCTTGGTCCTGATGCTTCCCAATAGTCCAACTTGCAGCCACACAAGGTCATGTTCAACATGAAGTGCAGTATGGTGATTCCCCCCCCCCACCCCCCCCACACTGAGAGACAAAAGTACTTCAAAGAAATGCTACTCGGAGAGGAGGAAACTTCAGCTTGATTTCTAGCTACATAGCCCTTTTTATATATCCACTCCCCCCCCCACACACACACACACACACCAACTAAATAATGAACTTCTAAGAAATTTTAATCTGGACTCAGGAAAATAACACCTTAAAGACATACGGAATAAAAGAAAAAGTTGAAAAGAAAATGTGTAATACATGTATTAACATCAAAAGGAAATTCTATTACTAAAGCTCTCTGTCATTATGAGCAGAAGAGATTATATTCTGTGGCCTTCAGAAATGCAGTTTTACCAGCTAGACTGCTAAGTAGTCTACTGGCTATAAAGGTAGGTTTCTGGAACATGGCCTAGATATGTAAAAGCTCACAGTGAAGAATTTTTAAATTGTTATTGTTGAAAAAACATGAAAATGATTAACTTGCCCATCCTTACTTCAACATTGATTTCAAGATTACAAATAACCCTTAGAGTAATAGAACTTTTTTAAATCATACTACACACACTGTTTTAATCATACAATAAATTTGGCTATTTGACTACTGATGTCCATTTTACAAAAGTTGCCCTCCTGTAAAAACCTTAAGTACTATATAAATCAGGTCAATTTTATTTAGAGTGTGATGCTAGATCTCTGAATCAATTACTCTGAATTCTACAAAAATTGATTCAATATTGGCAATAAAATATAGGAAAATATACTTGATTTGTTTGATTTACAAATATAACCCTGGATAAAGACCAAATTATTTAAAGTGTTTTAAAATGTTATCTAGTCCATATTTGTGTAACCCAGGGACTCAATAACTTTTATAATACCAAGAGCCAAGAAGAAATTATGAACAAATATTTTTTTAAAAAAAAATAGCTAGAGAACAAATTGAGTTATCCAAAGAAGTCAAGTCCTCATTATACATAAAAATTTCAAATTAGATGCTGGTTAATTATGCTTTTTCCCCTAAAAATTAATTACATGTGACCTATGTGCTTAAAAAATTGTGATATATGTCTCAAACATGAAATTCTACTGGTTTGTACCAAAGATGTGTTCTATCCCTTGACACCCAGAAAAACACATTTGAAAGGCTTTTTTAACAGCTAGCAGTTCCTAACATATTAAATAATTTGCTATTCACAGTGAGAAACCATTTATATGGCATCTATATGGTGTTGGCAATCAATACTTATACACATTCTATTAGAAATCTTAAGAAGTCAGAATTTTCTGTATTGCATTTTTTAATGTATGATTTGTGCTTCTTAATTAATGATCCAAAAATCAATAGCTGCTTATTTCAATTGATTCTCTACAGAAAAAAACTGGATGCATCTTAGAAAGATAAAAGGTTAAGATTGGTACTTTATGAGAAAACTAGCCACCAACAAGTTATGCTGGTATTTGTTGACTTAGTTTGCCTTAGTTCCCGCAGAATAGCCTAGAAATTTCCAATTGCATAGAAAGAGAACTAATATCAAAGCATCATACCTTGTCCCTGCGGTTTGGAGATATTTTTATAGGTAAACTAAACTATGCAAATTGTCCTATCAAGTTATCCTATATAATAAAAGCCTAATATGCCAATTGACTGTCACTCCAACACACAAGATGGCTGCCCCCATGTGGTCAAAGATGGCTGCCCCCATGTGGACACAAAATGGCCACCACAAGATGGCCAGCAAGGGAGGGCAGTTGGGGGTGACCAGGCCTGCAGGGGAGGGCAGTTTGGGGGGACCAGGCCTGCAGGGGAAGGCAGTTGGGGGGGACCAGACCTGCAGGTGAGGGCAGTTGGGGGGGACCAGGCCTGCAGGGGAGGGCAGTTGGGGGGGACCAGGCCTGCAGGGGAGGGCAGTTAGGGGCAATCAGGCCATCAGGGGAGCAGTTAAGCATCAATCAGGCTGGCAGGGGAGTGGTTAGGGGGTGATCAGGTTGGCAGGCAGAAGCAGTTAGGGGCAATCAGGCAGGCGAGCGGTTGGAGCCAACATTCCTGGATTGTGAGAGGGATGTCCAACTGCCCATTTAGACCCGATCCCAGAGCCTAAATGGGCAGTTGGACATCCCTTGAGGGGTTCCAGATTGGAGAGGGTGCAGGCTGGGCTAAGGGACACCCCCCCCCCCCGCCCCCGTGCATGAATTTCATGCGCTGGGCCTCTAGTAGAGATAATAAGAGAAGCAACATAATTGATAAACATGGGCCTAAGATATGTGTATGTGTCGGGTCTAAGTTGTTTAAACCTACATACTTGAATATATTTACATAAAATAAAATTCTAATTCTAAAATAACAAGTCAAAAGATGTGTGTGATAAAGGAATGGCATTTGTGCCAATTTTCAAGGAAGTACATCAGGAAGAAATTTTTAAAAATATATGTTCACGATCATTCATTGCAACATTGTTTTTAATAAAATGACATGAAGTATTAAGCAGTTCTGGGCATTTATTTTTGCCATATGCCTTCTTATCATTACTGGGGATAATTAATGATATCTCATCTTTAATTTATATAGCTAATTATATCAGTGCATTTTCAAATCTTAAAATTATCACATTATTGAAATAAACTATACCATTGAAAAAATTATTATTTATGGTAAAGACTTATCCTATCTAATAGAAGAGTAATATGCAAATTAACCATCACTCCGCTACACCCACAAGCCACGCCCACCAGCCATGCCCACTAGCCAATCAGGAGCGAATATGCAAATAAACCCAACCAAGATGGCTACCGCCACAGAGAACAGGAAGGAGGCTTGGTTTTCCGCGGCTATGTAGGAAGCCAAGCTTTCCGCCTGCCCTTGCCAGCCCAGGCCTCCAATCAGGCTACAAAGTTTCAATAATAGAAGATACATAAATCCCCAAACAGAAATGGCAGCAGCCACAGAGCTGGAAAGAGCAGGAGGCTAGGGTTGCCCCGGTTATGGAGGAAGCCAAGCTTCTGCAGCCCTGGCCGGCCCAGGCCTCCACTTAAGGCTACAAAGTTTCAATTATAGAAGATACATAAATCCCAACAGAAATGACTGCCACCATGGAGCAAGCAGAAGGCTTGGCTCTGCTCCAGGCTACAAAGTTTCAATTGTAGAAGATAAATAAACCCCAGATACCAGGGCCTCTGCTTGGGTCGCCAGGGAGTGTGGCCAGCCTGCAAACCACCACAGGCCCCTCGCCCAGGCCACCCCACACCACAAGGGAACCCCCACCCTGATCCGGGACACCCTTCAGGGCAAACCAGCCGGCCCCCACCTGTGCACCAGGCCTCTATCCTTTCTAATAAAAGAGTAATATGCAGATTGACCATCACTCCAACACACAAGATGGCTGCCCCCATGTGGTCAAAGATGGCTTCCCCATGTGGACACAAGATGGCCACCACAAGATGGCCAGCAGGGAGGGCAGTTGATAGGGACCAGGCCTGCAAGGGAGGGCAGTTGTGGGTCATCAGGCCAGCAGGGGAGGGCAGTTAGGGGTGACCAAGCTGGCAGAGGAGGGAAATTGGGACGACCAGGCCTGCAGGGAAAGGCAGTTGGGAGGAACCCAGGCCTGCAGGGGAGAGCAGTTGCAGGGGGACCCAGGCCTGCAGGGGAGGGCAGTTAGGGACAAACAGGCTGGCAGGGGATCAGTTAGGCATCAATCAGGCTGGCAGGGGAGTGGTTAGGGGTGATCAGGCTGGCAGGCAGAAGCGGTTAGGGGCAATCAGGAAGGCAGGCAGGTGAGCAATTGGGAGCCAGCAGTCCTGATTGTGAGAGGGATGTCTGACTGCCCGTTTAGGCCCGATCCCGGGCAGTCAGACATCCCTCAAGGGGTCCCAGATTGGAGAGGGTACAGGATGGGCTGAGGGACACTCCCCCCCCCCATGCATGAATTTCGTGCCCCGGGCCTCTAGTTTGCTAATATAGCGGTGACACTGAAGAGAATAATAAGAACCTCATTTACTTACTTTCTTTAAATCTACATAATTTTCACTTCCCGTCTCAGCCATAATCACAGAACCCTCCACTAAGTACTGTAGTGGGTTAGGACTCGTACTGAGGACCATGGCTTTGAGGAAGGCTGGTTAAGAATCGACTATCATTCTTTACTGTTTCACTAAGGCACCATGATGTGCTTCACATACTCTCTGCTGCTTTGCTACCACATTTAATGCGTAGAACAATGGCAAGACCAGACACTACCCAGGCTCTCATTGGAGCCAGGAGCGGGACAGACCTGAGGCTGCTCCTGGAACCCACATATCTCATTTCCCCTTCCCAGGCCCCAGCATTGCCTTAATGCTCATCTGAGGGAAAGGGCTCCCATCCCTGAGTTCCTCTCAGAGATTCTTCCTTCCTCTTCTCCCTCTAAGACCTCTAACATATTTCCTCAATGGGTCCCACTTTCAGAAGCTCTACCTGGCTTTCTATATTGCCACAAACTTTTCCTGAAGCAAGGAAGTCTCAAGCTGGCTACCTACTCTCTTTGCAAAGGGGGAAATAAAAAGTGTGTGTGTGGGGGGGGGGGGTAATTAAATGTTTTTAAATTAAATAAGTTCAAATATTTGAAAAAGTCTTCTATCACACTAACATATTACTTAATAAACTATTACAGTATTACTAGAGGCCTGGTGCACGAAATTCGTGCACGGGGGGCAGGGGGGTGTCCCTCAGCCCAGCCTGCACCCTCTCCAATCTGGGACCCCTCAAGGGATGTCCAACTGCCCGTTTAGGCCCTATCCAGGATCGGGCCTAAATGGGCAGTCGGACATCCCTCTCACAATCAGGACTGCTGGCTCCCAAATGCTTGCCTGCCTGCCTTCCTGATTGCCCCTAACCACTTCTGCCTGCCAGCCTGATCACCCCCTAACCACTCCCCTGCCAGCCTGATTGATGCCTAACTGATCCCCTGCCAGCCTGTTTGTCCCTAACTGCCCTCCCCTGCAGGCCTGGTCCCCCCCAACTGCCCTCCCCTGCAGGCCTGGGTCCCTCCCAACTGCCTTTCCCTGCAGGCCTGGTCGCCCCCAACTTCCCTCCTCTGCCAGCTTGGTCACCCCTAACTGCCCTCTCCTGCAGGCTTGATTGCCCCCAACTGCCCTCCCTTGCAGTCCTGGTCCCTACCAACTGCCCTCCCTTGCTGGCCATCTTGTGGTGGCCATCTTGTGTCCACATGGGGGAAACCATCTTTGACCACATGGGGGCAGCCATCTTGTGTGTTGGAGTGATGGTCAATCTGCATATTACTCTTTTATTAGATAGGATAGAGGCCTGGTACACGGGTGGGGGCCAGCTGGTTTGCCCTGAAGGGTGTCCCGGATCAGGGTGGGGGTTCCCTTGGGGCGTGGAATGGCCTGGGCCAGGGGCCTGTGGTGGTTTGCAGGCTGGCCACGCCCCCTGGCGACCCAAGCGGAGGCCCTGGTATCTGGGGTTTATTTATCTTCTACAATTGAAACTTTGTAGCCTGGAGCAGAGCCAAGCCTTCTGCTTGCTCCATGGTGGCAGTCATTTCTGTTGGGATTTATGTATCTTCTATAATTGAAACTTTGTAGCCTTAAGTGGAGGTCTGGGCCGGCCAGGTTGTGCAGAAAGCTTGGCTTCCTCCATCGCTGGGGGCAACCCTAGCCTCCTGCTCTCTCCAGCTCCATGGCTGCCACCATTTCTGTTTGGGTTTATGTATCTTTTATCATTGAAACTTTGTAGCCTTGAGTGGAGGCCTAGGCTGGCAAGGGCAGGCAAAAAGCTTGGCTTCCTCCATTGCTGGGGAAACCCAAGCTTCCCTCCTGCTCTCTGTGGCCATAGCCATCTTGGTTGGGTTTATTTGCATATTTGCTCCTGATTGGCTTATGGGTGTGGCTTGTGGGTGTAGCGGAGTGATGGTTAATTTGCATATTACTCTTTTATTAGATAGGATAAAGCAGACTCATCCATAATTTCCTTTGATGCACCATGTTTGTATAGTTTTGGTTGCACTTATTAAAAAAAGAGAATTTAGCCCTAACCGGTTTGACTCAGTGGATAGAACGTCGACCTGTGGACTGAAGGGTCCCAGGTTTAATTCCAGTCCAGGGCATGTACCTTGGTTACGGGTACATACCCAGTGGGGACTATGCAGGAGGCAGCTGATTGATGTTTCTCTCTCATCGATGTTTCTGACTATCTATCCCTCTTCCTTCCTCTCTGTAAAAAATCAATAAAATATATTTTTAAAAAAAATTGTTAAGGTAGCAAATTTATGTTGTGTGTTTTTTACCACATTTTAAAAAATGCTATGTAAACCAACTAAGGAAATTTCCCCAATCTCTCTCTCTCTCTCTCCTTTATCTTCAGCTTTAAAGGTTAATTTGCACTAACATTTTTATTTCTCTCACCAACTGGTACTTCTCTGTAAAATAATATATTTGGTTGAAATTGCTTATAACCACACTTCAAATAATAAAATTATAATATTCTTCTTCTTTTCAATAATATATCAGTGTTTTGGTCATAAAACAGCAAACTCGGGACTAAAAGGAAAGGGCCTTGAAGAGAGGCTTCTCACTAAGTCTTCACTGAATTACATGCAAAAGAGATTTTTATCAGGTTATATAAACTATAGGCTTAGCCCAAGCATTTTAATTCTTAATCTAGACCAGTGGTTCTAAACCTTGCTTAAATATTAGAATCACCTGAGAAAATTTAAAACTCTTGCTCCTTAAGCCATGACTTGGACCAATTAAATTAGAATCTCTGAAGTTGAGACCCAAGCATCAGTGGTTTTTTTAAAGCTCCCCAATGGGCAAAGTTGAAAACACTGGTATAGGCTTATCTGATATACAAGCCATCAAGAATTAGAAAGATTATTTAACTCAAGTGTAGTCATAAATTCCATGTATCAAACAAAATAACCATAAATCTTCCAGTGAGACGCTTCACTAAGTTATGTACTAAGAAAAATTCTAGAATATTTAGTGTGAAATATCCTATATAATAAAAGGGTAATAAGCAAATTGACCCTAACAGCAGAACAATGGGAAACGACCGGGCGCTATGACGTGCACTGACCACCAGGGGATCAGTGCGCTTCCACAGGGGGAGTTCCGCTCAGCCACAAGCCCGGCTGTTGGCTGCGAGCACAGCGGCTGTGGCGGGAGCCTCTCCTGCCTCTGCAGCAGCATTAAGGATGTCCAACTGTGGCTTAAGCCATCAGTCAGACATTCCCTGAGGGGTCCCAGACTGCAAGAGGGCACAGGACAGGCTGAGGGACTCCCACCCCCAGGGCACAAATTTGCACGCACTGGGCCTCTAGTCTGTGCTATAAAGATATCCAAGTATAGAGGATAAGCAAGCCAATTTCCATATGAAATAGCTCCCTTTCACAGGCTATATTCTAGTCAATGATAAATAGGGCTAATCAAGGTAAAGTGATAGAAGTTATAAAGGACTTCCAGTCTCTTCTGTTTCTTGACTTTTTCCAAATCAATTCAGATGCCACCTTCCTGTCCCAATCAATCCCAACCCCACTCCTTCTGGAAGAGCACAGGCTGAATTCTGAATTTTTCACTCTATATCTCATTCACATAAATATGTTTGCTACCTGAACTTCATTTTTAGGCTTTTTTTTTTTTTTTCACTGATTTCAGAAAGAGAGAGAGAGAGGGAAACATCAATGAGGTGTGAGAGAATCATTGATTGGCTGCCTCCTGCATACCCCACACTGGGGATTGATCCTGCAACCCAGGCATGTGCCCTGACCAGGAATGGAACCATGACCTCCTGGTTCATAGGTCCACACTCAACCACTGAGCCACGCCGGCAGGGCATAAGCTTCGATTTTTAATTGTGTTACTATCAGCTCTCTTCCAATATATTTACAAATGGAATCTGGGTTGGTGCCTGTATGTACAAGGGGCTGTGATTGTGGGATGCAGTTCTAATGGGCTTGGGAAAATGCCTAGAGGAGTAAGGGCTGAAGTAACAGCCTGAGCTTTTCCATAGTTAAGTGGAGCTGGTTGCAGTTGGCTTCTTCCCAACCCTGCTTATCAGCTGGGGCTAGAAGCATGGGAGGCCATGGGCCTCTCTTTTAGTCTACCCCGATGGCGATCAGATCACTCCAGTACAAACCAGGGATAAAGACTGCAAGCTACTAAGCCTGGGAAAAAGCACACGGGAAGTCTCAACTCCAGGCCATGAATGAGAGAGGTGGGGCCTCAGGGACCTTCAGGGTTGGTGAATTAGGTAGCATCGAGGGTTGAGTATTTACCCTGGATTGGATACTTTCCATGTATTCCAAGTTTAATCCTCCCCGCTAGGGAGTGGCAAGTACATTCTGAAGAGGAGGAGATTGACCCTCAGAAAGGTTAAGTGACTCTCATCCAAGGTCACACAATTATTAAGTGCTCATGGAGCTTTGTGTACATTCAAAAATTTAGAAGTACCATTAAACATAAACTTCCAAATTCCATAAGTATCTAAATCATGTCCAAGACCAATTTTCAAAAAATTTGATACATAGCAGAATGTTTCACCTGACTCCTTTCACTCAAACTGTAAAACATAACAAAGATTAAAATGCAGTATGCTCATTTTCATTTTATAATGTAAAACATTAAAGAAAAATCAATAAAAGTTTTAAAATTTTATCGTATTGCAAATGGTTGGGGGACGGTAGTTATTAGTTATTGAATTTATGGTTACATTTAAAATGAAACGTAATTTTTATTTTCATTTTTCTCTGATGTATGCGTTTGTTCTCTCATCTCCTAAGCTCATTAAAGGGATTTTCTTTTAAAGGAAAGCTAATTATTTTCAGATTTTTCATATTACATTCTAAATATTACATCCTAAATATTATATCCATAAAGCTCAGAAACACAGACTGTGGGCTGGAATATCCCAGGTGGACAGAGTCTCAAAAAGTGATAATACAATTTAATTTGTACAGTAATATATCAAGTGTGCATCAGATTTTTATCCTTACACTTTATAAACGTGTTTACCAGGCATATGCTATAAAATATACATAGCTGTATACCTGTGGAAAAAAGACATACATAGAAAAGTATGATCTGTCCAAATAGCTTGGGGGGGAAAAATAAGTGTGTATATGACATTTCTGACAAGGCTGTTTTGACACAGCTGTGCGCTGATGCAGCTGTTTCGTGCAGATTTTTAAACACAGCCCAAAAAACACACCATTAAACTTTCAGCTGTTTCTATTAACAAGTAATGTGTGAAACAGACATTTTCTTTCCATTCTAAAATCTCTCCACAGCCTTGAACTTCATCCTGTTGTAGATCCCCACCCCCTGGGACAGAAGGCAGGGATTAAGTGGGTGTCTGGAATGAGGTGGGGTCAGAGATGGGTTGAGGATGAGGGATGGGGTGAGGTTAGGCATCATCTGGCAGACAAACTATATGTGACCAGAAGTTATATGTTTACCACACTTACTCATCTCAGAGAGGGCCATCCATCATTTTTAGCAAAGGGCTTGCTCATTCTCTGAGAATTCGCTCATATCTTAAACAGTCTGCTAAATTTACTATGGGCATACTCCCTTACATTCATGAATAAACAGAATTGTCTGTGTAAAAATGTTACTTCACCTGTTTTACATTTGAACATTTAGAGAACTCGATTGTGGATACTCCTGTTTGCAGGTTTCCTAATTATGAAAATCTGATCTGACTGGGTGTATAGTGCACTGAAATGAGGGAGGATACTTGAACTACAATATGATTTCTACACAGAAAACGTTTTGCATGTTTTCTAGCAGTTCTCTCACTCCTCAATGACATTTTTTTCTATATACAAAAGTAATGCATACTTAGCCCGGCCGGTGTTGCTCAGTGGTTGAGCATAGACCCACAAACTAGGAGGTTCATGGTTTGATTACCTGTTAGGGCCCATGCCTCGAATGTGGGCTCAATCCCCAATAGGGGGTGTGCAGAAGGCACCAATCAATGATTCTCTCTCATCATTGATGTTTCTATTTTCTCTCCCTTCCTCTCTCTGAAATCAATAAAAAACCATATTAAACAACAACAATAATAATAATGCATATTTAAAGAATTTCCAGGATTAGATAAAATAAAAAGAAAAAAGGATCTGAATCAAGGGTGGCTGGGGATATCTGTTGCACCCATACACTGTAACAAGTGATCTAAAATCTAAAAGAGAAATGTTAACACCATCATGTCAAAGGTCATGAGAGCAAAGGACTGTTTGAAAGCAGCTATTTTAGAAAGGCTGCATCAACATGTCTGATTTGGAGAAATGCCAACATATGATCACACTTATGTCCTCTTCTCCAAAGAAGCAAAGATATATCTTGCTCCCTTATACCCACTTTGGCATTTTTTATCCAATTGCTTTTATTCAATTGATGTCTCTAATGAAATGAAATCAATAAATTATGACCTTGCTCCAAGAAAAGCTCTGGTGGTTGACGTTAGCTATCTTACTAGAAAGAAAGGTCTATAAGTTGCTCACTATGTTACAAAGGAATTACCTATCAAATTCGTTAGGACTACCTTGTGAAGTATTGCTAATTAAAGAGATAATGCTAATTTGGTTCATTGTCTAATTGTAGACACTGTTAGTGAGTGAATGGATTCTAACTGTCATTTAGAACAGCAAAATCGATCTTTGAACTACTATGGGAGCCAATATGTAGTGATTTTTCAGTACGGAAACTATTTCTCCTGAATGAAGGATTTGGTGCTTTATCTTTGAGTTCTTTATATATCATCTGGTTTCCATTTTTTCTTGGGCTTCATGCCCCAGTGAACATGTGTGTATGTTCTTGTGCTTGGGCAATACATAATTGCCCAAACATATCATTGTGGATTCGTATATGTATGAATACACATCCACATTACTTCAAAGTAAAACTGTTGCATTAAAGTACATACACACAGGAATAGGAAGAAACTGAAACCTGCAAAGACCATGCACAGGTAAGAAAATCAAGATTGAAATACAAATTCCATATATTAGCTCTAAAGTAGCCACTGCAGAGTTGACAAAATGAAATTTAGAAAATCAAAAGTGTAAATAATATGTATGGTGTAATTACTTCAAAGCATTGTCATTTCACATGGAACTGCTTTGCCCATAAATGTATAACCTCATTAAATATCTTTGAGCCCTTCCTAAATGCCAGGCAATGTTCTAATATTAGTGATACAGTAATGCACAAGATGGACCAAGTCCCTGCCTTCAGGAAGCATCTAGTCTAACAGAATAGACAGACAAAATAGGTAAAGATATAATTATATAATTTCAGATCATGATTATTTGTTTAAAGAAAAATAAAGCAGAGTGAGGAAATTCAGAATGACTCTAAGGGTGATGGATAGAGTAACAATATTTGATGAAAGACCTAAATGAAGTGAACCAACCATGTAATTGTATGAGGGGTAAGTGTCAGATGGAGGGGAAAGCAAATACAGAAGATGTAAGGCAGAAAAAGCATGGTGTACTCAAGAATCCACAAGGCTAGGGTGGTTGGAGGAGAGCAGGAGAAAGAGAGGTAATTCATGAGATAGAAGAATCAGGCAAGAACTGGATGCTGTCCTCTCCGGAGGAGGAAGCAGCAACAAGGGAAGAGCAGTACTGAAGTAGGAGACCGGGGCAGCAAGGAAGCCAAGAGAAGAAAGGGTTTCCAGGAGGAAGAAGTGATGCACTGTGTCAAATGATGCCAAGAAACTGGTAAAATGAAGATAGAACTAGCCATAGAATTTTGCAATCTGGAGTTCTTTCTGTAGAGGAGTGGAGATACTTTCCAAGAGTTTTTCTTTACTAGAAAGCAGAGAAATTGAGTATTGGCTGCAGGAGACCTGGGATCAAGAGAGGTGTTTTTTCCAAGATGAGGGACATGGTAATGTAATAAATGGCCAATGCAAGTTAAACAATGACAAAGGTAAAACTTGCAGTGTGGGGATTAGTATGCAAATATCACACACACAATTCCCAAACACTGACTTGTTCTGGAATGCTAAGTCAGATCTTCAACGTCCTATCAAGATTTGTCTTTATACCCTACCTACTGAGCTATTTTGCTTCCCAGAGATACCAAATGCACTAACAATATAAATTATTATAGACTTACTCAAAAATGCCGTATTGAGCAACACATCAAAATAACTTTAAGCTTATAATTTCACTCACAAATTGCATATGATTGTTCACTGTTATAAGCTGAGATTCTATCAGAGTATAATCAATGTTAATCTAACTTTTTTACTCTGAGCAGTATTCTGGAGGATATTGGCAGAATATATAAATCAGCACATATATAAAATCATGTGGCTATGTGGAAAGGGAATTAGGCTGGTATCCCAGCTCTTCCAGTTACTTGGATGACTCCCTGAGCTTCAGTTCCTTCATTTGTACAGTGGAGGTAATCGTGTCCAGCTCATAGAGTTACTATAATAAATGAGTAAAAATTATAAGTAGAGTATGTGGCATATATACAATGTGCTCAGTAAGTGGGAGCATTGATTTTTATTATCAGTTCAATAGGAATGTTGTGACATATTACCATAACTTTCTACCCTCTCTCAATATTATTTCATTGCACAGAAGCATAATGATGTACAGTGAGGCATTCAATCCTTAGGCGCTAGTTCCCTACAATCAGTTGGAGCTGGTAGAGAGTGAGAAAGCTATTATCTCAGGTGATAACTAATCATTCCTTCAAAAAGAAGGCAGAAAAGATTTGCACATTAAACTTTCTACCAGAGTGCAAGTCTGTTTGGAAAATAATTGCAAAGAAAATTTTCCTTGTAAAATGCTTGAAAGGCTAGCAGCGCTCTTCAACGGTGTCTCAAAGGCCACAAGGGAGGTGGGACTGTAGAGACGATGTTTGGGAGTGGGTGGGGTTCGTTCTGCTTCAATCAGAGAAGATCCACTCTCATCTGTGTATACACTGGACTCTGCATTAGATTCCATTTGAAGAAATGGTCTTGAGCTAAAAGAGAATTTGAAATTCTGCCCTAAATGAAGAGTTAAGGCTGCATTGATTCTCTCACTACAAGTATTTTTCACTGTAATTCTACAACTCACCAAATTTGATTGAATCATTAAAACCAGACAGAAAATTAAATTCCAAGCACAATGCATAATCCAAGTTGAATGATGCTTAAAATTTCATGAGCATCATTGAGAAGGAAGTTGATAGTTATGTCAAATTGTTTATGACACCACATCATTGAAGACAGAAGTAAAAACTTGCTTTGTTTTACTTCTTGTTCACTGTCACCTACAGTAATGGGATTTTTTTTCCTCTTCAGTAGTCCCAAGGATAATAGTGAGCTGGAAAATAAACTCTAAATATCCTTCTTTCAAATGGGAAAACACAGATATTTACATTACAATTCATTAACAGTAGCAAAATTACAGTTATGAAGTAGCAACGAAAGTAATTTTATGGTTGGGGGTCACCATAACATGAGGAATTGTATTAAAGGGTCGCAGCATTAGAAAGGTTGAGAACCACTGCAAGTTTAAGCAATTTAGGTATTCACATTTCCATAGCCAAAGCTGTAGCCTTACTGTCCTCTGGGTGTTTTTTCCTCCATTAAAACTGTTTGTGGTGCACATCCATGAAAAGGAAACTCCATAGAGGGTCTTTTCTCTTACCACTATGTCTGTCCAGAGCACTATAGTTTCTTCACTCTAATAATCTTCTACATGGTACAGGAAATGTACACTAGTAAATTCATGTATAATAGGCCTAGTCCTACTAATCATAGAAGCTTATTAAATCAATTTATTTATTATGTCCAAACATTTTAAATGTGGAAGCCCTTTTACCTTCAAAAATACTCATGGATTTCCACTTGAGAGTAATTGCACTTTTTGTATTGGAACATTGAGAAAACACATAATGTAAAGAAGGCATTGTTAATGAACCTACTGAACTCTTATGCTTTCCTAATTATGAGTAGGTTTATGTATGTTAATTATAGCATACATCTGAAAATAGTACATATATGTGTGAAATATATCACATATTCAATATACAAACAAGCTTAGCACAGCCATGGATTTATAGAGTCTTCTTTCTAACTCTGGACCCTCCAGAAATCCTCACACTACATTCCATGAACTATTGGCAAAGGAGAAGGGCCATGGTCTCTGGAGTCAGAACATTCTGGTTTAAATCACAGATCTGCCTCTTACCAGCTACATAACCTTATCCTATATGATTCCCTGCTTCCTTATATGATAATTCTAAATTTGGGATAAAGGCTGTGTACATTAAAACATATATAGCTCTGGTGGGCAATTGTAATATGGCTAATATTTATTGCATGTTTACATACTATACATTGGACTTACACTGTTTGCATATCTGTACATTTTAAGACAAACTTGTAAACCACAAACAATCCCCTGAAGTATACTGTGGTGGTCAAGAGAACACACATCAGAGTCCACACACCTGGGTTCAAATCCAGGCTCTGAGCTCTAACATCTACTAGCGGCATGACCAAGCACAAGTTATTTAACGTCTCCAATATTTTCTTCCTCGTCTGTAAAAGGGGTTAACAATGGTCATTACTTTATAGCAATAATATTTGGCCAGTTCTTAATATTACAGCAAGTGTATTTAAGTATTAGATATTATTATCAGTTTATAGGTGAGGCAGTTAGGTTTGGTAAATTAACTTGCCCGAGGTTAAAAAAGCCAGAACTGGGCTCTAATCAGATTTCTCTTTCTAACACTCATTTTATAGGTGTAGGCTTCTTTCAGTCAGATACTAGCTCCTCCTCCCAAGACTCCTATCTAGGTTCAACCTTCCTGGGAAATTGAAAGGGATAGGCAATTCAATCTAAGCAGTAGGCAGCCATAATAGTTTCAATCACATGCTAATTTACACAGGCCACCAGGAAAATGTACTCTGTCTTCTTGGGGGGAAATCCCCTTCCAGGGAACAATGAAAATAGCTAGGACAAGTGAGGCAACATAGACTTGCAAACTCTTGGTTAATTGTGCTGGTTGCAACTCAGCCGCGGGTGAGACAAGCAGCAGGCACAGAACCCAGAAGCATCTGAGCACACAGACCCAATAAATCCTTGAACACACAACCCAGGTCTATCCCTATGATTACTCATCCTCCTCCACTACGTAAATCTCTCTGAGTTGCCTTTGCCAAATTGCCCCCAAGATAGAGCTAACCCAATCAGGTTTTCACATATTTTCTAACTATTAATTTATGTAAGAACTAGAGGCCCGGTGCACGAAATTCGTGCACGGGGGGGGGGGTGCACCCTCTCCAATATGGGACCCCCCGAGGGATGTCCGACTGCCCATTTAGGCCCGATCCTACTGGACTGCTGGCTCCCAACTGCTCACCTGCCTGCCTTCCTGATTGCCCCTAACCACTTCTGCCTGCCAGCCTGATCACCCCCTAACCACTCCCCTGCCAGCCTGATTGATGCCTAACTGCTCCCCTGCCAGCCTGATTGCCCCTAACTGCCCTCCCCTGAAGGCCTGGTCACCCCTAACTGCCCTCCCCTGCAGGCTTGATCGCCCCCAACTGCCCTCCCCTGCAGGCCTGGTCCTTCCCAACTGCCCTCCCCTGCTGGCCTGATCGCCCACAACTGCCCTCCCTTGCAGGCCTGGGTCCCCCACAGCTGCCCTTCCCTGCAGGCCTGGTCGCCCCCAATTTCCCTCCTCTGCTGGCCTGGTCACCCCTAACTGCCCTCCCCTGCTGGCCATCTTGTGGTGGCCACCTTTGACCACATGGGGGCAGCCATCTTGTGTGTTGGAGTGATGGTCAATTTGCATATTACTCTTTTATTAGATAGGATTGCCTTTTCATAACATGACTAACATAAGGAAAATGGCCTCTTACTAAGACAACTCAGAGTAGTGCAGGCACAGTTAAGTCTTGCAGAAACCTGGAGTTGCCTTGGTTGAACCCTACATAACTCACCCTATTCCTATGGTACAAGCATCCAGAAACAAGGCAGAGCCCTTCCTCTCTATCTGATTGGCCAGATTTATCTTATTGCTAAGGATACTTCCATGAAAAATCCTCAGCCCAATATACTTTATTATTATTAATTTGACATGAAACTAAAATTAAGAACTCAGCTCTCAGTGTCTCTTATAAGATCTTTTACCACATCCCAGTGTGATTATAATCCTTATACTGCTATTTTAGTACATCCCAATTCTACCAACTGGCCTTGATACAATCTCTCCTCTCCTCCAATACAATGGCATCTACTTCTCATCAATACTTTCTATTTGAACTTGACTTAAAAAGTATCTGAAAATTCCAAGGCACAAATGACAGCAGACCCAATGAAGTTCTCAATGTCAGTGAACTTTTTTGTACATCTGTATGAGGCAAAGACTAAATTTTGATTATGTACCCTCAAAGACCTTCACAATCTGCTTTCTCTCCAAATAGCCCTAAGGGTTATTTAATTTTTTGTTTTAGACATTCCTTCTCAAAATCAAAGTTTTTAATTTGAGAGTTGGACTCAAGCTTATCCATTTTCCCTCATTTTTTAGAACATCTTAGTAGAACAGGCTTTTTTATCAGTACCACAAACCTCTTCACTATGGGCCTCCATTAGAAAAAATTGTCAATTAAGTACAAGCAAAGTGGATTGAAATGTTCTCAGTAAGTATCAAATAAGCCCTGAACTGAAAGCTAGGTTCCTATTACCATTGAGATTGTCAATATAGTCTTTTTAAAAATTATAATTAAAATTTCCATCAGAAACACAAAGGACTTTTTGCCAAATTGAAAATCACAAAACCGGTACAAAGAGTTTTTGAAAGATCATTATGAACCATAAGATTTTTTAAATTATTTTTTTAAATATTTTGGCACTACCCCTTGAAACAAGTTGAAAGACAAAATAAGCTAAACTGTGAAGCCTGTAACAAGGGTACTCAAGTCAGCCAGTTCCTTGCCAAAATAGTCCCAGAATCATAATTCTGTTGCATTGCTCTTGCCTTTCATGTCTGAAGAATTTTCCTTTAATTAACTAACTCTTTTACAGTGTGGGGCTGCGCAGTATTCTGAAGGCCAGCTTGGCATTTAAGACAACTAATGACAGTGCGGTTTCCCACAGGCAGGCAGGCCCTCAGGGAGAGGTGAACAGATTAGCCAATTTAGGGCCTTCTTCTCAGAGAGCCCCAGATCTAACGATCAAAAAAATGGCTGGGAGACAACAAATGCTCAATCTGGAAGACACCCAACCAAAGCTATTTTCTTCTCCAACAAAAACTCAAAACAGGTGTATCATTTTTATTTTTTATTTTAACTCCCTGATAAACTCTCTGAACTTTCTGCCTATATACAATGACTAAATTTAACCACTAATTCAACCAAATGGTTGGCAATTAAGTCAATCACTGTTATTATTAATTATGTAATAATAACCACAGAGGGGTTTAAAAGTTACTTCCATCCAGCTGGAGACCAAAGGGCCAAGAAGCCTTACAAAAGCATCTGTAAGGAAGCTGAGGGAAGGGATTTCTTTGTTTATAATCCTGTAAGGTCTCAGGTTTTCAGGCAGCTAGCTTTGTAAACACACACTAAGTCAATCAACTGGCCTGCCAGTTTCATTGATATCCTTTCTTGAAGGTAGGGAGATAGAGCATGAGGAATGAAAATTTATGTCAGGAGCTATACTAGGAATTGCTTTGTTAAAGGAAACAGAAACGTACTATCACCTGAAGGAAGCTGGTGATTTTGAGCAAAATGGCTTCCCAGCAATTCGCTTTCTAAACAAAATCCTATTTCCCTTTTTTTTAAAGTACTGAATGATCAGCCCCATGACCTGAATTATTCTTCCCAACTTTTATCTCATATACATCTCACAATATACCCAGAAGGTATATATTTTTCCCTTCGTTTTGTAGACAAGGAACATTGAAACTGAGTTTTAGAGGGATTAAGCAACTTGCCCAAGTTTGCGGTTTGTAAGTTGCAAAGGTGAAATTTGAACCCAGACATTTCTGATTCCAAAACAACCTCTGTCTACAATTAGGTAGGTCTACTATAAGGAACAACTACCTAGTCAAACCTTATAACATCATACTTCACTTTTCATAATTTCTCATCATCTTAATTGTCTATCACAAAAAAGGTGCTAGCCAGAAAATAGCGTTTTTTAAATGTTCAAAATACAACATAAATTTACATCTAACCATAAGCTGTATGTAGGTCCTAATTTAACACAAAAACTTGTAGTTCCTGACTTCTTTTTTTATAATACATTTTTATTGATTTCAGGGAAGAAGGGAGAGGGAGAGAGAGGGAGAAACATCAATGATGAGAGAGAATCATTGATTGATTGCCTCCTGCACACCCCACACTGGGGATCCAGCCTGCAACTTGGGCATGTGCCCTGACCCGGAATTAAACCGTCAGGGCACATGCCCAAGTTCATATAGGTTGATGCTCAACCACTGAACCACACCAGCTGGGCTATTCCTGATTTCTTGACCAAAAAATCTTCAAGGATGTTTCTGATTTTAAAGGAAGAGATATCATTCCAAGTGCCTGAGTCTCAGAGGCAGTGGAAAGATTATTTACTTTAAAAAATATATATTTTCTCCTCATGATACCTAAAATTTCTTTAATCCTTAATATAGCTGCAAAAGAGGATATATATATATATATATATATATATATATATATATATATATATATATATATATATATTTGTGCAAGGGGCTCAGCCCTCACAGCCCCAGCTGCCTTAGCTCTCCTAGCCCCAACTTAGTCCAGGAGGTCATCCAGAAGGTCATCTGGAAGGTCGTCAGGAAGGTGTTCGGTCTAATTAGCATATGAGCTCTTTATATACATTCAAACTAAGATGTGAATGACAGAGCTCATAACCTTTCCTGAAAGCATGTTTTTGAAATGGAAGAGTGAACCAGGGCCGTAGAACAGTGGTTCTCAAACTTGAGTACCTACAGAAGCACCTGTGCCCCATTGCTGAATCAGTTCATCTGCCATGGCACTAGAGAATTTGAATTTCCAGAAAGTACCTAAATGTTGATGGTGTTGCTGGTCTCTGGACCACACTTTAAAAACCTCTACTGTAGCCTGGCCAGTGTGGCTAAGTGGTTAGGCATCAACCTATGAACCAGGAGGTCACAGTTCAATTCTGGGTCAGGGCACATGCCAGGGTTGAGGGCTCCATCCCCAGTAGGGGGCATGCAAGAGGCAACAGATCAATTATTTTCTCTCATCATAGATGTTTCTATCTCTTTCTCCCTCTCCCTTCCTTTTTCTGAAATCAATGAATACATATTTTTTAGAGAGAGAGAGAGAGAGAGAGAGAGAGAGAGAGAGAGAGAGAGAGATAAAGGCCTGGGGCAGGGGACAGGGGCAGGCTAGAAGGGGTCAATGGGGGAAAAGGGGGACATATGTAATACTTACAACAATAAAGATTTTAAAAAAAACAAAATTAACCTTTAAAAAAACAAAACCCCTGCTGTAGAATGACAATGGCAAATTAAATTAAAGCAGGTATTAACAGATGCTTCTCAAATGGTACTTAAATAGATTTTTAAATAGTAATTTGAAAAATACTACTTCCTCATCTCAGAATACTTCACGCTTCACCAGGAGTTAAACGAAGATAGCGGATGGCTCATTTAGTCAAGAATGGAAAAGAATTAAAATTCAGAAGCTTGGATTTCTTTGGGCATGACTGTGTTTTGGGTTGTGCTGTGTTTACTCTTGGAAAAATGTGGCATCCCGTTTTTATTCTCAAAGGGTTTTAAATGCTTATTAAAAAAATGTTCTTTGAAATCAAATAGCTCTTTAAAGGCTGTATTTTGATGATTTGATTGTAAATGAATGAAAAGCATATGGATTAAGTCACACATGTTTTTAAAGAATTACAGGCAAAAGTGTTTAAAGAGATACACTGAGAGTTTACCAAATTCAAATGCTTAAAAGAAAAAGTCACAGGATAGAGAAAAACAAGCTGACTTTATTCTAACTGGAGGAATAAAAAGCCTATATGTTAATATCAATATGTTAAGAATTTAAGCATCACCATTAAGTACCTGAAATTATTATTTCTGCTAAAGATCTAATATATTCCCTCATAGTATTCCAGTTTAAGGTAACCCCCCAAAGTATACTTATAAAAACAACTAGTGGCCCGGTGCATGAAATTTGGGGGTGTCCCTCAGTGCGGCCTGCACCCTCTCCAATCTGGGACCCCTTGAGGCATGTCCGACTGCCAGTTTAGGCCCTGAGGGATCAGGCCTAAACCGGCAGTCGGACATCCCTCTCACAATCCGGGACTGCTGGCTCCTAACTGCTCACCTGCCTGCCTGCTTGATTGTCCCTAACCACTCTGCCTGCTGGCCTGCTCACCCCCAACTGCTCCCCCCCGCCAGCCTGATCACCCCCAACTGTCCCACCTGCCAACCTGCTTGCCCCCAACTGCCCCCCCTGCAGACCTGCTTGGCCCCAATGCCCCCCCTGCTGGCCTGCTCGCCCCCAACTGCCCTCCCTGCTGGCCTGCTTGCCCCCAACTGGCACCCCTGCCAGCCTGCTCACCCCCAAGTGCCCCCCCCCCCCGGCCAGCCTGATCACCCCTAACGGCCCCCGCACTGGCCTGATCACCCACAACTGCCCTCCCCTCTTGGACCCTAACTGCCTCTACTTCGGCCCCACCACCATGGCTTTGTCCAAAAGAATGTCGGGAAGGTCTCCTGGAAGGTCTCCCAGTCTAATTAGCATATTACCCTTTTATTAGTATAGATTCGATACTATTTTGCCTTCTGACAATCACTGAGACTCAACACCTAAAATGGCTATTGTATTGTCATTAGTGAATCATTTGTATATACAAAATATATGTGGTAAAGAGTATTTTTAGGTCTTAATTACTATTTGCTCTCTTAGAGGTTTACTTTTTCCCCTCCCAAAGCACAGTCTAGAACAGTGCTGTCCTGTGCTAATTGCAGAGTGAAAGGACAAGGCACTGCTGAAGAAATCCAAAGGGAGGATCTACTTGGCTTTGTGTTTCAAAAACATAGAATTCAAGAGAACCAAGAAAAAGTTTTAAAAAGGTTTGAGATTAGGGATTTGAACAGGTGGGTTTCTATGGCTGTGGGGAAGGAAATGGAAGAATGTAAATAGGGAAGAGAGTGGCCAGGATAAGAGGCTGGACCTAAAAGACATAGAGACAGAATGCAGGACCCATTATGAAAGTCGAGTCAGCATCTGGGCTGCACTTGAGAGAAAGCTGAAGATGACCTCTGCCCTATATAACCACATCATCATTCCCTCTAGCATAGCGGTTAGAGCCCTTTTCTGGTGGTGTTCTCAGTAGTGCTGATTGATTCCTTCTGCTTATTTCCCATGGTCAGTCTTTTCCAGAAACTTGTCTATGTTATTAAAGTAATGTGTTATTAATTTTTCAAAGAACCAGATTTCAGTTTTAATGATCATCTCTGGTGGTTTTGTATGTTTGCTTGCTTTTTGTGTCATTTTTATTATTTCCTTTCTTTTACCATTTTTGTGTTTCTTCTGTATTCTTTTCCTAACCTTATGAGTTTAAGGTTTAATATTTTTACATTAATTTTTTAAAGAAATACATCTTAGGCTATAAATCTCCCTCTGAGTGCTACTATAGCTGCATCTCACTAATTTTCACATGCACGAGTTGTATTGTTATTCATTATATTTCAAAATTCCAATTTCTATTTCTTAGTTATCTAGAATTATGTTTCCTAGATTCAAAATATATAAGAATTGTTTTTAAATTTTTTATTGTTGATTTATAATTAAGGGTATTTTGTACAGGGAATATGGTACCTATGAAATCAGTTATTTGGGAAATTTTTAAATACGTTCCATAGTTGTCATTGGGGAAAAAATTTTTCTCTAGTTTTGGAGCTCAGTTGTATCTAAACTAAGTTTGTTAACCATATCATTAATTTTTTCTATGTAGTTATTAAGGAAGTATCCATTTATTCCAATTTTTCCAAGTGTTTTTATTAGGACAGAATTTTGTCAAAGGCTATTTTTAGCAGATATAGAAATATTCATGTGATTTTTTTTCTCCTGAGACCTATTATATAGTGAATCATATTAATAGATTTTCTAATATTGAATCATCTTTATATTCTTGATAAAAATCATACTTTTTATCATGGTCATGGCTTATTGTTTCCTTAATGTGATGGTGGAGTCTACTCATTAGTATTTTTTAAATATATTTTTATTGATTTTAGAGAGGAAGGGAGATAGAGAGAGAGATAGAAATGTCAATGATGAGAGAGAACCATTGATCGGCTGCTTTCTACACACCCCATATTGGCGACTGAGCCTGCAACTCGGTCACATGCCCTCAGTGGGAATGGAATCATGATCTCTTGGTTCATAGGTCGATGCTCAACCACTGAGCCATGCCAGCTGTGTTATTTATTAGTATTTTATTAAGGATTTTTGCATCAATATTCACAAGTGATATATCATCATCTTTATCGTGATTAGGTACCAACTAATTTAAAGAAAACAGATGTCTTTTCTCATTTTTTAAAATTTTCTATACTGTAAAACAATTATGTAGCATAGGGCTTATCTGACCCTCAAGGTTTTGGTACGTTGCCCCTGTGAAAACTTCTGGGCTCTATTTTGTGTTGTGAGTGATTTATTGAAGTGTCTAATTTTTTTTTTTTTTTTTTTTTTTTGCCTTGGCACTTGTAGTGGGATGAATAGTGTCCTCTGGAAAAGATATGTTCAAGTCCTAACCCTCTTTACATATGAAATAGGGTCTTTACAGATATAGTTAATCAAGAATTTTCAGGTGAAATCATCCTGGATTTAAGATGGGTTCTAAATCCAGTAACTCATGTTTTCATAAGAGAAATGGCAGATACACAGATAGACACAGAGAGAAGAAGGTCATGTGAAGACAGGAGCAGAGATTGAAATGATGCAGCTGTAAACCAACAAATCCCAAGGATTGCCAAGAGCCATCGGAAGCTAGGAAGAGGTAGGAAGAACACTTCTCTACAGATTTCAGAGGGAGCATGGTCCACAACACCTTGATTTCAGACTCTGGCCTCCAGGACGTGGGAGAATACATTTCTGTTACTTTAAGTTACTAAGTTTGCAATAACTTATTAAGACATCTATAAAAACTAATACAGCACTTAACATATAACTAGCTGAATAGAAAATAGTTGTATCTTATTTTCTTCTCTTGAGTTTTTTTTTAAAATGCTACTGAACTATACTTTGATTTATTTTGATAAATCTGAAGTCAATTTAATTTTCTTATGCTTATAAATAATTCACACCTAAAGATTTTTAATTTGTCTTTAGAGTCTTATAATTTTACTAGAATAAGTCACAGACTTTATTGTTTCAAATCAATGTTCTCAGATTCACTATGGGCCCTTTCAATATTTAGATTTTGGCTTTCCTCTCATTTCTGTAAGTTTTCTTGGATTATAGTTTTAAATATTAGTTTTGTTTCATTATTATGTTTTATATTTTACCTGACTTCAATTATAATTTATTTGAATTTTCATTGTCTTCTAATCTAATCACCTTTCTTGGCCCTTATATTTCTTTCTTTATATTATTTTCTCTTGTTTTCTTCTCTTTAAAAAATAAAAATGCCTCTTGCCCTAGCCAGTTTGGCTCAGTGGATAGAGCATTAGCGTGAGGGCCGAAGGGTCCCGGGTTTGACTCCCGGTCAAGGACAGGTACCTGGGTTGCAGGCTCTTCCCTGGCCTGGGCTCTAATCAGGGCCATGCAGGAGACAACCAATGGATGTGTTTCTCTCACATGGATATTTCTCTCTGTCTTTCCCTCTCTCTTCCAATCTCTCTAAAAATCAATGGGAAAATGTCCTCGCGTGGGGATTAAAAAAAAAAAAAAAGCCTTATTAAATTGTCATTTAAGTCTATTCTCCATTGGGCATCTTGTAAGTTAATCTTCAATTCTGAGATGGTTTACTTTTCCTTTAATGTCTTTCCCAATTTCAAACAATGCTCTTTACATTTTTTATATTTTTATAATTCTGTTTCTATTAATTGAATTTTTATTCTGTTGGTTTTTTTAATAACTCCAAATGATTGTTTGATATTAAATTTAGTGTGGAGTATTGCATAATAGTTTTCTTCTACTTATTAATTCTTTGGGAGGAATTTTCATCAGTTGAAATAGTTTTAATTTCACTTTTTATTTTCTCTTTACAGCACCTTCCTTTGGAGTTTGTCTTGGTTTTCCTCTGTAAAGCATTAGAATTTCTAGTTCAAAATCACCCTCTTCAGTCAGTAGAGTGAAGTGCAGTTTCTTTAATGGATGACATTGGTTGGATGAAAGGGAAAAGTTGGCTTGGCTTTTTTTTTCTTTTTCTTTTAATTTCTGTAAGGTTCTTAATTCTTTCCTCTTACTTCCTTCTTTTCCTTTTCTTCCACTTTCTCATGGGCTTCTTTTCTCTATTTACCTCTTTTCCCCCAGAAGCAATGCTTCTACAAGGCGGTTACCTCCAGTTTCACGCACATTCAAGTCCTTTCTTTGTAACTGCTGCTGTGAACTAAATCTCAGACCTTGGTTCAGCATTTAGCCCTCAGTGTTGGTCTTCTCTTTTTTCAGGGGAAATTTTGCCTCTGTGCTACATCTATGCCCATGGAGCTTGTCTCTCCCGCTTTGGGTACCCACAGATGAGCAGTGGCAGTCAGAACTCCATTGTCAGCCCTGTTTGAAGTGGTACTTATTTCTCTACTTATAGGTAATTTGAAGCTTGTGATATTCTCTGTTTCTTAGAAATATCGGGGCATGGAGCATGTATGGCTCCCTTGTTTTCTTTCTTTTTATTTTACAGTTTTGGAAAAAAGTTTGTAGAGAGGTCTGGATATGGTGGTCATCATTATTCTAGAGACAACCAAAATTCTCCATTAAGCTCATTGAATTTTTGGAACCCATATTACATGTGTATTAGACTATCTCATACTGGCATCCATGTCTCTTACTTTTTATTTGTATTTATATAATTTTTAATTTACATTTTTTCATTTTTTTTCTTTTTTTTTTTTTGTCTCTGCTATATAATATTCTCAAATAAATTTTGTAACTAGTTCTCCCTTCAAGTGTGTCTAGTCTGATATTTAACTGCCCCATGGAGAATTTTTTCTCAAATTATATTTTTATGACTCCTGGCTTTAAAAGAGAATAATTTATATACTTCATACTTCAGTATTAAGATTTTTAAAAGGTTATAGTGCTTCAGACAGTGTCCTGATGCATAGTAGGTACTCATTAAATGTTGGCTGTTTTTATTGCGTATTAAGGGTACTCAACTCTAGCTCTCATTCCCATAGGATCTTCAGCCTAGACCTCTCTTCCTCTGCAAACATCAAAATCCCAACCTTCAGCCATTTAGACCTAGATCTATTTTCCAAAACCCCATCATCCAATTTGATTTCAGCTTCCACACACCCCTCTAACTTTCTGGAAACTCTTTTAGATTCTGGCTTGGTTGTGTGTCCAAAGATTCCTTTATTGGATTTTATATTAACAGAAATAACTAAAACATGCATAGCACTCTTAGTAGCCTCCATTTAAAAGTCAAGATAACTAGCTGGTGTTGCTCAGTGGTTGAGTGTTGACCCATGAACCAGGAGGTCACAGTTCAATTCCAGGTCAGGGCACTTGCCTGGATTCCAGGCTTGACCCCCAGTAGGGGGTGTGCAGGAGGCAGCCAATTGGTGATTCTCTCTCATCATTGATGTTTCTACCTCTCCATCCCTCGCTTGCTCTGAAATCAGTAAAGAAGGAAAGCCAAGATAGCTACCCTTTTCATCCACTTCTGATAACAAGTTCCCTGCAGTGATACCCAGGACTTAGCTTAAAAGCTGCCCTGCAGAATTTACGTATATCTGACCAAACTCTGAGAATGGGTTTGGTTCCTATCTTTTCTGTCTGTTTAGATAACCTTTTCACAATATCCCAGAACAGTTTAAGTTCTGAAGAATAAGGTGAAACTCTTGCCAACTATGTGTCTGGGGGAAAGGTGGAACACTCCCACACACATATGTGTATAGGACCAGCTTAAGCACTTTGAGTATAATTGTTTTATACTATAATTTTGCCAACTATACAAAAAGAATTATACTAAGAAGGAAAAGCTTCACACTCAAACTCTTCTCAGGGAATTTATTTTATTTCTGAAAACTGAAAAGAAATCATTCAAGCCAAATAATAAATAAAAACAAATAGGCAGCAAATAGGAGGTAGGAGGAAACAAAATGGAGACAGAGAAGGAAGAGGAGGCACCAGCTCCGGCATATTACAGTGCAAAGATTAGAGACATTTTACTAGTGTCATATCTACTGTTGGTCAGCAATCCGTGCTGTAAAAACTTTCTGTAAAGCCTCTGGGTCAAAGTCAGCAAGGTTTCCTGCTAAAAGGGGGCCCTGCTATGAATAATGTAGGAGAGAACAAGAAGGGTCCTAGGAACTGAGCACAGCATTGGGCAAAGGATGAGGCAGAGGATGAAGCTAGAGGCCAGGGCACTGAAGGAAGCATTGGAGCTATGTTAACCATGTTGTTGCAAAGTCAAATGCAAAATAACTCAAAAACTATCAAAAAGTTGGGATTTTTTGTTTGTTTTTATTTTTTGTGGAACCTTGTGAAAGGGTTGAGTTTTGCACCAAAGTTTGTAGGAAGCTGGATCCCATGAAGACAGGAGGAAATTCCTACATCTGGGCTATGGTAGGAATTGAGTCTCTTAAAAGGTGAGAGAAGGATTTAAATAAAAATTTTAATGTATATAGTGGGAGGAAACAAATACTTTATTTCCTAAGAAAAGATGGAAAAACTAGAAACAACATTACAAAATGTTGTTGTTTAGCAGGGAATCTTTGCATAGCTCCCTCAGTGGCTTCAGCGAGGGACAATGGCCCTGAATAACGTTGTAAGTATTGAAGGTATGGGTCCCATCTCCCAGGACCACCATCAGTAGGAATAGAATTAACACTTGCTAATCAGCCCAGCATTGCATTGCCTTCAGCAGTACAGGTGGCCAAATCTAGATGAAATGCAGAAATCACACATCCCTTCTATTTCTGTGTGTTCTTGCCTAGTAATCTATAATTCTCCTGGCTATAAACTGTTCCTTCCTAGCAACAACATACCATGATTTCAATGGCCATTCTTATTCATTAATACCAGCTGCTTAGCAGCGCCTGAAGGTATCAGGAGAAATATGTGTACGTGTAGATGTTTTTACCATATGGTTTGTTAAAAGCCGATGAAGCCCTTTCATGTAAAGCTGGGGTTTGGCCAGGCACAATGTGCACACAGCGGGGTCCAGCAAAGTGAAAGGAGGATCAAGGCTTCCTACAAAAGAAGAGTTCCTTTCTTTCTGTCACTTTTGACTTATGATCTTCTTTATACCTAGTTACCAACGTTATCTAAACATATCTCAGGCAGTGTTACCACCGTGAATTTTCAAAGTGTGTTGCAAAGATAATTCCTTATTGCAAGCATTGAACCCAAAGGCAGGGGGTATGATAACTCTTTCAACACAAATAAAATCTCTTGTTCCAGCGTTGTTTTCAGGTTGACTGTTATTCACACTACAATTTCTTATTTGAAAGTCATGCTCAACAATAAGGTTTTATCAGAGCTGTTTCTATTATGTGGAATTTATTCCATTTTTCAGTAACTATTAACTGCCTATTCTGGTCCAGACACTACATTATGTTCTAAGGACACTGCAGTGAATAAGTGTTCCTACGTCGCCAACCCTAGGGGAAAGCAAATGCAGAGTCAAAGATGTGCATGCAGTGAGCCTGATGAAGAAAACGAAAGGGTGTATACAACAGTGGGCCGAACTTGGTCTGCGGAGACCCATCGAAGATATCCTGGAGGAAGTGATCTCTAAACTAAGACTTCCCAAGACAAGCATTGGGATTAGCTAAAGGAGTGGGAGAAGAGTTTTCCTGGAAAAGGGAACATGTACATGAGCAAAAGCCCTGAGTAGCAAAGATAATGTCTGTTCGAGCTACTTGCAAATCTTTAATGTGGCTGGAGCTGAGGGATGGTGAGCAATGAGTCTGGACACGCAGACACTTTTCTGATCAGGGTAAGGACATTTGACTTTATGCCAAAGGCAATGGGAAGTAATGGGAGCAGGAGAGTGGTGTGATCAGATGCACAGTTTCAAATGATCACCATGGAAGTAGCTGGGGAAGGGAGACGAGTGGATTAAGTTGCTGATGGTCTGGACTAGAGGGTGGTTTTGAGGATGGGGAGACGTTGCAATTCTGTGGTATGGGAGTGATAAATTGCATTTTAGTTCCTAGGTACTGATTTCCCCATTCCACCAAACATCTCCCCATTCCACCAAACATCAAAAAGGTCCCAAACTGCACGCATTATTCATCCCATTCTCTCTGTGCTAAGAAGACCCTGCCGGGTACCAGAAGCCATGGCTTTTAATAATGATGAGGGCCAGAGCCTCAGATACAGCTGCCAGAGCAAATGGAACTGAAGCACACCAATGCAAACCTGATGGAATAGTGCAGGGGTCCTCAAACTTTTTAAACAGGGGGCCAGTTCACTGTCCCTCGGACCGTTGGAGGGCCAGACTATAGTTTAAAAAAAAAACACTATGAACAAATTCCTATGCGCACTGCGGGCCCGGGACGAGTCGGCTGCTAAGCAGGACAGGCAGCGGCACCCGGCGGGCCGGATAAATGTCCTCGGTGGGCCGCATGTGGCCCGCGGGCCGTAGTTTGAGGACCCCTGGAATAGGGTATGGAACCTCCTGTGGGATCAGAATGGGGATGACAGCAGGGGGAAAGAAAGGAGTGGATGGAACAAAGAATCACAATCATCCCTTAACCTGTCCCCAAACAGTGCTGAGAAGCACACTCCCTTCATCAGTGCTGTGTGCACCAAGGAAGTCCTACCCAGCCAGACTTCCTTCTGCAATACAGATCTTAAAGTCTTGCTGAATTCAATTACCCAAGACACATTCTCTGCCATGAAGATCTAAGCAACAAAGAGCAGGAAACCAAGCAAAAGCAGTACCAGAAGAGCTGCTGGAAGACGTCTGACTGTGTGGCAGCTAGGTATGAGAGCGACCCCAAGACTAAACCGAAGGCTTTACATGTGATGGAATTGCTGACCCTCTGCAAGACTCAGAGACCTAGACCCAGGTCATTGCCCAGTGTCCTGTGGTCATTATTGATGAATGCTCAATGGCAAGTTCAAATTATTAACAGCAGTCCTGGAATACAGTCAACTTTTAAGGAAAAAAGTAATGTTCACCTTAATTTTCTTGGACAAAACAGGTGGAAGCTGACAGCAGGATATCCATGCAGATGTTTTAAAGTTGAAGAAAGTTTATGTTAAACTGAAGAAATGTTTTGAATGTATCATGAAACACAAATCAAATGAGCCAACTTGTCTGTAGAACAACATGAGAAATCCAAAGACACACCAAGCTTATGCACTTACAGAAGGCAATGAATTTTTGTTAAGATAGAATTATTAATTTTTTTAAGAAAAGATCAATTTGATGCTGAATGTGGCAGGGGAAAAAAAGGTTTAATAAAAAGAAAACTCCAATCACTAAAGCTGCATTAACAAAACAAAAATATTAAAATAATCCTATATAATAAAAGGCTAATATGCAAATCGACCCAACTGTGGAATGACTGGTCACTATGATGCACACTGGGGGAGTGCAGCTAAGGCAGAAGCAGGGCTCACAGCTGGCGAGCACAGCAGAGATGGCAGGAGCCTCTCCCGCCTCTGCAGCAGTGCTAAGGATGTCATACTGATGGCTTAGGCCCACTTCCTGCACTGGGAGTGGGCCTAAGCTGTCAGTCAGATATCCTCCGAGGGCTCCTGGACTGCAAGAGGGCACAGGCCAGGCTGAGGGACCTCTGGAGTGCACAAATCTCATGCACCAGGCCTTTAGTCATTATATATTCACAGATAAAGACAGCACTTACATGGATACAGTGTGAAGAGGACTTTTAGCCAGAATTTGATGTCCTCAATCATCTCAGAACCATGAAAATGACTGTAGTCAATGGTGTTTGCTCCTCACATGAAGCTGAGTCCTGAGTTAAAGTAAAATCACTAAGTTTCTCCTCACATCTTAGGTCCCCAGTTCAGTTTAAACATCATCAAAATTCTCATCATAAGCACAAAATTCTTTGCTCTGGTCATTTTTTGGCCTCAAGTTACACGATTGAAATTATTTTATTGGTCAAGTAGAGAAGAAAAGAAGAGGCATTAGCCTTCATATTTCTATTGGATGAATGTAGGAGAAAATATGCCACTCTACAGAATAGCTGTGGATAACTAAAAATGCTCACATTATTTTTTACCTCCTTCCCACCCAGAGGAAGGTCTAGGCCACCTCCTCTTAAATCTGGCCAGGCTCTGTGATTGCTCTGAGCAATAGATCATAGAAGAAGTAAAGGTGGGCCAGTTTCCAAGCTGGAAGAACATGGCAGCACCTAATTCCTGTTTCTTCATCTACCCACTCTGGGGGAAGCCAGACACCATGTAAGAATTTCAATTTCCTGAGACTGTCATGCTGTGAAAAGACCCAAGCTTGCTACGTGAAGAGGCTCCATGGAAAGAGAGATGCCTGGCCAGTCCCCCGCTCTTCCAAACAAACTAGTTCTGGCCACCAGGTATGGAGTGAGAAGCGATCTTAAACATTAGTCCAGTTGAGCCTTCAGATGACTCTAGCCCTACTGATATCTGACTGAAACCACATGAGAAACCTCCATTAAGAATTGTCTAGCCGAGCCGAAACTGGTTTGGCTCAGTGGATAGAGCGTAGGCCTGCGGACTGTAAGGTCCGGGGTTCGATTCCGGTCAAGGGCATGTACCTTGGTTGCGGGCACATCCTCAGTGGGAGGTGTGCAGGAGGCAGCTGATTGATGTTTCTCTCTCATCGATGTTTCTAGCTCTCTATCCCTCTCCCTTCCTCTCTGTGAAATATCAATAAAATATATTAAAAAAAAAAAAAGAATTGTTTAGCCGAGCAGTCAACTCACTGAATTGTGAGAGATAATACATTATTGTTTTAAGGCACTATATTTGGGGTAGTTTGTTATAAGAATAGGTTTTTGGCAAACCTCAGTGCAGTTTTCTAGAATTAAATTCTATTGACCTGTGTTGTATGAGTAGCCAATAGCCATAGGTAGCTACTTAAATTTGAGTTAATTAAATTTAAATAATATTTAAAATTCAGTTTCTCAGTAACACTAGTCACATTTTTAATGCTCAACAGTCACAAGTGGCTGGTGGTTACCATATTTCACAGAGCAGATTATAAAACATTTCCATTATCACAGAAAGTTCTATCAGAGAGCACTATTACAGAGCAACCCTGAGCCCTTCCCATGCTTCTCTATAGATGGGGGAGGCTGAGAGGGAACATTTGAACAATGAATTCTGTTGTCTTACACATAAAACTAATACAAAGTATAGTTCTAAGACCTATATCTAGCTGAACTGTAGAAAGAAATGAAAAACTAAATAAAAAAACAATGTTGGTAAAAGGCATCCAGATTTAATTTTTTTTAAGCACGAATCTGAAAGAAAGAAAGAAAAGAAAGAAAACTTCTTGTTAATTGCTTTCTTCCAGCAAAAACTGGTCTTATTTTATCACTGACTAAGGGAGAGATTCTTAGAGGGGAAAATCATCTCAAGCTTAGCCTTGCAAAGCTGAGGCAAGCATGCCGCTGTAATTGAATAGGACATTATGCAGAATTCATAAAGGCTTTTGCCTGACAGAGCATCATTAAGATAAATCAACTGGAAAAGAACAAGGATCCGGTGCCTTGGCATGAATCCAGAAAAAATGTTGCTTTTCATTATGAGATTCCTTTTGTTCCTTGTGGAAAATTTTGAATCTACACGAATGTATATGTATATGTCTACATGAGAGAGAGAATAGACAGGCACGTAAACCAGTTATTGTATATACATCCACGGGCATGGCTTTAGAAAGAGGATACTTAAGATGTCATCTTTTTAAATGCCTTTGGGGCAATTTGATGTGTTTTGTGTTTGGGTTTTTTTTTTTTTTAGGTAAAAATCAAGCTACACAATTTCAAAAGTGATGACTTTCTAATGACATTTAAGATGAGAATAAAGTTTAAATCAAGTGTGAGGTGAAGATTCAAGACACATGAAACTGTAAGAAACAGAGCATTTCATTTTATTTTGTGTTGGCCCGAGAGGAATTCCTGCCTGTGCTCCCCCTCATTTTTTTGTCCTCAAGAATGCTGTTTAGCCTCATACACCAATAAGCCTCAATCACCAACCACCTCTGTGAGGGCTGAATGCTTATTTTTTCTTTCTGAATGGGGAGAAGGTGTACTTATAGCTTCATTTATAGATATCTTAGGACAAAAATAATGTCAGCAGAACAGTTCCACATTTGGCAACATGACAAGCCAGAGACAGCTTTTCAATGTAGCTCCCCAAAGATTTAATCATCCATATTTTGTGGTGAGAAGCCACTTTAGTTTCCTAAATAACGTATTTGCTAAATGGAGCATGGAACAGCGGGAAAGGACATGATGAAGGCCTGAACTCCTATCCCAAGAGCTTCAGAGAAAGGGCATTGTGTGCTATCATCACAAGAATCAGCTACACATAGCTATTCAAATATCACGGGAACCTAATTTCTAAGGGTCAGGTAAAGAAATAGTTCCTGCAAACACAGAGGCATAGCAGATAACAGTGAGCCTACTTCAGTTACCTAAGGAAACAAGTTTACTAAAATGATCTTACAGCTAGGCTATCAGGCCTTTCATGGTTCTAGTTGAACACACAAATACCATACTGATATACTCAAATCTTTCTTTTTTTTTCTTTCTCTTGACTGCATTGAAATTAGAAGAGGCATATATGATAGCCAAAGGAATTGCCTTGCAACTTTAAAAAAAATAATAATTTTTAAATGTCTTTGAGCTTAAACCAGGCATGGAAAATTTCAACCCAAAAGATTACATTTAGAGAAAGTTACTAGCAGATGAGGACTAGAGTTTTAATGGAAACCACATTGCAGACACTATTCTATATGAGTCATTACTAAAAATGTTGCTTTCTATATAGTAAGATATATATACCAGCAATTTATTGATCAAATCTAGGCATTATCTTGAAAATGTCCACTAATGTTTAATGTTTGCAATGCCTTTTAACCTTCTTAAGAGAAAGATACTATCTTTTCCCATAGAAGGTATTCAATACAAATTTTTGACATTTAATTAAATTTGGATTTTATTATTTTAGATTTTATGATAAACCTACGAGTGCAAGAATTAAGATTTCCTTTCTAGCTACAAAGAAAAGTTCTGATTTCCTTAAGTAGTTCCACCAAGATATTAGAAGTAAATATAGCCATATTTAATCTGAAACCAATTTTTTAAATTTAATAAATACGTTGTGTACAGGTACATAATGCTGATAACAAATATCTCTAAACTACTTAAAAGAGACCAACATTTAGAGAACTTAGCCCTAGACTTTGTGTGTTTTAAAACTTAAACCTTCCTCCCCATCTTCAGAAAGGGGATGGGCACAGAGGGGTGGAGTGGAGTAAGACTGGTCATCAAAAAGCTCTTCATTCAGTTGGTGTTACCCATCCAAAATGACTAAGAAAGAGCCATTTGCATCTAACATAAAGACTCCATTAATATAAACCAAGCTCAGCAAGGAGTCATAATGCTCCATAGCGTGTAAGTGCCATGAACCCGGGATTTTTGCCCATTTATTCACTGCTTATGTTCTCAGCAACTATAATAGTGACTAGCACATAACTGGTTCTTAATAAATATTTATTGAATTCTTCCATTAACAATTAAACCACCAGCTTTATCATTTCACAAGAAACAGGGCTGAAGTTTTATGATAACAAATCTGCAGTTTATTGCAGGAAAAGAACACAATATAGCAAAAATATTTAAGTAAGAACATCCATTTCAGGCAAAGGCTGTCTCACAGCAAAGGCTAGAGAAGCCAGATGTGGCTCTGGTTGTCCGTCCTCTGTAAGTACCCCCACATGCCCACATTCTCTCTCAAATCAAAAACCACCACCACGTAGATGGAACACCTCAGAACCAGGGAACCCAAGATGAACTTTACAACCTTCTGGTCACATAGGCACATGCCTCCCTATAATTAGCCTTAGGATTGAAGTTATTTTAACGGAAGGAATTTCCTTTCCTCTGGTGCTATCTGGGAAGAATCAGTCATGACCTTGGAGATGGGTTTGGTCCTTGGTAACTAGTGAAGAAGCAGCAACTCTAGCTAGAGAGGAAGCTGAACTAGAATCAGAATCCACATTCCAGGCAGGAAGGATCTCCCTTAATATTTGCTGGCCCCTAGAGCAAAAGTGCTGGCAAAGCCCTCCAGCCAAAAGCCAGCACAAAGGGGTCTGTAGTGTGTTGGCATTGCTGACTCATTTTAATAAGGGAGCATATTCACCATGGGGAACATGGGCTTTCTTATTAAGAGGGTATGAGATGGAACTTACAGGACTTGACCTTGTGTTAAATGATTTTGAGAAGAGTTTAAGAAAGTGGGACGAGCCTGGCTGGCATGGCTCAGTGGTTGAGCGTCAACCTATGAACCAGAAGGTCACAGTTCGATTCCTGGTCAGGGCACATGCCTGGGTTGTGGGCTCAATCACCAGTGTGAAGCATACAGGAGGCAGCCAATCAATCATTCTCTCTCATCATTGATGTTTCTATCTCTCTCCCTCTCCCTTCCTCTCTGAAATCTATGAAAAAAAATTTTTAATATATTTTATTGACTTTTAACAGAGAGGAAGTGAAAGGGATAGAGAGTTAGAAACATCAATAAGAGAGAAACATTGATCAGCTGCCTCCTGCACCCCCCCGCCCACCCCCCGCACTGGGGATGTACCCACAACCGAGGTACATGCCCTTGACCGGAATCGAACCTGGGATTCTTCAGTCCACAGGCTGACACTCGATACACTGAGCCAAACCAGTTAGGGCTAAAATTTTAAAAAATTTTTTAAAAAAGAAACTGGGAATTTGCTCAGGATTGGATGCTCTCAGGAAACAGGAGTGTTATCTTTGGGATTCTTAATAATTCTTACAGTATAGAAAATGCGAAGAGAGTGAAAAGTAAGGTGTATCGATAAGTAATTAGCAGTCTCTCAGAATAACTAAGAGAGGGAGATGTTTGGTTATTTTTCAGTTTGGAAAATGTTCTTGTTGGCAGAACAATTCCCTAGTGATCTGTTTCTGTCTCGTTCCATCATGGTCTCTGAGGGACCTTGTCCGATGGTGGTGTGGGGTGGCATTGTCTGTGTTCCACTGAGAACACCACCGCCTTGCTATAAGGACGAGGTCAGCTCCTAGCCACCTGCAGCCAGCTCTCACATGCCTGGGCTGCTTTTCTCTTTCTCAGAACAGAAGGGGCCCGTATAGCACCTATTGGAGTATTTAAAAGTTAAAGATCAACCTAACTGTTGAATTAAGTATGTTTCATCCTCTTACCTTGACAAATACAGTCAAAATAACAAAACTGAAAAGATTGTGCAAAACTATAGTTTTTATAGGACTGAAATTCGGCATTATATTTTAAAAGACTGAATTTAACCACTATTCTGCATATCTGAATGACCTATTGATGAGACAGTGACGTTTGTGTGACTAATAAAAGACCTATATGGTTCATAAATTATTGCGTATTTATTTCATAAAATTTTCTTGCCAACATTTTAGCAACTTGCTAATTATGCTGTAAGAGTGAAAATTTTTACATAATTAATATTCTACCAACAATAATTTAATAAATTTAAAATAAAATGTAATGACATTCAAAATATATAAAAATTGTATATATCTTCATTGAAAATAGGGAATAAAAGTTTTTAATTAAAATTATTTGTATTTTTTTCAAAAACAGTGATATTCTTCTAATATATTCAAAATTACTACAGAAATCAAAGGGCAAAATAAAAATTATCATTACTGTATATCAAAATATCAAATAGAAATTACATAAAGATACATTTTTTTAATGTATTTTATTGATTTTTTACAGAGAGGAAGGGAGAGGGATAGGGAGTTAGAAACATCGATGAGGGAGAAACATCGATCAGCTGCCTCCTGCACACCTCCTACTGGGGATGTGCCCGCAACCAAGGTACATGCCCTTGACCAGAATCGAAGCTGGGAACCTTCAGTCCACAGGCCGACGCTCTATCCACTGAGCCAAACTGGTTAGGGCCATAAAGATACATTTTAATTTAATATTTATAAAATATAATATTTTATATTATAATATAAAATAAAATATAATTAATCTTATTAAACACTAGAAGCCCAGTGCACAAAATTCGTGCACTCGGGTCGGGGTGGGGGGGGAGAGTTCCCCCAGCCTGGCCTGTGCCCTCTCACAGTGCAGGAGTCCCACGATCTTGATGAATTGCCCCAAAGGGGTAGGCTGGAGCCCACCTCCGCAGCACACAGAGCCACGGGACCCACCTCCTTTGCGCAAGGCAGTGGGGACTTGCTGCTGTGACCTGCCTCCTCCGCACATGAGGCAGTGGAGATGCCACGACCCACCTCCTCCGCGCCGCAAGGAGCTCAAGGATACCCAGGCCTTGCTAAGCGGAGCAGCCGCCGGGCCCCCGCCTCCGCTGTGCACGCAGCCATCTTGTGACGGCATCAGGGCATCACAGTGTCAGGGCATGACGACCACCTAGGTTATTATTAGTATAGAAATTTATTTTGCAATTCTAACATTCAGTGTCCATTTAGTTGCCAATGTACAAACTTACATCTATATTACACCAGTATTACATCTAGATCTATGTATATAAAATGTAAGTGATAGAGATTATAATGCTGAAAAGCAATATTAAGCAACCATGTACAAACTCTCAGAAATGCCTTGTTAATTTCATAAGTATCTCTGGATTCATAAATTGAAACATGAAGAGGAGAAAATGGACTCTCAAAAGAAGCCTCCTCAAAAACATGAGTTAATGTCTTTTCTCTTACTTTTGCATTTTTACTGTTCAAATCCTTTCTGCAGGCTGAAATAGTTAATATCTCTGATAATGTTAGCAGCACAAGCCAGATAGCACACAGACATGGTTGGGGATGTTTTGTTTCAAGGACAGAAGGCAAGAGATGTAAAGAAGCATTGTACTGAGCTCCACACCGCGAGGGACAGAGATGCCCGTTCACTCTAATATATCTACTTGGTGTGTCTAAATTTGTGATAAACAGGGTCTTCCAAACCATGGGGCTTATTCCAGAGTCCCATTTTGCTCACACTTTGTGGATCTTCCTCTTCTTTTTAAAAATCAACCAAGTTTGGCCAGAGAGTATCCATGAGCACCTAGCTAAAACCAAAGCCATTAAAAATGGAAATGTCTCCCAGAGGAAAGAAAACATATCAATATTTGAGGGCTAGAACCAGAAAGCTGCAGAAAAGCAAGCAGAGCTGAGAGAGAACACAAACAGACTAAATTTCCTGAGTTCCACTCGCAACACCTATAAGCACGGAGCTGCACATGAGACAAAAGCGAGGGCTGGGGATGCTTCCTAACCTATGTTATTCTTGAATGTAAGAAAAACTCATTCCTCTGATCATTCTTGTCAGCCAATGGTTGTTGGTGCCAATTCAGCACAAACAGGAATCCCCAACTTGGAGTGCAGTGAAGAAAGAAACTTTATTCAGTGCAAAACAGTTCCATTGTGAGACAGCATGGCTGTGAAAAGAGCACAGCTGTGAGGCAGCCCTTGGGCCAGGTGACCAGGTGCTAGACAGCCACGCCCCTATCCTCACTGTTCTGCTCTACATTGTGCTGCGCTGAACTCTGCGTTGGTCTGCTCCATTCTGTGCCAATCTGCTCTGGCCTGCACTGGCCTGCTTCACTCTGCTCTGGCAAGATATCTTCAGCTCAGCCAAGGAAACAACAGCCTTGAGTGGAAAGGGAAAGTGGGGTCCCCAAGCCAAAGGGGAGCTGGCTTATACATACAGAAGCCCCTGCTCCTGTTCCCTGATTGGTCCATCATCATGCAAATGAGGACTCCAAATTCTTGCAGTTTGATTGGTCCAAAAGACACTGTCCTGATGGGTCAGAAATGAGCTGTTCTGATTGGTCAGTGAAGATGTTAATGCGGGGGCGGGGGGGGGGGGGGGCAGGGGGATGTAAGAGCTGTGCAGCTCTGATTAGATGGGAAAGCCTCAGTCCTATTGGTTGAAATAGGATTCCAGGAAACCTTTACAAGGGCTGACTCAGATGTTGGAAAAACAGTGCAGGCAGGCAGTCCAGTGCAGAGGAAAGTAGTTCAGTGCAGGTTTCTCCCTGAAGTGCAGTTTGTGTGAGAGGTTCCTGAAAGGGCGGGGAGAGACCAACTCCATGTTCCCTTTGTTCCATGTCCTCCACCTCGTGGAGTCAGGTTCCTGCCCTAGAACCTCTCCAAGAGCCCAACCCACACTTTTGAATTAGCCAATAGAAATGCAAGAGGAAAGTAAGCTGCGCCCTGCCCCCATGTGCAACCTGACCCCGACCAATCAGCGGAGGCCACACTACCTCACCCCTCCTACCTCTCCCAGGCCCCCTATAAATCAGCGCGTTTGGGGTCTGGGGCGCTCTCTCTCCACCTCGCCGCTGCGCCGGTGTGTTCGTGTGTGGGAGGGACTGGGCTGGAGCTAGCTCGATTAAAGGCTCTTTGCTTTTGCATCGGACTCGGCTCCCTGGTGGTCTTTGGGGATCACGAAATCTGGGCATAACAGTTCCTTGTGTAGAAATGGCTGTTAGGTTCTGTTTTAAAAATTTGAGCCCAGTTAGCCACCAGGAGCCCGTCTTAGTAGGTATTTTCTTTCTCAGGTCCACATTTTATAATAACAACTTTTCTCAATTCAGAGTTCCCCTTTCCATTCCTCCCAAATATGCAAAGTTTTATTATATCAGCCCCATTTGAATCTAGGGACCACATTTTTTATTTTGATTTGAAGGCCAAGTTTTCACTGGGTAGGTAGCTGCATCTACCTTAAATAAAATGAGATTCAAGGTCTATCAAACATAATTGACCTGGTGATCCCTACTCCCCTAGATCTTTTATTAGCTTTTTAAAGATTTAGAATATTGATTCTATACACCAGGCATTGTCATCAGCCTCTGAAGTTGCAAACATGATATGACAATCTTTGGCCCCAAGGAATTCAGCAGAGTCTATCAAGAAATGCTAAGTCCCTCTACATCAAAAGTACCTACCCTTAAAATGCTCAGATCTCTGACAGAGAGAGAGCGAGAGCGAGAGCGAGAGCGAGAGCGAGAGCGAGAGCGAGAGCGAGAGCGAGAGCGAGCGAGAGAGAGAGAGAGAGAGAGAGAGAGAGAGAATAGGAATTGTCTCATGTGATTATGAATCCAAAGAGTCCCATGATCTGCTGTCTACTTGCTGGAGACCCGGGAAAGCTGATTGTATTCATTTGGAATCTGAAGGTCCAGGGTCAGGGGAACTAATGATGGAAATCTAAGTCCATAGGCTCAAGAATTGGGAAGCCAATGGTATAAGCTCTGACCAGAGTTCAAGGCCAGATAACAAGAGTGCTGATGTCAGAGGGCAGGAGAAGATGGATGTCTCAACTCAGACAGAGCAAATTCGCCTTTCCTCTGCCTTTTTGTTCTATTCAAGGCCTCTGGGATTGGATGATGCTCACTTGCATTGGTGAGGCCGATTAATTTATCAACCCTTCAGGATTTCATGTGCTTTCAGTGGCTCCACTCCTCTGGCCAGTTCATGGTTCCCCAGGCTGGACTGACAAACAAGGACTGTTGGGAAGTAGTCCTTTACTCAGTCTATCAACTGAAATGCTAATTTATTCCAGAAACAAGCTCACAGACAAACCCAGAAATAATGTTTTACCAGCTATCTGGGAATCCTTTAGCCCAGTCAAATTGACACATAAAATTAACATCACACTCATTACAATATATTAAACAAAATGACATATAGGGAAATTCTACAATTGCAAATACAATTGTTAAAATGTCAGACTCTGCACAGACTTTTTTAAAACTAAAGGGGAAGTGCAATGTGTTACTGTGTGCAAAGCAACTATTTATTTACCACTACTCTTATTGTTTGGCGATCAGGAAGCAATATTGTAGGCATTTTACAATCTATTACTTATGCACATAAGTAATATACATAATTACTGTTTTAGTTCCATTTAAGAAAACTGGTGGGGAGGGAGTGATATATGGAAAGAGAGCAGAACATACCCACTTTGGCATATTTTTTGCCATTATAGTTAGCTTGTTATTAATATTAGTAATAGGAAAGGAGCAAAGGGGAGGCTAGACATTATAAGAATGGTCATCTGGGCAGCTTCACCAGAAAGCTGCAACTTTATACTCCCCAGGGAACCACCAATCCTTTTCCTGCAGATCACTGGGGGAAGGGATCAAACAAAGGGGAAGATGGGTGCCGGCACAGTGAAGTTGGGGTGACCTAGGGAAGGTACTTTGTGGGGGCGGACCAGCAGACCCTGAGTGATGGATGAATGGATTAGTCTGACACAACGTTTGCTGTGAAAGAGAGGCTAAGGGATGGCCTGGCGAAAGTGACCAGGCAGCCTTGATTGCCTGCCTCATTAGGCTTTTATTGGAATTTTTATCTTTAGATACAATCAGTAGGGTGAGTCATCTTGGGAGGATACATGTGTTTACATTGTCCTCTAGGCAAGGGCATACATGGATTAGGCATCAGGATTCCAGTAAACACCTGGGGGTTTGCACATGCACAGACTTGTTTGGAAAGGTCAATGAATAATTAGGGACACCACCTTCAACGCTCCCCTAAGTCTCTCCTAAGTCGGAATTCCCATAAACAGGGCAGGTGGCCTTGCACACACTTCCCTTTTATCAGAATGTCCTTCTTACAACTTTCCAACCAAGTCTCATGCTTCCCAACAGTCCTTGTTTGTCAGTCCAGCCTGGGGAACCATGAACTGGCCAGAGGAGTGGAGCCACTGAAAGCACATGAAATCCTGAAGGGTTGATAAATGAAGCTCCTGGTTATATCCCCAGACAAAGGTTTTTGTCTCTCTCTTGTTCCTCTTGTTTGGCTCCTGCTTCCTTGCACTTGTATGTTCCATGACCCAAGCTAGCCTGCCATGACCCTTGGCCATGTGGACCCCAAATGCCATGAGCTGCAACTGGGAATACAAGCTAAGCTAGCCAGATGCTGGACTGGACTGTGACTTAATAGAGAACAAAGACTCTGGGTCGTGGCTTTGATCTTAGCCCTGCTGAAGACAAAATGGGATTTTCCCCATGGTGGGACCTTGGAGGGAAACGCCCTTAATGTTACATCATCAATAAAGCTTTTCACGATACCTCGTCTTCCCGTAGGGGCCTCAGGAAATTCTAGTTCTTGCAGCACCCCAAGAGCTCCATTTCTACCACAACAGGTGAAGACACAGGGAACACCTCACTGATAACATATTGGTTATTTTGAACTAAAGTTACTTAATAAACAGCTGTTGCAAGGACACAGTGAGCCTCCTTTGTCCCCCTGAAAACAGAGATAAACGTCCCATGTAAAAGGTACTCCTCCTGTACCTGGAGGGCAGAAGTCATCCTCATCACCAAAGACAGGGAATTCAAGGCCGAGAAGGGAGTATAAGCAAACCTTGTTAATCCTTCATTGTTTACCATACCCCAAGCCCAAACCCTTTGTCGTGTCAATTGTTCACATATTTATTGTTTCTTTGTTTAAAAAAACATAAAAGCTGCATGCTTTGGTCTTTTTGAGTCTCATATTTTTATGAGTTCCTATACATTCAAAATTAAATTTATTTTTCTCCTGTTAATATTTTATGTCAATTTAATCATTAGACAAGTTTTTAAAAAAAAACTACAAGAGAAGAAAAAAGTTTTCTTCCCCTACAATATCCCACTTACATTGCTTATTTAAAGCAATGGGGAATGAGCTCCAAATAGGCATGTATTGCATAGAAATCTGAGCTTTAGCAATGAATTTGGGGTGTTTAGAATGTTATGTGCAATTTTGTTTCAATAATTCAGGTGGCAGTGAGGATTTACTGATCACCCTGTCTTATGGAATACAAGTAAAGTATCCATTTCCTTTCTTACACCCTGGAAATTAGCACATTTTAATTGCTTCTTCATTTGAGGGACTTGATTTCATTAGAATCATAAGCATCAATGGATAAAGTTAAAAGACTGCCAATTTTTCCTTTCGGTGTCAGCGAGCACCATGGTGGCCAGCAGGCCTTTATAATGTTGCCAAAACTCCTATGGAAGATTATAAATGCCGTAAAAGAAATGTTTGCTCAGATGCTGGCTTCCAGGACTCAGTAGCCTAGAGTAACAACTTCCAAATATTTACTGCACGTCAGGCAAGTACTGAGATTGTGTTAATTGTGTAAATACCGTTAATAAACAGAAAGTCCTGATTCCTCTTCCCTTGGAGTCAGAAATGGACACACAAACATGGACACCTACTAGGGCAGCTTTCAGAAGGAGAAGCGCCTGACAGTCTGCGAGACCTTCGGTTTCACCACAAAAGGCATAATCACCACTTTGTGAATGAATAGTTCACTCTTGTGAACTTTGAGCCCAAATATGTTGTTTGGTGATCTAGACCTGATGCTGTCAAAGATACAAAAAAACCAAATCATTCTTCATAGATAAAGAGAATGACAGTAGAGGAGCTACTATTTCTTAAAAACCCATCATTTGGAAACATGTGAGCTGAAGGAAAGTCTATTTTTAAATGGACCACAACATAAAGATGGATTTGCTTAAGACATGTAGAGGATAAGGAAGACATCTGCTTCAAAATCTCTGTACTTTATATATGAAAAAGTTTGTGATTCTCTGTTTTTAAATCAAATATATATATATATATATATATATATATATATATATATATATATATAATGTCATGGATTTTATCAATAATCTTACCTTCCTTTATCTCCATGCCACATATAAAAACTGAAACATATGCACATAACACACTCATTTTCTTGCACAACATTCAGGTTTGTGGTGTCTAAACTAAAATAGATATTCAAAGTTTTGTTTCCTTCTTTTCTTTATAAAGAAATATAAATCCCTAATCAGTTTGGCTCAGTGGATAGAGCGTTGGCCTGTGGACTGAAGGGTCCCAGGTTTGATTCCGGCCAAGGGCATGTACCTTGGTTGAGGCACATCCCCAGTAGGAGGTGTGCAGGAGGCAGCTCATCGATGTTTCTCTCCCATCGATGTTTCTAACTCTCTATCCCTCTCCCTTCCTCTTTGTAAAAAAAATCAATAAAATATATTTAAAATATATATACAATCCCTTCAGGTATTGTAATGTGATGCTAGCCCACAGCTCATAATTGTTACAGAAGGGGAGACTTTATGGCAATGAAAATTAACTTACCGGTGGCATGCTGCAACAGGAATGAGTCTCACAAACCTAAAACTGAGCATCGGAACCCAGACAAAAGACTACATACTGTGTGACAGCGTATATATGAAGTTTGAAAAACAGGCAAAACCAAATTCTAGGATTTAGGGACATTTGCTTCGGTGATAAAACTATAAATAAAAGCAAGGAAGTGACTTCTCAAAAAAAGATTGTGGTTTCCTTTATGGAAAAAGGAATAAATGACTAAGAGGGACATGAAGGGCATTTCTAGAACATTAGCAATGTAAGTAAACTGGTGTTTGCTTTGTAATAAATAGATGAGAAGTGAACTGTGCTTATGGGTGTGTGCACTTGCATAATGAAAAGTTGGGGAAATAATTTGTGGATCCAATTACATATCAAGAGCATTGGAAAAAAACTGATAATCTCTGGCACTCAAATTCCACCTTTGGAAGTCTACATTATAGCCATAATCACTTTAAATTGTCTTATTCCTGATGACATTCACTATAAATTTATTAATACTTTGGAAATTAATATGACCTAAAATCCAACAATAAAGGAAATGGCTAAAAGAAATTGTGTTTTCTAATTACAAAAATAGCATACTTACAACTATGTTTTTTAAAAGTTCAATCCATAGAAGCAAGACTTGAAAGACATATAGTAAAATATTAAAAGTGACTGGAGGGTGTGGTTAGAGTTGATTTCTTTTCTTCTTCATGTTTTACCTGATTTTTCTATTTTTCTCTAAAATATATAGCAGCAATGTACCATAGTGAGATCCAGACTTACTGAGTGGATATCATGGGAACCAGTGATTCCCAACATTTTATGGGGAGGATACAGATGCCTATAAGAATCTTCCGAAAACGAGAAAAAGGCACACATGCATGCACACATGTGCAATTTTTCCCCATATAATTTCAGGGGGTTCATGAAATCTATGACACCTACCTGTATCCCCCTGGTTTTAAACCCTGCCTACATAAGCATGACTTCCAGAGAGTAATAGGCTAGGATTCAATTACCTGAATGGCTGGGGAAAGGCGATTTAATTAAGTAGAAAGGCGTTAGAACAAACTTTCTTTTCTCCTCAAGCGTTAATAAAATTCCACAATAAAGACAGTAGAAGCAGTCCCAATGGTCGACAACTGTTCCCTCCTACCCCTCTATATTGTGTAAAAGAGAAACTGAAGGCTTTCTTTACAATTACTTCTTCCCTGTGCACAGTTCTGGACCCAGATGGATGAAAATAGAAATATGGTAAAACAAAGCTGATGAGACAGCTCTAGGCATGAGACCAACCTCTCTTGCTCAGATCTTCCCTGGCAAGTGGATCTGAGATACTTGAAGGCGAGAACAAAGGAGAACCTCAGAACCCTGACATGCTCCACACCACACTTGCCAGGAAGCTCGCAGCCCACTACACAGGGCCAGATCAGCATTCATACATGTTTGGCCATATTCTCTCATCTTAGGTCCTTATCCCAAAACATACTCATTAGATTATGACTCTAAGTCTATTTATATTATCCCCTCCCCACCACCCCACTCCCCTAAGACAGAAAAGCTCACCTAAAACTTGGCGATATTTAAGGTTGTAAATATAAATATCTGGAATCCCACATCACAGAATGAGCTGACTACCATGTGCTCACAGAGTTGGGAGACCAGGTTGTAGTGCTGAAACTGGCCTTTGTTCCCTCTGTGGCCATGATCTGTATCCCATTGCCCACTCCGGGGCTACATCAGAGAGGATGGAAGCTCTGATGAGACTATACAGGAGGATCATGATAAAATTCAGGATTATCATTTATGTATCCCTTCCTATGTACCAAATGCTTTCATATATCCTACCAAACCCCAAATCCTGTGAGATCCTCATTTTATAGGTGACAAAACTGAAGCTCAGAGAAATGAGGTGACTTTCCCAAGGACACACTGGCCTTGACTCTTGGCTCAGTCTTATTGAAATAAACTGTCTAACCATAACCAGCCATGGCATGCAATCAAGGACACTGTCAGTTTAGGAGCTTAAACATCAAGATCATACTTTGATAAAATCAAGGAAATACTCAACAGTACTTTGCTAATGGGTCCCTCCCAGACTCACCTTACATCTGTCTTAGGAACTTAAGCAATAGGACAATTGATTGCATGACAGTCTTACATAAGGTCTCTATGCTTCTGTTTTATATAAAATGGGAAAGATAATATCAGACTTTTTCATTTCCTAGGCTTATATCAAGAGCAAAGATAATTATGTGGGTGAGACTAATTAAAAAGAATTTCAATGCCTTGTTTGGCTCAGGCACACGGAAATTGATTTGGATGATGAATTCTGAGCTGGCACAATGAGGGAATGAATAGCGAATTTGCTTCTATAATAAATAAGAAAAGGATTTCAAGTTTATAAAACACAAATGCTTAGTACAAGGTATCTCTGACTCTCATTTTCTCATTGTCCTCATTTTCTTATTCATTTATTATTTTATGTTTTCTCATATCTATCCTCATAATACATCTAAAATTTTGGAAAAATAATCAAGAATTTTTTTAGACACTAGCTAAATGCTCATTAATCTCTTTAACATGTCCTAAGAATTCAGGGAAACTATCTTTCCCAGACTTCCTTGCAATTAGTTTGGAGTCATGTGACCATCCTGGACAATGGCATGTGGCTAGGAATCAATAAAGGCCACTTTCAGGCACCTTTGCATGATCAGTCCTGCTCTCTCTTCCAAAGTGATTGAGGATGCCACAGATTGAAAGTAGCTGTGTCAAAAAAATGGAATATCATCTACAACTACCTGCAGACTGATAAATGCAAGAAATAAATTATTTTTGTATTATCATTAAGAGTTTGAGGTTATTGTTATAGCAGTTAGCATTGCTTGTCCTCATTATGTGGTAAGAAAATTGGTATTATTCTACTCTTTGAGCCTGGCAAATAAGAGGTAGGAAAAAATAATGTTTGAAACTCTAGTAAAGACTTATACAAACTTACGGATTATTAAGCCCCAGGCATATTTCAGTTTCTGGCAGAACCCCTAATCTGATCCTCTGTTACTCATTTCTGGTTCCATATATTTGGCTTTTTCTGTTGAGAAGCTCTGTGTCATGGAAAAGGCAATACTTCAGGATAGGATTACAGTAAAGGAATGAGGAGGAACCATCAAGCCCATCACCTGTAATAAAGTACAAAAATGACCACAAGATATCTCCCTCCTTCTACTTTTTGCAATGTGACTTCGCAGCTCCTTCCATCAAGAGATAGAAAATACGCCCCCTGCTCTTGAATTTGGGCCATCTTGTGACTTCTTTTGGCCAATGAAGAGTGGCAGAATCATCATGGTTCGAGTTTCAAGTTTGGGCCTCTAGACAGACACAGCTTGCATCTGCTCTTGCTCTTGGAACTCGGCCACTGGGTGATTAAATGGAGAGACTTCTTAGACATACAGATCCCTGAGCTTCTCCTCCCAGAGATTCTGAGTCACTGGGTCCAGGGATCTACACTTTTATCCAGTGTCAGAAGCAATTCTGATTCAGGAGATCACAGATAACATTTCAGAAAACACTGTGAGTCTAGATTATGGAGCAGCCTCAACTCCAAGCATATTGTAAGAATCATAAATCATATATGAACTAGTATTCACTTATAGCCTAAAATGTGGGCGACCATTGCAGAATTCCTGAGTTTGAATCTAGTCCTGACTTTGCATTTTCCTAGCTTTGTGATCTTGGATAATTCCCCTAACCTCTCTGAGCTCCAGTTTTCCTATTTATTATAAGGAAATTTTACCTAGCTCTTAAGTCTATGGCAAGAATGAAATGAGGTAAGTTGTAAAAAGCACTTAACACAGAACCTGGTATACAGTAGATCTTCAACTATTTATTATACTTCTCTTATAATTATATGATTATATTTAAGTACTTACTCTTCTCAAAGGGCTAATTTACATTTCTGAACACCTCTAAGTTCCTTAATGGAAACTCTCACACATAGCCAGGCTCTGGAATCAGCCACACCTTGGACCCTGTCCATCACTTACTAGCGTGTGACCTTGAGACTTTAATCTCAGTTTTTGAATCTATGAAACAGGTATAAGCAGACAGGAGAGGAACAAATTTGGTTTTGCTGGACTTACACTGTCAAAAACTCACCTGGATGTAAACAATGAAGCTAAAGCTTAAGTGGCCACCAAAGAACAGGTCAGAGGGACGAGGCCCAGAACATTCATTTAGGAAGATGGTAAAGGCAATCTCCCCTCTCCACTACCTCTTTCAATGCCTAAGCCAGGCCCTCCTAGCCCCCTGCCTGAAAAAGGATATCCCTTTTAACTGGTCCCTCTGAGTCTCACTCTTCAGTTTCTCTCTCCACTTAGCACACCATGGCCAAAGTTACTTACCTAAAATCCTGCTTGCTTCACTCCTAGATAAATACCTCCAGTGGCTACTCCTATTGAATTGAATGTAAATGATTCATTCTTACTGCACATAGTAGCCTTTACCCCTCCAGACAAATGAAATTCCTCTCATTAAGTGATGTTCTCCTAAACATTCTGATAGCCCAAGTAAGACAGCTTGGAGTCACCAAAATTTGCCCACACCATCATGCCTTACATCTAATTTCATTGCATTCTAGCCAAAATAAAACAAGACCCTTCAAGTTGTTTAATTTGTAATAATAAATTGGTAGAGCTAGACATTTTCCAATTTTTGCTATTTTCACTGGTTATATCTCATTCTTATTTTTTTGTGACAAGGTTTCCACTAACACTTTGAAATTTCTTTCATTTTTAAATCAGCTCCCAGAACCAGAAACCCTGGTTATCATAAACTAGAGGCCCAGTGCACAAATTCCTGCACTGGTGAGGTCCCTCAGGGTGGCCTGCTGAGATTGGGCCCCAAATCATGCCCCCAGCCTCACAGCCCCAGCTTGTGGCCCCAGCCTCGCAACCCCACAGCCCCACCTGGCACCCCACTTTGGCCTGGTGCCGCCCCCTTATCTGCTCCACCATCCTGCCTGCAGGGCAATCGATCAGGGCCTATCAGGGCTGGGTCCCCCACCTGGCTCCCTCAGCACCTGGTCGCCATCTACAGGGTGATCGGCGGGGTGATTGGGCCCCCGCTGGCACCCACCTTGACCTGGTGCCACCCAATCACCTGCTCCACCATCCCACCATGGTCAGGGCCCATCAGGGCTGGCAGCCCTCCACTGCTGCCCGCTGCCAGCGCCGCATCACCGATGCCTGCCATGTTCCATGCCACCCCCTGGTGGTCAGCATAAGTCATAGCGAGTGGTTGAACTCCCGGTCAAAGAACTGTCTGAGGGGATAATTTGCATATTAGGCTTTTATTATATAGAACTAGAGGCCCAGTGCATGAAATTTGTGCATGGGAGGGGGGTGTCCCTCAGTCCGGCCTACACCCTCTCTAATCCGGGACCCCCTGGACATCCCTCTCGCAATCTGGGACCGCTGGCTCCTAACTATTCACCTGCCTGCTGGCCTGATCCTCCTAACTGCTCTCCCCTGCCTGGATTGGGCCTAAACTGGCAGTTGGACATCCCTCTTGCAATCTGGGACCGCTGGCTCCTAACCGCTCACCTGCCTGCCGGCCTGATCACTCCTAACTGCCTCTGCCTTGCCCCTGCCACCATGGCTTTGTCCAGAAGGACGTCTGGTCTAATTAGCATATTACCTTTTTATTAGTATAGATAGAGGCCTGGTGCACAGGTGGGGGCCTACTGGTCTGCCCTGAAGGGGGTCCCAGATCAGGGTGGGGGTCCCCTTGAGGGGTGGGGCCAGCCTGGAAAAGGGGCCGGGGGGGTTTGCAGGCTGGCCACACCCCCATCAGGGTGGGGGTCCCCACAGGGGTGTGTGGCCAGCATGGGTGAGGGGCTGATGGCTGTTTGCAGGCTGGCCATGCATGCCCCCATCAGGGTGAGGGTCCCTGCTGGGGGGCGTGGCCAGCCTGGGCAAGGGCCATTTGCAGGCTGGCCACACCCCCCATCAGGGTGGGGAGTCCCCACTGGGGGGCGTGGCCGGCCTGGGCAAGGGGCTGAGGGCCGTTTGCATGCTGGCCACACCCCCATCGGGGTGGGGGTCTCCACTGGGGGCAGACTGGCCTGGGTGAGGGTCTGGGGGAGTTTGCAGGCTGGCCAAGCCCCCAGCTTTGTCTGGAAGGACGTCCAGAAGGTCTCCGGAACGTCTCCTGGTCTAATTAGCATATTACTCTTTCATTAGTATAGTCACTTGCTTGGATAGATTCTGAATTCTAGCTCCCATAATCATGTCCTGTGGCTTACTTCAAGACTGCAGGGTGGGATCTCCACAAGTGATTCTTGGCAGCCAAAGAGGCAATGAGCTGTCTCTAGTGGTGAGCAATGCCTAGACTCCATAAAATGTGACAACGTTGACTTTCATTACTCTGAGCATGAAGAAAACTGAAGAAAATCTAAAACGAAACACTGTAAAAATTGAGAAACTTGCCTAGAGCTTCTGGTACTGAGCATTTTTCTGAGACTCAAGTGTTTCTTCTCATATTTTATAATCTTTCCATTGTGGTAGGGTTGCCATGGAGAAAGAGAGATGGAAATACTGAGGGTTGGCCCTGAAAAGAAACTGTCTGTGCTGTGTCCCCAACACCTTAACTGAGAGCAGCAGGAAGCATTGCACCATGTGGGGCTGCATCACCTTATCTCCCTGGTGTTGGAGGGTCTTCTAAGGTCTTCTAATGGCACTATTGGGGGAATCTAGAGATGTCTATAGACACCCCAAAATGCCTGTTAACTTTTCCTTTTTAAAGGTAAAATCCCATTTGATTATAAGCCTTTCAGCTAAGGAGCCTGGGGCCTGGGCTATCTAGAGAGCATTTGTCAATTCCTGGCGATGAACTGAAAACACCTGAAAAGATAATCTAGCATAAAAAAAATATTTTTTTTAATGTTCTACTATTATTGTTAGTGATGGTCTTGTTTTGTTCCTTAAAATGATTATATGGACCCTCAGTATTTCAGGAATCTCTGAGAATTATTTATGGGAAAGAAAATATGTTTTAACATTTTAGCAAAGGAGCAAAGACTTATGAAAGCCAGTTCAGGGGAGGACCATCTGTGTTTCTTCTCTGGATTTAGCTGAAAATATGGCAGTTATTCTCAACTAAAATATGTCTCAAAATGTCCAAAGGAGCAGATAGTCAGGTCAAAGTTTATTAAAGTCTTTAATTGGAATGCATAGCCAAATCAAAACATATTATAACTTTTTAAACAAACCTATTCAAAAGAACTATCCATCTCAGCTTTTTTTTGCCACTAGATATCAAATTTTAGGGTGCATAAGAATGGCATGAAGCACATATTTAAAATGCATATTCCTGGCTTCAACCCAGAGATAGCAACCAGGTGTCTTTAATACAGATGGGTCAAGACTACAATCTGAAAAACATTTCTTTAGACTTTTTAAAAAACAAAAATAGGATTTCTAAATACCATTCATTATATCTTGTTACAGAGCTTATCAAGGAAGCATTCTTTTGCCTACCAGTCAAAAGCCAAAAGGAACGATCATGTGGCTAGCTGTGTCCCTTCTCTATTAGGAGAAAAGCAAAACCTCCCTCTTGGCCCAAATTGGTTCAATGGCCAGTGATAGCTACAAGGGAGGCTGGGAAAGCTGGGAACAGACTGTCATGATCAGTCTAAGAGCTTCAGGACCCAGCCCCTAAAGGTTGGCACACTGACAACCTCAACACAGTGAGGATCCTGTCCATAAAGAAGGTGGAATGGAGACTAGACAACACACAGTGCTGCTTTGAAAGGGAAGGAAGCAAACATATGCTGAATATCTATTATATGGAAAGTTCTGGAACAAATGCTTTCACATTTTTTTAAAATTCCCATTTAATGTTAATACCCTCCACTCCCGAGTAAATAGAGTTCTTTGCTTTTAGTACATAACCTATGATCTCTTTCAGACTTATTGCGGTAGAAGTCATCACTCCAGATCCTTTTCTAAAAAGATTGATTTTTAAAGTTTCCATTCAACGTAATTTTAATCACTCAAAACTGAGTTTGCAAGTTTGTCTCTTAGCTACACTATATTTTATTTTCTTTATTGAGGTTCTTTGCTTCTTTTATTTCTGGCAGTAACAGAAAAATGTTTATACAAACTGGGGCATAATACTTTTAATCCATTAGAGATATGAATAAAAGGAATCAAATCCCTTCGCTATTATTCCAAAGATTAAAAATCATAAAAAACTTAAGGCCCCCAATGTACTTATTATGTGGTATATGGTGATTGCTCTGAGAGATTGGGGGGTTAAAATTTTCTTTTTGTTCTCATTCTTTAAAAGTAAATGCAAAGAAAAATGGTTAATATAATGCACCTGCCCCTTCCAGGCCTTCACCACACTATTGTCTATGCCCATGGGCTGTGCATATGTCCATATAAATTCCCCCATTAATCTCTCCCTACATACCCACCCACCCCCCATCTGTTCCATGCTTCCATGTCTCTGTATGTTTGCTTTTAACAGACGCCTAAGCGTTCTTGGGAAATAGGAGTAATCAAGCTTTGGAGAGTACAAACACTTCTCAGGGAGGTTAAGCCAGGGCTATTGGGGGAAAGCTGAGAGGGGTCAGCCTTCTAGTTCATTTCAGCAGAGGTGTTTTCCTTTTCTTAACAAAGGCAGATCATTAGGGATGCTCAGTGCTGGCACAGGTCCAGAGATCCATGACAAAATTGTCCATGTTCCCTATTTCAGTTCCTCAAATCGAGGCCCTAAATTCTGCTGCCATTTACCTTGGGAATCTGGGGAAGCAGGACGTCAGGAAAAGGAGGCTTCAATCTTCACACACCCTGCTCAATTATAGTCAAGTGAGGCCAGCTTTTATCTCGGTCCAGAAAAGACCAGGACTTAGGTGGGCAGGATGTTTTTGGAACAACTTATAATTACACCCAGGACAAGACTGTGTGGAGTAGGGAATGGAATCCAGCAGGAATATAACCAAAGAGGATTGTAGGCCCTCAAAGAAATATACCCCACATGTAAGAGTCCCAGTGGGCAAATAGTTTACTTTGTAAGCCAACCCACCCATGGATACATACGTGCTAATAAAAACATACCATATGTAAGAAGCATGACTTCCGAATTTTTCTTGATAAAGTAATTGAATGCTGACTTCCAAGACATAGACCCAACTGTTCCCCCTTGGATGGCAAATGAAATGCAAATATGTGGTCTTGATTATCATAGTGGAATAGAGATTTGACAGATTTAAAACATTATATTTCTGCCAAGACGATTACACTTTCTTTTCTTCTTTCCTTCAAAAACAATATTATTTTCCATCCACTTTTCCAGCTGATGGATAGATTACAATGGCACTGAGATTTCCAACCCCACTTGAAAGGGTTGGTGTAAGGGTTGAACGTTTTAAAGATTAGCTTGGGCTCATTTTTATGAACTGGGAAGAGGAAAAACTATTTCTGCATATCATATTTGCGGATTAAAGACACGCACACTGACTGTGGGCTGGTGGAAGTCATTGGTGCTTGCATTTGCTTCCCCATCTCTCTGGAACACACAAGTGGGTGGCCCACCCCAAGGGCACAGGGGCCTAAAATCATGTTTCCATCACATCTCTCTCTGGTAGGTTGGAGACCAGGAGACACAGGGGGCACTAGACTCAAAAAGGACAATTACACAATGGAACACAGAGTTACTTTTTAGACCGCATCTCACCTGAACGCTGTTAATCTTGATTTCATGAGTAAATTTTTACAGTTTTGAAAGGATACTAAATTTTCTGAGTGCCAGGCTTTTAAAAATGTTTATTTTCTACATTTTAAACATTTAATGCTGCTGACTGGAAAAATCATCTTGAAACTTAGCAGAGGCATGATATTTTTGTGAAATACATTTTTTTTTTCACATCCCACCTGTTAGGATCAGGGTACTTGATAGCAAACAATAGAAACTCCAGATAATTTAGATTACAAAGGAATTAATGGGAAGGTTGGTGGGTACCTTACAGATCTGATGGAAAATGCAATAGAATGAGGCTTAGAAAATACTCAGTAATGAAAGGTTGATGGCAGAGGAATCAGCCAAGATCATGACACTGGAATATTCTAGACAGGATACTACTTCTGCATAGGAGACCCAATTGCCATGGGTGCCACCTCCACTGGACACTCACTGGCCCCAGGATCTTGACTCTACCACTGCCACCATGAAACCGTGATTTATTCTGTCTCTACATCTCTGCATCACTTCCTATATGTTCAACATGTCAGGTGGGAGTTTCTGAAATTAGCTGAGTCAAGGTGCTGTCACACAGCTGTCTATGGTTGCCAAGGGGGAGTCTATGGTGCCCTTCAACCTTTGTAGACTTATATAAAGGAGTTATCCCTAAATAAAGACATCTAGATAGTGTGGTGCCAAGAAAGTAATAAACAGTCATGTCTAATTTTCCGCATCAAATATCCATCCATGTATCCTCTAAATCACCTGCTAATACTTTCCACAGTGAATGTATCTATCCACTAGAAAATATTTACTCATAATTTCTACTTCTTTTCTATTTATCTGCTTTCTCACTAATTGGTTCCATCATCCAACCATTTTTACCTTTTTTAAAAAATAATTTTCCTTCTATTTCTTTTCTGAATAATATCTTATACCCTTCCACCTTAATGACAAACTATATCCATGTATAATCTCCATCTCTTTAAAATGCTGAATGTTTAAGGTCAAACCATGCAAGACTCTTTCACAATACAAAGCATGATTGCAAATCAAAAAAGCAGGAATCTCAACCGAAAGTGCATATCCAGCTCCTAAAAAAGCATCTTCACATAAATAATTCAACTTGAGGATATTTTACAAAAGCAAACTTGGTGTGTTGCCTCCCCTCCCCCCAAAAAGGGACTAATTGACATCCCACTACTCCCTACATCATTCTCTACTACTGGAACCACGCTCTGAGGTGTTTTAAGAATATTGGGGAAACATGTTCAGTTTTTGGAAAGGCTAAGAATACATTATTATTTTCCCACCTACAAATTCACTATGAAATATGTTAGAAAGTAATTATTAGATTCCAGTAATAAAAGATACCTGCATCTTCTCTCCTCCATCAGAAACTTCACAAAACGGAAAGCATATGTGTAAACAAAACTAAAAGTATCACACAAGTTCAGCTCATGTGGCTTAGTGGTTGAGCACTGACCTATGAACCAGGAGGTCACAGAATTCGATTCCTGGTCTGGGCACATGCCCAGGTTGTGGGCTTGATCCCCAGTGGAAGGAGTACAAGAGGCAGCCAATTGATGATTCTCTCTCATCACTGATGCTTCTATCTCCCTCTCTCTTCCTCTCTGAAATGAATAAAAATAAAAAGTATCACACAAATAAAGTCAAAAGGTTTAATTTTATTGAATAAAGAAAATTCATTCAGGGCTTACACATATCATAGGAATACTTTAGATTATAACAGATTATAAATCAATGGCTGATTAGAAGGAAGGAATAAAGAAAGCAGTTTATATTTTCAATGTAGAAAAAAATCTAATTGCTACAGATGTCTTGTAAAATTCCCAAAAGGAGGTCTAGCCACGTTTATTGTTTAGTGGATTTTTTTTCAAGGGATGAAAATGAGATTCAATGTGTATATTATTGGTTACAATTAGTATAACAGCTTGAAAAAAATCATGAGACAGAAGCATAAATATAATATAAAAAGACAAGATTTTAAAATTGTATTATAGGAATATTAACTATAATAAGTGGAAAAGATACATTAAAATCAGCACTGTATTACACTAGTTCAAAACAGAGCTCATAAGGCAGACCAAAACTGATGCGAGTTAAGGACAATGGTCTGTTTTTAGGAAGGGTGTCCAGACAGACACCACCACAAAGAAATACCAACACTAACTATGTGGTCCCCTCTGGTTACTCAGTAAGTGTCAAAGGTGGAGGGACTGGTTAGCAGCTCAAGCTTTCTCCAGGGATTTGTAGTATTCCACCAGCACAGTCCAGGCCTTGGGAGCCATGAAACCCTCAGGAGGCTTCTGGCCATCTCGAGCAAGTTTGCGCATTCGTGTTCCCGAAATAAATTCAAAGTCTTCATGGCTGAAAGAAAATTATGTCACACCTTAAAAAACTTAGTTATAGGAAAATATTAAGAAGCAATTGTTCCTTCTGTTCACAGTAGACAAACTTACTGAAAAAAATGGATAACATGTACTTGTGAATATCAAGCTGATTTCAAAGTTATCACTGAGTAAAAATACCACATTACTGGAAATCATCCCATTTCAAAACTGGCAAACCTATTTTAATTGACATTTTTACTGAGATCATTGTAGATTCACATGCAATTATAAGAACTAATACAGCAAGATCCCATGTATCCGTTTAGCCAGTTTCCCCCAATGGTACCATCTTACAAAACTACAGCATAACAGCACAATCAGGGCATCAGCACAGAAACCATCTACCCTCCTACTCAAATCTCCCTAGTGTTATTCGTGCTCATTTCCCAGGGCGTTAATTTAGTTCTGTGCAATGTTGTCACACGTGCAGGTTCATTTAGGCACCACAGTTAAGGTACAGGACAGTTCCAAAACCAGAACAACCCCTCAGGTTGCCCTTTTATAGCCATACCCATCTCACCCTCTGCTCCCCAGCCCCTGGCAACTACTAGTTTAGAACTAGGAACTTAAAAAAGAGAATTAAATATAATTTAGCTAGCACAGATTAAAAACTCTTAGGAAGGTTGAATCTGAAAGGCTAAATGCATACTGGAACATTAAGAGAAAAACTGGAATTTCATAATAGCAACAGAGAGTAGGTAGCAATAATTGCTATTATTCCATTGATAAGCTACTACAAAGGCAGTGCTAGTCCTTCTCATCTTCATACATACAAAACGCACCAATAACCATGTGGCACCTACAGCTATTACACATATTGTCTACTGGTAATTTCATCCTCTTCCCTCGAACAATGGGACCAACTAGAAAGCAGACCAGGACCCAGCATGAGTTCTGGGTCACTCAAGTCACCAAATCACAGACCACATTTACTTCCTATTAGAAGCTCTATGTTCCCTCCCCACTTCATTATCCCTGGAGTTAACCTGAGGATCCAGTGAAATCATAAACTGCCAAGTGGCCCTTCCTTGCAGGGGTCCTCAAACTTTTTAAACAGGGGGCCAGTTCACTGTCCCTCAGACTGTTGGAGGGCCGGACTATAGTTTAAAAAAAAAAAACTATGAACAAATTCTTATGCGCACTGCGGGCCCGGGACGAGTCGGCTGCTAAGCAGGACAGGCAGCGGCACCCGGCGGGCCGGATAAATGTCCTCGGCGGGCCGCATGTGGCCTGCGGGCTGTAGTTTGAGGACCCCTGTCTAGGTATGTTTTAATAATCACATTTCCAGGAATCTACATGAAGGAAATAGTCAGAGATGCAGACAAATATTATGTAGAAAGATACCTATTATGAAAGTTGTTTTATGATAATCAAATATTGTAAATAACCTAAAAGGTGACGGTTCTAAATAAAAGATGGTATAGCCCTGAGGAAAATTACATAGTTATTAAAGTACAGCTAAGGGTGGGGAAAGATGTTCATGATGTAATTAATACATGAAATAATCAGAACAGAAAACTTTACACATAATACCACTGCAATTTTGTTAAAATACAAGGGACAGGGTGGGAGTGGGAGAGGAAGGCTATAAAGAAATACACTGAAGCGTTAATAGGTTATTTCTACAAAGTGGTGACACGAGTGCTTTTACTTTTGTTCAACACGTGTCCTGCAATTTTCTACAATAATGATTTGTATCAAAATCAAATAAAATATCAAAAACAATTATGAGTAAAAGCTTATTTTAAAAATCTCTATCCAAAGTGATATATAATAACTTAAATTCCTTTCATTAGGCTGAAACCTCCATCATTTGGAATGCCACCCCAATGAGAGCAGGTGAACAGGATGCTGCTGTAGCATATGCTCCCTGTTCTGGTCCCACCGCAGTGACATTGCTACCAAGCAGAAGGCACCACTTCTTTCATTCAGACATGTGACATCTTCTCCTAGTCGCCCTGTCTGCTCTTCCTATTCCCTGCACTACCAGAGAAACAAAAAGACACACAGATACTCAGTATTTCAACAGCCCTCTTCTTCTCAGGTAAAATACCTTTTAAATGTCTACACAAATTTTCAAAGGTGGCGATGAGAAGCAAAGGGTAATGGATAATGCCTCAGAGCAGGCTGGATTCAAACAGTTTAAATCTAGAAGGTGTCTCCCACTTCTGTCATCTATGCAATATGCAGAGAAGTCAGAGCTACAATACTAGACTGGCCCATGCAGATGAAATGGTGACCACAGTTGATACATAAAGTAAGCAACCATTTTCCTCTTTTTTAAAATTGATTTTTAGAGAGAGCGGAATGGAGAGGGAGAGAGAAAGAAACATAAAGGTAAGAGAGAAACATCAATGGGCTGCCTCCTGCATTGACGGGGATCAAACTTGCAACCTGGGTATATGCCCTAACTTGGAATTGAACCCAAGACCTTTGGTGCACGGGACGGTGCTCAACCAACTGAACCACACCAGCCAGGGAGTGATCATCTTTCTCTTCCATTAATGAGTACAATTTAAGGTGAGAAAAAAGAAATTTACTGCATGTGAGCTAGGCCTAGAAGCAAGACTATATTTTTTTAAAAATCAGAAAAGGTTGGGGTTAGAAATATAATTTGTAAATTGTCAACACTGCAATGAAAACTGAATTTGAGTAAACAAATAAGCTCAGCAAAAGAGAAAGTATATTTGTCAAAGGAATAGGAAGAAAACCAAGATGATTATAAGAAAGTCATGGAAGACGGGAAATTTTAAAAGTTTAAGGAAGATGGCCATGAAGGAGGGAAAAGAAAACACACAAAACACTGGATTGACAAACCAGAATTTAAATTTTCTTTAATGGAAGAGTTTTAGTGGATGATGAAGAAAACAGATGGAATGGTAAAATGGCAGAGAAGCAGAAGAGAAAAGATGCGATTTTTTTTTTTTTTTTCAAGAAAAGAGTAAGTACACAGGCAGAACAAAATAAATGGCAAGAATGAAGTTCAGAGCTAATTTTAGGAGCAGGATGAAAACCAGGAGGGAGGAAACAGGAAGACCGAGAAGGTCTGAAATAAAGAACACAGGGAAAGGAGCTTTGATAAGGAGGAGGGTCAAGAATGAAGAAAAGAATAGTGATGATTTGAAGTTAGAAGAAGGTGAGGCAGTTAATGTTTCCACAAAGACGTAAGGCTGACTTCTGAGGGTAACCAGAAGCTGTATGGGAATAAACTGGTAATAGAATCCATCAACTCAGTCAACTGATCTCCACCTCATCTTCAGGTTACACCTGAGAGGATCAAGCTGAGCCTAGGCACAAAGTCAATGGGGCTGGTGGGTCCAGATATCTTCCCAATTGTATCTCAAAATCCTTGCTCCAGCCTGATGTACACTTGGTTAGTTTAGCTGAGAACCATTTGACAAAATCTCAGACTAAATGTTTCAGTTTCTTAGAAGGTTCCCTTACCAGCTCCCTAACTAAGCTTCATTGAGGAAAATGATGACCCGAGCACTTTCTGGCCAGGTAAATTTAAAATTCTGATTTTGAAAAAGAAAATTTTGTCACATGCATGAAGCAATCTTTGGTTGTTGATGGCAATGAGAAAGATACAAGAGCGCAGCAGCTGCTGGATGATTCTGTCTTGCCTTTTTGATTAAAGGAAAAAAGGCCAGACCAATTAAAGTCTTTTCTTTCCCCAGAATGCCATGCTGTCTAAAATCCAGAAGTTTGCTTGCATTCCTTTTGAAATTGCATTTTAAAACCAAGGTCCCTGGGTACCTCTTTTCCTGACGCTATTTCACACTCCATCTGCCCCGCATGCCACAGGCATTTCTTCATCACATGGAACTGGAGTTCCTGCTTCCACATGGTGGTGGTTGCACTCCACCCTGGCTACGAAAAACACATTTATTTCCCTCTGCCTCATAACTGTACTTCTATCTGTCACATACGGATTCTGTTTTTCATCAGAAGGCCGACGCAAGGCCTGGACACAAGAGTCACTATCTGTAATCGAATCACAGTGTTTACAATCATATATTTAAATGAACATTATTTTACAGAAATAATTAAATCAAGCAGAAATTGAGGCATTCCAGGAATGATCTAAAATTAGCTCTGACCTTCACCTGTGAGTAATCAGGAATCTGCTGAAGCAGAAAGGGCTACTGAATAAAAGACGTAAGGCTTTGACTACAAAGCAACTCTAATTAGGCTATCTAATTGTACTAGTTACCAATCTTCCATGGAACCTAGAAAACACAAGTATGTTTTGGTTTTTTCTTCTCAGAACCACTTGGTCATAGATTCTTATAATCCACAGCTGACAGAACTCCTGCTCTTAAAAAGGGGGAGTGCATTTAAACAGCAGGAAGGGGGAAACCAGACGATCAAGTAGACTACGTGGGGCCCTCTGGGACCAGCATCTTCTCCCACATGGGACACACTAACCACATGTGGCCAGCATCTTGACTAACTCCGACGTACAATAACTGCTGGAGATTTTACATCTTTACAACGTCTTTCAGTCCACATATGTGGCCATCAGAGCCACTAGCACAAGCTATTTACATGGACAAGGGCTGGGGACAGTAGATAGCTCTTCAAGTGCATCTTCTGACTGTTCATATTCCATGAGGCCAGCTTTTATAAAATGCTAACTAGACAGTAAGTGAACAGAGAAGCAAAGAAGAATTTATTTTCTAATATAACTAAAATTAATGATGGTCACTTATAAGTGAATCTAATAAACTACTTGAGGTCTATTTAACTTTTCATCCAGCTTGAATGATGCTTATATATAACTAGAGGCCCGATGCACGAAATTCGTGCACGGGGGTGTGTGTCCCTAAGCCCAGCCTGCACCCTCTCCAATCTGGGACCCCTCCAGGGATGTCTGACTGCTGGTAGGATCGGGCCTAAATGGGCAGTGGGACATCCCTCTCACAATCCAGGACTGCTGGCTCCCAACTGCTCGCCTACCTGCCTGCCTTCCTGACTGCCCCTAACCGCTTCTGCCTGCCAGCCTGATCACCCCCTAACCACTCCCCTGCCAGCCTGATTGATGCCTAACTGCTCCCCTGCCAGCCTGTTTGCCCCTAACTGCCCTCCCCTGCAGGCCTGGTCACCTCTAACTGTCCTCCCCTGCAGGCTTGATTGCCCCCAACTGCCCTCCCTTGCAAGCCTGGTCCCTCCCAACTGCCCTCCGCTGCTGGCCTGATCACCCACAACTGCCCTCCCTTGCAGGCCTGGTCCCTCCCAACTGCCCTCCCCTGCTGGCCATCTTGTGGTGGCCATCTTGTATCCACATGGGGGCATCCATCTTTGACCACATGGGGGCAGCCATCTTGTGTGTTGGAGTGATGGTCAATTTGCATATTACTCTTTTATTAGATAGGATAGAGGCCTGGTGCTGGGGGCTGGCTGGTTTGCCCTGAAGGGTGTCCTGGATCAGGGTGGGGGTTCCCTTGGGGCATGGGGCTGCCTGGGTGAGGGACCTGTGGTGGTTTGCAGGCTGGCCATGCCTCCAGCGACCCAAGCGAAGGCCCTGGTATTTGGGATTTACGTATCTTCTATAATTGAAACTTTGTAGCTGTGAGTGAATCCAAGCCTCCTGCTTGCTCCGTGGCTGCAGCCATTTTTGTTGGGATTTATTTATCTTCTATAATTGAAACTTTTTAGCCTTGAGCAGAAGAGGCCAAGGCAGGCCAGGGCTGCTGAAGCTTGGCTTCCTCCATCGCCGGGGGCAACTCAAGCCTCCTGCTCTCTCTAGCTCCGTGACTGCCACCATTTTTGTTGGGATTTATTTATCTACTATAATTGAAACTTTGTAGCCTTGAGTGGAGGCCTAGGCCAGCCAGGGTGTGCGGAAAGCTTGGCTTCCTCCATTGCTGGGGAAACCCAAGCCTCCTGCTCTCTCCATGGCTGCAGCCATCTTGGTTGGGTTAATTTGCATACTCGCTCCTGATTGGCTTGTGGGCGTGGCTTGAGGGTGTAGCGGAGTGATGGTTAATTTGCATATTACTCTTTTATTAGATAGGATACAGTACATACACACCAACGACTAAGAATTCTTAAGAATGAGGTAAAAAAAAATCATCTTTTCACAACCAGATAAATAGCTTTTTGTCTTTCTAGGAACTAGAAAGCAGTGGATGACATCATACATGACAAATTTCAAAACTTTTATTTCCAAACCAAGACCAATTGAAATACGCAAAACCTTTAGAACTTAATGAACCCAATCCTTAATTCATCATGTTTTCCTCACACCATCTCAGTCTTACAAATAAAAGTTAGAAAACTGCTTCTATCAGACAATCAGTCAAATATCAAATTGCCAGGGTTTCCTGAAGTCACCGCAGTCAACTCAATTTTCTTTACCATACCGGGTCACAAAATCTGTAATCTATTAACAGTGTAGGAGAGCAGGGGTTTTTTGGTGGCTTTTCATTTTCTTTACTGAGGTATAATTAGCATATCACATTGTATTAATGTCAGGTGAACAACATAATGGTTGGATATCTGTATTGGGAAATTATCACCACAATAAGCCTAGTTAACATCCATTGTCATACACAGTTACCAAAAACAAACATTTTGTCTTGTGATGAGAACTTTTAAGATCTACTTGCTTAGCAACTTTCAAATATGCAATACAGTATTATTAGGTCTAGTCACCATGCCTGACATTACATCCCCATGACTAGAAGTTTGTAGCTTTTGACTAACTTCACCCATTCCCTCCCGCCTCTGGCAACCACCCATCTGTTCTCTGTATCTCTGAGCTTGAGAACAGGGGTTTTTTAACTGAGTGCCAATGAACAGGTTTCAAAAGGATCCACAAATATCCTGCTGGGCAAAATTCTGGGTTTCTGTGCTCCCTCAATTAGAAAAAGTTACATCACTTTTCATCTGCTTCTGAAAAAAAGAGCCTCTGATTACTGAAGAATGGCTCAATTTTCAGGAAACTAATCCTGGAAGCTCTTAGATGCCCATCACCACATAAAATTGCCTGGGCTGAGGCATCTGGCTGAGCTCCCCTCAGCAGGCTGCCCAGGACTGTTCTAAGCAGACCGCTGACATGCTTGGATGCTGTGCCCTGTACAAGGCCTCCCACTAAGGCAGGAGGTTATACAGACAGAAATGATACATTTTCAAAGCGTTTTTAAAAAGTAGAAGCCCAAAGAGCTTAATTATTTACAAGTTAACCATAAAAATTAAGTGAACCCAAGTACTGAATTCTAGGTAACAAGGACATTGGTCTAACTATGTTAAACAATTTCCTTTCTATTTGTCACAGATTTCTTAATGTTTTTGTTATCTGCTTTCTACTATTGTGGCATATGTGACTATCTTCATTTATTTAGAAACCAGGATGTCTAGTACTCTGAAAACACATAGATCAGCTCCAAATATCAAAGTAGGAAGAAGTCTCTGAGGGAAAAAGGAATGCTTCTTTTTCATTTGTCAATGATGAAATAAGTAAGAAGAGCATAAGGGCCCTAGCTGGTTTGGCTCAGTGGATAGAGCATTGGCCTGTGGACTGAAGGGTCCCTGGTTCGATTCTGGTCAAGGGCACATGCCCGGGTTGTGGGCTCCATCCCCAGTGGGGGGCGTGCAAGAGGCAGCTTAGCAATAATTCTCTCTCATCATTGATGTTTCTATTTCTCTTACCCTCTCCCTTCCTCTCTGAAATCAATAAAAATATTTTTTAAAAAGGAGAGCATAAGATACCCAAATATGTCAATATTGTTACAAACCATTGGTTGCTACCTTATCTCCTCCTCCCCAGGGCCAACATTTTACAACAAATAGGACAGGTGCCCACAACAATGAATTATGTGGCTCCAAGTGTCAACAGGGCTGAGTTGAGAAAGCCTGCTAACTGGCACAATAGAAGGGGAAAGATCAATTCATGGAACATATGATTTGTGGCTATTTCCTCCTGGACCTCTTTACCAGATCAGTGACTGGATACGGCACAGCTCTACACTCAAGGGAGATCACAGCCTGATCTCAGTAAGTAGTGCAGCATTTGAAGGCACAGGTATAGAAAAACGATACCCCATGTTTGTAAGGGGAAAGGGTGAGAAGAAGTAGGACTAGGTGGGACAGGCAGATACCACAATCCCTCAGTGATACCTAAAGACATGAGTAGAAGTCCTTCCCGCCAGTCTCATTCTGAAGCACACAGGGACCTACACAGTGTGATCATTCATCCCTGTCACCATTCATCCCTGTCATCATTCACTGCACACACCCCATCAGGACTCATGGCACAGTACAGTACCAGAACTGACAATAAGGAGCCTTGAGATGTGCACAGAGAACTTCTAACAGCATGGAAAGATGCTCATGAAAAGTAAATAATAAAAAGCAAGAACAAAGTTCTACTGTATTATACACTCAATTATGCTCAGCTATGTTAAATGAATGCACAGAAAACTATAAGCAAAGCACATAAAATAATGGGTGGTGACATGAGTGCTCTTTTTCTCCTTTTAAATACTTCCATAATTTTATTTAAAACATATTCATTGGTTGGCCACTGGGAAAACTCATTCCATTCATCCTTTATTCACCTGAGAATTTATCAAATCAGGGTATCCCACTCACCATGAAGGAGGAACTGCCCCTAGGAACATCACGGAGACCTATTTCCCTTCCACCAGCTGGAGTATTAGGAATACCTTGTAATGCTCTGCTGGGAGCCCCAGATCACTCTACTCTTAGCACTAACACTAAGGGAAACATTTCCCTGGGAACTGTCTCATTGCTTCTTCCACTTTTCCTCTAGTACTGGCAGGTGTGTCCATTCATCCTCCCAGAGGAGTCAAACCTGGTCAGGGTTTTGAAATAGAGAAAGAGGAGACCTTTGACCTGCACTAATTCAAGGCTACCTTGGTCTCCCTGGCTCTAAAACAATAAATCTTCCATCTGCGCCAGCTCACTAGAGTTCTAATCGGGGCTTCCGCTGTTGGCTACTTCTCAGTGCATGTCCCTCTGCCCACAACCACCTTCTCTCTTATAAATGTTATGACTGATGAAAAGCAGCACATGGGTAGTGCTGGGTTTTATAATGAAAATACTATGGCCCTAGCTGGTTTGGCTCAGTGGACAGAGCGTCGGCCTGCGGACCCAAGGGTCCTGGGTTCGATTCCGGTCAAGGGTACATGCCAGGGGTTATGGGTTTGATCCCTAGTAGGGGGCATGCAGGAGGCAGCCAATCAATGATTCTCTCTCATCATTGATGTTTCTATCTCTCTCTCTCCCTCTCCCTTCCTCTATGAAATCAATAAAAATATATTTTTTTAAAAAAGAAAATACTATGAAATCTCCTTAAGTATCATTCATTCCTAATGTTAACCATCAAAGAGAGAAAAAGATTACTTTTATTTTTTTTCTAGAAAACATAAGCTTCTCTACTTCTCTAGAGTGGTCTATGAATGGATAAAGACAAATAATATACATTTCCATATTATCTATTTCATTGCTGATCAAAGGAAGTATTCCATAAAAATTGGGGAGAAAATTATCAGTATATTGGTTAATAAATGTCTCTTAATTAAGGGAGCAAAATGCAAAAAAGTATTTTGTTTATGAACTGTTTTATAAAATGTAAAGTCAGAATCTTGCTATCAGAACACTTTCAGAATCACAGTATTATTGTAGAAAGCATAACATGTACCTTGTATAAAATAATGATGTTGTCAGAAACACAATCACTACACTAATTCCATTGTATTTTTATACCTACCAATTCTTTCCATTAAAACCCCTTGCCTGTCACCTCTGGAATTCCAGGGAACACTGAACTAAAATGTTTTATTGTTGGTGGTGGTGTTTGTTTTGAAATCCAGGAGGAGAGGGGAGGATGAGAGAAGATATTAGATTTATGTATTTAGTAAGAAAAAAATCAGCCTTCATTTAATATAGCAATTATACTTTAAATCCTAATGACTGTGTCTCCTAAAGATGTTTTGAGTCAATCCATATCTCCCAATTCCTGTCACAATCTAGGCAAACCTAAGCTCCCATTAACTCCTGCTGGCACAAATACACACCTTGACACTGAGGATTTTAATATCACAGTTTTGTGACCAAATATCTGGTTCTTTTTTGCAATTTGGTCTCTGGCTCTGCTTGAGTGACTAAGCAGCTTTGCAGTTTGAACTGTGACAAACTGCACTCCCTATACTGTTTAAACATTGCTTGTTTTACAGCTTTGTTTTGCAAGCTCCAAGGAAAACCCAGGCAGTGGCCAGTGTCTTGTGACAATTCTGCTGACGTTATGATACTGACCCTTGGTCGTATCTCATGATTCCACCTGCTGATCCTAAATTAGCAAACACTGGAAAGCCCGGTTGCCTAACCACCCAGAAAATGTAGAGTGCATACTCACAGCTCTGCTTCCCTTCCCAATCAATCCCCTTAAAGGTCGGCCTCCTGTGGTTTTTGTCCTTAAATGCCCTGCCCTACCTCTCCCTCTTCAGAACTCGCTTTGTTTGTACTGGAAGCTGTGTCTCCCGGGCTTGCAACCCATGCTTTTGAGAATAAACCTCTTGATTTAAATTCCAGGGTCTTGGAAATGTGTTGATAACAATGACCTCCCCTCCCAATTTTCTCTTGCCTGTATTGCTAGGTTATTTCTTTATGATTATGTGCCATGCAGATAGTTTCAAACTTATCTTCGTTCTTATAAACAACGCAAGCATAGCTATTTCTGCAATCTATTATTTGGTAATTCTATTGCGCGAAGTCTGTGCAGGTCTGTTCTGCTGACTGTAGTTTCCACTTTTTCTGGCTTTGATGCTCCGTTTCCTGTGTACTTTCTCATTTTGGGCTGAAATTGTTCAGTCAGCTTGTGTAATTATTTATTGGAATAAGATGAGTCCTAAAACAAAGGTGTTAACGCCCCAGAAGGATTTTGTTTGCTTTTACTGAATACTTTGAGGCACATCTGGTCAAGAACCATCTAAAACCAGTGTGTGAGATGAAGACTTTCTGGCTGTTTACTGTTTTGTTTTGATGCATCCAAATAATATGTGCTTGGTCCACTGGAGCAGAGTTTGGGCTCCGGGATATAAAGCTCAGTGCTCCGCTCACCTTCTCCCAGGGGAGTGGACTGGGTTCACTTCAGGTTCCTCCTTACACTGAGGTGGGAAGGAGTCCCAACTTAACAGGATTGTCTCCTGCTGGACTGTGACCTAAGACAGGACCATGATAATCAATACTCAAGTGTGCTAGGTCTACCAGGATGAGAGCAGCTTCAGTGCTCAGCTTACCTGGACTCCAGCCTTCACTTAAGAGTTTGGCCTTACAGTTCTTATAATCATCTTATCATTATCTTATCATCTTATCAATACTTTGATGAAAATGTTTTCTTTTATCCAGAATTTTTAGTTAATTTCTTAGGAGAATCAATCTGTGTAATGTAACCTAATTACCAAAAACCTGAACATCCTAATATCTAATGCATACTATTACCAACTCTATCTTTTAAAAATCAATATTGTAGTAACAATGTATGGTATCAGTCTGGTACTGAAAATACAGAGGGAACACTTTGTAAAGTAGATGACTGTCTAACCACTGCTTAGTACACCTGAAACTAATACAAAATAATATTGAATGTAAACTATAATTGAAAAAAAATGTTAATAAAAATAAATAAATAGCCCTAGCCGGTTTGGCTCAGTGGATAGAGCATCGGCCTGCAGACTGAAGGGTCCTGGTTTGATTCCAGTCAAGGGCACATGCCCAGGTTGCAGGCTTAATCCCCAGTAGGGGGTGTGCAGGAGGCAGCCAATCAATGATTCTCTCTCATCATTGATGTTTCTATCTCTCTCTCCCTCTTCCTTCCTCTCTGAGATAAATTTTAAAAACAAAACAAAGCAAAACAAACAAACAAATAAATAATCTATTCCAGTTCCTACCTTTCATAGAACTGCCTTATCTGGTCCCTGTCTATATCATCCTCCTCCTTTCACTCTCTGTTCTACCCCACCTAGCCTTCTTTTCAAATATTCCATAAATCTTTTCACCTCAGGATCTTTGCATGTGTTTATCCCTTTGTCCAGAATGCTATTACCTCCTTCTTTATCAAGGAAATGCCTACTATCTTTTGGAGCTCATCCCAAATGTCACTTGCTCCAGGAACCCATCCCTGATAACCCAGAAGTGGTGAGATAAGTGCTGGCAGAGCTTCCTATAAGTCTTCTGCAAAGCACTTATGACCCTTAATTAACTGTGGTTACTGGTTTACCGCCTGTCATCTTCTCTAGAATATAAGTCCCATGAGGGCAACAATAATATTTACCTATTTCCAATTACTGTGCCTATACCTAGCAATTTCATGTACGTAGTACAGATTCAATAAATAGTTTATGAATGAATAAAGCCTAGCAAAGCTAGAAAGTTTTGTCCTAATATCAATATCCGCTGTTGACTTTAAAATAAGACTATTATATACAAATATAATATATAACTTTATTTTCAAAGATACAAATACTAGTACATCCCTAATTATGATTCAAATGTACAAACAAAGAAGAGAATACAATAGACTGGAAATTAGATCCTATCTATTAACAGTCATGCTATAACACCCCTTGAATATGCAAAGATCTACAAACACAGGATGATGCTCAGTAAATTCATGCAATTACAGTAAAAACTTCTAGAAGTTTTCAGAAGAAACATCAAAATTAATGAAAGCAAAGTATTTTATTTTATGAGTTAATGGAAAAGAAAGTTCCTCTGTACTCTGACAAAAATTCTTATGTATTAAAAAGACCACATGTCAAGAAAGGGAAAGAAAAGAATACACAGAAGCAGTATTTCAGTGGTCAACATGACAAAACTTAGATGTGAAGAGTGAGGTGAAAAAGGACTTAAAGACTCTATATAATGGGAAGAACAAGTAACTAAGGAAATTTAGGATTTGAAAATAGGTGGAGGAAAAGGGAATGTTGTTTCTGGGTATTTTAAGTAATATCAAGAAATCTAAGCAGAAATGCCCATTAGTGGGGTAGACAGAATTTTAAGATGGCCCTCATGACCTTCACCCTATGGCATCACTACCATGATATGTTATCATATGGCAAAAGGACCTTGCAGACACAATTAGTTACTAAAGTACTGACCTAAAATAGTGAAATTATCTGAGTCAGTCTATCCTAATTATTCAAGCCCTTTAAAAGAAGATTTTCTTGGCTGATGGAAGAAGGGAAGTCAGGGAGAGCTGAAGCATGAGACATATTCGCCATGACGGAGGCTCTAGGCTGAGATGGAAGGGCCCACAGGGAAGGACCTCAAAGTGGCTTCTACCGTAGGAGCAGAGAGCAATCCTCAGCCAACAGTCAGTAAGAAGACAGGGACCTAAGTCCTAAAACTGTAACAAACTGAATTCTGCCAACAAGGGTCATCTTGAAAGTGGATTCTTTTTAGAACCTTCAGGTAAGAGCCCAGCCTGGCCAGAATCTAGTTTAGCCCACCCAGACTTCTGACCTAAAGAACTGTGAGGTAATAAATGAAGACTGTTTTGCCGAAACCGGTTTGGCTCAGTGGATAGAGCGTCGGCCTGCGGACTGAAAGGTCCCGGGTTCGATTCCGGTCAAGGGCATGTAACTTGGTTGCAGGCACATCCCCAGTAGAAGGTGTGCAAGAGGCAGCTGATCGATGTTTCTCTCTCATCGATGTTTCTGACTATCTATCCTTCTTCCTTCCTCTCTGTAAAAAATCAATAAAATATATTAAAAAAAATAATAAAAAATAAAAAAAAATAAAATAAATGAAGACTGTTTTAAAGCCACTGCATTTGTGATAATGTGTGGCCAGCAACAGAAAGCTGACACAGCATCTGGAAACAGTGACATATATATAGCTTTAAGAGTTGCCACAGCCCAGCCGGGTGTAGCTCAGCAGTTGAGCGTCGACCCAGGAACCAAGAAGTCATCGATCCGATTCCTGGTCAGAGCATATGCCCAGGGTTGCGGGATCAATCCCCAGTGGGGGGCATGCAGGAGGAGGCCAATCAATGATTCTCTCTCATCATTTATGTTTCTATCTCTCTCTCCCTCTCCCTTCCTCTCTGAAATCAATAAAAATATATATATATATAAAAAAAAAGAGTTACCGTAAAGAAACTGCTATAATAAATGAGCTTTCCTGTGGAAAGTACACAAAAGAAGGGAAGAATATATGAAAAGGCCTTGAAGGACACCTACAATTAGAATGTGTTTTTTTAATTAAATCTTTATTGTTGGAAGTATTACATATGTCCCCTTTTTTTCCTCATTGGCCTCCTTCTATCCCACCCCCACCCAGAATGTGTATTTTTTTAATGACACTAATACTATATGATTTTGAGTATACTCCAGTATATAAAAAATACAAAAAAAAATACTCTATTGATAATGTGGAAATAACTGAACAGCAAACATTTACATCCACCTGTCCCTTCATTTACCCATTTCCAAAAGGCACATTCACTCATGTGTGCTTTTTGTTAGCTGCTATTTCAATCACGTGAATCATAATCTTACATTTACCCAAATACAAAGATTTACTGCTTAAAGGAGAAAAAAGTTACCCCCCAAACAAGTATCCCTAAAAGTTTGTAATATCTGAAAGAAGGGACTTTAATCTTATAGTCCTAAAACTAAATTTCCTTGAGTCTCTATTATAGCTAATATGAACCTACTTAACTTCCTAAGTATAAACAGATGATTTTTATCATAATTCCTATCAATAATATCTTGCCTGAAATTTTTATGAAGCTGTTTTTTTCTCCCTAAACCTTGTCTTACACTGGTATTTAGTCAAATCAAAAGCTATAAAATCATTAATTACATAAAAGTTGGCATTGAACAATGTCCATTAATCAAATCTAAGCCAACATCATAGGCACATAATTAATAACTGTTTTCTCACTACATCAAAGACTATTGCCTTTCCACAAAATTTTAATCACTTTCCAACATATTCCCATCAACTTAATTATATTTGAACACAATATAAAAATTTAGAAAACTAAGGCAGTTTTATAGCCTCCCAAGTTACAATTTATTAAGATTTGCTAACTCAAAAAAAATTCCAAGAAAATGAGCTGCTCATGCAACTAATATAGAATTCATCATTGGAAAATCTTATGAGAACTGATGTAATTATTTAGCTTTTGAATGATTAAAAGAGAGACTTAAAGCAATATTACCCAGGAAACATGAAAGTTATCAAGGGCCTCCCAGCCCATTAGTCAACTAACTACATACAGATGAGTTCTAGGGTCCTGCATGTGATTAAATCAGCTGATCATGCAAAGAAGCCACAGTAATGAAACAGCGGCACAAGGATCATGTAAAAGAAAAGCTCTGTCTCTCTTTAGTTTTGTCTCCTGAACTCGTAATGATGTAAATGCACCTGAGTTTTATGCATTTGGCCACTAGCTGAATGATTCTGTTTTTCTCTCCTCTCTCTGTAAGTGACTGATCATTACTTTCAAAACATCTCATACACAATTAAACCAATACATTGCATGCTGGGTGAGAAGCAAAGTTTCCTGGCCCAGCACTCCATCTCTGACACTCAATGTTTTATAAACTTGTAGAAAGGCAATGCTGGGGAGCTTCCAAAAGAATTTCCAAAGTAGGCTTCTCCCTAGAATAAGTACAGTAGTTCTACCCTTATCTGAGGGGTGTACATTCCAAGACCCTCCCCAGAGGATGCCTGAAACCCCAGATAGTATTGAACCTTATATATACCATGTTTTTTCCTATACATATATACCTATGATAAAGTTTAACTTATAAATTAGGCTCAGCAAGAGATTAACAACAACTAATAATAAAATAGAACAATACTAGTATACTGTAATAAAGGTTATGCAAATGTGGCCCCTCTCAAATTATATAACTGTACTCACGTTTTTACTCAAAGGATGCATGTTACAGCTTGTCTTTGGCATATCCGAATTGTAGGCATCACTACTCTTGCACTTTGGGGCTATTATTAAGTAAAATAAGAATTCCTTGAACACAAGCATTGTGATACTGCAACATTCAATCTGATAACTGAGATGGCTACTAAGTGACTAACAGGCGGGGAACACACAGCACAGATATGCTGGACAAAAGGATGATTCGTGTTCCCGGGCAGGACAGATGAGATGGCCTGAGATTTCATCACACTACTCGGAATGGTGTGCAATTTAAAACCTGAAAATTGTGTATTTCTGAAGTTTACCTTTAATATTTTCGAACCAGAGTTGACAGCAGGGTAAATGAAACCATGGAAAGCAAAACTGCAGTTAAGGGAAACTATTGTAAGTTAGAAACCCTGTTGGTGACCCTACATTAATTTTAACCACAAAAGGACAGAATTATATTCTAAACATTTTACTTTCCTTAATATTTAATTTATATTTTCACTTTCAATTACCTTTTGTGGTAGCATAGTTCAAGGTTTACTATAATTGCTTTTATTTTTCTTCAAATTCTTTTTTCTTAAGCTTCTAAGGCATCACTTTGGTAGAAACAGTCTATTTAAAACTCTTAGAACATGAATTTTATAGTTGCTTTTTTTTCTCCAGAATTATTTATGTTATTAAATGAGAAGCCAACAAACTCCTCTGATAATAGTCTTTCTTTATTCAGACAACTTATCACTTATCTCAAAGAAATTAAATGACACATATATGGCCCTCTTAGAAACAAGAGAATGTTTTTATTTTTAAAAAAGGTTTCTTTTCCTTTCTTGTTTCCAGTGTTACAAAATGGGCCACACCAATTGAAGATACAGGGTCAGGGTCAGGTCAAGATCATTTCTCAACATAGAGTCAACTGTAAACAACCATGGAAAAAAGAATGCAAGATTTTTTAAAGGAAAGAAATGGGGAAAAAAATAGATACAGAGGCAAAGAAGCATTGAACAGACTGTCAAACTACAGCGGGAAGGCAGGGGAGGTTGGGGGGGGGGCGCTGTAAGAGATCAACTGAAGGACTTGTACGCATGCATATAAGCATAACCAATGAATACAAGACACTGGGGGGGAGGGGCAGGTAAAGGCATGTACTGGGGGGTAGGGGAGGCCGGCGGGGAGGTCAATGGGGGGAAAAAAAAGGAGACATATGTACTACTATTTGTAATACTTCAAACAATAATAAAAAGAAAAAAGAAAAGAAAAAAGAATGAGAGCTCTCAGATCGAAGGTTACTACCGTCAATTTTCAATTAGTACCCATCAGTAGAGGTGACACTGATAAAAAATAAGTAAAAAATAATTATCGGTTCTATTTACTGAACATGAACTGTAACTTGTACTAAAAAAGCAGGTATACTAAATAAGCAGATGTAATCATACTAAATAAGCAGCAATCAAGAAAATAATCCATATGTACAAGCACTTACTAAAGACAGTGGTCGGCAAACTCATTAGTCAACAGAGCCAAATATCAACAGTACAATGAATGAAATTTCTTTTGAGAGCCAAATTTTTTAAACTTAAACTTCTTCTAACGCCACTTCTTCAAAATAGACTCGCCCAGGCCGTGGTATTTTGTGGAAAAGCCACACTCAAGGGGCCAAAGAGCTGCATGTGGCTCACAAGCTGCGGTTTGCCGACCACTATACTAAGACAGAAAAATAGCCCTAACCGGTTTGGCTCAGTGGATAGAGCGTCCGCCTGCGGACTCAAGAGTCCCAGGTTCGATTCCGGTCAAGGGCATGTATCTTGGTTGTGGGCACATACCCAGTGGGAAGTGTGCAGGAGGCAACTAATCAATGTTTCTCTCTCATCGATGTTTCTAACTCTCTATTGCTCTCTGTAAAAAATCAATAAAATATATATTTTTTAAAAAAGACATAAAAATAAGTAGGTGCGACAGAACATGGAAAGAACTACAGATTTTGAGCAAGGCAGGAATCACCTTGTCCACGGCCATCATTCTTAAGATGAAGAACAAGGTGAGAGAGCACATAGGACTCTCAAGTCACACAACAAGGATGGGCTAGAACCCATGATTTCGGATTCTAAAGCCTCACCTTACCACTCTATATCATGGAGAGTAGTACCTACTGATAGCATCTACAGATAGAAATTAATAAAATTTCATCAATCAATAAATCCATTCTTAAGACTACCAATAATTTGTCCTAAAAGCCTGCTAGTTTGTTGCTCCTCCTAAGATCTCTGAAGAAAGAAGCTGCACTCTTACTGGTCAGGAGCACCAACTGTGGAGCCACCATGCTTAGGTTCAGTTGTTGAGCTGACATTTACTGATTACGTGATCTTTTACAGTTATTTGACCTTTGTATGCCTCAGCTTACTACTAATCTATACACTGGGAATAATATCAGCACCTACCTCATAAGATTGCTGTAGGGAAGAATTAACATCTGTACAATAATTAGGATAGTGCCTGTCACATAGTGATTGCAAGAATATTAAACTTTCTCACTACATAAATGATGTAGGCTTAGCAGAGCAATGTTCATCACTACGTCCTTGGACCACTTCTGTATGCTAAGGTACAGTAGATATGGCGGACATAGAAATGTCAATTCTGCCTTTAAATACTTCAAGACAAAATTCCTGTAATCATAAAACCAGACTCAATATTTTATTTCTAACTTCTGGGATATCGAGAAATTAGTTTCCTTGGTCTGCCTTTCTCTGAATTAGGTACGACGAAGCTTGTCATCAGTGAAGCTGTAAAGATGAGACAGCACAGGAAAGCCCGGGGGGCAGCTGAGAATACAGGTATTTCACAGATATGTGCAGAGGATGTAAAACTTACTGTTCAGAGTCATAGTAATCCATATGCTTCTTTTTTTTGTTGTAAGCTGCAACACGAAAGGGAACTATTTCCAGAGTGATTAGGCCAGGGGCCATTGTCAGCACTTTGGCGCCGTGAGTTGGCTCGTAAAGGTCCTTCCCCGTTTCTGGATGAGGCATGCCAGCGGGATCTCGTCCAACAATGTAGAAATTGGCTCCTGCCACCATCCTCGCTCTGCAGTGCCACTGGACCTGGAATAACAGTTTTCCTATTAGATCATCATGCCTTTATGATGAGTCCTAAGAAATAGTAAAGGAATAAATAAATATACTTCTCATATGAACCAAATTTAAATGTATAACCTCGGGAAGCCATAAACAGAACTGGCAACCCCTCTCCCTCAAAAAAAAAAAAAAAAAAATCTGAAAGTATAAATGTGTACAGTGTTTATGCATACATATTTATATTTTTTTACTTAAAGGAAATATGTGAGTACATGTGTCTACATGTATGATTTTACACAACTGCTAGATATCATTTATTCATAGTTCAAAATCTAATCTAGGAGGTTAGAAGTCGGCTAGGGACTGATCCTTTCATGGAAGTGAATGGAAGGGGCTTCTGGGATAACGGTAATGTTCTGTTGTTTTCTTGCCATTTTCTTGACAGATAAACTGACAAATTAAATTGTATATATTTGAAGTATGCAACATGTTGACTTGATATATGTATATGCTATGAAATATTTACCACAATCAAATTAACACAGTCATTACCTCACATAGTTACCTGTGTGTGGTGAGAACATTTAAGATCTGAGCAAATTTCAAGTATACATACAGTATCATTAACGATAGTCACCCTGCTGTATATTAGATCCTCAGAATTTATTCATTTTATAACTAAAAGTTCGTAACCTTTGACCAATTTTGGAAATAATAGAAATTAACACAATTTCATCAGTCAAAGGGAGATAAATTCATTCTTAATACTAAAAGGATTTTATCAGCAATTAATCACTTTGCAACTTTAGTCCACGTTGATGTCAGTTCTAGGCGTGCCTGGCAATGCTCTGTTTCTGGATCCGAGCCGAGGGCTGGCAACGAGGCTGTGCTCACTATAGAAGTTCATTAAGCTGTATGTGCACTGTGACTTCTGTACTTTTTCTGTTATACTTTCATTGGTTAAAAAAACTACTGGATGCAAATGATTAAACTAATTTGACTACTTATATAAACTGTTACTGAGAAAACATGTAGCTAAGTGACTATGACCCAGGATATCAGGCAAGAATTAAACAAGGCATTTGGCTGCATGCAAATCTAGCTTTGAAGCCCATACTTTCACATTAAGACATAGTTTAAAAACAAAAATCAGCACAGGGATGGGCAAACTTTTTGACTCGAGGGCCACAATGGGTTCTTAAACTGGACTGGAGGGCCGGAACAAAAGCATGGATGGAGTGTTTGTGTGAACTAATATAAATTCAAAGTAAAGGAGCGGAGGGGAGAGCAAGAGAACCGGATAGACCAGCCGGATCCGGCCCGTGGGCCGTAGTTTGCCCACGGCTGGCTCTAATACCTAGAATTTAGAAGTTAAAGTAACTGTAAGAGATCATCATTCTCATTAAAATTTGAAGTAAACCCAAGGTTTGACTTGGCCAATAAAGTATGGCACAAACACAGGTCTAGAAATGTGTTTTTAGTTCCCTTTCTTTCCATGTAAGGCTCCATTATTTAGTGATTTTTACAAAACCATCTCTGTTCTGCATGAAAATAAGGTACACATAATGAACACTACACATCGTTTTCATTTTCTCTCTCTTGACCGTTTCTCTTATAACAGGTACTTGTATATTTATCAACATGCCTAGAGAGCACAATAGCACGAGGGCAATCACCCCATACCCGAACTGCTCACCCTGCAGAGTTTGCTTTTTCCGTTGTTGCTACTGATATCCACCTTTTTATTTCCAAATGACAATCATAACCTGTCATGTCTTGACTGTTTAGTTTCAGATACTATAAAATGTAGACATTATTCCCACATTATTTTTCCTATTATAAAAGATGATGTTTGGTTTTTACTCCACTCTCATTCCCTATCCCATTTATCCAATAAATACAGTGATACATTTTTGATGAAATCAACATTCACCTGTAAAAATAAATGTTTTAAGTAAACTAATATATGAAACATGTGAGCAGTTAGAACAGAACCTAGTACAGAGTAAGTACACAACAAACGTTCGCTGTTATTATGGTCTTTATTTTATCCCCTCCTTGTACAACTGTTTGTTTTTCCTAGAGTTAATAACTGTCTTGATTTTTTCCACTCATTTAGTTTTTCATATACCTCTGTGTCTATGTACCCGGTACTACCCTTCTTCCTGAGAACACAGTGAAGCACAATTCCCAGCCTCCCTTGCAGTGTGACCATGTGGCCGAGTTCTGGCCAAAGGAATGAGAGCCAAAGTGATGTGTGCCACTTCCAGCTGAGGAATGCTAACAAGCCTCCTGAGTGCTATCTTAGTTCTTCTCTCCCCATTTGGCAGCTGAATAGAGAGGACCCCAAGGTCCTATAACTACACCTTTTTCTGCTATAGTATTAATTCTATGTGCATTGAGCCACAATAAAATAAAAAGGAAAGAAAGAAAATTCTGCCCACTCCCCTCTGCCCCTTCACCGTATTCACACAAAAGACCTTTGCTAGTTCAGACTCAGAATTTTTATCGAGGTCAGAATTTTATCATCAATTAACTACTTTGCAACTCTACTTAAATGAAAAATCTTTTCTGCTGCATGCAAATTAATGGCTGCTTGCACAGCATTAAACTAAAAGGACAGTCTAAGTTCTCTGAATTTAGGTAAACTCACTTTGCTCATTAAGTATGTATGTCTAGGCATTTAAATCATTCAAACACCAAAAGGTCCCCAAACAGCGAATGTATGGCTTAATTTTAATATTTAAGAAAGCTCAGATCATTTAATCCAACCAGCTCCATCACTTAAAACAAGAGGAAACTGAAGCCCAGGAAACTTAGCACCTTATTGGGTCACAGAGCATGTGGTTGGTGGCAGTGGCCAGTTCTAATTTTGTCTTGTAAAATTACCAGTCAATTAAATTGCACTTGGACTTCTAGAGGTTACATGAGTAAATTAAAGGTAAACACACCAAACAAGGAGTCAACATTCTCCTGCAGGTGACCTGGATTATTTTAATTTACAATTTAGTGAGTGGTTTCCCCATGAGAATACTTGTAAAACTATAACAGACGTGAATAAGCAAAAAACATAACTCTTCCAAGAATACCTGGTGTGAGTTAACTTATAACCTACTGAAAAGGTGATATGCTTTAATGAAGAGACTGCAAGTCAGTCCAGAGCCCTTGCTGCATCTGGTTAAGCACACAGGCTGTGGAGTCAGGCTGTCCTAGATTTACACCCTGACTTTGCCCCTTACTAATTGAATGCCCTCAGGCAATTTCCTTATATAAGCCTCAGTTTCCAAATTTATAAAAACAAGGATAACTCTTAACACATAAGACTGATGAAAGCACTCAGGACAGCACCTGGCCCTCAATAAAGGACAAACATTGCTGCTGTTACTATTATTCTGTAAAACATTCCCTGACGATCCCAGTTGAATTAACTGCTTCCTAACTGGTGTTTCTAAAGGAAATCCATTTGCTCTATGAAAAAGAAGGCACACTGCCTAGAAGGTGGTCACTGACAAGTAAGAGCTGTCTGCTTATCTTTCCAGCAGACTGAGGTCAAGATGTAGGATTTATCTCGTTATGCCCAGTGGCCAGCACGATGTCTGAACACTAAATGCATATGGAGGAAATACAAAGCCATGTCCAAAGACTTTCTATAAAGCCTTCTAAGAATCGGCTGATGGTCAAGCTAACAACAAATGACTTATTTTCTGCTTTTCTTGCACCTATGTACCAAATAACAAAGAGCTTTGGCACTTTTTCCTGATTATACAAGTAATTTATTTCGTACGTAACAAACACTGCTGGATGCCTACACAACTGATTTCTCTCTGCCCTGATGACAGGAACTTTATTCCAGAGGATGAGATGCCAGGTCCCAGTCTTCCTTGCCACGCAGCCCATAGCTGAGCAAAAATGGGGCCTCTGGGGAAGTCTGCTGCAAGATCTATGAAAAGCTTTTCTTCCCTAACAAAATTCTCAACTCTCATTTATTGGAAATGTCTTTACCTTTATTTTTGTAAGAAAACAGAATTCCAGATTAACAAGCTTATTTTTTTTGCTGATTTTTCTTAATGATACTAGCTAACCCATTGCTTCCAGTTCGCATTGCTCCTGAGAAGTTAGGCATCATTCCTACTTTTTAAAATATATTTTTATTGCTTTCAGAGAGGAAGGGAGAGGGAGAGAGAGAGAGAAACATCAATGATGAGAGAGAATCATTGATTGGCTGACTCCTGTACATCCCCCACTGGGGATGGAACCTGCAACCTGGGCATGTGCCCTGATCGAGAATCAAACCTTGACCTTCTGGTTCATAGGTCAATGCTCAACCATTGAGCAACACAAGCCAGGCAGCATCAGTCCTATTATTTCCCTAATGTTTCCTCTTCATCTCTCCCTCCCCATCACTCTACTTTCAAGGCTCCTCTTTACATCATTAATTTTCATCAGTGTGAGTACTATGTGCTTAAGTGTTGTTTTCTTTGAATTTATTTTTTCCAAGATTAGAGGTTTCTTGAATTTTTAGGTTGATGTTTTTCACCAATTTCAGAAAATTTTCACCATCGTTTTTTTCAAAAACTTTTTCTGAGACATTTTTCTGTCTCCTTCTCTCAGAACTCCAATTACATATATGTTAGATAGCATGATATTGTCCAGTTACTGAGGCTCTGCTCATTTTCCCCATGCATTTTCTTTCTTTTTTCCAAATTATTTCAATTAATCTGATTCCTAGCTCACTGACCAGTTCTTCTGCCAAATGTTGTCTGATTTTAAGTCCATCCAATAAATGATTTCAATTCAGATACTATGCTTTGTTAGTCCTTGACTTTCCATTTGATTTTTCTTAGTTTCCATTTTTTTCTGAGATTCCCCATCCATGGACCATATTTTCCTTTAAAAAGGTTTAATACTTTTATTTGGTAATTCTAACATCAGCATCATCTCTAGGTCTGTTTCTAGTAACAACCAAGAACTTTCATTCTGCATTGTAAATCACACTTTCCTGTTTCTTCCTATTTCCAGTAATTTGCTATTGTATGTTGGACCTGTGGAAGGTTTGTTTTAAGGAGGTAACTGGCACCTCTTTTTATCTTTCTGTGGCTTGATTGTAAGCCTTGTTGAGCAGGTCTAGCTTTTCTTTTTCTGCCTTTTTTAAAATCCTCACCCGAGAATATGTTTTTTATTTATTTAGAGAGAGGCAGAGAGAAAGAGAGAGAAGGAGAAAGAGAGAGGGAGAGAGACATGGGGGGGGAGAGAGATGAGAGAGAGAGAGAGAGAGAGAGAGAGAGAGAGAGAGAGAGAGAGAGAGAGAGATGAGAGAAACATCTATCGGTTGCCTCCCGCATGAGCCCCAGCCAGGGATCAAACATATAATCTGGGTATGTGACCTGATCAGGAACAGAACCTGCCACTTCTCAGTGTATGGGACAATGCTCCAATCAACTGAGCCACACTGGCCAGGACAGGTCTAGCTTTTTATCAATCTACTGCCTCTCAACTCCAAATTCACCCAAATTATTTAAGATAATGGACTGAACTCTAAGCATTTCTCTATCAGCAAGCACAATGTTGAGTTTTACCAGTAGAGGGCATCATAGGAACGTTGTAGGAGGAAGGGGGTATCAGTGGTGCCTGTGTATGTGTATAACTGGTGGCATTCTGGTCCATGAGCAAACCCAAAGTGCATAATCCTTCATAACCTCAAAGCCCTAGCCTGAATCCAGTGACCACCTCGCCGCCGCCCCCCTAATGCAGACACTGGTGTACCCCAAGCCTCCCAGCAGCAGGGGCTCCCTGACTCCCTTCTGTACCCCACCCACCAACCTGAGCTCACCTGTGCCCAGAGGATTATTTCCTGCATCCCTCTGCACACCAGCATCACACACTGTGCATCTCTCTGGCAGCAGTGGGCTCCCAAACACCCTCTGGTCACCTGTCAGCCTCAGCCTGTGCACCAGCATTGTTTCCTGCTTTCTGGCTCCTGTGAACCAGTTGTGGCCCAGACAGTCCACTGAATTTTTCCTCCATCCACTGGGATAAAACCATAGCTTTTTCAATGAGGTCTGGGGCTAACTCTTAGGGAAGGGATCCTTTTACAAGTTTGTCCTTTCTTTAGTTATCTCCTTCAACCTTAGGGTACCCTTTCAAGTTCACTTGACATTTTTACAGTTATTCCACTACTGAAGTTTAATGATTCTTTAAATTTTCCCTATTCAAATTCTGTGCAATTTCCACCTCCTAATGGGACCCAGACAAACACACTGTCTTGGGTATAAAGGGTGGTCTTTGCTCTTAAGGCATGTTTTTCTGGTGTCTCAGTTCAATGCCTGGAATGTTAACAAGGTCTCTCCATTTGAGTTGGGCTGGAACGTCATCTTCCAACACTGTGTAACCCAACCTCTAACATCCTCACTCCACTCTAGATTATCGCAGCCGTCTGCATCAGGCCTCGTAGAGTCTCGCCCTGCACAAATGCAGTCCAATGAACATTGGGGAACATCCTCTGATGAGCATCTGGTGCCTCAGCTCTGTGCTGTGCCCTCCTTTCCGGTAAGCACTCTGCAGGTCTCGGCAGGTCCAGCAGCCCCCAAATCCAGACTCTGCCTCCTCAGCGCAACAGGAAAAATGTGTTCCACTTGGATCCCCACAGTCGTGCTGTGGTCTGGAAACTACCCCAGGCACCAGACCAGGCTAAACAGGGGGTTCACTGTGTGTGCTCCCCATCTCTCAGGATTCTGCACACTGCCTTCACACAAGTGTTTCACATACTTAATCAATTTTATAGTTGTTTTCAGCAAGAGGACAAGTCCAGTATCCATTACCCCATTATGACCAGAAGCAAAAGTCTAGATATATTTTGAAAGTGATAAGGAACATATTTTTTGTGGACAAACAGACATGGGTTAGGAGAGAAAATGATGATCCCAAGATCTCTGAAGGAACTGGGATCCACTGAGATGAAGGAAGCTACGGATAAAGGAGATTTGGAGGGGTAAAACGAGGCAATTAACATTTTAGGCATGTTAACTTTGAGCTGTATGTTAGAGATTCAAGGTGGCAGGATATATGGGTTTGGAGTTCAGAAAAAAGATGTGACTTACAGATAGATATTTGAGTATCATAAGCATAGAGGCATCTAAAGCAGGGTTAAAAGTATTACATACTTTTAATCAAGTTGGAAAACAAGTAAAGCTAAATAATATATCATGTGATCATGTGTACATGTGATAAAAATGTGTACGTATGTGTGTAAAGGTAAGGAAATAGAAAGTACAAAATTCAAGACTGTGATAACCTGGAGAGGGAGGAGAATGGCCGGAGAGTTACTTTGGAAACTATGGTGTTTCTAGGACGTAAGACTTTGACTCAACAAAGAAAAAACCTGGCTCAATAAATATGCTTCTCTATTTATCATGTCAGTCACAGACCTTTTGTGGTTCTGTAGATTCAAAGTCAGTGACAAAGCAGACACTGAAGTGCATAATGATCAATCTGCTTATGTGAATGAAAACTGGCATAAAATTTCTGACAGACATGTTGGCAAATGTCAAAAACCTAAGCAATTCCAATTCCAGATGACATTGATAGGAGAAGCTGGGAGATGCAAGTTATATTTCTCATGTCAGAGGCAATTCACAGTTGTTCACTCAATAATTTTCAAAGGTAACAAATATGTAAATAATCGCAACTTAATAAACCAACTCATGGACCAATGATGACAGTGCACCCATACACCATATACCACAAGTTATTATTAATCTAACACTGTGCATCTGAGGTCCATGCAAGTTTGTTTTACAAAGCAATATTGATTTATGCTCCCACCATGTTTTACTTTTTCAAAGTAAATGGAGGAAAACTTTATTAAGGTTCCTAGTTCCCAACAAACTTAGAGTAGATAGGGTGTCAACACAGCATTTAAAATAAACCTAAAAAAAGAAAACACATTTCCTTAAATGTAGCTCAAATTTTACCTACTCTGGTTCAAAGGGTTCCTACCTCACACTGCTTAAATATGTTTCAAATTACACAAACCACAAGATTTTGTATTCATTACACAAGCTGGAAGAAAATTAAAGGATGTCTAAACTTCACAAAAATATTCACAAGATCTAAGATTTCCACAACACTGACTATATTTTTAAAGTTTTGCTTAAAATGTTTTTTTCTGCCCTTTTATATTTTATTGTGCTTAAATAAAACATGAATACAGCTCTTTAACAGGAAAGACTTTTGTAAGTTACCGTTTCTTTTTTTTTTTAAATATATATATTTTATTGATTTTTTTACAGAGAGGAAGGGAGAGGGATAGAGAGTTAGAAACATCAATCAGCTGCCTCCTGCACACCTCCTACTAGGGATGTGTCCGCAACCAAGGTACATGCCCTTGACCGGAATTGAACCTGGGACCTTTCAGTCGGCAGGCCGATGCTTTAACCACTGAGCCAAACCGTCAGTTAGGGCTACAGTTTCTTGACTAAGGAAACTCATTCATTGTCTGAAAAAGATAATATGCTCCCTAAAAGACAACTGTCAAAAATAAACAAAAAGTGAAATAAAAACTTGACAAGAAAAAAAGCCCTGTAGACGGTATTTCAGTCCCAAGTATTAATATGGTATATATTTGCTGATCTTCACTCTTTTGAATACAACTTAATATAAGCCAAATTAAAGAATTAAAAGGGAAACATCTTCACTGAAATTATTCTCTTTTTGTCATTAGATAACATGCAAGAAGATCTTTATCCAATATCTGAAATCAGTGACTTATTTAGTCTAACATTGCATTCATTTAAAAGTAGACTAATTAAAGAAGATAGGTGAAAGAAAAAAGGACTATTTTCCTCTACATATTTCCCACTTCCTAGAAACTGTTTTTATTAGCCAAATTAAAAGAAAACAAGAAACAATCAGAAGTGACCAGTGAGTTAACATTTTAAAAATAATCAAAACCAGTGGTAATTAATATTTTAAGAATATCCTCTCGAGAGGAGGAAGATGGCGGCTGGCAGAGGTGAGGGAGAGAAAGTGAGTGAGTGAGGGGATGAAAGGAGAGTGTGTGGATGTGTGTGGTGAGTGTGTGAGTGAGGGACAGTTAAATCTCGCAGGAGCAGCAGGGGCTGGCAGACCAGGCTCTCTTGGACAGGGAGAGACTACCACCGCTGCAGGCACTCCCCGGACTGTGGGACTCTGGCTTGGAGCCCACGCCATCTTGAAGGGAAGAACGGCCTTTTTTAAGAACTCATCAGCACCACCAATCAGATAGGCCTTGGAACTGCCCCGCAACCCAGCAGCCACTCCAGCCAAAATCCTGCTGTCCCAGCTGCAGACCCATGGACCCTGGGACCTCCACCTCCAAAGGTGCACCGCTCGGCAGCAGTAAGTGCAACTTCCCCCTCCCCAGCAGCAGAACTCTGGACACCACATTCACGCGTTTCCAGCGTGCAAGCATCCCGGGCACACCACCCGGCAGGCAGCACCGGGGAGCAGCTGTGAGACTCTCCTGGGTGTGATTCCACACAGAAAAGGGCACGCTGCCCCACAGTAGAAATTCTGAATTCACTCATCCTGGATACCTGCCCACAGACTCCTCAATTATGCGGCTACACTGCCAGGGCCCTTCAGAGTACTTCAGTGTGCCTTGCAGGTGGCCTCTGAGTCTCCACTGGGAGCGAGCGCCTATCCACCACAGCTGCAGCAGCAAAAGCTGAGTCTGCCCACCCCACAACTAAAGAACTCTGGACACCACAGTCACGCCTTTCCAGAGCACAGGCCCCCTGAGCCCATCACCCCAACAGACAGTTCCTGGGTGCCACTGTGAGTCTCCGCTGGGCATGCAAGGGTGCAAGACAGCAAAAATTGGGACACCCCCCTCCATGGCTGCTGACTTCTAAACACCGCAGTTGTGCCTCTCTAGCTCGCAGGCCTACATCAAGAGAACCCAAATAGCTCAAGTAGGGAGCTACACTAGATTACCAAGCCCAGGAGAACTGAGACATTACACCAGTAGCACCATCCCCAAAACAACCTGGGTAGCAAAGCAATTGGATCTACAATTAAAACATTACAGGGAAACATGGGAAGACAAAAAAACAATCCCCAAAGGAAAGAAAAAGAGGAATCACCAGAAAGGGAGTTAAATGAAATTGAGGCTATCAACATACCAGAGAAAGAATTCAGAGTAATAGTTCTAAGGATGCTCAAACGGCTGGATGACAAATACACACAACTCAATGAGAATTATAAGGAGCTGAATGAGAATGTGGCCAACATGTAAAGGAACCAAGAGGAGATGAAGAATGACATAGCTGCAATAAAGAACACAATGGGCCGAAACCGGTTTGGCTCAGAGGATAGAGTGTCGGCCTGCGGACTGAAAGGTCCCGGGTTCGATTCCGGTCAGGGCGCGTGCCTTGGTTGTGGGCACATCTCCAGTAAGGGGTGTGCAGGAGGCAGCTGATCGATGTTTCTCTCTCATCGATGTTTCTAACTCTCTATCCCTCTCCCTTCCTCTCTATAAAAAAATCAATAAAATATATTAAAAAAAAAAACCACAATGGAAGGCTTAAACAGTAGACTAGAAGAGGCTGAAGACCGCATCAGCGAATTAGAAGACAAGGTAGGAAAAAACACACAAACACAGCAGCAACTGGAAAGAAGACTTAAAAAGCAAGAGGAGAGCCTAAGGGAGCTTTGGGACAACACAAAACAAAACAACATTCGCATATAGGGGTGCCAGAAGGAGAGGAAGAGAAGCAAGGAATAGAAAACCTGTTTGAAGAAATAATGACAGAAAACTTTCCTGATATTGGTAAGAAAAAAACCATGCAAGTCCAAGAAGCACATAGAATCCCAAACAAGATGAACCCTAAAAGACCAACACCAAGACACATCATAATTAAATTGGCAAACACCAACGACAAAGTAAGAATCTTAAAGGATGCCAGAGAGAGACAGAAAGTTACCTACAAGGGTTCTCCTATTAGAATATCAATGGAATTCTCAACAGAAACACTCAAGGCCAGAAGGGAATGGAATGAAATTTACAAAGTGATGCAAAGCAAGGGACTGAACCCAAGAATACTATACCCAGCAAGGCTATCATTCAGAATTGAAGGTGGAATCAGGAGCTTCACAGACAAAAAAGGGCTAAGAGAGTTTATCACTACCATGCCAGCAATGCAAGAAATGCTAAAGGGATTGCTGTAAAAAGAAGAAAGAGAAAGGCAAAAAGAAACACAAACATTAAGAAAAAATATGACAATAAACATGTACTTATCAATAATAACATTAAACGTAAATGGATTAAATGCACCAATCAAAAGACATATGGTAGCTGAATGGATAAGAAAACATGATCCATATATATGCTGTCTGCAAGAGACCCACCTCAGAACAAAGGATTCACACAGACTGAGAGTGAAGGGATAGAAAAATATTTTCAGGCAAATGGAAATGAGAAAAAAAACTGCAGTTGTGATACTTATATCCGATAAAATAGACCTCAAAACAAAGATCATAACAAGAGATAAGGAAGGCCACTACATAATACTAAAGGGAGCAATTCAACAAGAAGATATAACTCTGGTAAACATATATGCACCCAATACAAGAACACCCAAATACATAAAACAACTTCTGGAAGATATCAAGAGAGAAATTGATAGCAATACAGTCATAGTAGGGGACTTGAATACCCCACTGACACCACTGGATAAATCAACTAAACAAAAAATCAGCAAAGAAACAGCAATACTAAATGACACACCAGATCAGATTAACTTAATTGACATCTTTAGAACATTTCACCCCAAAGCTACAGAATATACATTCTTTTCCAGTGCACATGGAACATTTTCAAGGATAGACCACATATTTGGACACAGGCAAAGTCGCTTCAAATCCAAGAAGACAGAAATCATATCAAGCATCTTCTCAGATCACAGTGGCATAAAACTGGAAATCAACCACAATAAAAACAATCCAAAAAAATCAAACATATGGAGACTAAATAGCATGCTATTAAACAATGAGTGGGTTACCAGAGAGATCAAAGAGGAAATAAAAAACATCATTGCAACAAACGACAATGAAAACACAACAATCCAAAATCTATGGGACACAGTGAAAGCAGTCTTGAGAGGGAAGTTCATAGCTCTACAAGCCTACTGCAAAAAACAAGAAACAATGGTAATAAATTACCTAACCCTACAACTCAAAGTGTTAGAAAGAGAGCAACAAGAAAAGCTCAGTGTAAGCAGAAGGAAGGAAATAATAAAGATCAGGGCAGAGATAAACGACATAGAAACAAAAAAAAAAAATACAAAAGATCAACAAAACCAAGAGCTGGTTCTTTGGAAGGATAAACAAGATTGATGAACCTCTCGCCAGGATCACCAAGAAGAGAGAAGACCCAAATAAACAAAATCAGAAATGAAAGAGGTGAAATAAAAACAGACCCCACAGAAATACAAAGGATTGTTAAAAAATATTATGAACAACTCTATTCCAACAAACTGGACAACCTGGAGGAAATGGACATATTCCTAGAAAAATACAATCTTCCAAAACTCAATCAGGAAAAATCTAAAAATCTCAATAAGCCAATAACTATGGAAGAAATTGAAGCAGTCATTAAAAAGCTTCCAGCAAACAAAAGCCCGGAGCCAGACGGCTTCACAGGGCAGTTTTACCAAACATTCAAGGGAGAACTAAAACCTATCCTCCTCAGACTATTCCAAAAAATTCAAGAGGAAGGAACACTTCCAAGCTCCTTCTATGAAGCCAGCATCACCCTAATACCAAAACCAGATAAAGACAACACAATGAAAGAGAATTACAGGCCAATATCCCTCATGAACATAGATGCCAAAATCCTCAACAAAATTCTAGCAAATCGGATCCAGCAGTACATTAGAAAGATCATACACCATGACCAAGTAGGATTTATCCCAGGGATGCAAGGATGGTACAATATCTGCAAATCAATAAACGTGATACATCAAATAAACAAATTGAGAGATAAAAACCACAGTCATATCAATTGATGCAGAGAAAGCATTTGACAAAATCCAACACCCATTTTTTATAAACACTCTCAGCAAGGTGGGAATAGAAGGATCATACCTCAACATAATAAAAGCCACATATGATAAACCCACAGCCAACATCATCCTCAATGGGCAAAAACTAAATCCATTTCCCCTAAGAACAGGAACAAGACAGGGAAGCCCACTCTCACCACTGCTGTTTGACATAGTACTGGAAGGATTAGCCATTGCAATTAGACAAGAAGAAGAAATAAAAGGCATCCAAATTGGAAAAGAAGTAAAGCCTTCCTTATTTGCAGATGACATGATGTTGTACATAAAAACCCGAAAAACTCCATCAAAAAACTAACAGACTTAATAAATGAATTCGGCAATGTAGCAGGATACAAAATTAATGCCAAGAAATCTATGGCATTTCTATACACCAATAATGAACTTACAGAAAGAGAGACTAAAAAAGCAATCCCGTTTACCATCGCACCAAAAAATTAAGATGCCTAGGAATAAACTTAACTAAGGAGGAGGTAAAAGACCTATACGCGGAAAACTACAGGACACTGAAAAAAGAGATAGAGGAAGACGTAAACAGATGGAAAAATATACCATGTTCATGGATTGGTAGAATCAACATCATTAAAATGTCCATACTACCCAAAGCAATCTATAGATTCAATGCACTCCCCATTAAAATACCAACGGCATATTTCACAGACCTAGAAAGAACTCTCCAAAAAATTAATCTGGAATAAAAAAAGACCCCGAATAGCCACAGCAATCCTGAGAAAGAAGAAAAAAGTAGGTGGGATCTCAATACCAGATTTCAAGCTGTATTACAAAGCCACCTGTTCTCAAAACAGCCTGGTACTGGCACAAGAACAGACATATAAACCAATGGAATAGAATAGAGAACCCCAATAACAACCCAAACCACTATGCTCAATTAATATTTGACAAAGGAGGCATGAACATACAATGGAGTCAAGACAGTCTCTTCAGTAAATGGTGTTGGGAAAATTGGACAGATATATGCAAAAAAAATGAAACTAGACCACCAACTTACACCATACACAAAAATAAACTCAAAATGGATAAAGGACTTAAACATAAGACAGGAAATGATAAAATTACTAGAGCAATCCACAGGCAGAGAAATATCAGACATATGCCGAAGCAATTTCTTCACCAATTCCGCTCCTAGGGCAATGGAAACTAAAGAAAAAATAAACAAATGGGACTACATCAAAATAAAAAGCTTTTGCACAGCAAAAGAAACCATCAACGAAACAACAAGAAAGCCCACTGTATGGGAGAACATATTTGCTAATGTTATCACTGATAGAGGTTTAATCTCCAACATCTACAGGGAACTTATACAACTTAATAAAAGAAAGATAAATGATCCAATAAAAAAATAGTCAACGGACCTAAATAGAATCTTTTCAAAAGAAGACAGAAGGAAGGCCAAGAGACATATGAAAACATGCTCAAAGTCACTCATTATCCGAGAGATGCAAATCCAAATGACAATGCGATACCATCTCACACCTGTCAGAATGGCAATCATCAACAAATCAACAAATGACAAGTGCTGGCGAGGATGCGGAGAAAAAGGAACCCTTGTGCACTGCTGGTGGGAATGCAGACTGGTGCAGCTACTGTGAAGAACAGTATGGAGTTTCCTCAAAAAGCTAAAAATGGAACTCCCATTTGACCCAGTAATCCCACTTCTAGGAATATATCCCAAGAAACCAGAAACACCAATCAGAAAGGATATATGCACCCCTATGTTCATAGCAGCACAATTCACCATAGCTAAGATTTGGAAACAGCCTAAATGCCCATCAGCAGATGAGTGGATTAGAAAACTATGGTACATCTACACAATGGAATACTACACTGCTATAAACAAGAAGGAATTCTTACCATTTGCAGCAGCATGGATGGACCTAAAGAGCATTATGTTAAGTGAAGTAAGCCAGGCAATGAAAGAAAAATACCACATGATCTCACTCATTTATGGAAAATAAAGAACATCATAACCTGATGAACAAAAAGATAGATACAGAGGCAGTAAAGCACCAAACAGACTGTCAAATTACAGCGGGAAGGCTGGGGAGTGTTGGGGAGGGAGGGAAATAGATCAACCAAATGACTTGTATGCATGCATATAAGCATGGCCAATGGACACAAGACACGGGGGGGGGGGGGGGAGGCGGGCAGTGAGGGCATGAGACAGGGGATAGGGGAGGCTGGGGAAGGTTAATGGGGGGAAAAAGGGAGATACATGTACTAATATATGTAATACTTTAAACAATAAAAATAAAGAAATAAAGAAATAAAACTTGAGAATCTATGGCTCCCATAATTAGGCTCAGATCTCAAGAATAATGTCCCTTTAAGTTATCAGAACTCTTGCAAGTGTTTATAGGCAGGAAGAGATTTCTAACCTAACACATATTACTGCTCCAGACAGATACTGGATGAAAGCATGAACTAATTAACTGACTATACGGGCATCCAGGTGGCAACACAGTAGTTCTGTGGTCGGCAGTTAGATAGACATGAGCAGAGCAAGCATGATGGGCCAGGTATAGAAGGTCACCAGGGCAACCTCTCAGATAGCTGGTCGTTTAGTTCAGACCCTCCTCTGACCCAGTTCCGACCCTCCCGACCTTTCCTCCCCTGGCATGTTGCTAGTCATGTGGTAAAACCCCTTTGGAGGAGGAACAAGGGGTGGAAGAGTGGCCTCATGTGACTTCCATGTGAACCCTTGCACAACCACTCCCTTAAGCATTAACCCCTAAGAAAAACATCTAGGCTTCAGCTGTCTTTCAGCTCCAGGCCCAGAAAAGCAACAAAACCAGACAAGCAATACCATGGCTGACATCAGGACCAGCTGCAATAACTAGTGACCCCTGTCCTGGTGCTGACCAATCAGTGGAGACCACAACCCTGAAAGGACATACTTGGAAAGCTGATGAATATTCTATTGAGATCCTTCCCTGGGAAATCCCCTAAAATCCCCACCCTTAACAGCCCTTAAAATGGAGGACCCATCTATGGAGCACGCCATGCCTTTCCCACTCCCTTCCCCCAGCAGTATTTTCCTTGTCTCTCTCTCCTAAGCTCCAAGGGCCCTTCTGTTGCCTCTGTAAGTTGTTTTCTGAGCCCATTTCTTCTACAGCTCACTTCTTCTACCTCTGTGACTTTCTAAATAAACTTTCTCTTATAGTTTGAGTCTTGGCTTTGAATTCTTTCTTAGCCAGAATTCAAGTACCAAGGTTGCTGAACTGAGGTCCAGTCTGACTCTAACGGTCTAACACCTAGTGCCCCACCATATCTGAGGCTTTGTTTTCTGTGGTTTCAGTTACTTGCAGTCCACCACAGTCTGAAAATACTGAGTGGAAAATTCCAGAAATAAATGGTTTGGCGCTCCATTCCATTCTGACCAGTGTGATGAAACCTCATGCTCTCCCACTCCATCCCGCCCAGAACATAAACCCCTTTGTCCAGAATCTCCATGCTGTACAGGCTCCCTGCCCGTTAGCCACTTACTAACCATCTCAGTTATTGGATCCGCTGTCATAGTATCACACTGCTTGTGTTCAAGTAACTAAGTAAAATTTACGTATTTTAATTAATGAGGGCCCCAACTTGCAATAGTAGTGAAGCTGGCAAATTGGATATGCCAAAGAGAAGGTGCTTCTGTTAACATTGCAATGAGCTAGTTGTTAATGTTAATAATAGCAAAGTAGCAAAGGGAAGGCCAGACATTATAAACATGGTCATCTGGGCAGCTTCACCAGGAAGCTACAACATCACACTCCGCAGGGAAGCACCAATCTATTCCCTGCAAATCACTGGGGAAAGGGGTCCAACAATGAGAAAGATGGACACATGGGTAGTAATATCTGGGTAATGTAGGGAAGATGTTTGCCTGTCAGTCTAAGCTGGAAAAAAGATAACTGGCTAGAGGGGGTGAAGCTACTGCAAGCACACAAAAACCTTAGAAGGTTAAAATGCACAGACAAGAAATTCTCTCTAGAATCTCTTGGTCTCTTGTTCTGTGGCTTTGTTCCTGCTTCCTTGAACTCACCCGTTCTCTCCATAGCCATGTGGCCCCAAGAGCCGCATAGCCCATGGCCATGCACCCCACAGCCAATGGACTACAGCTGTGAACACAAGCTAACCTAGCCAGATACTGGACTCGACTGTGCAAACATGGAACGGAAACTCTGGGCAATGGCTTTAATCCCGCCCTGATGAAGACACAGCTGGACTTTTTCCTGGCAGGGCAGAGGGAGATAGGAACTTGGAAACTCAGGGGTTTGATTCCACAGAAATAAAACTTTCCATGATGCCTCATCCTCCCATGGGGGCCCCCAGAAATTCTTATTCTAGTGGCACCCCAAGAAGCCCACTTCCACTGGCAACCAGTGGGGACACAGAGGACACCCCACTGATAACACTTCCTTTAAGTGGAACCGTATATAGGTATAGGAAAAAAATCCTATCCTATATAATAAAAGGCTAATATGCAAATCGACCAAATGGCAAACTGACTGGTAGCTATGATGTGCACTGACCACCATGGGGCAAATGCTCAATGCAGGAGCTGCCCCTGGCACTCCCACAGGGGAAGCGCCGCTCAGCCAGAAGCTGGACTCAGAGCTGGCAAGCGCAGGAGCCTCTCCCGCCTCCACGGCAGTGCTAAAGATGTCCGACTGACGGCTTAGGCTTAAGCCATCAGTTGGACATCCCCCGAGGGCTCCCAGACTACAAGAGGGTGCAGGCCGGGCTGAGGGACCTCCCCGCCCACCATGCATGAATCTCGTGCACCGAGCCTATAGTTAGTATATATAGGGCTCAGCCCTATTCATGATTTCAGGCATCCACTGGGGCACATCCCTCAAGGATAAAGGGGACTACTGTATATTCCTACCATCCCTGTTTAAATGCACCTGCTCACTTACACAGAATCAGTCTCTATCAAGGAGTCATTTAACAAGGCATGGGTAGCTTTCATGGCAAAGAAAAGTTCCTCCCCCCAACAATGTGTTTTCTCCAAATTCAACTGGCAGTTCTCATCTAAAGGTCTTAAACCAGATTATAGCTGTTAGTTGTACATATCCACATTCCAAAATATATCTAACTTTCACGTAACAGGTCTTAGAAAGCATTCTCATCCTTTACAAAAATAGATTTAGTAATATGGTAGAAGGGACAAACACAACTTCTACAGGCAATTAATACCTCACAAAAATATAAACATAACACCTTTTTAGCATTAGAAAAGCAACTCTCCCTCCCCATGCTGCCCTCACCCACCCAATTCCTAAATTGGAACTTAAGAATCAAGCCGTTAAATCTTTACAGACTGGAAAGTCAGGGACATCCTGGTGATAACCAAACAGGCTTGACAGCTGCTCATTGTTCTGAAAAGCATTTGTGCGAGGGAAACAAATCTGGTACCAATGCCTTCTAAATGACCTACAGGAAATGGTTAAAGGAAGAGTCACTGTTTTATTATTATTATTATTATTATTATTATTATTATTATTATTAGTTAGCAAAGAAGCATTACTGGCAGACTCTTTCCTGTTGTCACTGGAAAAGCTACAAAAAAATGAGTGGTGTCCTTTTTGTTTATTACCAAAAAAACACATTCACTTAAGGCTGTGAATAAGCCAAGTAAGTCAAACAAGTGAGGCGGTTGAGAAAAAGAAATGGATAGTTTTCATAAACCGCTCAATCTCAGAGTTTAAATCCTGCCAGGTCATAAACATTAAAACACTTAGTGGTTTAAAATATGAAGATGTTTGCTAGTATGCCTACACTCTGCTCTTTAAAAGTTCCTTTTACTCATGCACCAGATCTGATGCTTCCTGACAAGAACTGCACCTATAAGCCTATACCTGGCACTCCAGACATCGCCTGCCAGATACAACTCGAGGTGCCTTCATAGCTCTCTAAGCCCTGTGAGCTCTGTGCAGGCACCGAGATTCTATGCCTTTCCACAGACTGCCAAGGCACAGACCCCTTAGGGGCTTCCACACAGCAAGGAGCACAGGCCAACCCCTTCTGCATCTTGCTGGATGCAGGATCTGACACTCTCTCCTTGACCTAATTCTAGTCAGGCTCTTTGAAGCCCTCCAGGCCTTGACCTTCAGTGTGCATCCTTGTCAGGCCTGAAATGCCCATCTGTAGCAAAAGTCTTGCTAACTGGAATTCCTCATCCACCATATCTGATGCAGTTCTTCATCCCCTACCCCCACCCCCAACGTGATACTTGGTCTGACTGGCCCGCTTTCAGCAAGAATCCTGCTTGGTCTGTTTAACCAGAATCATCCCTTGATTGTTATTTCCGATGTTGCCTCTTAGTAGTTTTCCATCCATAACCCCCACTCCCTCCTGTCTGTCCATGCCATATTTAGAACTGAGCCCCATTCTATCCTGAGGTCTCTTTTCCTGTATGGTAATAGATCCCGAATAAAATCTACTTTCCTTGCCCTAGCTGGTTTAGCTCAATGGATAGAGTGTTGGCCTGCGAACTGAAGGGTCCTGGGTTTGATTCCAGTCAAGGGCACATGCTCAGGTTGCGAGCTTGATCCCCAGTAGGGGGCATGCAGGAGACAGCCGATCAATGATTCTCTCTCATCATTAATGTTTCTCTCCCTCTCCCTCTCTGAAATCAATAAAAAAAATATATATATATATATATTTTTTTTAATCTACTTTGCCCATTATAACCACTAACCTGCTTGGAGCTTCACTAACCTCATCATTCAATGGGAATAAAACCCATCTCATAGAGCTGCTGTGGGGAGGAGGTTATACAATGGATGCAAAGAATCTGTTCAATGTGTGGCACATTAACAGGCACTCAAAAAGGAGTTATTTCATTTTCCTTTTATTTATTATTGATTTTCATATTTTTATGTACTATCAAACACCAAAGAGCATTCCAAATCAGAGGATATATGCTCTGATATGAAGTTTGTTAGGGAGGAGGTCATTCCAGGCTCTCTGTCCAAACCAAAATTCTAGGGCTTCACACTGACTGACAGGCAGCTTTGAGGTGTAGGCAGCCCCCTTGGTGTGGAGACAGAATCCTAGGGATATTGAGAACTTACAGCAAAAGTACTTTGTGGGTGTTTTTAAGGCAGCTGATGCTAATTACCATGTACTATCACAAGCTACGCAATGTGCTAACTGATGTACATTATCCCATTTACTCCTCACAACACAAAAACAGTAGTAGATATCGTAAGAGTACAAAAAGCAAGAATACAGGCACACCCCGTTTTATTGCACTTTACTATGCTTCACAGATATTATGGGTTGTTGTTGTTGTTGTTATTGTGTGTGTGTGTGTGTTTTCACGAACTGAAGGTCTATGGCAACCCTATGCTGAGCAAGTCTATCAGTGCCATTTTACAACAAGATCCGATAATGGTTAGCATTTTTAGCAATAAAGTACTTTTTAATTTAGTTATGTACAGTGAGGTTTTTTTAGACATAATGCTATTGTACATTTAATAAACTACAGTATAGTGCAAACATAACTTTTCTGTATAGTGGAAAACAAAAATATTCATGTGACTCTTTATTGTGATGTTAAATTGTGGTGGTCTCGCAATTATCTCTGAGGTATGCCTGTACAGATTATATAAAGAGTATCTTAACCCACAGCTCTAGGCTATGATAATCAAAAAATAAGTGAGAGCCACTATACCAGAGATTCCCCCTCTAATGAATGTCAGTAGGGCCATCCTAAGTCACTATTTTGGAACATCTATAGGAGATTTTAAGAATTTGTTTCCAGGCTGTTTTCAAAGAATATATGACCACATATTTTTTAAATGCAGTACTATTATATCCTATATAATAAAAGGCTAATGTGCAAATTGACCAAATGGCAGAATGACTGGTCACTATGATGCACACTGACCACCAGGGGGCAGACGCTCAAGGCAGGAGATGCCCCCTGATGATCAATGCATTCTCACAGGAGGAGCATCGCTTAGCTCATGACTGGCGAGCGCAGCGGCGGTGGCGGGAGCCTCTCCCGCCTCCGCGGCAGCACTATGGATGTCCAACTGCAAGGAGCGGGCCTAAGCCATCAGTCAGACATCCCCTGAGGGTTCCCAGACTGTGAGAGGGCGCAGGCCAGGCTGAGGGACCCTCTTTCCCTCCCCTGCCCCGAGTGCACGAATTTCATGCACTGGGCCTCTAGTAGTAAAAACATGCTATGGAAGTTAAATACATGGCTATGCAGCCAGATGGTCTATAGACTACTATGTGACCTTGAACTACTTTTTGAGTCTCTGTTTCCTCACCTTTAAATTGAGAACAGTAATAGGAGCTCCCCTCAGTGTTGTTTTAAGGATTAAGCTAGCTAATACATGTAAAAAACCTGAAATATGCCTGACAAATACAGTAAGAGTACAATAAAAGTGGGCTTATTATCCTCTATTTCTCAATCACTGTATTGACAACTCATTTACCATGTTCCATTTCCTCTTCAGGTTCAAGGAAAACATTTTTGCAATTGCTAAAATTGTATTACAATTTTAAAAGTATTACAAAGTGCTTGGCCAAATAGTCTAAGCTAAAGGACAGAAATGGCTAAAATGAAAAAGTACAGGTAAAGAAATACACTGCAGATGGAAGTGTAAAATAGTACCACCCACTGGAAAACTGACTGACAGCATGCAGTGAAGCTGAACAAATATAAACTCACAACCCAGCAATGCTACTCCCAGGTACACCAACAGAAATGTGCACTAAAACTTCCATACCGGCTCTACTCTTAACAGCAAAAAATTGGAAACTGACCAAAAGCCTATCACAGGGAACACTCCACAGTTCTGAGAATGACTAACCTCCAACTAACTACACACAACAATAAGGGCAAGTTTCACAAACAAAATGTAAAGTGAAAGAAGCCAGATATGAGAGAGTATAGAATTCTAGCTATAAAAGGTGTTAGAACAGGCGGGACTGGATGCTGGGATGCGCCGCCCATGCCCTCCTTGGGAAGGAAAGATCATCCCAGCTGCTAGGAGCTCTGCCAGCACACACCAGGCAGCTGACCACCCTCTTTAGAAGCTGCCTCTCAAAGAGCAGCAGCCCAAAGGCCCGCCCCTTCCCGAGAAGCCAATCACTGGTGAACAAGGGGGTATAACCAACTACTTCTTATGCAACTTGGAATATCTCTGAAGGCCTTTCCAGAACTCCATATGGGATCAACTAGGCTTTCACTAAGACTGAATCACAAATCAGCTTTCCCACTGCCCAACCCTGCTCTCTTTCTTTCCCTTCCTTTCCATAATCACTGACCCTAAGTACTCTCCCTAATAAATGTCCTGAACCCTAATCTCTCTCTCAGAGTCTGTTTCCCAGAGTATCCAAACTACAACCAAGCAAATTGGATCCACATGTGAGAGGTGAGGACAGTGATGACTACTGGGGAAGGGCAGGTAATGTAGAGGAGGGGGAAGGAAGAAGAACTTCTGGGGTGTTGTAGGAGTCTTCTTTAAAAATCTGGGTGCTGGTTGTATGAATGTGACCAAATGGGGGAAATTCATTGTATTGTAAATGTGACTTTTCTGATGTACTATAATAATACTTTAATATGAAATAAAAAGAAAATAAAACAAAAACTAGAAAATGATCAGAATGGGGCAGAACCTTAAAAAACATTCAGTCCCCACTCTGTGCATCCCTTAAATAACCATTTACTGGGAACTCAGCACAGCCCAGAGATGGCTAACCCAAGATCGAAAACCAGCTAGTGGCAAACCAGGTCCGCATCTGTGCCTGGCCTCCTGGACAAAAGGCTTCTACTGCTTTTTCCAGACCATGTTTTCACGGGCAACAACGGGAGTCGAATCTGAGGCCTCCTGCAACCAGCCTGCCAACCAGGCAGTTTTGCCTTGCAAGGAGGAAGATTATCAGGTGAGCCACAATGCAAGCACCCAAAGGTACCTTAGGTGTCTCCACCTTTGAGTCTTCCTGTAGAAACATACCCTGCTCTGAAATCAGAAGATATGAAAATCTTCCTAATATAGATAAAACAGCATGCTTGACTCTCAAGAAAGGATTCATTACAGCTGGCTGCATTTATTATTTACCTATCCCCTCACTCCCACCTTCTAAAAAGCAGTTTTTAGTTCATTTAGTTAATAAAATGTCCTATCTCTTCTCCTTTTAGAGAATAAGAAACACAAAGAGGAAAAATATGCCCTGAATAGGGAAGATAAATTCCTTCACTTTCCTATCTGGCTCTTAATGAGGTTTTTATCATATACCTATTTTTGATGCTAAACTCACTTGGGTCATTTCCTCATTGAAAACCATTCATCCTATAATTTTGGAGAACTTCAGACCAAATGATTCCCTTTAGATGATGACGATGACAACGACAATGATGATGATGATGATGCTGATGGAGATAGGACCAAAGGAGAGATTGAGGAACTATTGCAACAAAATTGTTACTTTATTTCCAAAACAATTTTAGTTCTTCTTTGAGATGTAAAAACTAAAGGTTGTGAGTGATCTCTAGGAAACTCAAAGGTCTATCATACCCAATATTCATGAGCATTGTGTAAGAACAAAGAGGGAAGAATGTGAGAGTTTTACCTGCATTACTTTGGCTGCATCTGAGAGAAGAGTTAATCTTTCAGCGTGTTGTGACTGTTGATTTTTGTTTGCCTGTTTTTCTTGGAAAGAGGTAACAGAGCATACAACCCCACTACTAAGCTCCAATCAAATTTTTTGGGCTTGATCCCAAAAAATAGCTAAACATGCTTGGATTTCCTTTTAAGCTTTTTTTTCTTTCTATTTTTGGAAGAAGACATCACAGAGGAGTATATACAACTAAATTATTTAATCCTTTCTAAAAGGGTTTGTCTCCCAGATAAATTTGAACAAGAGTTGAAAAAGGATACATAAGAACGTGCCTTCCACTCTTTAGCTTGAACGTTCAACAAGAAGCTGGCTAGGAATTTCCCACTGTTTTTTTAGGTCATACATTCATTCAACAAATATTTTTTGAAAGCCTACTCTACCTTCCAGCAAAAATCTATTTAAGTCCTCCTTATGTAGAGATATAAAAATAACTCAAACTATCCCTTCTCACCCCTTAGTAGAATGCTAGAACCCTCTCCCACCCAAATCAAGAAGCAATTTTACACCCTACTCTATTATGCTCCAGTCCTTCACAAAAGAACAGATGAAGAATGTCCCCTGACTGTTTTTCAGACATTCTTCTAACTGAAATATCTTTGGCCCTTCCAAAATTCAGAAGAAGAAAAAATCAGAGCAAATCTGTTTCCTGGGAAGAGTGACTCAGGACTTAGTCAAAGGGATGAGATAGGTGCTATCTGAGCTGTGTCTGTAACGTGGCCGCAGTTACAAGAGGTGCCTGTGTCACACCTTTCCGAGCTCACCAAGCCCTTCGTCTACAGAGAACTTGTTCCACAACCGGGACCAAACACTGCACCAAGAGCAAGAGGAGCATGCTCTTCCCTGCCCGCCCTTCTCCACCCCTAGAGAACATCCCTGACAGAGCGGGAGAGCACTCCGGGCACACTCAGTGTTTGCAATAGACACACAGATCAGACGGGTCTGTGGCTGACTCTAGCTGTGTTCATGAGAGTGGTTTCCACAATGCTGCATGAAAATCTGAAAAGCAGTCTACCTCGGTTGGTCCAGCATACATCATGGGAGATGGGAAGATGGCCACCACCGTTGTTTCGGGATTCAGGACGCCTTCCTCCAGCACAGCAGCATGCTGCTTCATTCGCCACATCAAAGGAACATCGTCATCCTTGGTCCAGCCACCCAGAGGGTGCAGGAGGAGAACAGGGCGCCGGTAGCCCCTCTCTAGAAGTTGTTTATGGGTGTCCTGCATCAATAAAGCATGTCCGTTGTGCACTGGGTTGCGCAATTGAAATGCAAAGACAGCATCTGGAAAGAGAATTTTCAGAGTTAAGAGGAGCATGTTTCTAACAGATGACCTTGCAAAAGATAAACAATTCTTGAAGCTCAATGCTTAGGAATAGCAAACATGCATTCTCGGAATCAAAAACTGGTGAAAAACATGTATTGCTCTGACCATGCCAACATGACCTGCACTTCTACTGTATTTTTACTTTACAAGTCTCACATGTTTGAGGATGTGTCATAATATTGATGTGTTTATAACAATTACTTTCTGCATTCATGGGAAACTTGAGAGCAACAATCATACTCTCGGGTCCTGACATCCTGGTTCAGCTGCTTACATGGATATAAATTCTTGGTCTTTGCCTTAACGACCAGGCCAATCCCTCCATAGCAGCAGTCGCCAACCTTTCAGACCTCAAGGACCACCAGTGGTCCGTGGACCACCGGTTGGTGACCGCTGCTCCCTAAGACCTAAGACACTTCTTTATTAAAAGAATACAGTAAGGTGGAGACATTTATAATTCAAAATATCTACTTGCTATCCAATTATGTGTATTTATACTGATTACTTTGCTTGACTGGAACCCTATCTGGCTTTGTGATGCCAGGTTGGGATTTTGGATTACAGCTGAGCAACACCAATATCCCTTACAAGGGCCATTGCTATTACCCAAACAATAGGAACTGCTAGATTCATTAGACTGATTAACTCTGTATCTCGGGCTTACCACCCTGCCTTTATCCCTACATGGGACTTCCTATTAGGAGACCTTTCTGAGAAGACATGGTTCTTCAGGGTCACAGAGCAATCTCACAGAAGAGAGTGACAACCCGTCAGAGGTGCTCTGCATGATGCTGCCTTCACAACACCTGGACCAGCGCCGTGTTCATCCAAGCCTGACTCAGAGAGAGGCACGTCCTCCCCTCCCCTCATAATGTTAAGCCAAGCAGTACAACATCAACATCTTCTCCAGAGTGTTCTCAATTCTAACCCTTTTCTATCCCATGACAAAATCCCAGGAGGGAAACTGTGGCACCTATTTAACTAGGGTTTTTTGGGCGCAACCTCTGATATTCTAAGATTTACAGCATTATGCTTTGAAGTTCCTGTAGTTACCTTTTATACAAGAACAAGGCTGGTTTTCACCCAAGAAATAACTGATACTACATAAAGTACAAAGAACAAGAAAGTCATATACAAATATATGAGCATTTAAAACCATTCTGTTTTTAGGAGATAGGAGGGGGGTACAGACCTGAAAGTTTTTCTGTCCTTCTGAATTCACTTCCATTTTTGTTTTCTTTATAATATAAAAAGATTCCAAAACATTCCTTTTGACCACCAAGTAGAACTCTGGAACTCCCTCTCCCAAGACCAAGAAGCAATTTTACTTTGGGACCCAGCTGTACTCCAGTTCTTCAAAAAAGGAGAGATGAAGGATGACATTCTCCTGACATTAATACGAATATGAATATTCCTCCATTTGGGGGAATACTGCCTGAACAACCTGCCATACTGATTCTGGCCTAAATCTCATCACTTACTCAGCTCAGATCTCTTCCTCTCCTCCCTTCCCTTTATGCTGTCCATTCTTTATAAACTGCCTTGAATCATAACAGAGACACTTACTAAGCACTAATGAATCCTACTCCGGGTTGCTGCGAGTCGCTGCACTGATGGGAAGGTTTGGGGTGGGGGAGAGGTGGGGTGGTCCCATGGAGAGGAAAGGAGACTCTGGCCCAGCACGAGCCTGCAGCATCAGGACCCAGGAGACACCTGCATGGTTCAGGCCAACAGGCCAGGGCCTAGGAGACAGACCATTTGATTGGGGCACTGCTTACAGACAGGGAGGTACAGAAAATAAGTAAATATGTTGAGGATAATGGGAGCCAAGATTCATACCATAGGAGAAGGTATAAACACAGAAAGGAGAAAGGCTAGAACAGACCACGTGGAATTGGGTTATAAAGGAAAGTAGGGTGACTTCGCGGTTTTCAGCTATTTAGATAGCCAGATATAGGGACAGATATAAATGTGTGTGAGTTTATGTATAATATGTGCAAATGTGTATTTCTTAGTTCTGACAACTAAAAGGTCCTATAAGCGACAACTCTGCAGTGAGTTGACAATGAGCAAAACTAAAGCCCAAATTTTGCATTCTCTTTAGAATGGTTTTTACCATTACCCGCTTAAACAAATCAGGGCTCCTGGGCAAAATGACTGATTCTGGGGCTAAGGCAAGGAAAGTACAGTAAGTCCTCAACTGTCGTCCAATGATGTATCATGAAACCAATTTTATCACAGGCTAACTGATTTTAAGAAGAGTTAAGTTCCTAGGACATCTCATCATTATAATGAAACTAGAGGCCTGGTGCACAAAATTCATGCACAGGTAGGATCCCTAGGCCTGGCCAGCCATCAGGGCCTATTGGAGCCTTCTGGCTGCTGCAGGGAGGGGGGGCCTTCCTTTGTTCCACGCCGTCCCTGGTGGTCAGCGCACATCATAGTGAGTGATCAAAATCCGGTCAAACTCCCGAGGGGATACTTTGCATATTAGCCTTTTATATAGATAGATAAATGACAATGAAGTTATTCCAAGACCTGCTGCTCAACATGAGCTGAAACATCCTTTGTGTCATGAAGAAAGTGCTCAAAGAATGACAGGGGCATGTCAAAAGGACAAAGCAACCAGTCTGGCAAACCCAGAACAAGCTAAACATCAAAGTAAGTAACAGTAATGGATCGTACCCAACTGAGTAAAACAAGAATCTGTGAGTCCCTAAGAATAAAATAAATGAATAACCAATGGGGGAGAAGTGGAAATTCTACCTTATGGTAGAAAGTCAACTAACAAATGTAAAAGGAATGAAGGGATTAGAAACTCACCATCTGACAGTATTTGTATTGTGCTAAAACTAGCAGGTAAAAGTTTGATGACAACAGAATATTTGTGGTTTAAAAATCTCTCCCCCAAAATACTTGTTAGTAAGTATAAAATAATTTGCTAACTTTACAGCAGAAAAAAACTGGCAAACACAATCTTAAGTGATAACTAACTTTAAAAAAGGTGAACCTCATCTACAACAGAACGAATAAAAACTGTGAGCCACCCAATATGAAGCACGAACTCTACTCCCAGCGAGTGTTTCCGAGGTGAGGGAGTGTGAGCTCAGTGCTGGATAGGCAGCCTGTGTCCTCTTTAATCACGAACAGGAGTCTATCTTTGAACATGACCCTTGGTTAATGCATCTCAGGTGTATGATGACTACATTCCTAGACTTCAATCAGGTCAAATCTGATTTTGTAAAATCGCCCTTTAGCAGGGTTATTTATATGACAGGATGTGCAAAAGGAACCATAAAAAATAAGTTCTATCTCACATACACATATTTCACAGATTCTAATAACTTATCTACCTAGGCTTTCTTTCCAAAAAGAATTAATCTAGCTCCACACTGGACATTTGACAGATAAAGTTAAGATGGATGACTTATTAAAAGTTCACATTAGAAACATATAAAGGATTTTGCTGCCAAAATTTCTTCCAGGTAGAATTCTTTCCTTACTATCAGTTGCACTCAGAAATCCAATGACCACATTTGATCTGTCTGCCCATTTTTTTCTTGCCAACAGAACCAGGTCTTTCTTAAATTTCTGGTCTTTTCAATTCCTCATCACTATATATCAATGAATTATACAAATGGCTTTAACCGTCTGTAGTTCCAGGCTGTATTTTCACCCCTACCTTTTGGTCTCTCCACTAAAGAACTTCGGTGAATGAACACTGTAATCAGAGCATCTGATCCATTGGGAGCTACACTCCCAGGGTACTGTCCCAACGAACATAGCCCAATATGCATCACTATTAAATTTTCTTTCATCAATTTTCCATCAAAAATAAAAGAATAATGGGCCACTATGAACCTGGGGCCACAAATACTTACAACAACTTTCATTATGTCTCACATTCTAATTGCCATTTTCTAAAAAACAGTGATTTCCCTGATTGTCACACCATAATCAGTATAAAATATTTGCCTTCTCACTTATCTTATGGCTTAGTTTCAGACTGCTTTACCTAAGATCATGTTTGAAAATAGGTGGTGATCTACAAGACGACTGAAATTTAACATTAACACTTATGATTTCCATTTCTTTCTAGCCCTCTGTACCTGTTCCTGGGAAAGGACCAGGTATCCCATAATCTTGACTTATAGAAAGTACACTGCAAAGCTGCTGACACCATGAATAAAAGCACACTTTTTCCTTAAAGAGCCAGAGTGAATACTTTAGGCTTTGCAGGCTATGGGGTTTCTGCAGCAACTATTCAGCCTGCTATAGTGGTGCAAAAAAAAAAAAAAAAAAAAAAAAAAAAGCCACAGACAATGCATAAACAAATGAATGTGGCAGTTTTCCAATAAAACTTTATTTACAAGGAACAGCAGTGGGCCAGACTTGGTCTGCATGCTATACTTTGCTAAATGAAATGTGGCATATAGAAGTACAATCGGTATTCTAACCAACCAGTTGATGTGAGCCAAACTGTGGATACAGAAAAGCTGAAATAGATGTGTGTGAGGAACACAGGATCATCCATTCTGCCACAGATGGATATAAAAGCTGACACAAGATGATCGTGTAGAATATCAAATGCCAGGTTAGGCAGGACACAATGGGACCAAAAGGGGTTGTGAGTTAACCAGTAGTGTCTTACAGAAAACTAGTCTAATGGCACTGTGCAAAACTGATGGGCAGGGCAGAGAGTAAGTGGTAGAGTGAAGAGACAGCAAATGAGAAGATGATTATTGCTGAGGAACATGTTCCCACATTTCCATATAAAGTGAGACTTCCACCAACTCTCCCATTCTCTCCACCCACTCAATCTATTCCTCCCCCAGCACCCGGACAGGCTCCTCTGGCAGACCACAACCTACACACTGGTGAACGGGGTTGCACTGCGACAACAGCGAAGACAGGCAATGCCCTGTCCCCCAGCACTCTCCCCGTCCTGCTCCCAGAAGCCTGAGGCCCCTGAGCAGGGCTCTATGTTAGCAACTAGTAGAACCCGCCCCTACGCCCCAGATCATCTCACCACTACCTCTTAGTGCCCCATGTACACCTTGGGTTGGATTCCTCACAGCCTTCTGTGCATCGCTGGTCCTCCTCCATACCCTCTGGGAGCACAGTCCCATCCCTCATCTCAGAGACTCAGATCCCTTATCCCTTCCTCACCCTCACCCTCCACGGGCGATGAAGCACGTGTGCCCTGGATCTCATCAGAAGCTCTACTTCCCTCACTACCCATGCAACAGCAGCCCTGCATCACCTCTTCACAAGACGTGTCCACGACCTGGCCTTCCTCCCCGAGTCCAGCATCCGCACCCTTGCGACAGCAGGCAGGGCAGGGAGGAGACAATCTGGGGCAAGATGAAAATGCCACCTTAGAGATGCTGTCCTGAGGCAGCAGTGAAACTGGCCCTGCCCCCAGAAGCGTACAATCTGGTCAGAGGAGGAGAAGCCGACATTCACCAACCAGAAAATAAGCCCATGTGCAAAGGAATAATACACTTCCTTCAACGGCAACAGGCATAATTAGGTCTTTGTTTTCAGAGAATCAGTCTGGTGACTGTGTGAAGGATAAATGGAAGAACATGACTGGATTCATTCATTCAACCAATTCCTTCCTGCTCCCTCACGTGGTATGAAGCTCCTGCCAAATCCAAAGGACACGTTCCTGTTTTAAATGCTCCAGGCCTCTCCGCTGCTTCCGACATAAAAAAACAAAAGCAACAACAACAAAAACCACTTTCCTAGTTGCTCTCCCTACCCATGCATTTTTACACAGTCCTCATCAGATATGCATGGCATTTTATATTCTGCTTGGCCATTTTGGTGTAATCACCCGTTTCAGACATCTTAAAGGACCTCTCAGAGCAGCAGGGCTCACTGCTGCGACCGATGCAATTCTTTCTCTACACCCTCTTCAAGAAACTTACCCTTCACCTGGACCCAATTACTCTGCTCACAGATGGCTTCTGTTAGTTGCATCTCTGAGTCCTGACCTTCCAATTCAGCAGTTTAGAGATATCACTGAAACTATTTCAAGATATATTGCTCATTACTGCCCTGCATCCCCTCGTTTCTTCCACCTTCACTATTACTGTCACATCACAAGCCAGATGCAAGTCTAGCCCCCAAAACCCATTCCTTTGGCTATATTTCATGTCTACATAAAGGAACAGCCAGTAGTACAGGTGTCCCCTCTTCCTCAGCTTAAACACCATCTGCCGAGGAACCAGCACATCATGGAAACAAGCACAATCTGACCGTTTCCTTCTAGCAGTGGAAAGAGAAGAAGGAAGTGGAGAAGGTACTTCTGAGCAAGTGTTGATGTGTGGCAGGCAAGCAAACAGCGGCCATGAGCATTTCCTGATGGTGGGAAGAGGGCCAGCACTGACTCCCTGGAGAGTGCAGAACATGGGGCGCCTAGTCCCATGGTAGGCAAACTGCGGCTCTTTGGCCCCTTGAGTGTGGCTCTTCCACAAAATACCACGGCCTGGGCGAGTCTATTTTAAAGAAGTGGCGTTAGAAGAAGTTTAAGTTTAAAAAATGTGGCTCTCAAAAGGAATTTCAATCGTTGTACTGTTGATATCTGGCTCTGTTGACTAATGAGTTTGCCGACCACTGGCTAGTCGAACGCCATGGCATCAAACCCTGGGGCACCATGCAAAGAACCCGGCTTGGACCCCAGCTCTGCAATTTCTCAGCTGAGTGCCTGCCCGTGGACAACTTCAGCGCTCCAGGCGGGACTATTTCGAGCAACAAATAAGGTGATGAGCAAGAAAGTGCTTCTAGCTCCTCGTCACCCTTCCCCCCAATTCCTCAGAACTGTGCTTCCCCAGCAGAACCCTGGTATGCATCCCAACCACTAAGCCCATGATTACAACATCTTCCTGCTTCCCCGCTTTCAACTTCTGTGTGAAATTGTCCTACAAACAGCGTAATTAATAAGTTTCCTCTCCCAGTCCTGCTCAAGCTTTAATATCTACCACATTATTTACCCCAAAGCTCTCAAAACAGGCACTTCTGCTTTCCCTGAATCAATAAAGTAGCTAAACAAAAGTATTGATGATAATTGTCAAGTTGTTAGAGAGGCGTGTGTGTGTGTGTTTGTGTGTGCATATGACATTTAAAGTGTGGTTTTGTGGAAGTTTTTTTAAGAGAATTTGAAAGAAGGCTTTGATCTCCCTTGCCTCTCTCCACACTGTCATAAATTACTAGTATTTATTTTACTTAAACTGCTTCTGAGGGAGGAAAAATCAGTAAGACATAGGCCACTTGAGTAAATATAAACACTAATTAGAATTCTTCACAAACAGGTACTCTTACATCCAAAGTATGCAGCCATAAAATGGTTTTCATTGTTAAGACTAGAAATATTTTCAAATAAAAATAAAAATCAATGTGGAATATAAACCTTTTGGCAAGTGGGCTCTGTGCTGCTTCCCATCAATTCTCTGTCCTGTGCTTGCATGTGTGTTTTGTGTGCATGTATGTGTATACATACATGTGCATGTGTGCACTGTGTGTGCACATCTGTGCGCAAGCCTCCAAGATGGGAAACATTGGCAGGCAACCAGAAGATGAAGGGAGACAAACTTTGCAAGTGCTCTTGCACCATTAGCATGCTGCCTCAGTGCTGTGATTCCGGCTGTGCCTACATCCCCTACAACTAGCTTCTGCCCCACAGCCCCTCCTCACAGCTACAGCTCCTCTTACCAGGCTTGGAAACAGTTTCCTTCCCGCACCTCTCAGGAGTGGAAACACTACCCGAAACTGTGTTCCCTGGATGCTAAAACATTCCTGTGAGTTCCCTTAACCCTGACCATCCTTCTTTAAACACTTGCTTTGTTAAATTATGTTCAGAGCCTCCTCTGAGTGTGCTCTGACTTGACTGAGTCTCTTCTTACCCAACCTCTGGCCACACTCTCTCCAGCTCACTGCCATTCAAGGTCAAGAAAGCCTAGTGCCCTCATAGACAGACCACCTGCGCAGCCTCAGCTCTCATTCATCATTCCCAACATGGCCTAGATATCCATCTAATGTCCCTACCCATTCATTTAAAATAGACTTTTTAGTTCAACAGCTCTAAGCTTTCTTAGATTTATTCAACCCTGTGCTAGCACATACTAGCCTGAAGGAAATTATGTCAACTTTTTACTTTGTAACCTGGCAGGACACCAGTGTTCTATGTGTAATAAATACTAACTGGCTCTTACTTGGCTTAAGTGAAATTCATTCTTTCTTTCCAAGATAGAGATCAAGCACCAGTGGTTCAAAGAACCTGCCACCTGGAATCATGTCACCTTGCAACCACTGTGTGGGTGTTAAAGACCTCTCAACCCTTCCACTACAGGATGGTCGGAACAGCAAAACCAATCATGTCAATGTGCACAAGACGACAGCCCAAAAGGGGCGATCAAAGTTCTTCTAACACTAGGGAAGGAGAAGGAGAGAGGTAAGAAAAAATCCACAGGTAAGAGAAAAAAATAAATATTCCTTGTTTTCTCTCCCTTGAACTACATTTCATACCCATCAGCAGATGACTTATTCTTGGTTTCCTAACAGTGAACAAGAACTACAAAGGAATCTCCTCAGCCTGTTGCTTATTTGCCTTAGTCCTAAAATGGAAAAGTAAGCAAACTAACACTCCACCATCTTTGTTGTCTAATACAAGGCTAATAACTGGCTCTTAGCAACTCCAAACAAAGTTGCAATCACTCATTATGCAAAAAATTCTCTAACTAATTTAAAATGTTTGGCTCACTAAAGAGTGTAAAACAGATGTCATATTAAAGTCTCTAATTATGAATGATAATTCCTTGATAAGACTCCTCAACCATGCCAACAATTAATTTACTAAGGTGAATTTTAATGAATTCAAATTTTGGCAAAAAATTAAAGTAAATGAGGTTGTCTTAGCAAGTCCTCCATTAACATGTCCCCATTCATTCACCAGAAAAAAAAAAAGAGAAAAATATGGACATTTAAAAAAAAACACACAAAAAACTATCAGATGCTTCTGGTTGCAAATAAAGTAAGACCCAATTAGAAGTGCCCAAAATAATTCAAACATGCATTAGGACTTTGAATAAGAAATCCAGAGATAGAGGAATCCAGGGTTGGATCACAAACTCAAACAGTTAAGATTATCACAGATCCTCAGCAGTGCAAAATGACTGCCAGAGCTCCAGACAGTGCACCTTCACACGGCAGCAACCTAAGCACTTCCTGCTTGGAAGGGAAGGACGAGAGAAGATGACTTTAGTTGTAAGCCAGTTTCTTGTCAGGAATGAAAACCTTACCTCTCAGTGGGCAGAACGGACTCAAACACTGACCCTTAATCACATACTGACAAGAGAGTGAGGTGCCATCACTGACTTACATAAAGATATTCCCCATGACTGGGCCCAAAAAAATGTTAGCAACAAACAAGATAAATAAGCTGTTGTACAGGCAAGCAGTAAGTGTATTTCAGAGACTATTTGAGCACAAGCTGTTTAAGCCAAATATTCGCTTCCAATTCAGAGGGGGAAAAATCAAGTTTGGAAGGGCTTGGGGTGAGCAATCCTATACTCAATACCCTACGGGAACCAAGCAGGAGCTGTGATGAAGGAGGCAGGCTGGGCGGGAACTGTGGGGCTCTGAAGAGGGTGTGTGTGGCCTCCAGTTCTTGATCTTATTTTCAAATATTAGCAAACTACAGTAAAGCTTAAAAATAAACACATTCTTTTTCTAACCTTCAAACAAATATAGATAAGGCTAGCTTCCCTCACATAACAGAAGTTATGACCTGAACCGCTTACCATGTGCCAAGTATTGTTTACAGTGCCTTAGACATCTTATCTCATTTCACTCTTTAAAATAAAATCCTATGCATTAGTACCATCATTGTCCTTACTCTTACAATGGAGGGAACTGAGCCTTAGAAATGAATGCAATTTCCCACAACCACATAACTACTAGGTGGTGAAGCAGGGACATTGTACACAAGACTGCAAATGACTTGCTGGGATCTAGGGGTCAGAGAGGCTGAACACAGCTGATGAAATGGGTGCTCTTGCCCTGATTCCTATAGTCACTTGGGAGAGAACAAATATAGCTTGGTGGCCAGCTATTTCCTTAAAAAGCAACCATGTTCACCTGATTTTTCTCAGCCATCTCTGCCTGATTTCTACACAGAAAATATATTTTTTAAAAAATGCACAAAACAGCACTAACCTTCAGGGCTTAAACATTCCTGTGGAGTGAGAATAAATTAGTAACATGATTATAAGATGCTTCAAAATTCGTCAGATCTTAAAAAAGCCTCCCAACTCCAATGAATGCTTTTGCCTCACATGGCACCGTGGACTTGTGAGAGTAGGGAGAGAAAGAGAATGGGCACACCAGTGTAAATACACCATTTATCTACCTCTATGTAAAAGACCTATGAGCAGCAGGTATCTGATATAAAAAAAAAAGCCTCTCCTGGAGTTTTTATAATATATAATCTATAGGCTCTCTGCTCTTACTGCTCCACTCCATCCTAATCCAGAAATTTAAAATCATTATTAACCTACTTTTCAACAACCTTTTCTGTTGTTTAATGTCTCTCTCTTTTCCACTATAAGCTCCTGTCATTTATTTATGGATCTCCATACTTGGTGATAAAAAACAAACATTTGTTGATTGAATAACAAACATGATCAAAGTTCTGTTTTCCTATTACTTCCTGCAGTGACACAGTCCACTCATATAAGACATTCTGAGATATAAAGCACATTGATATGAATGAGCTCTTCAAAAAATTTCTCTTCCATATTTCTGTTCAGCTTTAACAGGAGAGTTTCATAATAAACAATTAAAAGATCAATTTGTTATTAGCATTCATCTTCCACATAGCATACAAAATAATATTAGATCCAATGATACTTTTCCTTACCTATTCCAATTTTTACATTTACCTTTACTCATCATTCTGTGTTACATCTATATATATAAAAGCCTAAGTGACCGACCGACTAAACGACCAGTCGCAATGACGCACACTGACCACCAGGGGGCATATGCTCAATGCAGAAGCTGCCCCCTGTGGTCAGTGCACTCCCACAGCCAACCTCCCGCAGCCCCTCCCTCTGGCCGGCCAACCTTCCATGCCCCCCCCACCCCAGCTGGCCCAATGGCCCCGATCAGGGCAGCCAACCTCCCACGGCCCTGCCCTCCCAGCCAGCCAACCTCTTGCGGCCCCTCCCCCTGCCGACCAACCTCCCGTGGCCCTGATTGGCCCCAATCACCAGCCAGGCTGAGGGACCCCACCTGTGCACAAATTTGTGCCCAGGCCTCTAATTATTAAATATTGGGGGGAAAATCTTCTAAACTTTTCCCATCAAGCAAAAACCCCCAAGTAGCCCCATATTAGGTATTTAGGTCCATGTCGTACCAGCATTCATATCTTTAAACTTCTGCTTTAGTTCAGTAGGAGTAAGACGATACTGATCAAGACCATCATTCCAATAAATTCGGTCTAAGACTTGAAGATCTCCTCCAATCAGCCAATCTCCTTGTTCCATAACCATCTAATGGGAAGAAAAAGAAAATAATTGTTTTAAATAGAAACCAAGAGAAAAATAAGAACATTTCTCTCATACAAGCTAACTATGGTTATAAACTTTTACTTTCATCTCAAGGTCAATGGTAAGTCCATTTAGCTTAACAACTGAATTGGGATTGAAAATGCTACAGAATTAGAGTATCCTATATAATAAAATCCTAATATGCATATTGTTCGGCCAGGAGTTCGACTGCTCGCTATGACGTGTGCTGACCACCAGGGGGCAGTGCAGAACATGGCAGGCGTTGGGGACGCGGCGCTGGCAGAGGGTGGCAGTGGAGGCACTGCAGCCCCGATGGGCCCCAACGAGAGTAGGACCGTGGCGGGGTGGTGGAGCAGGTGAGCAGGCAGCGCCAGGCCAAGGCGGGTGCGAGCAGGGGCCCGATCACACCGCTGATCGCCCTGCAGACTGCGACCAGTGGCAGCAGTGGGGGCCCAGCCCCAATCACTTGCCCCATAGGCGGGATGGTGGAGCAGGTGAAGGGGCGGCGCCAGGCCACAGAGGGATGCCAGGCAGGGCTGAGGGGCTGCGAGGCTGGGGGTGCGAGCTGGGGCCCAATCCATGCAGGCCACCCCAAGGAACCCCACCAATGCACCAATTTGTGCACTGGGCCTCTAGCATTCTTTAATTTCTCAAAGGACTTTTGAAACAACTATTTCATTTAAAAAGAAAGGGCAAACAAACCCAACATGAATAATTATGACTTTTAAGTAATAAAAACATTCTTTTCACTGTTGTTGTATGTTGATTAACAAAAATTTGTAATCCTGGATTAGCCCCTATTTTGTGCTCTCCAATCCTAAACTTTTGAGCAATTAAAGTAATGATGATAGAGTTGGGCACAGAGTCATGCCTTCCAATCTCCACACCACCTCAAATTTCTTATCTTCTCTTGTCCTCTTTCCCTGCATCAGGAAGAGGAGATGCTATTTCCTAGGACATGTCCCTCTCACAGAGCAGCTCAAGCTGGCCCTTCTCCCACGACTGCCGTTTATGCGCTAACAATGTTCCTGAACTGCTGCAGCCCCTTCCTACCTGGTCTTCCCCACTAGAAGGTCCATCCCCTCCCATCAGACCACGCATTCAATAAACATTTACTGAGTAACTGGTGTGTGCCAGGGGTTCCACCAGGCATTGGGAAATACAGCAGAAAACGAGAGAGAGAGAGAGAGAGAGAGAGAGAGAGAGAGAGAGAGAGAGAGAGAGAGAGAGAGATATCTTCCTGCAATGGAGCTTATGTCACATAAGGGAGACAGAGGAGCGATCAGAGAAATATCAGCTGGTACCGAATGTTAGAGAAAATAGAAAGGGTAATGGAACACAGTGCCCTGGGTGTACAGTGAGTAACTGCGAAAAAGGAGGCAGTGAAGGCTTCTCTGAGGAGGGTGACATTTAACTTGAGATGATGAAAAGGAAACAGCCATGGAGGGAAAGCATTTTAGGCAGAGGGATAGCAAGTACAAAGTCCTGGAGCAGCAAAAGGCTTTGTCTCTGAGGAACAGAAAGAAAGTTAATGTGGCTAGAAGGTCAGAAAAGGTGAAAGCAAGAACAGGATCAGAGGTAAGAGAGATCAGGAGCATCATGCGAGGCCACAGACAGGCACTTGGGTTTTATTCTAATTACTAGAGGCCCGGTGCACGAAATTCATGCACGAGGCTGTGTGTCCCTCAGCCCAGCCTGCACCCTCTCCAATCTGGGACCCCTTGAGGGATGTCTGACTGCCCGGTAGGATCAGGCCTAAACAGGCAGTCAGACATCCCTCTCACAATCCAGGACTGCTAGCTCCCAACTGCTCGCTGCCTGCCTTCCTGATTGCCCCTAACCTCTTCTGCCTGCCAGCCTGATCACCCCCTAACCACTCCCCTGCCAGCCTGATTGATGCCTAACTGCTCCCCTGCCAGCCTGATTGCCCCTAACTGCTTCTGCCTGCCAGCCTGATCACCCCCTAACCACTCCCCTGCCAGCCTGATTGATGCCTAACTGCTCCCCTGCCAGCCTGTTTGCCCCTAACTGCCCTCCCATGCAGGCCTGGTCACCTCTAACTGCCCTCCCCTGCAGGCCTGGTCACCTCTAACTGCCCTCCCCTGCAGGGCTGGGTACCCCCCAACTGCCCTTCCCTGCAGGCCCAGTCACCCACAACTTCCATCCTCTGCCGGCCTGGTCACCCCTAACTGCCCTCCCTTGCAGGCCTGGTCCCTCCCAACTGCCCTCCGCTGCTAGCCTGATCGCCCCCAACTGCCCTCCCTTGCAGGCCTGGTCCCTCCCAACTGCCATCCCCTGCTGGCCATCTTGTGGCGGCCATCTTGTGTCCACATGGGGGCAGGATCTTTGACCACATGGGGGCAGCCATCTTGTGTGTTGGAGTGATGGTCAATCTGCATATTACTCTTTTATTAGATAGGATAGAGGCCGGGTGCACGGGTGGGGGCCGGCTGGTTTGCCCTGAAGGGTGTCCCAGATCAGGGTGGGGGTTCCCATGGGGTGTGGGGCGGCCTGGGTGAGGGGCCTGTGGTGGTTTGCAGGCCGGCCACACCCCCTGGTGACCCAAGCGGAGGCCCTGGTATCTGGGATTTATTTATCTTCTATAATTGAAACTTTGTAGCCTTGAGCGGAGCCAAGCCTCCTGCTTGCTCTGTGGCCCCAGCCATTTTTGTTGGGATTTATGTATCTTCTATAATTGAAACTTTGTAGCCTTGAGTGGAGGCCTGGGCCGGCCAGGGTGTGTTGAAAACTTGGCTTCCTCCATTGCTGGGGAAACCCAAGCCTCCTGCTCACTCTGTGGCCGCAGCCATCTTGGTTGGGTTAATATGCATACTCGCTCCTGATTGGCTGGTGGGCGTGGCTTGTGGGTATAGCAGAATGATGGTTAATTTGCATATTACTCTTTTATTAGATAGGATAAGGAGCAGTTTACTGACAACTTTTAAAGGATTTACATTTGAGAAGACACACTCTACACTCTGGCTGCTTGAGGAGAATGGAAGGTAGTGGGCATGAGAGGAAACAGGACTCCAGCCAGGTGACGAGCACCAGCCTACCCTAGAAACTGGATAACTCGGGCGGTACCAGTGGGAGTGGAGCTGGGATGGGACATCCTGCACAAAACTGCTGGGCTAAGTTCCTCACAGCACTACCTGGTGATCCTCTCATGCCCAAACCTGCCTGCGACCTCTTCGTTTGTAGTAAGCATGCAGAGTAGTAAAAAGAACACAAAAGACCCAGGACAGACCTAACCCTGACTCAGGACTGCTGCCTCTGCAGCCCTGGGCAAGCGGAGCCCACTCCAAGGTTCTTCAGGTAAAGAAAAACACTGTCTACCTCACAGGGTCACTGAAAGGACCAACTAACAGAAATGTGGTGTGAGAAGCATAACTACATGTAAATTGTTATTATGACCGAACAAAGTCTTAACATTTCAGGGTAGAATGGTAAGCCCTCTATCCTCCCAAGGTCCTCTCTCCCACTGGACACCAGCTAGTTCTCAAACACTGAATTCTGCTCCACAAGCCTGGAGGGCCACAGCTCGCACAGTCCCCTCCTGTCCAAACCCTACTGCTGCCTGAAGGCTGCAGACCAGGTACCAACTAATACCAAGAAGTCTTACAGATCTTTCTTAAAAAATGTACAAAATATAAACAGTACTCAGATTTGTTGAGTGATTAAAAAACAAATGTTGCCCTACGCAGTTTGGCTCAGTGGATACAACATCGGACTGAAGGGTCCTGGGTTGCATTCCGATCATGGACACATACCTCAGTTGCAGGCTCGATCCCCGGCCCTTGTCGGGGGCCTTGCGGGAGGCAACCAATCAATGTGTCTCTCTGTGTCTATCTCTCCCCTCCCTACCACTTTTTATAAAAATCGAAATATCCTCAGGTGAGGATTAACAAAAAAATAAATAAATAAATGTATCTTCCATCAAATTCATATGAAAAGTACCCTCTAGTGCCCTAGCTGGTTTGGCTCAATGGATAGAGCGAGGGCCTGCGGACTGAAGGGTCCCTGGTTCGATTCTGGTCAAGGGCACATGCCTGGGTTGTGGGCTCGATCCCCAGTAGGGGGCATGCAGGAGGCAACCGATCCATGGTTCTCTTTCATCATTCATGTTTCTATCTCTCTCTCCCTCTCCCTTCCTCTCTGAAATCAATAAAAATAAATTTTTAAAAAATAAAAAATGAGATTTTTTAAGAGGAGTACATACAGTATAATTCCAGTTACATAAATTTCAAAATACACATGAAACCAAATTGTAGTATTCAGAGAAGCTTGTATGGAGTAAAAACTACAAATTAATACAAAAATGTGATTATATTTAAAACAGGATACTGGGTACTGGAGGTGCAGGGCAATGACCAAGAGGGATTGAAGGGGGTTTCTGGACCTAGATTGTTGTTACATATTCATTTTGTAATAAATCAAAAAAATGAGACATTAAAAAAAGTACCCTCTAGTGATACAGGCTACATAATATGTGAAGCTCACATACCAATAACCACTATCTGCTATGATTATGGAAGATGGCTTTGACACCCAAAGTGATCTAGATTAAAATCAGACCCTCATCCCACCTATTACCTGCATAACTTTGGTCGAGACATGTATCCCCTATAAGTCTCACTTTGTCCATATGTCCAAAGGACATGCCACCATCCTACAGGTGTGCTATGTGACTCAAAGAATTTACATGAGCATGTGTTGTAAGTCATGTCACTTGTTACTATTAACTGTAAAATTTAATTTTGAAGGAATGTCTGACGCCATCACTAGTTCAACCTCCTTATTTTCTAAGAAAATATATCCCATTTTTAAAAAGTTATCACTTTTTGTCCTTCATGAGACAATAAAGTAAGACTTAGCACATTTCCAATATCTAAATAGATGTTACAAAAATTTTCCAGATAAAGTTACTACAATTTCACTTAGTTTCTTTTAATGCTCAAAGTGTACTTTAAAACACCTAACAAGCAACAGAGGTTTTACTTCAATGAAAATATTTCACATATAAAGTACACAAGGCACTTTGGGGAGACTAATTATATTTCACTGCTTCCATACCGGAAACACAATGTTCAATTAAAAACCCAGACAAGATAAAACCATCCTGACCTCCCGTCCTACCTATAAGGACATGATTAACGTCTGTCCCACCACCAAAAGTAAGGAGCCCCGAGCATACAGACTGTGCTTGCGTGTCCAGCACCAGCATCTAGCTCGGTGCCTCGTGTACAGTAGATGCTTAAATCGTTACTGGACAAATATTTATCTGGACCAAGTGACAAGACCATATGCTCATCACACTAATCTAAGATCCAGTCTTGCTTCTGCAAAATATTAACAATTTCAATGGAACCACCAATATACAGGTAATGCCCACATTTTCAGCATAAACATTATTTGTAATAAATCAAGATAAAATACAGCAAAGTTTATACAGGACCTTGATGTAGGGGTGGTTCTTGCATGTCGTTCCCCACTGGCGGGCACAACGCTCCTCCTTCCTGTGCTCAAAAAACTCTGGATTGCGAAGAATAGCCACACGGCGGCCCTCGTACATCAGAGCAAATGCTGTACAGCCATCCAGCCTCTCTTTATCTTCATGAGTAGCTGACAGAACTATAGGCACTGACAAGTTAATGACACCCCCTGCAGGGCACAAAGGAACACACAGCTTGGATTACTCAACCGGCCTCACGTATCCACATCTCACTTCGGTGGACACTAATAATGTTGAACTGGTGCCTGGCACAGAAAATCAGGAGACGGAATAAGCAACAGAGGCTAAAAAACAGCAAAAATTAAGAAAATCAACAGTGTGTGTAGCAATACTCACAACAATTCATAAAACTGTCTTTTGGGGTGAAACTATGGGATACAATCACAGAGGTAAAAGAAACTGTTTAACAAGTAAAACTCGGCTGGTCAAGTTTAACATCACCAACAATATACTGAACACCCCCAATATATAAATGAGATAAAACAGTATGGTTCAGGGCCTTTTTAAAAAAAATTTAAATTCGTGCTGATAACTGCCTTTTGAGTGGCAAGTTGGTTAAGAATACTTGAATGTACATGGGTATCCTTGAGACAGAAAGACAAAAACACCCAAGCAGGTTTTTGTTACTTGGTTTTTAATCAGAATTGAACCCATGTCAGCTATCACTGGCCAGGACACAAAGGCAGTAGGTAATCAGTGCTCCTTTTAACTCAAAATGTGTCCCACTGAGACCAAAGGCACATTCTCAGTTCCCAACCTTTCAAGCTCCAAATGGTTTTTTTCCTACTCATCATGCACAGATTAGAAAAATAAAATGCACTCTCAAATTGCTATGTGGATCTTATTTACACACCAAATAGAAACCATACTTTTCTGGGAAATCATGGCATAACTTCTTTGATAACCACCACTATGTACAGTGCAAAATATTGCACCAAACCCAAGACTAAATCAATACTCAAGACACAGTCCACAAAGACTTTACTATTAGTTCCAAGGAAGAAAATCGAAGAGCAATATTTAATCCTTATGTTCTTGAGATAAAATTTATCTGGAAGAACAATTAGAAATTACATTTTCTAATATCTATTTTACTCCCCAGTTAAAAGAAGTCATAATACAGAAGGGCATGGTAGCAATTGAGGAGGGTTCTGTGACATGGAACAACAGTATTTTCTTTGAAATGGCAAATTAATATTACCAACAGTATACAACGTTTAAGGTAGCTGAATTATTATTACAATATATTGAACATCAATTTCTTTGAGTGTTTTAAAAGAACAGGAAGAACCATCCTTTCAACCACTTATTTCAAAACTCCTAAACTTGAACTCCCTGGCTCCCTACTAGAAGGCCTGGCTTAAGTAAGCACGGGCTTCCATATAGCAAAACTGAGTGTGTGCACAAAAATGATCAGGTGGCTATGGCACAGGGAAACTATTTGCTTTTGAAATTCTTTTCATCCCTAATCCTCAGGTTTTCCTTCTCCCCATGCAATAAATCACAATCAGCGAAACAAAAATGGAAAACAGATCTCACTATCCACTTAAAATGTCTAGTACTGATATAACTTAGTCTTAAAACACTACCTTCGTTAAGGTGGTACCACTACTTCCTATAAATAGTGATGAATCCCTATAACTGTGCAATATCTCTTCCACACTCTATGTACTACAGAATGCAAAATGTCTTACCATCCAGAAGACAATCAAAATGAAGACATTGCAAGTACTCCCTCTCTCGCATAAAGCCATTCAGTGGGGTGGCCCAACCTTCTGCCAAAACCTGCACCCACTGCATGTCCACCTAGTAAATGAGAAAGGAAAATTTTCTATATCATGTACTTGTGAACAAAAGCAGTAATGCCCTTTAGGAATTTAATTTTGAAAGTGATGGAAACAAATATCTCAAGAATGATTACAGATTTTACAAATCTAATAATTAAGGGCACTAGAAAAATACGCATTTTCCCGAGTAAGTTTAAATAACATTAGACTTGCAAACATTTCCAATAAGGAAAGCATCTCCTAAAGTGGTTCTCAAATGTTAATATATATAAGAAACTACTGGAAGGCTTGTTAAAATGAAGATGGCTCCACCCCCCAGTTTCCGATTCAGTCAGTTTGCTGTAGGGCCCAAGAATTTGTATTTTTAACAGTTTCCCAGAAAATGTTGACAATGATGTCTAAAAACTTCCCTCTAACAACCACTGTCCTAAACTAAAACTTCAGATAAAAATAGTCCTTCCCCAATAACAGAGCACCCTTCATTTTACAAAGATTTCTAGTATATCCCATTAGAACGTTAAAGAAATGATCATCTTTGTATCATTAAGGTAAGCTGGGTATGCTCATTTTTAACTGGTGCTGTATACATGTAACCGTGGTTCTCAAATGAGAAAAGATGAAGCACCTGGCCAAGTAAAATGTTGCTTACTATTTATTTCCAAAGTAGGTTGGCCAATGTGTCCCACTGAAAAATCAAATTCCTCTTCTTCAATTCAAAGGAAAAATTATATGCATGCACCAAATTAATTTCAAGTTTTCATTTTATTTGACAAAGGCCACTCTTTGTCTATAGTAGAATCCAATTCTAGAGGGTTTCTATTAGGCACTGAATGTGCCCCCTGAAAATCATGTCAAAGCCCTAACTCCCCGAAGTGAGTAGACATGGAGATAGGGCCTCTGAGGTCGTGACAATGGTCAAATAAGGTTATAAGGGTGGGTCTTAATCCAATAAGTGACCAGCCCTAATAAGAAGAGGAAACCAGAGTTCCCTCTCTCTACCCTTTGAGGACATGGCGAGAAGGCAGTTGTCCTTAAGCCATGAAGAGAGCCTCACCAGGAATAAATCAGCCAGCACCTAGATCTTGGACTTTCCCGCTGTTTAAGCCATTCGGTCTATCATATTTGTTAGGGCAGGCCAAGCTAATACACTATCTGACTTAGCATGAAGTTTTTAATTAATTATTTTTCATACTGATGTGCAGAGAACAAACCACTGTATTGAAGAAAAGTTTACATTCAGAAAAGGCTACTGTCCTTCTGGGTTGTCAAGTCTGACTGACCTGGATTCATGTCCATTCACTGTCATGCTTCGTGTGTGTGTGTGCATGCACACACACGCGTGCATGTGTTCATTCTGTGCAAAGTCATCAGTTCCTTTACAGTGTGTTTTGTCAGCTTCCTGAGTGGCTCTGCTCTCCGACTCCGAATGTTTGTATTCCCAGCATGCCTTGGCTTCTGGTCAGAGACCCAATCATGCAAGGCACATTGGATCATCTCCCATCAGTGATTTGAAAAACTATGTACTTGGAAAGTCTTTCTCCAAGCTCAGAGGTTTGGTTTTTCCTCTTTCTCCTTACTTTCAGATTTGGCACTTTGCTGGGTGTGTCAAATTTTTGCCATACTAAACGAAAGACTGGGAGATTCTACTTCCAGTCCAGGTTCTTATTCCTTAATCTCTGTTTTTATAGTATACCTAAAGGTAAGACTTAAATTCTCTAAAATTTGAAACTGATCTATCTATAATAATAAAAGCCTAAGCGACCATCGCAACCAAACGGACGATCAAACAGGCTTCATGGGGTGACTAGGACATCAGGGGGTTGGTGAGGGTCAACCAAATGACTGAGCAGCAGGCTGCATGGGGCGACCAGGCCGGCAGGGGGGGCAGTTCGGGGCAACCAGGCCAGCGGGGGCGGGGGGGGGGGGCAGTTAGGGGCGATCAGGCAGGCAGGCAGGTGAGCAGTTAGGAGCCAGTGGTCCAGGATTGTGAGAGGGATGTCCAACTGCCGATTTAGGCCCGATCCTGATCGGGCCTAAACTGGCAGTTGGACATCCCCCGAGGGGTCCCGGATTGGAGAAGGTGCAGGCTGGGCTGAGGGGACCTGCCCCCCCATGCACAAATTTTGTGCACTGGGCCTCTAGTATATATATAAAAGCCTAAGCAACCCTTATGACCGAATGACCAAAATGACCAATCGCTGTAACATGTACTGACCACCAGGGGGCAGATGCTCAATGCAGGAGCTGCCTCCTGGTGGTCAGTGCACTCCCACAGCCAACCTCCCGCAGCCCCTCCCCCCGGCTGGCCAACCTTCCACAGCCCCTCCCTAAGGCCAGCCAACCTCCTGCAGCCCCTCCTCCAGGCCGGCCAACCTCCGCAGTACCTCCCCGCAGCCGGCTGGCCCCCCAATATGTCTCAATCGCCGGCCAGGTTGAGGGACCCCAGCCATGCATGAATTCATGCACTGGGCCTCTAGTAAATTATAATTTCCACTGTCACCATATCTAGTTTAACTAAGCCCGTTTTTTTATTGGGAAAATACCCAATGATATCATTAAGAGTTAAGATATACAACAGAAATACTCTTAATAATATAAGAAAGGGAGACTCAGAGTTTTGGCAGGGGATTGGGAAACATGTTTAAAGAAAAAAATTTTCATTTTTTAAATTAATTAATTAACTTTAAATTAGTTATTGCAGATTAGTATTTCTTAACCTTTTAGAACCCAGTTCTGATAAGCCTAAAAATCTTACATAACCTTTGTTCTTTGATATTTAAAAATAAATATTATGACTAAAAGAAAATCAAAGCCATGATAATTTAGGGATATGGCTTTACAAATTAAAATTAAGCACATTTTCCACCCTGGAAATTGTGATACGCACCACAACTAACCATGCCCTCAAACACAACCATAAAACCACAAATTTTACAGACTACCAACTGTACATAAGGCCATAGTACTTGGTATGAAAAGTAACAAAGTACTTACTTTACTAATTTTCAATGCTGGTAGTGTTTCTGCATCTGTTTTTGCCAAATGAAGTTTATTTTCTGGCACATACAGTTCTTTTACTTCATAAGAGGCATCTACAGGTACAATATCCTATACAAAAACCAAAGTACAATAAACTGTTGAATTTTAGCATTCTTCAAGGTTACCTTAATGAAGAAAAATTAAAATTTCAAAATAAGACTTTTCAAAAGAGGTATAAAAGAGGGCTTTGAATGCTGTCCCTCCCTAATCAATTTTCCAAATGTCAGTTGGTCCACCCTCAAGCAGATAAAATCCCCATACAAGAAGTCACTATGCATAATGTCTCATTATCTAGTGAGAAAGAAATTCCTAGAACATACCATATACCTTCAAAATCAGGCAACTGCATAGAAGACATGACCTCAAAGAGGTAATGATAAAAAGAATTTGGAAACAAATCAAAAAAATCCACTTAAACATAACCATTATTATCCTTAACATGTCATGAGAACATGCCACTTAAAGACACCTTTTCAGTAATATGACACAGTGCTCCACCACTTTAGGGTTGAGAAACAGCACTTTTGATCCCATATGAAATGTAGTCTGGAAACTTTATGTAAACTCCAGGTACTCATTTATATAACACTAGAGGCCCAGTGCACAAAATTCATGCACTGGTAGGGTCCCTAGCAGTTGCCAGCTGCCGGATGGGTACTCCCTCCCTTCCCTGACCAGCCCTACCCCCTGGTCGAACTCCGGACAACTCCCAGTCAAGGGGACAATTTGCATACTACCCTTTTATTATATAGGATAGGATTGGGATGGTCTTTAGGCTCATTTATCCTGCAAGAACACATGTGTAATTACTACAACATGGACACTCATATGCTGCTCACAGGTGATCATTACAAAGCTTGGTCACATTTGCCATACTCCTGGGAATAATTACTAAATGTATGTAATTACTTTACATTTTTTAAGCCAAATCTATCAAGTAACATTGATAAGCATATAAAACTGGCACTGATTAAAAGCTTTTCATACATTTATCTCATCTGAGCAATACTTTGTTATTGAAAAGAAACTAGGTAATTCTCAAGAGAATGATAAGACAAGCCATTGGCAAGGAGAAAGTATTTGCAAAATGTTATACAAAATATACAAAGAACTCTTAAAACTGAACAATAAGAAAACCCATTTAAAAAAACTGGGCCAAATATCAGAACAGACACCTCCCCAAACAAGATATACACTAACAAATAAGCATTTGAAACAATACTCTACATCATATGTCATCAGGCAAATTAAATTTAAAACAAAGAGATACCACTACAGCCATATTAGAATGGCCAAAATCCAAAACACTGACAATACTAAAAACTAGTGAGAATACAGACCAACAGAAACTGTCATTGCTGATAGGAATGCCAAATGATAGACCCGGTGTAAGACAATTTGGTGGTTCCTTACAAAACTAAATTACTCTTATCATACAATCCAGCAATTGTGCTCCTTGGTATTTACCAAAATAAGTTGAAAACTTATGTCCACACAAAAACATGCACACAAATGTTGATAGCAGCCTTATTCATAATTGTCAACACTTGAAACAACCGAGAAGTCCTTCAGCAGATGAATGAATAAACTGTGATACATCCAGACAATGGAACATTACTCAGCATTAAGAAGCAATGAGCTAGGCAGCCGTGAAAAAACATGCTGGAAACTTAAGTGCATATCCTATATAATAAAGAGGTAACATGCAAATGGTCATTACACCGTGACGCATAACGACCGATCACCAGGAGGGTAGGGCAGGGAGCTACAAGGGGCGGGGCAGCGGGGGGTGTGGGGGAGAGCTACAGCCGCAGGGCGGCCAGCTGAGGCAAGCAGTAGCGAGCTACTCGTGTGCGCAGGGCCACTAGTTACTAAGTAAAAGAAGATAATCTAAAAAGGCTACATACTGTATACTTCTAACTATGTGACATTCTGGAAAAGGCAAAACTCCGAAGGTAGTAAAAAAGATCAGTGGTTGCCAGGGTTGGGGACAAGGGGAGGGTGGAGGGCAAGATGAATAGGCAGAGCACTGAGGATTTTTTAGGGCAGTGAAATGATTCTGTGTGATACTACAATGGCGAATACATGTCATCGTACATTTGTCAAAACCCACAGGATGTACAACCCTAATGTACACTGTAAGTTATGGGTGACAATGATGTGTCAATGAGGTTCATCAACTGTAACAAATGTACCACTCTGGTGAGAGAGGTTGACAGCAGGAGGCATGCATGGTGGGAGGGAAGCAGGGGGCATATGGGAACTCATTCTCTGTACTTTCCACTCAATTTTGCTGTGAACCTATAACTGCCCTTTAAAGTCCATTAAAAAAAAAACATTAACAAAAAGTTATTCAAAATAAATATTAATGGAAAAACAGGTTTTTTAACGACACTCCCTACTATTTTTCCTAAGGAATATGTTCGAGAAGAAACTTCAACTTATATTTGGACTTACATTACTATCTATGTAGAGAAAAAAGCAGGGTCAGATCTGCATATCAAAGCTAGATAACCTCATGAAAGGTATGGGTGCCACTACTCAAGCAATCCCTGAGGGTTCTGAGAATCTAGAAACAATTATTCTATGATATAGTTTAACTCTGGCTAAATCATGTGCCAAAATCAGGCCACTCCTCTGGGTAAATTCTGGTGTTTCTCATCATAAACCCAAGATTAAATAAGAATAATAAACATGAAGGGGGAAAAAAAAGAAAGAATAAAATTAAAAGAGAAGAAATAAGGAAACACTGTTTGCTGCCACATCAAGTTCAGCCAATAGATTGCTCCTGGAGTGTAGACATGAAGGGCACTTTCTGGAGGCTGCTTAGTCACTTGAATGCCCGCCCCACTGCTAACAGGAGGAAAGTGGAAACGTGTGTGTGTGTGTGTGTGTGTGTGTGTGTGTGAGAGAGAGAGAGAGAGAGAGAGAGAGAGAGAGAGAGAGAGAGAGAGAGAGAAAGAGAGGGAGAGAGGGAGGGAGGGAGGGAGGGAGGGAGGGAGGGAGGGAGGGAGGGAGGGAAGGAGGGAAGGAGGGAGGGAGGGGGAGGAGGAGAGGGAGAGGAGGAGGGGGAGAGGGAGAGAGAGAGAAACCCTGCACAGCACAGGACACTTCATTAACCTTCTAGACAAGGGGTGGGGAACCATTTTTCCTGCCAAGGGACATTTAGATATTTATATCACTCATGGGCCATACAAAATTATCAACTTAAAAATTAGCCTGCTGTATTTGGTCAAATATTCATTTAACTCACCCCTAATGCCTTGACAGGGCCAGACTAAATGATTTCCTGGGCCTTATATGGCCCAAGGATGGGACATTCCCTACGCCTGTTCTAGAGCCTCTTTTGCAATTAAGCATCCAGCAGGTACCCACAGCTGAAGGTGTTTATTATCTCTACTGATGGTAAGACTATGTCAGGGCATTAAAGAACACTGGAGAAGGAAGAAAGCTTCCATCAGCTGCCTCTATCTTCTCCTTGTAGATATAAATACCATACAACTTCGGATGAATGAGACGTATCATTTCCAATGAACCAAGGTAAAGAGGACATGTCTTAAGTTTTACTGAGAGGGTCACTTCATTGTGCACTCGAAGAGAAAATTACATATAGAAAAGACTCTTCCTTCTATCTAACAAGAGAAACAGATTAACTTAATCTAGTCCATTCTGTACTTCTAACTCCAGGAATCATTTTAATATGTTTATTAAATATAATACATTAATACATGCACTTTAATGCACTTAATACATTTTTAAGTAAAAAATAGCAGTAAAAAATTGGAAATGAGAAAAACACATTACCTTGTACATGGTTATCATTATCATTTCTACATATTCCCTTCCAACTGTTTTTGCCCATAGGCACATTACAGGACAATTAATTGTTTCAGCAGTCTGTATAAAGCCTATTACTTCATCAACTACAAAATAAAAATTCAGAATCAACTTTTCCTGGAAGAATAATGTAATGTGCATTAAGTGAACTGCACACACACCCTATATGTTCAATTAGCTTTTTGGATCTGTAAAGCTCTCATAGATGTCATGAAACATACACATTTTCCCAGCTGCAAAACAAAGAACTAATATCCTCCAGACTAGAAACAAATGCTAAAATTTACTTAAGTTACATGTAAAAGTCTGACATTCATTAGGACTTTTATGAGGAAGAGGATGGCAAAACGAAATTGAACTTAAATATTTACATTATTCACAAAACATTAGGGACACACCATCTTCAAAACTAAAAAGAGATTCAAGAAAGCCATAGGGGTCTGCAGGCCAGTTATTCCTGATGTTTGTATCTAAGATCTGAGTTCAGATTCTAACAGCGCAACCCTGAACAGGTTACCTAACATCTCGAACCTGCCTCCTTCTCAGTGGTTTAAAAATATTTATTGATTTCTTTCTGTCAGGGCCATAGTGAGAATTAAATGACTACAGTATCTGAACTGCAGGGTTAATATTTACTGAATGCATTCTATAATAGCAGTGTTGTCCTAGGAGCTTCATATGAATTAATGCATTTAATCTCCATACACCTCTACCTATGACAGTAGAAGAAACTATCGCTATTCTACATTTTTACAGATGGGGACACTGAAGCTCAGGAGAAAGGTTAGTAACTTGTCCCAAATTCCTGCTATATTGTCTTCCACCACAGTTAACACACTATAAATACTCAATAAATAGTTATTGTAGTTTGCTACATGCCAGACACAGTCCTAAGCACTGGACACATATTAGCTCATAGAATCGTCAGTACAATTCTGAGACAGGCAGGCGCTATTATTGTTTCCCATTTACAGAACAGAGAATTAAAGCTACAGAAAGAAGGTTATTATCCGAGGTGTACAGTTAATTGGTAAGTGTTGGAACTGAGGTCCCAGTACTATTCTCCTCAAAAAAAAAATGTCCAAAACAAACAAAAACCCATTACTGTTTCTCCCATAAAAACTAAATTATAAAACATTTTCTCTCACAAGGTGTTCTTGATTTATTTCCATGAGTTCATTTATAATTCCCAGGGTTTCTGGTCAGCACGTGATATTTGTGTCAATAAAGTTCTTGACAAAAAGTAAAGATATTTCAACATTTCAGTTAGGCCTAAACATTTCTATGTGAATGACTTTCAACCAGCTTTTTCAAATCCCATCATTGTAAATAAAATGAAAACCTCCATTCCAACCACTCTAGTCCCCTTAGAAATTTGAAACCATAATCCAGCCTGGGAACAAATGACACAGGGCCTCCAGGGAAGAGAAGCATTTCATTCTCAACGACAATGATACGACAACTCTGCATAAAGCTTCCGTTGCCATCCCTGAATCCTGTAAGGCTGGAATACCTTTTTGATGTTGTGCTGGGGATTGCCTACTCTCCCTCTCCTCCACATCTACCATTGATAACTGTCAACAATCTTGGGGGGTCAGAGAACCGAATCTTTTGATCTTAGTTGGACGCCACAGGGCATTTTTGGCTGGTTTCCTAAACCGGCATCACTAGGTTCAGGTCACAAATACTGATGAAGAGCAGCATACATGGTGCTCTATGTGATGCCCCTCGTGCCTGGGTCTGTACTCCCGGCCTCCACCCTGGAATCACCCTCTCCAGAACGCCACAACTTGTGAAGGCCCACCAGGCATGTGAATCAATTCCCTCTGAAGAGATGTTCAAAGTAGGAACTGAGAACTAACAAATTTATACACAATCCTGTCTTGTTTCCTTCCAACCATACCCAGAGTTAAAAAGCAAAGGTATAAATAATTTATGAGCAAATCTAAGTGTCTCCAAGAGAATTACTTTGAACATGAAAGGGTAGCACTTATACTATTAATCCAACCAAATTAATGTGTTAGTGTTTTGTGCACAAATAAAGCATAGTTTTAGCATGAAAACAGCTTTAGTAATGTCCTGCTTTATATGTATAAACATAGATGCTATAATCACTTTGTTTTCAATAAAGAGAAAATGTTTTCCTATTTTTGAGTCAAAATAATCTTTTCATTACAAGCATTTCACAAAATTCTTCTTTTCAAAATTCACACCCAGCAATATTTTTAAATGAATTTTAGCCTCACAACTTAGACACAAAATTCTTCTAATGCCTAACCAATGCCAAAGTAAAAGTTCAAAAGGTTGCTACTATTTCCCCTCCTCGGAAAAGATTCATAAAGTGAACATTTTTTGCAATTAACCCCAACGTAACAGCATGAATGAAGACGAACATGGAACATTTGCTTACAGGAAGCAAATTCTATGTAGACTAAGTATACAGAGAACTATCAGGAATACAAAAAGAATTTTCAAATGCGACAGCCAGTTCCTAGCACATTCTAGTGACAATAAGCCTTTTTAGTCTCCAAAACCACGGCTAAACTTCTAATAGGAGCAAAACCACCTTCAAGCAGACAAGGGGTCTGGACAACAGAAGGATGTCCCTGACACACAAGCTTCCCATTTTATTTGGGATTCATCAGGATTTCCAGAGACACAGTCAGCCATTAGAAAACAATGTGTCCTTCAAATGGTACATCTAAGACCCTTGCTTTCAGGGAATTCACTTTTTAACACAAAAAACATCATAAGCCAGGCCAAGAAGCAAGTGTTTGCACACCTAAATCCCACATCTAATCTTCAGAGCTCTGCAGCATTTCAGGGTAAAGGAAGCTCAGGGGTGTCCCTAGGAGTCCCCCTAACTAAGGGGATCAGGACACCATTCACATGCTACCAATGAGGTAGGTTTAGAGAGTATGAATGTTTAAATATTTATTTTAAAATGTAACATGAGTATTCAAGAGATTGTTTGCTTGACTGATTACATGCACTCTCAGATCTAACATGCACTGTATCCATATCTTTGTTCAAAGAGACAACTGTTTCTTTTTAACCGGAAACTGGAAGACAGAAAAACAATATACACTGTCTTCACTACCTGAAAATACATAGTAGCTCTTACCTTCTCCTTTAAGTAAATTTTCTGTACTCTTTTCTTGAGCCAAGTCTGCTCAACAGATTTGAACATTAGAGCACATTCGTATTTTTATGTAAATATTAAATGTCTATTATCTAAACTACATGCCTCCAAAGCATGAACACCAAACAACATTCTGGCAATACTTTAAAACTGAGCTGCGAAGTCTGGTTTTTATGTACAGTATAAAATCTACTTAAGAGCACTACGCCACCATTCCACAAAGAGACATACCTTTAAATAATTTATAGCAGTAGTAAATCTAGAGTTCCTGGTAGATTTTAAAACATTATTTAAAATATCTCTTTAGATTAAAACCAGCAGCAAGAAGCCTACTTCCTTATGTCAGAACACACCAAGTTAAAATGCAATACCAGCAGGCCATCTAGTGACCATTCAAGGGTTAGGGGGAAAATTTTAATCCAAAACCCTCAATCTTTTTCAGTGCCTTCTACATTTTTTATTAAATATATGCCACCTATCCCATTAAATTACACAGGCCAGAATGAAAGACAAGTAAGAGAACACAGATGACAGAGGGTACTGTGCTAACTAAAGTCCTCCTAACATTCCCATCGTGCCGCACGCTCAAAGCACACTTTTCCTGATCAGTGAAACCAACGCCACTTAGAGTAAAGATTAACAAAACAATTCTCGATAGAATTCATTTCAGAAGAGTCTCTCCAAACACCGAACACCAGGCAGAAAAAACGTCCATTTGTTACCATGGAGATAGCACTTCTCAAACACCTGCATTCTCTAGAAGTTCCAAAACACACTACTCTCTTTGCTCTTATAAAAAGTTGTGGTACGACGGGAAATGTATATTTGGTCCTTGTCCCCACTTCCTGACATAGAGCTCTTAAAACCCCGGGCATCTCCTGAGTGGTAACAGTGTCTTTGGTACAACAATGAGGTAACTCTAGGCCAGCAATTTTCTTTCTTTTTTTTAATTGAACTTATTGGGGTGACATTGGTTAGTAACATTATATAGGTTTCAGGTATACAATTCTATGATACATCATCGGTATATTGTATTGTGTGTTTACCACCCCAAGTCAAGTCTCCTTCCATCACCATTCAGGCCAGCAATTTTCAACCAGTGTGCTGCACAAATTTTTAAAACATGCAATACCTGACTATTTAGTCAGAGGCACTGACCTCTTTTCCCTCAGAATGTCAAATTATAAATATGACAATAACCAAAACAACAATAGCCATCCAATGTGAATGAATCAAAATTATACCTATTTTTTTGTCAGATCAGCAAAAACAATTTTTTTTGGTGTGCCGCAGAATTTTGGTAATTAGTTTATGTGAGCAGTGAGATGACAAAGGTTGAAAACCGCTGCTCCAGGCTGCGGGGCTCAGTCCCGATAGAGCAAGTCATTAGAGGGCTGGAATTTTCAGCTCCACCCCTAGACGGTTGTGGGTGGGGGGCTGGAAATTGAGTTTAAACATCAGTGGCCAAAGATTTAATCAATCGTCCCTGCATGATAAACCCTCCATAAAAACCCCTAATGGAGGGGTGCAAAGAGCTGAGTTGGTGAGCACATTGAGGGTAGCATCGAAGTTCCACGACTCTCCCTGCCCCATACCTTGCCCCATGCATGTCTTCCATTTGGCAGTTCCTGCACTGTATCCTTTATAACTACCTGGTAATAGTAATGAAAGTGCTTTCCCAAGTTCTATGAGTGGAATTATTGGAGCCAGGCTGGGCATCATGGGAACCCTTGAATGTGCAGTCAGCTGGGCAGACATGCAGGCAGCCTGGGCACCCTATTTGCAGCTGGCATTTGAAGTAGAGGCAGTCTTGAGAGAAAGCCCCTTAACCTGTGGGGTCTGAGCTAACTCTGGATAGTTAGTGTCAGGACTGAATTGAATGATTGGACACCCACTTGGTGTCAGAGAAACAGAGAACTGGTTGGTGTAAGAAAAAATTCTCCAAGTCTAAGAAACTGAATCTGAAGACGAAATAAAATGTAATTAGGTGGCTGTTTTAGAAATGGAGTTTTTGTTACAGATGGCATAAAAGCCAAGTCAACTCATTTACCACTTAGATGTGGGTTTAGGACCTAAGTAAATCATGACTCATCCGGCGGCTTCCCAAGGTAAATCAAATGACTTACACACACTTTTCTTATTTCACACTACACAGAACAAACATTCCACACTAACCAAGGACAGGCATGGCCGTTTAGTTCTTTACATAGTAAACATTTTCTCCAGCCCAGTGTTCTTTGATCTGCTCAGAAGTATTTTAAAAGTACTCTAAAAATATTAAGTCAAGAAATGTCCCTTCTTCTCTATTTCTTAATCCCAACAACACTTAGAGAACAATTGGCCAGGGAATGTGAAAGACAGTTAAAGAAAAGATGCATATTTCAGAAATAAACTAGAAACTGAAAGCATCTAGATATTAGGGAAGGCAGTGTAGTAGAAAGACCAGGATGTGGGCTGCAGAATCCATCCGACTGTGTTCAAATCCTGCTCTACCTGACTGAACTACCCTGGGACAAACAACTTCACCTCCCTCAATCTGTTTCCTTATCAGCAAAATGAAGATAATTATGACTACTTTCCAGTTTTAATGCAAATTAAACACAACAGTGATATTGAAGTGCCTAGTGCAGTGCCTTGTGTATGGTAAGAATTCAACTACTAGGAGTTACTGTTGATGGTTTCCATCTCCGCCGATGACATCTGCCTTGAGCACCCGCAATTATACTCGTACACACAACAACAGGTAGTAATGTAGAACCTCTTATCTCCACATCCCCATTCAAAGCACACACTAGAAGGCTATGATGATCTGTTCTTCTTCCTTGCTTTAAAACACCACTTCACTCTACACATTCAACCTCTTCTCCTCCCAGTGGGTATCTGAACTCTACTATGTGAGCTCACATAACCCACCTTTGGAAAACCTAGCAAATGCTTTTGTGATGATAATGAAGCTGAGCTGTATTTGCCACCCTGGTCGCCATGGAGAAGTCTAAATGGAAAGTCACCTTGCAATAAGGGTGCAGCAGGTAAATGTACTCCTTGATCACCAACGAACCATAAACTATGAGCTGAATGTCGGGTGTTCACAGGTTTCATTTAAGATTCAACTTGTTGAGAAAAATCAATGGAGGATGCATTCCAGAACAGAAGTTAGTCGTGTGTGTGTGTGTGTGTGTGTGTGCGTGTGTGTGTGTGTGTGTGTATAGTCTTCCTTCAATAGTAATTATTTTCTTTATTTTATTTTTTTCCCATCAGCATTTACTCCCACTATACCCTCTTCCACCTCCTCTCTTCCTCCCAGCAATTACCATTCAATAGTATTTTTAAATTCCATATCATGTTACAAAAAAACTTAATGAATTTATATATTGTCATTCTCATCTGTAACTGTAAATAATGGTGGTTAAAAACTAAAAATTAAGGTCCATGAGAATGGAATTTTTACTGCTTTTAATTGACTGCCATAAACCCCAGTATTTACAGTAATGTCCAGTGTGTATAGCACTAAATATCTGTTAAATTAACAGTATGAGCCATGTACAATACAGAAATGCATGCTTTCAATGGGAAGTGAGGTCGTTTACTTAGGAAAGTACATAATTGCAATCTTTCCCCCCAAGGAGGGTGGTACCAAAAGAAAACAATTGCATTAAGGAAGCGTTCGAATTTCTTCTTTTGGCATCACCCAGCTTTAATATAAAAATAAATAATTTTTCAAAAGAAAATGTCTCTCATCAATGAATATAACCAGAATCCCTTTCTGGTTGCAGATTTAATTACATTGCACTTAAGGCAGAATAAAAGCATTCTTGAAAGCAAAAGCCAATGATATACGAAAATGAATCCTAGGAATTCATATACCTGGAATCCTAGGTATAGAATGCCACATGCTGATGAGCAAGTTACTTAATATCTGTGAAATACTTCATAGGCTTACTGTGTGAATAAATAAACAACAGGTGATTTGTTCTTCTTACAGTAAGTCCTCACTTAACACATTGCGGACCAGTAGCTTTACCCAGTGGCCAGGTTAAGTTTCTATTGAAAGAGTACACAAAAAATGTTTTACATAAATGTTAAAGGCACGCTTTAAAATTAAACACCCATTGCATTTTGAAGTTATTTATTACATGTTCTTATAAGCTAATATCTTTTTAAAGTATGATACTTTGCAAAACCCTGTGTAATATGAAGCGAGAACTCTCATGATCTATCGCTTAACATCCTCCTTAGGCTCTGCGACTTTAAGCAAAAGACTGTATAAGGAAACCAATTTTATCATAGGCTAATTGATACCAATAAGATAGGTTCTTACAGCATCACATCAGCATTATAACAAAGCAATGTTGAACAAAATGTCTTTATTCAGGACCTGATATACAAGCTAAACTAGGAGAAAGGCCATTTTCCCTCAGAGTCTAACAATCAAAACAAATATTTTAAAAGACACAAAGCCTTGCCTTGGTCAGGTAGCTCATATGGTTAGAGCACTGTTGACATATGCCAAGGTAGTGGGTTTGATCCCATCAGGCCACATACAAGAATCAACCAGTCAATGCATAAATAAGTGAAACGACAAATCGATTTCTATCTCTCTCTTTCTCTCTCTCTCTCTCTCTCTCTCTCTCTCCTTCTCTCCTGCCCTCCCTTTCTCTAGAAATCAATTTTAAAAGAAAATTTTAAGACACAAAGCCTTGCATATATCCTACCAAATAAAAGAGTAATATGTAAATTAACCATCACTCTGCTACCCCAAGCCATGCCCACAAGCCAATCAGGAGCGAGTATGCAAATTAACCCAGCCAAGATGGCTGCGGCCACAGAGAGAGCAGGACGGATGCTTGGGTTTCCCCGGCGATAGAGGAAGCCAAGCTTTCCGCACACCCTGGACGGCCCAGGCCTCTACTCCAGGCTACAAATTTTCAATTACAGAAGATAAGTAAAGCCCAACAAAAATGTCGGCAGCCACGGAGCTGGAGAGAGCAGAAGGCTAGAGTTGCCGCCGGCGATGGAGGAAGCCAAGCTTCTGCAGCCCTGGCCTGCCATGGCCTGTGCTTAAGGCTACAAAGTTTCAATTATAGAAGGTAAATAAATCCCACCAGAAATGGCTGCCACCACAGAGCGAGCAGAAGGCTTGGCTCCACTCCAGGCTACAAAGTTTCAATTGTAGAAGATAAATAAATCCCAGATACCAGGGCCTCCACTTGGGTCGCCGGGGGGCGTGGCCGGCCTGCAAACCACCACAGGCCCCTCGCCCAGGCTGCCTCACGCCCCAAGGGAACCCCAACTCTGATCCAGGACACCCTTCAGGGCAAATCAGCTGGCCCCCACCTGTGCACCAGGCCTCTATCTTATCTAATAAAAGAGTAATATGCAGATTGACCATCACTCCAACACACAAGATAGCTGCCCCTATGTGGTCAAAAATGGCTGCCCCATGTGGACACAAGATGGCCACCACAAGATGGCCAGCAGGGGAGGGCAGTAGAGAAGGACCAGGCCTGCAAGAGAGGGCAGTTGGGGGCAATCAAGCCTGCAGGGGAGGGCAGTTAGGGGTGACCAGGCATGCAGAGGAGGGAAGTTGGGGGTGACTGGGCCTGCAGGGAAGGGCAGTTGGGGGAGACCCAGGCACGCAGGGGAGAACAGTTGGAGGGCACCAGGCCTGCAGGGGAGGGCAGTTAGGGGTGACCAGGCCTGCAGGGGAGGGCAGTTATGGGCAAACAGGCTGGCAGGGGAACAGTTAGGCATTAATCAGGCTGGCAGGAGAGTGGTTAGGGGGTGATCAGGCTGGCAGGCAGAAGCGGTTAGGGGCAATCAGGAAGGCAGGTAGTCGAGCAGTTGGGAGCCAGCAGTCCTGGATTGTGAGAGGGATGTCCGACTGCCCATTTAGGCCCGAGCCCAAGAATTTCATGCACCAGGCCTCTAGTGTTCATTATCCTATCTAATAAAAGAGTAATATTCAAATTAACCATCACTCTGCTATAACCACAAGCCACGCCCACCAGCCATTCAGGAGCGAATATGCAAATAAACCCAACCAAGATGGCTAGGGCCACAGAGAGCAGGAGGGAGGCTTGGGTTTCCCCGGCTATGGAGGAAGACAAGCTTTGCGCCTGCCCTTGCCGGCCTAGGCCTCCACTCAAGGCTACAAAGTTTCAATGATAGAAGATACATAATTCCAAACAGAAATGGAGGCAGCCACGGAGCTGGAAAGAGCAGGAGGCTAGGGTTGCCCCCGGTGATGGAGGAAGCGAAGCTTTCCACTGGGCTGGCCTCCGCTTAAGGCTACAAAGTTTCAATTATAGAAGATACATTAATCCCCCAAAAAATGGCTGTCGCCACAGAGCAAGCAGAAGGTTTGGCTCCGCTCAAGGCTACAAAGTTTCAATTGTAGAAGATAAATAAACCCCAGATACCAGGGCCTCTGCTTGGGTTGCCAGGGGGTGTGGCTGGCCTGCAAACCACCACAGACCCCTCACCCAAGCCACTCCACACCCCAAGGGAACCCCCACCCTGATCCTGGACACCCTTCAGGGCAAACCAGCTGGCCCCCACCCGTGTACCAAGCCTCTATCCTATCTAATAAAAAAGTAATATGCAGATTGACCATCACTCCAACACACAAGATGGCTTCCCCCATGTGGTCAAAGATCCTGCCCCCATGTGGACACAAGATGGCCACCACAAGATGGCCAGCAAGGGAGGACAGTTGGGAGGGACCAGGCCTGCAAGGGAGGGCATTTGGGGGCGATCAAGCCTGCAGGGGAGGGCAGTTAGGGGTGATCAACCCGGCAGAGGAGGGAAGTTGGGGGCGACCAGGCCTGCAGGGAAAGGCAGTTGGGAGGGACCCAGGCCTGCAGGAGAGGGCAGTTAAGGGTGACCAGGCCTGCAGGGGAGGGCAGTTGGGGGGGACCAGGCCTGCACAGCAGGGCATTTAGGGGTGACCAGGCCTGCAGGGGAGGGCAGTTAGGAGAAAACAGGCTGGCAGGGGAGCACTTAGGCATCCATCAGGCTGGCAGGGGAGTGGTTTGGGGGTGATCAGGCTGGCAGGCAGAAGCGGTTAGGGACAATCAGGAAGGCAGGCAGGCGAGCAGTTGGGAGCCAGCAGTCCTGGATTGTGAGAGGGATGTCCGACTGCCCGTTTAGGCCCAATCCCGGTGGGCAGTCAGACATCCCTCAAGGAGTCCCATATTGGAGAGGGTGCAGGCTGGGTTGAGGGACACCCTCCTCCCCGTGCACGAATTTCGTGTACCGGGCCTCTAGTAATAAGTAATCGGTAACTTCTAGTTTCATATTTGTCCCTATTTTCCAACCTTGAATAACAATCATCAGATCATCTAGCAGGCATAATATAGACTAAGATCTGCATAAAAGTAAAGGCAATTAGTATAATCATTAATTAGGAGTGAGGCATTAATTAAGACTACAGAACACAGACTTAGGTAAGCAATGGCATTGAAGGGAGGGAGGGAGGGAAGGAGGGAGGGAGGGATTGTTGGATGGAGGGGGGAGGGAGGGAATACCATGGTGAAATACATAAGGACAATAATAAAATATGTAGCTTGGTACTAGACTGAACACGAATCACCTTAATTCTATAAACAATGGGGAAAAATCAATATATGTTTTAGAGTAAAAACAAAAAAATATTAGACTACACTTTAGAAACATAATTCTGTGAACAATACAGGGTGGAATACAAAACTGGACGTTGGGTGACCAGTTAGAGAGAATACGAGTAGTAGGAGCCTAAAATTGTACAGAGGCAGTTTACTCTCAGTTTTCAATCATAAGGAAAAAAAATCTTGCAGTCTTATGCATTATAGATATCACAAGTCTATATTTTCATTTTATAGAATCATGGCCAAAAAAAACAATTTAACTCTACATACAATATGAGATTCTGAATCCTGGAACAGGAAAGCACTTTAGTGGAAAAACTTGTCAAGTCCATAGTTGTAGTTTCTAGTATCATACCCAAGGTTAATTTCTTAATCTTCAGAAATGATCTATGGTCACATAATATGGTTAACAAGAGGAAGCTGGGTGAAGGAAATACAGGAATTATCTGTGCTATTTTTAGACTTACAAAGAATTGCAAAATTTTCTCAAAATAACATTTTTTTAAGAATAACAAAAAAAAATTGCCCCCCTCACCCTCCAAAAAAGGTTCTATTGTAAATAGGGCCCAAAGAAGAGGCTAGGAATTGCAGGAAGGAAAGAAGAGAAGGAGAGAGAGACCTGTGGTACCATCACACAGTAAGAATAATCACTTATAAATGTCTGAACTATCTGCAATTATCTGTAGTCTATAAAATGACTTTAGGGACTCATGACCCTCCTATAATTATATATTAGTATTTATGAGTAAGTTTCTGAGGATTTTTTTAAAGAAAAACACGTCAGAATCACTAATTAAATATAAAAAAAGATCATCTAAAGTAACAGAAAATAAAATCATGTACAACTTTCTAACACTAAAAATGACAAATCCAAGTAAAAAAGATAGGTTGGGTATACAAAAAATGCAAACAAAAATACAATCAAAAGAAAAAGAAAAATACTGAAAACAGTTGCAACAAACATGACATGGAATTAATATTTATGGTTTTCAAACAAATTTATTTTTAAAAACTATAAACAACCCCAACAACAAAAGGTAGAATAATAGACAATGTGCTGAAAATGGAACAGAGGTTCTGCAATAGAACATGTAACAAGAGGAAAGGCCAGGAAAGAAGATAGCTGCCAACGGGAAGGCAGACTGCAAGATAGTGTGTGAGTGAGAAAACAAAGGGAAGGGAAAGTGTGTGGTCGCACGGGGAGTGCTTGTTGGTGAGTTGAGGGACAGCTATACTCCAGGAGACTGTGGGGGACTGCTGGATGGGGCTCCCCTGACCGGGCAGCCCCCACTGCTGCTGGGTTCCCTCCCGGAGTGACCGGCTCAGATGAGGAGACCACACCATCTTGAAGGGGAAAGTGGATGTTATCGGAAACCTGAAAAGCCCGGGGAATCTACAACTACGGCACCCACCGAACAGCTGCGAACCCGAGAACACCAGTCCCCAAGTGGCGCAAGCACGCAGATTCAGAGGAGCTCTACACTCCGCCACAGAAAGGTCAGATTTCGCCTGGGATAAGGAGAGAGAGAACTACATAACCAGACATGCGGAGAAGAGAGATCATGAGGAGACAAAGAAGCAGCCCGCATGTGAAAGAAAAGCAGGCATCACCAGAAAAGGAAGTAAACGAAATGGAGGCAAGCAACCTGCCAGAGAAAGAATTCAGCGAAATGGTCATAAGGTGGATAAAAAGAATGGAAGACAAATTCGACAATATGTGTAAGAACCAAGAGGAAATGAAGAAGAACCAAGAAGAAATGAAAAATGATGTCGCTGCTGTAAAGAACTCAACAGAAAGCATCCAGAATAGACCAGAAGAAGCAGAGGACCGTATCAGTGAGCTAGAAGACAAGGTAGGAAAAAATACCCAAGTAGAGCAGCTTCTAGAAGAGGAAAGGCCAGCTAATCTATGAAATCCTAACCTTCCCTGAGGCTGTCACAGAGCAGAGGTCCTATTGCAGTGACGTGAACTGCTCCCAAAGAGTGACAAGTCCCACTGAGAGAAGACAAGACACATGACCTGCTCCCTTTAGTAGAGCATGGGAGCAAGAAAATACTGCAACAAAGGCAGAAAGGAAGAAACAGCTAAAATGCTTTTAAAACGCGAAAGGCTCAGCAAGGACCAGTGTGACTGGGAGCCCTGACACAAGGGGTTCGGCACTCACTCAGTCAGACCTACAACAGCTGCTCGGAAGAAAGATCAGGAGCAGGTCTGGGGACTTGAGGGTGAGCTCTCCTCAGTGGTGCACAGGCATCACACTCTCCTATCTCCCTGCACCTTTGGCTCACCAAACACAGGCTGTAAGCTGACAGGGAAGGGCAGGAAAGCCTCCCAGGATCCACTGTGTGTGCGGAAGGGGTAGAAGCAAATATGGTGCCAGAGGGAGGGAGGTGGAGGAACTCTTGGCCCAGGATCTGCTAATGCATGTGAGGACACAGAAACCTCCCACTCCAAGGCCTCCCAGGTTCAAAGTATAAGCTGGCTACCGTGGTATGACCTTATGTACCTTAATTGAAAAAATATATATAATAATGCCAAGTTGTAAAGCTGAGTACGTCAAGGCTGAGTTTTCTCTGTTAGGTACTTCTGTGGTAAAATTACTGGTAAAATAAAAGATTACTGGCTCTCAAGCCTCCTGTAGGTTACACTGATGGGTATTTCATATGTTGTGCACACATAGTGTATCCCCTCCTCCCAATACCTAACACAGCAACCTACACATACAGAAAACCGTTGGCACTATAAAGAATTTAAAAATACAGACATTCCTCCACATTACCTCCACCTTTTTTTGGAGGTCATGGGTATGCAATAAATAGAAAGAGTCTCTGGTGATTCCCGCTCTGACCTCCTCTTACCCGCTCCTGCAGAAGCTCCACAACTTGCTGGACGCAGTCATTCACATCACAGGAATCTGTCTTCAGCACCAACTCAGGGGCCTCTGGCTTTTCATATTCAGAATCAATCCCAGTGAAACCTATAAAAGGTACCAGGTAATAAAGGAAGGCGGAAATTAAAAATAAATTACCTTTATTTCATCAGTGCAAGTCTCTGCTTTGTTGAATTTAATATTTATGATACCCCTCTAAGGTACAAGGTTAGAGTAATAAAACTTCTTCCTTGGGAGAAGATTTCTAATTAAATGTTTATTTCTTCTTTATCCACATACAGTCGATTGTCATCATCACAGTTGTGTGCTGTAAACACTAAATCAGTGAATACTGAAGCACTGTTTGTATGGGAGACTTGGGGTTAGACTCCTGTGAGCTTCTGGCAACAAAACTTTTGTTAACTGATTAATATATAACTCTGTTTTATGTGCGTTTCTGTCTAAAGCACCTTACTTAATATACAATTGAATGGCCAGATTATTATGATCTCTGAACACATAATAATCTGGCCACTCAGTGTATATCCTATATAATAAAAGGCTAATATGCAAATTGTCCCCTCGACCAGGAGTTCGACCAGCAGGCAGGCTGGCCAACTGCCCATGTCCCCGCCCCCTGACCAGGCTGGCCGGACCCCACCCATGGACGAATTCATGCAATATACACACACACACACACACACACACACACACACTGAGTGGCCAGATTATTATGAGTTCACAGATCATAATAATCTGGCCACTCAGTGTATATTGTTCATTCATTAACACTGAACTCATGACCAACAGCATTCTAACTCATGCTTGCAGGAATGAAGTGTATCTAACACACATTTTTTCGTAAGGCACATGGCAGCCTTCCTGAACTTACTAGACCGCAACTCAGCACTAGGCCTGGGGCCACTTTAAACAGCAAAATCATCAACAAAAAGCGCCCCAGAAATGCAAAAACCATGGTACTAAATAAGCCACAAAAAGGACGCTTCTTTACAGTATGATAGGGGAAACAAAGGCCAAATGTCACCTTGTTCAACTTCAATTAGGAATGTGTGCTCCGGATGACTAAAATTTTTGCCACTCTGCACATGTCCACAAATGACTGCTAAAGTGCCGTCAGTACACATGTGGGGTTACAAATAAATTTTAGTGAGTAAGCCAACCCACAAATATGGACTCTTCAGTACAATCAGCAATGAGGATCAACAATCAGTACAATCAGTAATGAGGATCAACTATACTTCTGCATTTTTTTCTTTTTAAATGTCTAAACTGCCTGTGAAGACACAGGAATCAGCACCAAGTGATAGGAGCACCTCATTTCTCCACAGAAATACAGAATATAGTATCTAAACCCTGGGCATAAAACTAAAATTGACAATGTTTTTTCCTCTCAGCAGAAACGGACACCTGATCAGTCTGTCCACAGAGATTATCTAAGGCCATACTGAAGCCCTGCAGGCTCCCCCTTGCCACCAGCTTAACTGTTCAGGCAAGACAAATTAACCACTCTTAGGTTAAACAAAACACGAATCAGGAAGGTAATCCGGTTCTATCACAAAAAAAGTATCCCACAATCAAATTTAGTTATTAACCACTATTTAAGATTTTCCCATGTGACTGCCAAGAAAATAAAGAACACATGATGTTTTCCCAGAATGGGCTAGCTGAGCTGAAGATACGCTCTTCCTGTCTTCCACTTCTGCACCACCCACGCGTAAGTCATTCAAGGCCTGCCTGCCTTGGAATGCTTAGGTCATCCTTGGATTAGAAGGATGAAAATGAATTTAACATAATTACTATTAAGAGGTACAGTTCTCAAAAGTGTTCTAAATATACACTACAAGTCTATAGTGTCCTCTTATTTCACTTTTTTCCTCTTTAATATTTCTAAGTATCACATGAAGTCCTAAACCCAGGAATAAATTTCTGCTTTACTAACATTTCCAGCAGTATTTAGTGGTGAATCACAATAAAACAGCCGGGCGAGGGCGGCGGGGGGGGGGGGGAATAATTCTGGTTGAAACACTAGTTCTTAAGCTCTGATTCTCCAATGTGGCTATACACTAGAATCACTGGGTCCTATTCCCACGAGATTCTGATTTCATGAGTCTAGGGACAGCATTGGCACTGGAGTTTTAAAAATTCCTACAGGTAATGCTAATTGTCAAGCAGCAAAGCTTGACAAACAGTATGTTAGAAAACTTGGCTTAACATTTTACAAGTCGAGGAAATCTCTTCCAAGCTAATCTATCCCGTAAATGAGGATAATACACTAACGCTGTAAGAAAAACATTTATACTTCAGTAGTTAACTACATGAACAGTAATCATGAAAATAATCTAGGCATTAGAATTGCTGATAGAGCGATATATTTACAGTTTAATAAAAACCTAATGACCTATAAAATCCTGAGATCTGCTGAATGTATGCAGTCTCATCTGTCCTTGAATGTATATCATCAAGGCCCCAAAACAACACTGATAGGGAACTTTTTAAGTGTCATTTAACAAGAAATTTTTTAAAACAAACAACTGAACAATCAGTACTCTAACACCATAGCAAACCTAAAATAAATGTGGGTACACATGTACACACACATACACATTTTAACCTGAGGAACATCTTGTCAATGTGTACACAAAAGAATTGAGAACAGGAAATTAAACAAGTAACACATAGAAAACTAAGCTAATACAAACACACTCCCAGATGTAGAATGCAAACTGAAAGTGACTCAAGGTACTTTGGATGAAGTCTTATTCATCATTGCATCCCAAACACCAAATATGTTCCTTACCAAAAGCAAATAGTAAGGGTTGATAAATGGGTGTTGTCATCTGATTTCCACTCCCCCTTCTAATCCATCTGAAAGGCATTTACTATGTGTTTGCCAGGCATTATGCTTTGGGCCACTGCGCTAAACTCTAACATTATGAAAATGCACAAGGTGTTGTCCCTGCTCACAAGTCGCTTACTCCAGCCCAGCAGACACATCTACCTCCTTCAATGATACATCTTTGCAAAACAAAACCAACTACAATTAAAATAAGTAAAAAATGCAGACTTCAGGATCCTGGACACATCATTTTGCTTCTCTTCGCCAAAACTCTATTACAACAAACTGAAGTGAAAACTGCCCATCAACAGGGAGAGGGTGATATAGAAGTTAAGGGGTGAAACCGGTTTCCCTCCCATTGTCATACATTATCCTGTGCTTTCTGAGTCAAGCAAGTGACAGCTTACCAAGTGGAACTGAGTCTCCATGGGGCAGGACTGGACACCAACCTGGCCCAAGAACCCAGATTTCCCACAACCAGGTGGATTTTGACCCAACCGCTAAAGCTTTCCCATGTCCAAAATACAGAAGAGCCCAGAATGACAAGCATTTTCCTTCCCATTCCACCTTTTCCTTTTCAGGGCCAGAAGCTGAATGCCAACATCTATAATTCACAGAGCTCCTGGAACTCTTGCAAAAGTCCCAGGCGATCTCACTCCCTGTTAGGAAGGTAAACAAAAGCTACCTGCATGAATCATTGATTCCTAAATAAGGCTGACTGTGTATTCTACCTTTGATTTTTTTTAACACTGCATGTACTCTATTTCTGTTAATAATACAACAGGACTAATGGCAAGGTTGTCTAGAAGATAAATAATATAATTGGTATCAAAGGCCACAGCAGACGAGTTCTAAATGTCTCCTTCTATGTCCAAATGCTCATCACAGTTGAAACTCTTGGAGCAGACCATAAAACCTAAAAAGCAAGGTGTATATATTTTGATGGAAACAGTGATATGTTAATTCAATCCAATTCAACAATTGTACACAGAATGAATAAGCGATCATTACAAGCACTAGGCTATAAACAAGAACAAGACATTGTTCTTGCTCTCAAGATGCTTAAAATCCAGACATTTTTCCCACTGGCTCTGAAATGTCCTACATTATCTATGGAACAAAGAGCTGTAATAGCAGCAGCTAGCCTTTGATATCCCATCTAATGCCAGGCAGCTAATCAAGGAGTTTCCACCAGCCCCCAAAGTCCCAACACCTGAAATTCTGTCTTCTGATTAGGATTCCAACTGGATCAGGGATAGTCACTGCAAATACAAGTGCCAGGCACCTCTGCTAGGCCTGAGAGCTACCACCGTGTATTAAGACCCACTTTCTCTCTCAAGAAGCTCCAAGTCATTTGAATATCCCCAATCTCTTAGAAAAGATATGAGACTGATATGGTAAGATAAAATAGCTAAGCAAAGAGAAACTGGGGAAAAAACGTTACTTACCTTTAATTTCTCCAGCCCGTGCTTTTTTATAGAGTCCTTTGACATCCCTCTGTTCACAAACATGCAGAGGAGCATCAACAAATACTTCAAAGAAAGGTAAACTTGCACCCTCATGAATCTGCCTCGCATTGTTGCGATCCTTAGAAAAAAGATGGGTACAGAACAATAAAAAGTGCGTATACAATTGAAAGGTACTATGTGAATATCAAGGATGAGTAAAAAAAAAATACATTAGATAAAATTTAATTTATATATTTTTAAATGTAAACAAAAAAATCTAAAAAATAATCAGGTTAACACACCCATCCTTCATAACAATTTTTAAAAGCATACAATTCTTAAAATCAGAGATATGGGGGGAATTCCAGAATGGAAAAGTAACAGATGCCCCATAAAAACTTTCATTTGATTTTATGAGGAACCTGAGCCAGAGCCCAGCTTGAATACAGGTATCATCAGGCCTCTCCCTATGTTCAACCTCAGCCTACACGAGGGCCATTCAGAATTCTGAGGCTAGTTTATTCATTTGCCAGATGCAAACCCCTCATCTCTACCTGGATGTTTGGGCCTATGCTCTTGCCACCTCCCTGGCAGGAACACCTCCCCACACACCCACTCTTCTGGCTAAAGCAAGCTGCTCCCTCACAGCACATCTCCAAGGTGGCATCCTCCATGAGGCCTCCCATGCATGCCCAGACTGAGGGTCCTTGCTCTCTCTGGCTTCCCAGATGTACCCACCATGTACCTCTGTCATAGATCTTATTCCGATATATTAAAATCATTTCACTAGCTTTATAGCCATAGTGTCTGGCAGAGTGATTACTAAGTTGTGATCTTACTGCTCCAGCTGTCCTTTCAAAGAAGGTGCTCCGAGTTTCTATCAGCAGCCCTCCTCTCATTCTATACACTCTTCTGTATACTCAACTTTATCTAGGTTTCAACTAATGAAGTGAATGATTCCTAAATCTGCATCTCAATTCTACTTTCCTGAGCTCCAGAACCAATGTTCCCATGATCATCTCCATTAGCACTTCAAATCTAACCCACCTGAAGTGAATACTCAACCTCTCCCTTTCTATCCTGTATTTTCTAACTTAATAATACCATCTTTATTCAGAAAGCACCATCCTTCACTCCCTAGCTCCTCTCTCCGCAAAAAAAGACGTTATAATTAACCAGGCACCAAGTCTGCTAATGCTACTGGCTCACCAGCCCTTCAATATGTCCATTCCCAAAAGCCTCCTAACCAGTCTTCCACCTCCAGGCCATTCTCATCCAGGCTTCAAAGGTGTCCTCACTAAGGTGCAAACTCAATGACAACATTCCCCAGCATTCCTGAACTGTTAACTACCCCAAGGGTCTGCAAATTGCTCTAGCTTCTATCTCCCATCACATTCACCCTGCGCAGCAGTTTTACCAAACTACCTAGAGTCCTCCAAAGACCAAATGCCCTCACATGTCCATGCCTTTGAAACCCCTGTCTGAAACAGCCTTCGCCCTCCAGTCTAACTGGTATACTCTGATTCATCCTTTGTGACTCACTTGCAGCGCCTCCTCTGTGAATCTTCCACAGCACCTCTTATATACATTTACCTCTTCACTTGCCTCTGGATATTATGACTGTTCACATCTGTATGTTCCTCCCAGATTACCTAGCATACCAACTCCTTAACAGGAATGATCAGGTTTATTTTAGAATGAAGACGCTCAAGTTCAGTGGTGACATGGAAAAATGCACATATCCTACATTACATTATTCTATCCCAATGGTATCACAGATTCTCATATGCCTTAAGCACAGTCCAAACCTCATCCTTAATGCTCTGAGAGATGAGAGCAACAAAATTTTTGCTGAGAGCTTTGAATGCAATCTTCAGAGCAACCCTTTGAAGCAAGAATTGTCAGAGCTTAGGAAGGTTAAGTAAACTGAACAGGGTCATAACCGTAATAGAAAGAGCTGACATTTCAGCCCACTGTGTCTGTTTCCAAAGTCCCTGCCATTAATCACTAAACTAACTTGCCTGTTCTTTGATATCTGGGCTTCCTAAGGGGCTATGTTATCATTTAACAAATATTAAATATCTACTGTGTTCCAGAAGCAGGGCGTGGCATCAAGATTACAAAGATAAATAAGATGTAGTCCCAGCCCCCAAGAGGCAGCAAAGAATGGCAGGCAAGAGCATGGGCTTCAGGGGCGCTGTGTGGATGCAAATCCCTGCTCCACCACAGGTAGTGTGTGGCCTTGGTAATTTACACCTGTTTCCTCACCTCTACCTTCCTTACTGGGTGACAAGTACTAAATGAGTTAATTCACATAAAAGCACTTTAAAACAGTTACTAGTACAAAGCAACAAACAGTTCAATGAACGTTAGCTGCTATTATCACTAATATTTTTGCTTCTACTTCCACTACTGATGCTGCTGCTGCTGCTGCTGCTGCTGCTGAAACAATCACCACCAACCAAGGAACTGGTATTTATAACAATGTGTTAAAGTACAATAACAAGGACACCACAGAGAGGCACCCAACAAAGCCTGGGGTTCTGAGAAAAGGAAGGTCTTCAGGAGGAGGAGATATCTGAGTCTTAAAGCGTGAACAGGACTGGATGATGCTGGAGAAGAGGGGGAGAGCAGGAAGGAGAAGAGTGCTTTTCCGATGGGGGAAACAAAAATCATGCGGTGAGAACAAAAAAAGATTTTCATAGAAACACAAAAAGTGAACCAATGTTGCTATGGTCTATGAAGTAAGAGGAATATGATGAGAGATGGGACTTGAGAATTTTGAGCAAAGAAGCTAACACAGTAGGACACATGTTAAGAAACAAGATTTCTCCTGGTGTCTGATACCCGCTGAGTATTTTTCTATAGGCATACTGAATTAAAAAGTCAGCTTGGCTTAAGGTCAATGACTTTAGTTACATTTTGGGAGGAGAGAGTTTATAGCAGGTTTTATAAAAAATGAGTTTACTCAGAAAAGTCACGGCACAAAAACGTTGTAGGTTAATTCTTTTTAATTTGGATTTAGCCTCAAAGCAAATGTTAATGCTGAAACTATTTGCCATGTTCCCAATACATGGTATTGTAATTAGCCCAAAGTCACATACCTGAGTATAAGGCGATATGAAACTTGTGATGCATACTAAGCCAGCATCTGCAAACAACTTAGCGACTTCTGCAATGCGTCGCACATTCTCTTCTCTGTCTTCAGGACTAAAGCCAAGATTTTTATTGAGGCCTTGACGAATGTTGTCACCATCCAAAGTATAGCATGGAATACCATGGCAAACTAAGTACTCCTCCAAAGCCATGCTCACGGTGGTCTTCCCTGCTCCAGATAAGCCTAAAATCACACAGTACATACAGATGCCATACATCAAATCTGAAGGACGAGTTAGTAATAAGGAATTTTAATACAGACTTAATTACATTTATTATTCACAGCAGTCTCTCGGTAACAATCTTACAAATATTTCTCTATAAGATTTACCTATAAGCTAGAAAAACACCTGTAGTTTAAATATAATACGCATTTATGTTTTTAATAACTCCTATCTATGCCCAAAGATATCCTAGAAATCACTGATGAACTTCAAAGAGCTTAACCAATTTTAATATTAGACAAGGTTGGGTAGGTATTCCCTTTGTCTTCTTGTTACCCCTATTCTAAAGCTGCCCAAATTACTTCTGTATGCCCAAATTACTTCTGACAAGAGAAGAAAAAGACAAAAGTAAGTGAAATATTATTGTTACCTCTATATCCCAGGATCATCACCTCTGATAGATAAAAGTATCTGGGAATCCAATTTATAACATAATTAACCTTGAAAGAATATCCCCATTTCAACCCACTTGCCTCTACCAATGATGTTGCTTCACTAATGAAGAAGAAGAAACGGATGCAAGAGCACATTTATGCACTCATACTTGCCACCTTGGGGAATGTGTAATTGTAGAATTCATAACTAAGGTAGCTATGAGGCAAGAGACAGAATATTGAAGACTAATGTACTGACATTCTGGAAAGAAGTCGTGGTAGTATGGAAGACTAACTGAAAAAAAAAAAAAAAGAAAAAAGATATGTTGAGAGGATTAATACAACGCTAATTGCTTTATACATTAAAAACTTATATGAAGAGTCACATCAAAATTACAACTAAAATACAGAACAACCATCATCCAGAACTGCCAGAAAGCTGGCTGAATGGAAGTCCTACAACTAGAGAAGTAAAGAACAAAGCACACTGAGACTGCTGGAGGTGTGGAGGCCTGTAATGGGCCAGTTCAGTACCCCATGGGCCGCTTTTTTAATCAGGAGGGAGATCCTCTCTGTGGAGGCCGCCCAGAGGAGCAAGGAGTCCCAGCCCCACACCAGACCCCTAGCCCAGGGTTCCAGAGCTGGGAAAAGAAGTCCCTACAGGCAGTAAGAATTATGAGCTGTAAAAACCAGTGCAGACTGGGGCTCAGTGACACAGAGGCTGCTGGAGACCCAGCTGTTCCTCTTAAAAGGCCAGCACCACGAACTGAACTTACAAGGTCCCACTTCCTCTGAGCTCCAGCACTAGGGCGAGGCTCTGGGGAACATAGACACATGCAAGGAAGAACTGGATTGTCTGGCATCTGGCATCTGGGCAGGAACTCGGGGTGGCTTTCTCCCAGATGGAGGTGCTTGCAGGGATGATTGTTACTCTGCTGGGACCTCCCCGGTGCAGGGCTGACTGGCAGCCATTTCTGTTTGCTCCACCTTGGTGATTCCCTAAGACCCCACCTCATCCAATTTACAACCCTACCCAAGCTGTGTGCAGTGGCTTTTGCATATGAATGGCCTGTCCTTGCTCAGGCTAAAATCTCTCAAACAAGCTGCAGCTGGGTCAGAGAGCCCCAAACCTATCAATAAAAGGCCCAAGACCTGGCACCAGCACCAGTCTGCCTTGCTTCATAACTGGGCCTCATCTGGGCACTTCCCAAACCTGATACAAAGAGGAGGAACCTGCAGATCTCTCTGTAGCTCCAGCCTGGTAGCGCCAGGCAATGGCTGACTTTGCACCTCCCTGGAGATCCAAGAGCCAGTGTACCCAATGGTCAGTGTCAGGCCATATCAGATTACAACTCTTCACATCCATAAGCGACACACTCAAGGCACAGACTCAGTGAGCACCAGAACCCCACTGAAGTCCTGCTCATAGGGGTGTCTCCTGCACAGCAGCTCTCCCACTATAGGCACAGCTGGTCCTCATAGCCAACTGGCCTGGAGGTCAATTCCTCCCAGTGAAACCAACAGCAATCAAGTCACAACTACAACAAGACTGCTCACAGGCCAAAAAGGGGTGCACCTAGAGCTCCCAGCTGAGCCACTGGGCCCTATAGAACACCTACTACACAAGGCCACTCTACCAACTCAAGGAGACATAGCAGCTCTCTACCCAATACATAAGAGACAAACACAGGGAAGCAGCCAAAATGTGGAGACAAAGAATCATGTCACAAATGAAAGAAATGGAAGAAAGCAAACTACTGGATATAGAATCCACAACCATGGTTATGAGGTTACTCAAGAATCTTCTAGAAAACCCCCCCAAAAATAGAAAAGGACCAGTCATAAATTAACAATAAACTGACTGAAATAAAGAATAATATACAGGGATTCAAAAGTAGAATAGAGGATTCTGAGAATCAAATCAATGATTTGAAATATGAGGAAGCAAAAACACCCAACCAGAAGAGCAAAAAGAAAAAAGAATCCAAAAATATGAAGATAGTGAAAGGAGTCGCTGGGACAACTTTAAGCATACCAACATTCACATTATGGGTGTGCCAGGAGAAAAAGAGAGAGAGCAAGATATCGAAAATCTATTTGAAGAAATAATGACAGAAAACTTCCCCTACCTGGTGAAAGAAATAGACTTACAAGTCCAGGAAGCACAGAGAGTGCCAAACAAGAGGAACCCAAAGAGGACCATACCAAGACACATCATAATTAAAATGCCAAGGGTTAAAGACAAAGAGAGAATCTTAAAAGCATCAAGAGAAAAGCAGTTAGTCATCTACAATGGAATGCCCATTCGACTGTCCGCTGATTTCTCAACAGAAACTATGCATACCAGAAGGGAGTGCCAAGAAATATTCAAAGTGATGAATAGCAAGGACCTAAAACCAAGATTACTCTACCCAGCAAAGCTATCATTTAGAATTGAAGGTCAGATAAAGAGCTTCACAGACAAGAAAAAGCTAAAGGAGTTCATCACTACCAAACCAGTATTAAATGAAATATTGAAGGTATTCTTTAAAAAGAGGAAGAAGAAGAAAAAGAAAAAGATAAAAAATATGAACAAAATGGCAGCAAATACATACCTATCAACATTTGAATCTAAAAATCAAAATAAACGAATAAGAAATCTAATGAACAAAATAAACTGGTGAATAAAATAGAATCAGAGGCATGAAAATGGAACAGACTGATGATTCTCAGAGGGAAGGGGCGTGGGGGAGGTGGGAAGAGATTAAACAAAGATCATATATGCATAATCTATGGACACAGACAATAGGGTGGTGAAGGCGTGGGGTGGGGCAGGAACCAGGTGGAGGAGGGTAATGGGGGGGGAAAAGAGGGACATCTGTAATAATCTCAACAATAAAGATTAAAAAATAATAATTAATTAATTAAAATAAAAACTCATATGAGTATAGCAGTTATATTTTCCAAAGATGGCCACAACAGCTATTTCCCATCCTGAAACGTTGTCTACAATGTGACATTGCCACTATCACATCACTGCCCTTAAATCTAGGCTGGCCATAGGACTCACTTGTGGCCAAAAGAATGTAGTGAAACAATGAGATACCATCTCACACGTGTCAGAATGTTTATTTAAACTGAATGAACTTTAAACTAAACAAACAAAACAGATTCATAGGTACGGAGAACTGATAGTTGCCAGAGAGTTGGGTGGTAGAGGTGTGGGAAAAAAGGTGAAGGGGATTAGGAGGTACAAACTTATAATTCTAACACAAATAAGTCAAGGAGATACAAAGTACAACACAGAAAACACAATAAATAATATCATAATAATTTTATACAGTCATCTCACAGTTACTAGACTTCTCGTGGTGATCACTTCATAAGGTATATAAATGTCAAATCGATGTTGTATACCTGCAATTAATATAATATTGTATGTCAACTAAAATTAAGAAGAGCTTTACATCCCAGAATTTTAAAAAAAAGAATGTACTGAAAATGACAGTGTGTGACTTCCAAGGCTGGACTAGAAAAGGCTATGCAGCTTCTCTTTGGACACTTAATTTGAGAAAAGCCAGCTATTCAGTACCCTGAGATCACAAGCAGGTGTTCCAGGTGATTGCCTCTGCCAGCTAAAATCCCAGCTGACAAGCATCGTCAGCTGAATCATCACACACACCCAGCCCAGTTGAGCCCTAAGAAGACTGCAGCCCACACCAGCGTGACCTCAACCAAGCAAGACCTACCTGCTCTGCTGAGCCCTTCTGAATTCCTTACCCACAAAATGGTGAGCAAATTAAAATTGTTTTTTACACCACTGGGTTTTGAATATATTGTTAGACAGCAATAATACTGAAACAAAGAGATGAACGGGTTATTTACAGTTTTTGTTGTTTTTCACTACCAGTTAAGTGACATGTTTCAAAAACAAAAAAACTGAAACCTGAAAATCTAAACTTGTTATACCATAAAGACAACCTAAATTACAATGAAAGTCTATCCACACATGTATGTATATATTTAATTTGAAACAAAATAAGAATTGACACTGCTGAATATTGAATTACTGACACAGAAGATTTCATTGAGATGATTACAGTGAACATGGAAAAAAATGATGTGAAGATATTAAAGCAGTTACAGAAGAACAATAAAACAAGATAGACAACCCAACTCTAAGGTATGGTATACCTGAAGAAGAGAAACCAGCTGTACTGGGTTGAATAGTGTCCTCCCAAAATTCATGTCTACATGGAACCTCAGAATGTGACCCTAATTGGAAATAGAGTATTTGTGGATGTAATTAGTTAAATTAAAATGAAATTGTACAGGATTAGGGTGGACCCTAAATCTAATATTTGGTGCCCTTATATGACAGGTACATGAAGACATAGAGAAAAGAAGGTGTTGTGAAGACAGGCAATCTCTCTCTCTCTCTCTCTCTCTCTCTCTCTCTCTCTCCTACCCCCTCACTCCCCCCGCCTCATTACCCCAGGCGAGTTTTCTTTGCTTTCTTTCTTCTAAGTTCCAAGGGCCTTCTTTTGCCTCTGTAACTTGTTTCCCAAGCCCACGCAGCCCAGCTGGCTCACCTCTTACATGGCTCACTTCTTCTCCTCTGTAACTTTCTAAATAAATTTTTGCTTATAAAAGTAAATAAATAAAATAATACATCTACTAGCCAAAGAACTCCAAGGGTTGCCAGCAACCTCCATAAGCAAGGAGAGAAGCATGGAACAGAGCATACAGAAGGAACCAACCCTGTCAACACCTTGACCTCAGACTCTTAGCCTCCAGAACTACAAGAGGATAAATTTCTGTTGTTAGAAGCCACCCACTTCGTAGTGATTTGCTTCAGTAGTCCTGGGATACTATTAAACCAACCAATGTAAAAATACAAAAAAAAGAAAATATATCTGAAATAAAATCTGAGGAAAAGCAAACCATGCTCCAGGAGAATGGCAAACAAACCACCTAATACCTTGACAGATCCCAGTTAAGCTACTGAATTGCAAGAAAAGAAAGGAATCTGGGCCTCCATTTCCAACATAAAAAAAAAAGAAAAAGAAAAAGAAAAAAAATCAATGAAGGCTATAGAAGATTTAACAGCATAACTACCAAGCCTGATTTGATGAACATATTGACACATCAGAAAACTGTATGTTCTTTTCAAATATACATTTATGAAAACTTAATACATATAGTGTTGTATTGTAAATCAGCAAGTGGAACATAGGACACCTTAATGAGCCAATTAGTTAGGAGTCTTTATTACTCTCGGGTTCAGAATATCTCTGTCAAATTCTGAGCAAAAACATGGAGGGAGCTTTCCCTATTTGTATGCTTCCAGTTCTTTGTCTCCCAAATATGGGGGTTCCAGAACTTCTGCAGACTTTACAAAGAGCTTTGTGTAAGTTATTTTTTGCAGACAGCTTATAACCTTGAGTATAGTACAGGGGTGGGCAAACTTTTTGACTCGAGGGCCACAATGGGTTCTTAAACTGGACCGGAGGGCCAGAACAAAAGCATGGATGGAGTGTTTGTGTGAACTAATATAAATTCAAAGTAAAGGAGCGGAGGGGAGAGCAAGAGAACCGGATAGAACAGCCGGATCCGGCCCGCGGCCCGTAGTTTGCCCACGGCTGGTATAGTACATAACTAATAGGGAGTAGTATCAGCCCCTTACATCAGATGGCTAGCCTGCAAGGTCAGACAGCTAACTTTATCTTCTCTATTATTCATTTAAGCTAAAAAGTTATGTTAATTTACAGAATAAGGGACTGTCTAAAAAATAACAGAGCTGACTAACAGAACAAGGGACCATTTAAAAACAGCAGAGGATTTTAAACAGTAATTTTACAAAATAGAGATTATTATGCTTCAATAGGACCATAAAGCAAGTACCAAAAAATCTGATAGCCCAGCTGATGTGGCTCTATGGGGGAGTGTCGACCCAAGAATCAAGAGATTAAGGTTCCATTCGCTGTCAGGGCACATGCCCAGGTTGTGGCTCGATCCCTAGAAGGGGCTCATGCAGGAGGCAGACAATCAATGATGTTTCTCTCTCACTGATGTTTCTATCTCTCTATCCCTCTCCCTTCCTCTCTCTCTAAAAATCAATAAAAACATATTTTTAAAGATCTGATCAACAGTATTTATAAGCATCATTAGTGGTAAAATAAGTGGAACATACCATGTTCAAAAAAAGGAGTACCCACCCAGCCAGCATGCTCAGTGGTTGAGCATGAACCTATGAATCAGGAGGTCACAGTTCAATTTCCTGTCTGGGCACTTTCTCATTTTTGATGTTTCTATCACTATCTCCCTCTCCCTTCCTCTCTAAAATCAATAAAAATATATATTTTTTTTTTAAAAAAAAGGAGTACCCAATATCCAAAATTCTAAAGATCAATTTTCCACCAAATTGAGCTTCACATATAATGTAATCCCAAACTAAATCCCAAAAGGGTTTAGGGGAAATTGGGTAAACTGATTAAAAATTTTATACAATAATGCAGAGACAAAAAAAAAAAAAAAAAGGTCTTCTTATTCCTAATTAATAAGGTAAGCCCTGGCTGGGTAGCTCAGTTGATCAGAGCATCATCCCGATACCCCAAGATTGCAGGTTCAATCCCCGGTCAGGGTACATACAAGAAGCAACCAATGAATACATAAATAAGTGGAACAACAAATTGATCTTTCTCTTTCTCTCTCTCTCTCCCCCTCATTCCCTCCCCCCGCTCCCTTTTGTTCTCACTCTTTCTCCCCCTTCCGCCCTCTCTCTAAAAAATCAATCAATAAATTTTTTAAAAGAATAAGATAAGAGGACTTATCCCACTAGATTTCAAGATTTATAAAAATATAAATAAGACAGTGTGGTAATAATAGAAGAATCAACAACTATACCAATGGAACAGATCAGAGAGCCCAGAAATAAGTTCACACATAAGTAGAAACTGATGATGGCTGGCACTACAGATCAGATACCCTCATCAATATATGCATATGCTCTTGGGACAACTGATTATCCCTGTGGAAAAAAATGGATCCCTCCCTCACACTACACACAAAAATCCACTGATCAAGGGCCTAAGTGAAAAAGAAAAAACTTGTAAAAGAAAATACAGGAAAAGACATAATTCTTCAGGCATCCAGATGAAAAAGGAAAGCTCCTAAAAATAAGGGGTGGGTAGGGAGGATCATATTTGTCTCACACAACTTTTAATATCAGAAGACAATGGAGTAATGCTTTCAGAATTCTGGACAGAGTATGAACCATATATATATATTGTGCCCCAGCTGGTTTGGCTCAGTGAATAGACCAAAGGGTCACTGGTTTGATTCCAGTCAAGAACCCATACCTTGGTTGCAGGCTCCTCCCTGGCCTAGACTCTGGTCAGGGCACATGAAAGAGGCAAACCAATCGATGTGTTTCTCTCACATCGATGTTTTTCTCTGTCTTTCCCTCTCTTTTCCACTCTCTCTAAAAGATCAATGAAAAAATATCCTCAGGTGAGAATTAACAAAAAAAAAAAAATACACAAATATATATCTTGCAAGACAAGCTGTCATAATAGACAGACATCCTCGAAAATTAAAATTCAGGGAACCCAGAACCTAGCAGAAAACCATCTTACCAAAATTACTTAACAATGAAATATAGAAAATTGAAACCTGACTCAAAGAAAGAGTTCATGAGTGAGTATGTCATGATAAAAGAGCTGATGGTGAGATAAGCACTGAATTAATTTACTTACTGAATTAAAATACAAACAATTACAGAAATTTAAGATTTGAGAACAGTATGTTAAGTGTTCAAACATGGGCTGTGAAAAAGTAGCAATTTAACAACAACCCAGTCTTAAGAATGAGGAGATGGGAAGATGTGCAAGTGTTGAATTCTTCCAGACAAAAACAAACAGAATTGTCTAACACTGAAATCAAAATGGAAACGTTGTTTTTAACACTTAGCAAAAATGTTCAGGGTTGGTAGTATCTAATGTTGACAAAGTCACTGGAAAATGGACCCTCTTCTCACACTGTTAGTGGGAGAGTAAATAAGTATAAAATCTAAGTAGGCAATTTGGTGAGATGTATATAAATTTTGAATACACATTTATTAAATACACAATTCCTAATCTATCTCCAAAATCTGCATGTATTTGCCTTCTCCCCAGCCTGCTATGGCTAAGCCCAAAGACTCTGGGAAAAACAACACAAGAACCAATCAGAGACAGAAGCTGAATGACAGGAATAAGTTATCTCTATCACTCATTCTTTCTCTTCATATGGTTTACATTATTAGCTTCTTTTTTTTTTTTTTTGATGAATTGTCTTACATTTAATCAATCAATATTACAAAGTGTTCATGCTACATACCACCTCATAACATCCAGGAGTGTAGGTGCCTATAAAAGGGGGGATTATTGGCTTCTTGAAGGCAGAAGCCAGATCTTATTTTCATGCAAAAGTCTATAGAATGTAATGTAATTATCAATGACAAGGTAGTTTTAAGATGCATCTATTTATCTTAACAGGAAAAAAAATTACCCAAAGGAAATAGGTTATTAAGCAACTTTGTCAGTTACATGTTATCACACTCCAGATAGAAGAACTGAGCTCAAAATTTAAATATGCTTACTCCTAGCTCAAGGTTGTTTATAACACTGCTTTTGAAATAAGCTGGTTTATTTGACTATACCTGTTAGCCAAACTGTGCAACCACGAAAGCCACCTCTGGTCCCCACCACTTGGCCTCTCTTATTCCTGCTGACATGATGAGCTTGATAGGTGACATTAGTTGCTCTCTGCATCCCCTGGAAAAAAGGGAAAAAAAGAAAGAATTCTTGTTCACTTGAATCTTTTAAAAGATAAACATATGGACTCTATAAAGTAATGTCTTTCCATCCAGCTCTTCAACTTCCAGAGATAGTCTTTTCTAAAATCACCTGAGAGGTGCCTAAGGTTCAAGATCTCTTTCCACAGCTCCCCTTTCCCAGTACCCTGCAGTATACAGGAGGAGAAGGCATCTCTGCCCATCTGAGTCTTGCTATAACTCATTGCCCGCACACACAGTTGGACAATTCTTTTAATAGGCACACCACAAAACCACACCCACCCATCCCCACTGATCACCTCATTAATAGATGTATTTACAATATCCTATATAATAAAAGGGTTCTATGCAAATAGACTGAACGGCAGAACAACCAAACAACCAATCAAAGTGTAATATGCTAATGATATGCTAAGGTTGCTCAACTGCTCGCTATGACGTGCACTGATCACCAGGGAGCAGATGCTCCGACTGAGGGAGATGGGCCGGACACGCCCTGGAGTCCTCCCGCTGTCCCTCCCCAGCCCAATTGTGCACCGGTAGGGTCCTTCAGCCTGGCCTGCACCCTCTCACAATCCGGGACCCCTTGGGGATGTCAGAGAGCTGGTTTCAGCCTGATCCTACAGGCCACTCCCCTTGGGAGGGCCACAAGACGCAGGGCTCATGGCTGGAGGCCACAGCCTCTCCTGATCAGGACTGATTGGGCGCAAGCCCAAGGCAGGCACAGTGGGACCAGGATGAGCGGGAGCAGCAGGTAGGAGCTGCAGACGGCGTTGACGGGGTTTTGGCCCAATCCCTGCAGGCCACCCAGAGGGACCCCACCTGTGCACGAATTTGTGCACTGGGCCTCTGGTATATTTATATGTTCAATAATCAATTATAAAAATTGTAATATGGGAAGAAAAAAAATGGCGGCGGAATAGACAGACGTGTCCCGAGCCTTGTCCTGGAGCAGATAGAAAGAATAGCTGAGGGTCGCACAGGGCGTGTCTGTTGGTGAGTTAAGGGACAGCTATACTCCAGGAGAAGGTGGGGGACTGCTGGACGGGGCTCCCCTGACCAGGCAGCCCCCACTGCTGCTGGGTTCCCTCCCGGAGCCACCAGCTCGGATGCGGAAATCGCGCCATCTTGAAGGGGAAAGTGGATGTTATCAGAAGCCTGAAAATCTACAACTGTGGCACCCACCGAACAGCTGCGAACCCCAGAGCACCGGTCCCCAAGTGGCGCAAGCACGCGGATTCAGAGGAGCTCTACACTCCACCATGGAAAGTTCAGATTTCGCCTGGGATAAGGAGAGAGAGAACTACATAACCAGACACCTGGAGAAGAAAGACCATGGGGAGACAAAGAAACAGCCTGCATATGAAAGAAAAGCAGGCATCACCAGAAAAGGAAGTAAATGAAATGGAGGCAAGCAACCTGCCAGAGAAAGAATTCAGAGAAATGGTCATAAGGTGGCTGGAAAGAATGGAAGACAAATTCGATAATATGAGTAAGAACCAAAAGGAAATGAAGAAGAACCAAGAAGAAATGAAAAATGACATCGTTGCTGTAAAGAACTCAATAGAAAGCATCAAGAGTAGACTAGAAGAAGCAGAAGACCGCATCAGTGAGCTAGAAGACAAGGTAGGAAAAAATACCCAAGTAGAGCAGCTTCTAGAAAAAAAAAATTAAAATTATAATATGGGTCTGCCAACCCATTTCTTTCCAATATGTTGATGAAGCAAACATAACTTTCTAGCTCTGCTCTTCCAATATCTTAAACAAAATACAGGATTTCAAACACAGACATCTGCATCTCTTGGAAGCAGAGGCACCTCCTCCTGTTTTAGCTCCCAGGCAGGCTGCCTCAGGAGGAGAAGACAGGAAATGGAGGAAGTAACAAGGATGGTGCCTACAAGTTAGCTTCCTACACTTGCACAACAGATTTGACTGGGTCATTTTGTTTGGGGATATTTTTCCAAGTTACTTTGCTTTGGGGCAAAAAGAAACATGTGTCTGGATGAATTTTAATTCATTTTAGCCCTATACCATGTCTTCTGCTTTCCTTAGTAAACTGAATAGAATGTATAAAAAATATCTGACAAGCAATAATCTACTGAAGATATGGCTGAGAGAAAAATACAGATAAGCAGAGATCTTTTGCTTTAATCACTAGAAAAGAATGCTCCTACATTTAAAAAAAAAATTCAGGCAGCAAATATGGCAGTCTGGGTATGAGGAGGCTTACTGTTTACGTATGTTTGATACTTTTCAATTAAAAAAATAAACTTTAAAAAAAGGATGTACCACATTCTCCTCCCTACTGGTTTTTTAGAATGAATCAAAAAGCACTTTTGAAAACTACTAAAATTGCAAGGTGCTGGTAATATGCCTGAACTTCATAAAGCACCTAAAGGCTACTTCCATATGCAGTCTTCTTTGCTCCCCTCCCCCTTTCCTTTCCTTCTCCACCCAATCTAAATAAATCCTTCCTATAATTCTAACAGGAAAATATAACATGAGTGACTCACTAAGGACCAAGAGTGAGTTAAGTTAGTATTTCCTTCTGACTCTACATTCATAGTCTTTGTCTTCAATGGCTTAGTTACATGTTATAGACCCTGTAAAATTTACTACCATATCATTATTTGTTATTTATAGACCCTTTAATACTTTTAGGTCTCTTTTTGTGCATATATATTTTGATTTGCTTGGGCAGACAGATCAGGAACTCTGAGTGACATACGGTCCTTTGTTTTTTTCACAATGCCCATCTTCTCTTCTTGATACAAGGCATTTATTTTACAGCATGATTTGTTTTCTCTGCATAACATGCAAATGAAATAATGACTAACATTCAGAAATCTTAAATCTAGCAGAACTGGGCAATTCATTTCAAAAGAATTCACGACTAAATGACTATCAGTCCTGTTGCTAGGCTAGACAGTCACATGGCCTCTGATATTCCACTGTACCTTTGCTACACATTCTACAAACTGCTGTCCTCATCACACACACAAGTGGCCCTGTGCTCCTTTCTGACCCACCTTAATTTCCACGTGAGCTGTTTTGTTATTTTAGCCACTCCCTATGGAGCAAATTAAGTTTTCCCACCATGGCATTTAGAGAATTTCATGCTTTGTGACTTTATTATGATTTTATAAAGAACTCCACATTTTTAAGTGAAATTTGTAAAGGCACAGAGCATATACCAAATATCAAGAATAATTCAGGACTTGCACTTCTCTCACCCATCCCACAATCTACCTTAAACTGACTGCTAAACAATGTCTCTCCCTAAAGAGAATTCCTGCAATGGTAACAGGCACATTCCTTTTAAGTGCCAAGACATAATTTAGATAACACTGAAGAGACAGTAATATACAATAAGAAGAAACCCTTAGTTCACAGAGTTATTGATGACTGAAATCTTTAGTTCAGTTACTGATAACTGAAATTAGTTTTTGAACGATACCAAGCCAAACAGCACAAGTGAAGATCATACAATCCTGAAGGTTGAGAAAACTTGGGAAGGCTACACTTAAGCCTTGTGAATACATGCATGAGTAGCAACATGGATTGCATGGCAGGAAGCGGATCTTGGGCCCTACCCCAAACCTCCTGAGTGAGAACCAAATGACCAGCATGCTTATCTGATCACCATCAACTGTCATGCATGCTCTGCATATATATTTTGTCTCCACAACTATTTTGTTTTAAAGATTTAAAATATTTAAGTATTTACTTAACAGATTTTTTTTTATATCAATACCTTCAACGGAAGGGCCCCTGGACAACCTCCAGGTGGGGAGCCCAGCCCTAAAAGATTCCTAGAAGTCAGAAATGAGTCTGGAACTACCAGTTCATTCATTCAGTATTGTTGCTTGATCCCTTCTAGATCCTGGGGATAAAAGAGAACATACACTTCAGGGAAGGACACCGACTACAAACAGATAGAGAAATCATGACACAGTGACAGACCCTTGCCTCAGCCATGATGACAGCAGGACAGTCCCCACACACATGAAGGGAGTTCAGAGGCTGGCAGTCAAAAGCTCACCAACTTCTACCGGAAAGGTTGAAATTAACTGTTACAACCATGAGTGCACAGAAAAACTTCTCCACAATTGCTCACAGCAGCATTATTTGTAATAGCCAAAGGTAGAGATAACTCAAACAAACAAAAGGAGGTATATCCACATAATGGACTATTCAACTATATAAAGGGGTGAACTACTGATACATACTACAACGTGAATTAACCTTGAAAACACCATGTTAAGTGAAAGAAAACACACACAAAAGGCTACATACTTTATTATTCCATTTATAGGAGTCTAGAACAAGGAAATCCAAAGACACAAAGTGTATTATTGGATGTCAGGGGCTGGAGGTGAGGGGAGCAGGAAGGTAGGGAATGATTACTAATGGGTATAGGGTTTCTGTTAGGGGTGATGAAAATATTCTCAAATTATATATTGGTGATGGTTGCACAACTCTGTGAATATACAAAGACACACTGAATTGTACACTTAACACAAAAGAGAGATAAAGACAAAGGGAAGGGATGCAAACATCAAAGAAAGTAGAGAGAATAAGAGAAAGCAACCTAATGGCTGCATTCTTCTGAAGTTAGAAAATGAACTTCTATAAAATAATGTCTAATATTTCACTAGTTTTACTCACTTAAAACTTATTTGGTAAAGAACTGTCCTTAGGAAAGGATATTTCACTAAAATGTTACCTTTTAGGTAAGTAACAAAAAGAAGAATTATACTCTTCATTTGAACTAATTACTTAGTAATGTGTTTTTAAAACAATTCAGGGTTGTAGTTTTATTGTTGGTATGCTATGGGCAATTGATCCATCTCAGAGCAAGAGATGGTAACGTCCAAGTGGGAGAATTCTAGTATCAACTGGATTTTATTTTAAATTACTACTTTTGCATTTAAGTTTTACATAACATTTTCCCCTTTTGCTAAGTCAAAGCCAAGAGTAAAGCAGACTTTCTCAACTTCATAAATAATAACTTCCTGGCCCAGATAATCTACTGTTGGAGCTATCATGTGCATGTAGGGATGTTTAGCAGCATCCCTAGCCTCTACTCGCCAGATGCATGGGGGCACACACACACACGGGCACGCACACACACACACACACACACACACACACACTCACACACACAAAGTGTAACAACCAAATATGTCTCCAGATATTGCAAAATGTCCCCGAGGGGTGACAAAATTTAATCTGGTTGAGAACCACTAGTAAAGACCTAATTCTCAAAATTCTATATGACAAAGCCAGGCTGGGGAAGTTTATTTCACATTTCAAATTTAGAGAAGCAACTGTGCCAAGGGGGGGGCTAACAGTGCCGGGTACCCTGCGAGGAGCCAGAGCTCAGAATTGCCTAAAATCCTGATAGTAGCCACTACCTCTTGAAATGTCCTTGCTCTGGTAAGAAAGTAAAGATAAGACCATGAATACAAGTATACATAGGTAAGTAGAAAAAACGTTGGCATCCATCCCAAAGTGACTATCTAGACCTGCCCTGTTGTTCTGAGATGATGAAAATGGCCTACACTGCATGTCCAATACAGTGGTCAGTAGCTACATGAGGCAACGCAGCACTTGAAATACATGAGGCAACGCTGCACTTGAAATGTGGCTAGAGAAACTAAGAAACAGAATTTTTTATTTTATTTACCTTTGGCTAAATTTAACTTGCCACAGGTGGCTAGTGGCTACCAGATTGTACGATACAGAGCCAGACCATGCTAGCATTCTTCTTACTGTTGTTGTCAGTCAGCAGTAAAAAGTACATTCTTGGTGCCCTAGGCAGTTTGGCTCAATGGACAGAGCATCAGCCTATGGACTGAAGGCCAGGTTCGATTCTGGTCATGGGCACATATCTTGGTTAGAGGCTCCCGGCCCTGGTCGGGGGCATGCAAGAAGCAACCAATCGATGTGTCTCTCTCACATCAGTGTTTTTGTCTCTCTCTTTCCCTGCCACTCTCTCTAAAAATCAATAGAAAAAATATCGTCAGAAAAAAGAGAAGAAAAAAAAGAGTACATTCTTGGTAAAAAGTCCAGCTTTTCCCCTTTGGGCAATTATTCCTACAATATCTCCCTGGCTTCTAGGATGGGAAGATCACTATCTGCCCCTGACAAGAGCCAGGCCCATGCTCCAAAGAATGACTATACGGGCCTCTCTGTTGGCCTTCAATATGCTGTGTGTTCCATTTCTGCACTCTTGTCTCATTTTTGTACTACTTCAGTCTCCCTCAAAATCCAGAATGGGCAGCTGGCCTTCTGTGAAAGGCATCTAGCAGTATAAGGGGAAAAATGTTCAGACAAGGTAGAACTAGTAACAAGGAAAAGTATCTCATTCATTTATTTGTTGCTTTTTAATTAACTGTCTCTCAAGTAGAATGTAATACCCATGACAGCAGAACCCCTTTCTGTTGTTTGACCACTGCATCCCCAACGTGTGGAACAAGGCATGTCCCAGGCATGTCCCAAGGCATGTCCCATGCATACCTCAGAGATATCTCGGGTTTGGTTCCAGGCTACCACAATAAAACCAGTAACAGAAATGTTTGGTTTCGCAATGTACATAAAAATTATCTTTACACTACAATGCAATCTATTTAGTGTGCAATAGCATTATGTCTAAAAAAGAACCTGCAAAACTAATTTAGAAATACAATATTGCTAAAAATGGTAACCATCAACTGAGTCTTCAGTGAGTGATAATCTTTTTGCTGAAGGAAGGTCTTACCTCAATGTCGATGAAAACACAGTATCTGTGAAGTGCAATAAAATGAGGTATGCCTGTAATTCATTTAAATCTCATTATAACCCTGTCTGTTTCCCAGGGCTTCCACATCTGGAATAATGTCTAATTTCTCCATCACCCGGTCTTCCTGGAACACCAGTTTTATCATGTAATAGGAACATTAAAGGTGTATGAGTTCTTCAAATTTGTGTCAATCTCAATCCTGGAACATGGTGGGTGTTCCCTAGTGGGGCAAAAAAGACTTACAAGGCCCAGAAAATTAAAAATTCTAGCCTCATCAAAAATCTCCCACAGAATGCCAGGCCAGTGTGGCTCAGGAGTTGAGCATCAATATAGGCTACCAACCTATGAACCAGGAGGTCACGGTTCCATTTCTGGTCAGGGCACATGCCTGGGATCCATAGTATGGGGCATGCAGGAGGCAGCCGATCGATAATTCTTTCTCATCATTGATGTTCCTGTATCTTTCTCTCTCCCTCCCTTCCTCTCTGAAAACAATAAAAATATATTTTTGAAAAAATGTAATAATAAAATAAAAATATATTTTTTAAAAATATCCCACAGAATCAAGTCTTAACCCTCAGAGCAAACATTAACAACTGCATAACCTAGTCCTAGCCAGTTTGGATAAGTGGATAGAGCATCGGCCTGCAGACCAAAGGGTCCCAGGTTCGATTCCGGTCAAGGGCACGTACCTTGGTTGCAGGCTCCTCCCTGGCCTGGGCCCTGTTTGGGATGTATGCAGTAGGCAACCAATCGATGTGTTTCTCTCACATCCATGTTTCTCTCTGTCTTTCCCTCTCTCTTCCACTCTCCCTAAAAATCAATGGAAAAATATCTTCGGGTGAGGATTAACAAAAACAACTGCATAACGTAGTCCCAGCTTATCGAATTTTATCTCCACTCCTCAACAAAAATTCTCCAGAGTAAACTCTTAGTTGTTCTTGGAATAAAAAATATTTCTTATTTCCAGCCCTTATTCACACAGCTCCCCTCTGCCTCAGAAATTTGAGCACATTTCTCTTTTGTAAACCCTCCCCAAAACACCCAGGCTAAATTAATCTCTCCTCCAAATTGCAAAAAAAAAAACAAAAAAAACAAACAAACAAACAAAAAAAAACCATTTGTCTTACACCAGGACTGTGGTCAAAATGACAAACTCATCACCTGGCAAAGTCATTTACAACCCCAATCAGGCCATGAGCAACCAGAGTGCAAACAGCGAGTTCCTCATTTTTCATCTTTTCTATGTCTGGCACAGGTCTCTACAAAAAAATATTCACTTATTTGGCAAATGGAATAGTAAATAAATGAGCAACAGATGGTGTAACTGAAGTTACCTTTAAATACTTTAACCAAGTTCCCTATTTCCCTAACCAGGAAATACTCAAGATAACAGGAGCAGAGCTGACAATTTCATGACACTTCGTTGTACTTTCAAATGCATTATCTTCTTTACTCTTCAAAATAACCCTGTGAAGTACACACTATCATACCCTTCTTTAGTCAGCTGAGGTTTAAAGAAGTAAAGTTATTTTCCTCAAGATAACACACTAGTAAATGGCAAAGCTAGTACCAGAGACCAGGCCAGTAGTCCAGTAAGTAGTGCTCTTTCCAATGTTCTAACTCGCCTTCCCTTAAAACCTAAGGAAAAGATAATAACTAAAAAGAGAAAGGAAACAGGTGAGCATCCTGGGCAACAACAGATATGGAAAATGACTGACTGCAAATGAACATTTGCCTGAAATGATTTGCAAAGGCTGCATTTATACCTCATGATTTTGTCGTACTGTGAAATAAAAATGTCCACCAAAACCTAAAACCAGCGCCTTTTCAAAGAGCCAAATTGGACACCACCTCCCCACCCCACCCAGAAGGGCACTAATGAGTTTGAATTAAGGCTGTTTCTTACCAAAGAATAAGGAAGGAAGCAACCTAAATGAGGACACACCATCCGACCATCAAAGCCAACTGGCTGTCGCTGCTAAACCTTATAAACCATTAGTCTTCTCACACCTTACTGTCTCCAGGAATTGAGTCTTAAAACTCCATGTAATGTTAGCCATTCCAATTTAACACTGAGCCACAAAGAACCTCAGTTCGGTGAATTCTCAACTCATGAATGGATACATTGTTGGACACTCTCTCTTCACACTGACGCGCAGAAATGGAAAGACTTGGAAATGGACACAACCCTGGGTAACTGCGCTGGCTGAGCCAAGAAAAACCAGCAGCACACCCCAAGACGCCCGCCTCCGCCTCCTCTGCAGACCTTTACGCCACTCCAGGGGATGCAACCAGCTCCCCTTCAAAGGTGCAGGTTTCAGCAGCCGCCGGCTCTCTCAGCAAAGACTTTAATTCGAGGTCTCATCTGAGCCGAGGAACCGGGGAAGAGGACGTTCTTCCCGCTGAGGGTGGGTTGGACGCACGCAGCCCCCGACCCGCACCACCCACCACCCGGGCTGGAAGGCGCCGCGGCCTCTGGTACCCATCCCCGGCGCTCTAGGGAGGATGCAAAGGAGGCGGAAGGCAGGCAGGGGCTCCGGAACCAGCGGCAGCCGGAGGCTTCCAGCCTCCTCGGTCTCCACTCACCCAGTTCTGCACGTTGTTGCTCAGCTTGACTTTCTTGTACAGGCTCCCTGGCACCTCCATGGCCGCAGAGCGCGCGCGGGTGCCGGGATTCTCAGAGCCCCGAGGCCGACAGGAGCAGGGAGGGCCGGGGGGGCGGGGGCGGGGCGGGGCGGAGCGGGAGGCGGGGTCACCTGGAGCCGGCTCCCGCGCGCGCCGACGTCCGCTCGTGCTCGCGACTCCTACCGCCCGCACGCGTGTCAGCTGCCGCTCCTACTGGTCCGGGGCAGAGGTATGTGGGGCGGGGCGAAGCGGAAGGCGGGACCAAAGGAAGATTGGGGGCGGGGCTTCGAGCGCCCACGAGGCTCCTCCCTCTTCATTCTCAGGAAGGGACAGGGCCTGGGAGAAGAACCACGGGATGCCCAGGCCTCTCCGGTCTGCCTTGCGCTGCGCCTGCGCGGCGGCCGGCTGGGTCCAGGGAGCCGGCCTCCTGGGGAATGGCTACTGGCTCTCGCGCCAATACTCTTGGGAGAAGGCATTGATGTGAAATCCTGCCCTTCTGGCTTTTCCTGCATACACCAGGCTACCAGCCTCGTGTCCACCAAGTCTGTGCCCTTGTTAGCCAAGGCACATTTAAAAATGGATTTTCCATTCTTGCAAAGGGAAGGATTGATTCACTGAACTTACTTTCCACAAGTTCCTCCTTCTGCTCAACGCATGATTAAGTTTACAAAATTGACGCGCCATCTCTGGACATCCATAATTAATATCTCGACTGGGCTTAGAAGTTATTTGCAAAGTGTCCTCCTTCCCCACTATAACGGAGAAAATATAATGGAATAAGCTGCTAAGAGAGTCAAACAGGCAGGAGGCTATTATGGAAGTGGGGCCTATGAACATTGTGCCTCAGCTGCCGTAAGTCACTAACCTCTGCTCAAGGCTGAGCCATAAACATTCTAGAGCAACTGCTGCATGGAAATGTATGGACTCTCCTTCCTTGTAGTTTTTCCCTCCCTCATTTGCATACTGGAACTAACCATCCCTGTTAACCTATCTTTCCTTAATGTCTCTCAGATTCCAAAAAATAAATGCTTTTGTTTGTTGTTGTTGTTACAGCCTGAACCTCTTCTTTGGTTAACACCCACTTGGAAACCCCTCTTCACATCAGTAGATTTCTGTCCAGTACTTCTCCCTGACTAGGCTGAAAACATACCTCTGTATTATTAGCTTCTCAGGAAATCCTTAGAGGACTGAAATTCAGGCTTAAGAGGGCTGCATGTTACTAGCAGGTAGAATGCCCGCCTGTGGAGAACATTTTCAAATTCACCCAGTTATTGCAGGGCTAGTTCATAAGATGAGCTAGAGGGTATGGGGGAGCTTCCTCCATGAGTTATCTCCTCTCCCATGGCCATTACTCTTAGTGCTTCCCCACTGCTTGCCCTGGCACCAAGATAGTTATGTGAAGCTCTGCTCCCCCATACCCAATACCCTCTCCCCTCAATACACACACCCCAATCTCTAAAACCTGAAGCTGCTACCTCTTGATAGCTAGAAAATAAGTCCCCTGTTTATTTACTAGACTGCTACTATCTCAAATTAGGCCTTTTCCGTATCCTACCTGAGTCACAACTATGCCCCTTAACTGCACATCCTCCCGCCGGTGCAGCTCTCTGCCACTCACAACGTTCTTAAAACTTCTGTCAGAGTGATATTTCTAAAAGTGAAATTTGGTCTTGTTACTAGACCAATTAAAATGTCTGTGGTTTCCTATAGCTTTTTCTACAGGATTCTTAATCAAGGATCTGCATGCAGAATTGAATCTCAGTATAATTCTGAATTCTGCCAATGATAGCAATGAGCTTGGAAGAGCATTCCAAGCTTCAGATAATTTAATCAAAGACAAACATTATCTTTAAGTACCTCACTATATGTAAAACATTGTGTTAAAAATTTTGATATGTTAAAATAAATTAGTGACTAGTGGGAAGCAGCGCCAAACACAGTGTGTATTCTTTTCCCTAGATTCTTTCAGCATAATTATGATGAGATTTATCTATGTTGCTGTGCATATCAATAGTTCATTCCATTTTATTGATGATTAGTATTCCATTGTACCATGTCATGCTTTTGTTAAATTAACATTTGTTAAGTAGAACACAGGATGCTGGATAGTGAGTTGCTATTCAACGACGGACCACAAGAGAAATTGAAATACAGAAGCTTATTATTCACAACACAGCACACCTTCAGGAGCTACCTGGGAGGTCAAGGCAGGGCGCAGACAGAGAGAGTGATAGACCTGAAGCATATGCCTTTATTAGGCTCCGTTAATGGAGTGCTCTGGGTTTCCCAAGCTAGGGACAAATTGTTCAAGTCAAGCTAACAAGAGCAGAGTTTTGAGAAGCTCCATGGGGATCTCACCTAAAATGCATGCAAAGGGAAAGTCTTGGAGGCAGGGGAGACTGTTGATCACCAGAGCTGTCGAGGAAGTCATATCCAGAATTTGTATTTGCTTGTGACTCAGCAAGCTATTATCTAGAACAGCGATTTTCAACCTTTTTCATCTCATGGCACACAAAAGCTAATTACTAAAAACTCTGTGGTACACCAAAAAAACATATTTTTTGCCGATCTGACAAAAAAATAAATAATTTGATTCATTTATACTGGGTGGCCATTGTCTTTTTTTTTTTTTTTTTTTAATCTAAGGGAAAAGAGATCAGTGCCCCTGTCTAAATAGTCAGGTATTGAGTGTTTTAAAAATTCTTGAGGCACACTGGTTGAAAATCTCTGATCTAGAGTGTACAATTGCATAAAGAGGCTAATGTCAGCTTAAGGCTCCCACAGGCACTTGGTCAAACAAAATGGATGCTGAAGCAGCAATATCATTGAGTAGCTTAGCTAAACTCAACACATGGTTATACCAGGATTTGTTTATTCATCTGTTGAAGGATATTTGGGTGATTTCAGTTTGGAGCTATTGCAAATAAAGTTGCCATGGACATTTACTAGCATATACAAGTCTTTGTGTGGACATATGCTTTCCTTTCCCTGTGGTAATTACCTAGGAGGGGAAAGACTGGGCCTTACGGCAGGCATATGTTTAACTTTTTGAAAACTGCCAAAACCATTTTCCAAAATGGTTTTACAATTTTATATTCCTGCTAGTAGTGCACGAGAATTGTAGTTGTTCCATATCCTTGCCAACACTTGGTATGGTTGGTCTTTTTCATTTTAGTCACTGTAGTAGTATGCAGTGGTACCACATTATGTTGGTGTGTGTGTGTGTGTGGTTTATTGTTTTCAAAGGGAGAGGTGAGAGGGATAGAAACATCAATGATGAGAGAGAATCATTGGTGGCTGCCTCCTGCACGCCGCCTACTGGGAATTAAGCCTGAAACCCAGACATCACCCTGACCAGAAATTGAACCATGACCTCCTGGTTCATGGGTTGACACTCAACCACTGAGCCACACCAGCTGGGCCCTCATTATGGTTTTAATTTGTTCTTCCCTAATGACAGTAATGCTAACACCTTTCCATGTGCCTTTTGGCTCCTATGTATCTTCTTTAAGTGTCTGATCAGAACTTTTGTCCATTTTCTAATTGAGTTGTTTGTTCCTCTATTCCTGAGTTTTAAAATTCTTTATATAGTCCCTGTCAAACATTTTATTTTTCATCTCTAGAAGACCCATATGGATCTTTTAAATATATAGATATATCTTGCCCTACTAGCTGGTTTGGCTCAGTGGATATAGCGTTGGCCCATGGACTAAAGTGTCCCGGGTTTGATTCCAGTCAACTTCCCGTACTTTGGTTGCAGGCTCGATCCACGGCCCCAGTGAGCGCACATGTGGGAGGCAACCAATCGATGTTTCTCTCTCTCTTTCTCTTTCTGTCTCTCACCCTCCCTTTCACTCTCTCTAAAAATCAATGGGAAAATATCCTCAGGCGAGGATTAACAAAACATATGTGTATATTCTATGCCTCCATTTAACATGAAATCTTTCCCCTACCTGCTTGAATATATGGAACAAAACTCTTTTAATGTCTTTATCTACTAATTCTATTACCTGTGTTTACCTCTCTTTGCATTGATTCTTTTTTTTTCTGTTATGAGCCATATCTTCCCTTCTTCCTCCTCCTCTTTACCAGACCCCTGATATTATGAATTTTACTTTGTTGAATGCTGCATAGTTTTATATTTCTATAAATGTTCTTGAACTTTATTCTGGGTCACAGTCAAGTTACTTGGAAACAGTTTAATCCTTTCAAGGTTTGATTTTAACATCATTCAGTGGCATCAGAATACCATTCATCTATGACTAATTGTGTCCCACCACTCAGAACACCATTTTGAGTGCTTTGCCCATGACCAAGGTTCTCCACTGGCTGGTGGGAGCACAGTCTATCTTCTGCTGGTTGTGAGCTCCAGGCATTTTCCCTCTGCTCCTTTTGTGTATGTTTCTCTGTCCTCCATTAGTTTCCCCACGGCCTTTTGCCAGGTGGACTTCCTGCCATCTCTGGAGCTTGCTCTGTGGCAGCTCTCTCTACTCTGCTTTCTCCTCTCTAACTGTACACTACCCGATCTCCCAGACTCCCAGCTCCAACTTCTTAACTCAGGGGACCACTGGTCTCTGCCTGGGTTCCCCAACCCTGCTTTGTAGCCTGGAAACTCCCTCCAGATAGTAAGCTAAGGCAATTATAGGGCTTATCTTATTTGTTTCCCCATTTTCAGGAATCATTGTCAAGTATGCCTGGTATCCAATGTCTGAAAACCACTGTTTTGTGTATTATGTTATTGGGATTCTGTTAGTTGTTTCAAGTGGGAGAGTATATCCAGTCACTGATATTTTTTTCTGCCCAAAAGTAGAAGTTGCTTTCTTATGAGGTTTCTTCCATAGTAATAACTTCTTTGCTTTTTTTCAGAGTTTCACCATTTAAATGTACATCCCCAGACAGTATAATTTAGTATTAACAAATTAAAATGTATGACATGTCTTTAAAACTATTTTAATGTGTAAATTTACTCCTCCATCTTTTAATTTCCTTACAGTGTCAACAAAGGGGAGTGGGGTGCTGACCTGAGTGATATGGAAATGAGTAGAGTCTGTAAAACTGAAGGCAAAAGGAACTGCACATAAGCATTGTGCTCTAATTGATGATAGAGTTCATGATTCTGATGCTGCTATACATGTATAATGTAACCAAATAGGTAAGTAAGTGGATGGCACAAAGTGAGAGCCAAGTTTCTCAACTGGTGCAGTGAGATTCAGGTAAGGAAGTGGTATGAATTGGGAGGAGGCTAGAATAATTCATTTGGTACTGGATTCGAATTGGAAACATTAGTAAGAACTCATGTTTAGTCTAATATAGGTACTGATGACTACATATAGGAATATTTATATATGTGTGTGTATTATATACATGTACTAGTATATGTCTTTGCTCTGTCAGATGGGAGAGCTCAAAAGAACTAACACCCCAGTAGCAATGAGTACACTTTCCTGTATGCCCATGGTATTGGTTTCTAATACCATCTATAATAATAAAAGCGTAATATGCTAATTAGACTGGATGTCCTTCCAGACGAAGCCAGGGCTGTGAGGGAAGCCTGGGTCCCGGGTGTCTGCCTGCGGCCGGAGGAAAGCCCGGGTCCCGGGTGCCAGAAGGAAGCCGGTGCCAGCAGCCAGGGGAAGGAAGGCCTACTCTTGCTCGAATTTTGTGCATAGGGCCTCAGGATTATTACAGTTTCTAATAAAAGGAACCAGGGTTTCTTGGAGAAATGGCTGACTTCAGGATTAGCATACAAGATGAGCCTGGAACATCTTACTAGCAGAGTGTCAGAAAGTAAGGCAGTACAAAAAGGAAAAACAAAACAAAAAAAACAACAAAACACCACATTAATGAGAGTCTGTCAAAGGAACTCAGGAGCCAAATGAAGGAGCTCCCAATGGCCAAAGCTGGAATGATTTGAGCAACAAAATTAATAAAGCATTATTGGATTATCACAAATATAAAATAAATGTTTGAGTCCATATCAATATAGATAAATGATTGAAAAATAAGTAGGGAAAAGAAACAATTTCCCATGCAGAAGAATCACAACTAATTTATGTAGGTACTTGACTCTCAAGGAGAGGGAGCATAAATCTCCACTCTCTAAATATCGACTGTGCATACTTCCTTCCAAATAGTACTAAGGAAATGGAGAGAAGAAGAGTAACTTCATGGTGAAGAAACTCGGCAAACACTGCGTCAGCCAGGTAATCATGATCAACATCAACAGTGATAAGTCATGTTGATAACATGCAGTCTTGATGTGACGTCGTGATGAAAATGACACTTGATCTCTCTGGATCTTCCTCCAAAAACCCATAACCTCAGGTGAGTCATGACGAAAACATCAGGAAAATTCCAATAGAGGGATAACCCACAAAATACCTGGCCAGTACTCCTCAAAATTTTTAAGGTTGTCAAAAACAAGGGAAGTCTGAGAAACTGGCAGGGCCAAGAGGAGCCTAAGAAGACATGAGGAATAAATGTAATGTGGTGTCCTGAATGGGCCCTGGAACACAAAAAGAAATTAGGCAAGAACTAAGGAAATCTGAATAAACTGAACTCTCATTAATATTAATGTATCAGTATTGGTTCATTAAATGTAATAATACTAAGGTAAAAGGCTAACAATAGGGGAAATGGAGTATGGTGGTATATGGGAACTCTCTGTACCATCTTAATGTACTTCTGTACCTGCTCCATTTTTCTGTAAATATAAAACTGTCCTAAAAAATGAAGAGTACTTTTAAAATAGAATCCTGACACCCCAAAGCAGGCATGTTTCTTTCTTGTGATAACTCCCCAAACGCTCAGCCTGCAGTGAGGCTGTCTGCACAATAACAACAGGCAAGTCCTGTTGCTCTTGGCATTTCAATTTGTAATTTCTTCTACCTCATGAAAATTGCAGCTAAGCCCACTGATTGACTTAGTGTCCCAATGTCAGTATTCTGTCTCTTCTCACTGACATTCTTGACCTGGCATGTCTGTGGACTTAAGTGGGATTTTCTGGGTGCTGTTCCCCACTCCTCAAAACCGTCTCTGAATAAATACCTAGGGAATGATTCCGTTTTGACTCCTCCATAGACTTGGACTAGTGACTGCGCTACCTTCTCCTGGTTGTCCATTATTTCCTAGACCAGCTCCGCTTTAGTACTTAGCTAAATTTTGCACAACAGCGTCAGCTTCACTGCTGTCCATGTGCTCTTTCCTTCTACTTGTCACCTTTCTTCTACCATTAACTTTCTCCTTATTCCTTTCTGTTAGTCAGTGAGGAGGGGGGAGGGAATAACATGCCCAGAACTAGAACTTTCAGCATATATTTCCCAGTTGTTGTTTTTTAAAGAAAAATTCTCACCTATATCCAGTTTCTTCTGCATTTATTGACAAAGAGTTTCCTACGACAGTTGAAAACACTGCCTGAGCAGTTGGTTTGCCAGCCTCCCCTGCCCTGTCCCACCTGTTGTTGAACTCCCACCGGCTTTGCATGCTTGTGAAGGACATGTCATAGTGGCACTTCTTCCCTGACTACACAAGTGAGTAGAAGGTTTCCTCACTCTGAATAACAGAGCATAGGCCTCTCTCCCTGACATCATGTAATAGACTCTTTCAGATAGTGAGAAATAGAGACGTAGATGGGCTACCTCACTTAATGGGGTTTTCTTCTAAAGTTGGTATGAGAAAGGGACAGAGAAGTGTTTTCAGCAGCCACACAACAGGATAATGAAGAACTAGCACCAAGGGCTCCATAGAATGGAAATTCATTGATTCTCTGCTTCTATTTCTATTTCTACCCCTATCAACTAACTCAATGGTCGGCAAACCGCAGCTCGCGAGCCACAGGAGGCTCTTTGGCCCCTTGAGTGTGGCTCTTCCACAAAATACCACGGCCTGGGCGAGTCTATTTTGAAGAGGTGGCGTTAGAAGAAGTTTAAGTTTAAAAAATGTGGCTCTCAAAAGAAATTTCAATCGTTGTACTGTTGATATTTGGCTCTGTTGACTAATGAGTTTGCCAACCACTGAACTAACTAAATGGTTTTCTCACATTCCAACTATCCAAGGGACAGGTCCTAATTTGGTCTGCCTATCACAATCCAATTTAGGCTTCCCCCAAAAGCTTTAGTAATAGGTTATATTTTAAGTAGCTGGCCAGCCTATAGAGATAGCTGTCTTTGGATCATGTGCTCATCTGGAGTCTAATCACCTGGGACCAGGGGATGGGGTCACGTTATCTAAAATACAACAATTAATTCATTAGGAAGCACCAAGATGGGGTTTGAAGGTCAGGAAGACACAAAAATTGCATACTCCTCTCTTACACAATAGACCTGTTTTCTCCAAATTCCTTCCATTGGAAACATCAATTTTTTTGTACTGTCAATGGGTATTTTATGAAAAAAGTTTTCCTGTGATAAGTTTCACTCAACAAATATTTACAAGGCAAGTACCAGGCACAGTTCTATACACTTAAATATTTGGGAAATGCTGGGTAAGCAAAGAAAATAGATTTTTATACAGCAAAATCCTTACTGTTTTTAGCTCAAGAGAAAGGCTCTAGTTTGCACTGTCTCCCAAATTTATTAATCCCAGTGGGATCGGGCCTAAACGGGCAGTCGGGCATCCCTTTCACAATCCAGGACTGCTGGCTCCCAACTGCTTGCCTGCCTGCCTTCCTGATTGTCCCTAACCACTTCTGCCTGCCAGCCTGATCACCCCCTAACCACTCTCCTGCCAGCCTGATCGACGCCTAACTGCTCCCCTGCCGGCCCAATTGCCCCTAACTGCCCTCCCCTGCCAGCCTGGTCACCCCTAACTGCCCTCCCCTGCAGACCTGGTTCCCCCCAACTGCCCTCCCCTGCAGGCCTGGTCCCTCCTAACTGCCCTCCCCTGCAGGCCTGGTCCCCCGCAACTGCCCTCCCATGCAGGCCTTGTCCCCCACAACTACCCTCCCCTGCAGGCCTGGTCCCTCCCAACTGCCCTCCCCTGCTGGCCTGATCACCCACAACTGCCCTCCCCTGCTGGCCATCTTGTGGCAGCCATCTTTGACCACATGGGGCAGCCATCTTGTGTGTTGGAGTGATGGTCAATTTGCATATTGCCTTTTTATTAGATAGGATATTTTAAATATGTTTTTATTGATTTCACAGAGAGGAAAAGAGAGGAGATAGAAACATCAGTGATGAGAGAGAATCATCAATCAACTGCCTCCTACATCAATCAAACGCCCCCTTAGTGGGGATCAAGCCCACAACCAGGCCTGTGCCCTGACTGGGAATCGAACTAAGACCTCCTGGTTCATGGGTCCACACTCAACCACTGTACCACACCAGCCAGGCTGAAAAGCATTTCTTAAGCCTCAGATTACAGAAAAGATATATCTTGAGAAATACTGGATTTTACAATTTAGGATCCAGGAAGTGAAGTTGTCGAGAGGCACATACTGTAGTAACTAGTCTCCACAGGTTCACCCCTCCTGGTATTCCCACCCTTGTGTAGTCCTCTTCACACTGAATCTAGGCTGACACTGTGACTTATTTTAGCCAACAGAATGTGGCAGAAGGAAGACTGGCAACTTAAGAAGACTGGCTACCTTGTCAAAGAACTACATGGCCAGGGCAAGTAGTTGTTATTTTAAGCCACTAAGTTTTCAAGTAGCTTGTTAGGCATCAATAGGTAAACAAAAAAATTAGATGAACTGCTTTGGAAAAATTATTGCATAAATTTAATATATTGTGCCTAAAATCTATTTATAAATACATATGTCTGTTTCAGAAATAAATCTTTTTAGAGCAGGGGTCGGGAACCTTTTTTTCTGAGAAGGACCATTTGGATATTTATAACATCACTCATTTAATAAAATTCACTTAAAATAAATTTATGTTGCTATGAAAAAAGTTCCTAGATTTATTGAATTTTTAGTCCTGCCTGCAGTTGCCTTGGCAAGGCCAGACTAAATGATGTCGCAGGCCTTATATGGCCGTGGGCCCCGGATGTTCCCCACCCCTGATGTAAAGAATATTTATAAGATTTTATTTGAGCTAAACTGATGATATGCCTGGAAGCAAGATGGCAACAGATTGAGAAAAATGCTTCTCCGAATGGCAGTTTGCAGCTTCTTTTATGCATTCTGAATTAAGGGGGAAGCATAAGGCAGATTACATGGAGGTGGGAGAAAGCAAGCAGGAAATGGAAGATAGATCAGTTGACAAGACTATGTGCTCTCTGGAGGGTTGTTAGGCTTCTGAAAAGAGACATTTCAAATGTGTGTTAAACTAGATGCCCAGAAACAATGGACAGGGCTCGCTTAACCCTTTATATGCCATAAGTGTCTATAGACGCCAGCGGCATAATTAAATTCAAAGTATCATGGCATGTGGGGATGGTTTCCTTTTGGACGCATGGCAGTTAACTGGTTAAGGCAAAGATAAGCCTTTTGCTAAAAAAAAAAAAAAAAAAAAAAAAAAAAAGTTATGTGCCTGGGGCATGAGGACACACTATGACCTGTCCAGTTAGGAATTTATGATCAGATCACCCTGTGAGGCTACTTCCCATAGAACCCCTTTTTCACCCACAAGTATTTATTTACAAATACTTAAATAATATCACTATTTACTACAATCATTTGCCTTCATTTATTTTTTAAAATAACCACATTATCAGTGAAAATTAAAAATCAAATAAAGTTTTAAAATATTTAATCACAGAAAAGCCCATTTAATTGTGCATATTTCTTGCAGTAAACAAAATTAAAATATTTCCATACAATAAGAAATTAAGAAAAAAATTGGAGTGAACTTGAGGCATCCATTTGTTTATAATAAAAAAATCTAATTTAAAAGCACATCTGCTCATTTGGGCTGCAATAAATATCAATACAATTAGGAAATTATAAATGACTAACATAAAAACAAGTTCCTAATTTTAGTCAGAGAACATTATCCAGTTATTTACAAGCTTGAGATTCTTATTATTTACCCCACCGAAGGTAAAATGCACCAGTTAAACAGTTTTCTTTCTCTCGTTCTCCAGCTTTCTCCTTCCCTCCTGCCCAGCCTTCCCCTTATCCCTAGTCATTTCTCCCTGGATGTCCAGAGAATTAAGTAGGTCACACTGGTGTGAGTTTTTGTGAGGTAGGGTTCTGCAAACCCCAAGCCAATCAGAAGCCCAAATGTTGTATCACTGTGTTGTAATAGGGAGAAATCTTCCTGATTTTAATATTTCCCCATTTCTAGGTTGAGTAATCTAGCAACATAAGAGGCACAGAATCCTAAATCACAGCTCTTCACTCCTTACTTAAAAGCTGAATTCTTGATTAACTTTATTGACACAACTTCCAGATAGATAGTCACTGGGAAATTATTCCATATAGAAACTTTAGTAAATGAAATTCACTAAAGCAGAGTTGTAAAATAAGAATTTAAATATTTGAGTAAGCTTTTATTTTGAAATTATGGAAACACATTTCAAGATAATATGAAAAGACACACACAATTACATTCTGTCCAAGAAAACACAAAGTTAATGTAGTTAAAGGAAAAACTAAAAGAAAGGAAGGCATTGTGGAACATCAGAGACAAAACTGCCACTCTTCAAGCCAATGAGTCATAGTACTTGCCGTGTTCTGAATGTTTACATCCTCTCCAAAATTCATATGCAGAATCCTTGCTCACAAAGTTTATGATATTTAGATGTGAAGTCTTTGAGAGGTGACCGGCTTATGAGGGTGGAGCCCTCATTAATGGAATTAGTGCCCTTATAAGAGAGAACCCACAGAGATTCCCAGTCCCTTCCATTTACATGAGGGCACAAAGAGAAGACATCATCTATGAACCAGGAAGATGGCCCTTAGCTGAAGACAACCAAGCTGGCATCTTGATCTTAAGCCTCCCAACCTCCTGAATTGAGAGAAATAAACCTATCGTTCATAAGCTACCCAGTCTGTGGTATCTGTTATAGCAGCCTGAACGAACTAAGACAGTGATTATGTCTATAGTTGTCCCCAGGGCACTCATTTATGTCTGGTTCCTAATTTATACAGAAACACAACTTGAGAATAAGATTCTTGATATATTCAGGTACAGTACCTTTAATTAAATATTTTCACCACAGTAGGTTTAAATTTAAATTTGTGATAGTGATCTGTTTCCTTCGATACAACAGTTGCTCTAAGATTGGTATAGGAGCCTTAGCTGGTTTGGCTCAGTGGATAGAGCATGGCCTGTGGACTGAAAGGTCCTGGTTTCAATTCCAGTCAAGGGCACATGCCTAGGTTGCGGGCTCGATCCCTAGTGGGGGGCATGAAGAAAGAAGGCAGCCAATCAATGATTCTTTCTCATCATTGATGTTTCTATCTCTCTCTCCCTCTCCTTTCCTCTCTGAAATCAATAAAAATGTATTTTTTTTTTAAAAAAAAGATTGGTATAGGAGGATCTGATTTATGATGAGAAGTCAAAGGTAAGTTAAAACTTCGGCTGATCCCTAGTTGGGGCGTGTGTGGGAGGCAACTGATCAATGTTTCTCCTACTCTCTCTCTCCCCCTTCCTCTCTCTCTGAAAATCAATGAACATGTCCTCCAGTGAGGATTAAAAAACAACAACACACACAAAAAAAAACTGGCACTGCAAGCTAGAAGATGAAACACAATGAAGTGGGATACTACATTACTTAATAGAGCTCATAAATTCTTACAGGAGACAGAGAAATGCAAGCCAGTCTGAAATTATAATACTCCTCTATTAAATGTGTGTTTACACCTCAGCATTTAACCAGGAATAGTCAGATGTAAGAATGAAATCGAAAGGTCAAACCTGAAGAGAGAGAAGCCACACAAGTTAAAAAGAACAAAATAAAGCAGTTAACCCTATGCTGACCTCCAAACACTTGGACATAAGAAAGAGCAAAATAATTCTTTGTTATATTCAAGAGTAAACCTGGATAAAGCAAAAAATATGGAGAAATATATCCAAGTATGTATTATTGCTCATCAGGTCCTAATAAGGTCATTTAATCTAAAGAGAAAGAAATCAAGATGAGTAAAATCTTTGAGGTATTCACTCCATTTTTACTTTGTATCTGTGTATATGTGGTATATACACATATAAAAACAAGGCCAATTTTTTTTCTTTTGTAATTTATTGATTTGAGAGAGGAAGAGAGAGAGAGAGAGAGAGAGAGAGAGAGAGAGAATCATAGATTTGTTGTTTCACTTATTTATGCATTCATTGGCTGATTCTTATAAATGCCCTGACTAAAGATTGAACCTGCAAACTTGACGTATCTAACCAACTGAGCTACCCGGCCAGGGCCAAGTATTTTTTCTTTTCTTTTTCTTTTTCTTAACTCCAAGTATAAACTGTATTCTATTGCAAGGATGTTAGTAATAGCAATAATAATAAAATAAAAAGAGGGAGATGGGGGCTCTGATACTTGGTTTTTAGAGCAAGTCACAGAGTTTAGGCCTCAGCCCCGATCAGGGCAGAGACCAGAAGTTTTTTTCAGTTGGACATCAAGTTAGAGGTACTATTAATGTTTGTTAAAGCAAAATTATTAGGGGACATCTTTACTTATTTTATTTAAACAATAAAATTACATAAGGGGGATAAATGATGATGGAAAAATTAAATTAGTCAAGAGTCTTTGGTGGCAAGTTGTGAGAACCACGTCCTGTGTAGTTCAGGGTTCGGGATCTGAAGAAGAGCTGCGTGCAAATGACAGAGATGAGACAAGAAATAATAATTTGGAAAGATTGGGGGCCAGGCGGGAAGCCCAGCTTAAGGGGAAGGACTTCCACTGGTGCCCAGGCCTTTCCAACCTTTTGTTCAATTTTGGATACACATATAGCCCTTAGTCAGGCAGGCAATTCCGGTAACAGATAGACTATCTTAAAGGTCAGTAAATATTAGTAAAGATTTACTCTGAGACTATTTGGTCAGGAAATTGCTTGAGCCACCATTGTCTGGACTAAACAATTGGTACATAGTTCTGGCCCTTGCCAGGGCTCAAGGTTCACCAGCGTTCCAGGCTCCTTGTTTTCAGTTCTCTGATAGTGAAGACAATGGGTGGCTTCCTACAGCAAGTGACTAAAATCAATCCAATGGATTTAAGCTGAAAGTGACTTTATGGCACAGGAAACAGAAATCCAGATGCAACACAAGCTTCAAGCAAAGCTGCTCAAAAGATAAGAGGTAGGATGCTGTGTCTATCTCTCTCTTGTCTCTACTTTCCTCTGTGTCCGCTTTGCTCTCAGGAAAGTTCTCATCAGGCAACAGCAGCTCCTAGCCTAGCAACCCACAGCAGAAATAGAGGAGCCAGAGAGATGCAAGTCTGTTGTGTCCTGGACCCAGTCTCATTAGTGTGTCCTGGACAATGTGACTACCTATTCTAGAGCTAATCACAGGGCTGGGAAGGAAGGTTAGTGTGTGTATGTTCTAATTGGCCAAGCGGAACCATGAGTCTGGAACTTGGACAGAAGTAACAGAGTACAGGATGTTATGCACACAAACCACAGGGAAAGACAGGCGGGGGAGTGGAGGTGGGGGCTATGAGGAAACTTTCCAAGCATAAGGGGGAAAGAATACTTGGCAAGCAACATCTTCCTAGTAAGCTGCTTAATTTCTTTCTTTGAAAGGTACACAATAAGCGCACCTTTCTTCCCTTAGGCATGCATCTCTTAAACTCTGAGGGTCCCCATGAGACTTGCAACCAGGAGCAATGGGCAGCAGCAGCTCATCCTGGGCTTACCTCCTGAACATGTCTCCAAAGCCACCCTTTCTCTGACTTTAGAGAGCTGACAGCAGCCCTGCCCGGACTTTCTCCTGTTGCTTCTTCTATCCTAAGTCCTTCCTAGTTTCACTAACCCCAACTTTAGTGAAAGTACTCACAAAATAAAATTTAAAAAATGGTACACAGTAAGGTGGGGTGAGGGGTTCAACTATTTTTTTTTTTGATAGTTATTTGAATTCTAGACCAGGGAGAGTTTTATCCAGTGAAAATAAAAATAGATTTAAGAAAAGCTTAAGGACTGTGGAAATGACAACCAGGTCTCAGAGAAATGTACCATCAGAGCAACTGGTCAAAGAATCAGACTACTGTGGTAATAGCACCCTTCAAGCACCCTTTCCCTGTCTAGGCAATTTCCTGCCTTTTGATCCACCTCCCCAAAGCAGAAGCCAGAACAGTCACACTCCCATGCTCACGCTAGTTCTGTAGGCAAGGAACCTAGGTTCCCCCTATCACACCATGTGAGATGTCAAACCAGAAATATGCTATATGACAAGACAGGAACTACAGAAAATCCTCTTCCTTCCTTCCTTCCTTCCTTCCTTCCTTCCTTCCTTCCTTCCTTCCTTCCTTCCTTCCTTCTTTCCTTCCTTCTCTCTCTCTCTCTCTCTCTCTCTCTCTCTCTCTCTCTCTCTCTCTTCCTTTCTTTCCTTATTGAAAATGTAGCAGCTCAAATGTTATCTTTCATAATCAGAAGTTATAAAGGCTGGCATCTTATGTCCACTAGCACAATCTCACACATGGTTTGGGCATTATTGCTGGCTGCATGGCCTCCCAGCCTGGCTCTTAGGTCCTCCAAAGATTCTCTGAGCTGTCTAATACTCCTTAAGAAGTGTCTTTTTTCTGCTTAAACTAGCAAGAGTGGGGTTCTTTCATTTTGGGTTTTCAGTTTGTTTTGATTTAGTTTTTTGATAAACTAAGACCCCAGTTGATACGGTGACTATATTAATTTGCTAGGGCTGCCATAACAAAGTAATACAGACTGGGTTACTTAAACAACAGAAATTTATTTTCTCAAAGTTATGGAAGCTCAAAGTCTGAGATGAGGGTGTCAACAGGGATGGTTTCTTCTGAGGCCTCTCTCCTTGACTTAAAGATGGCGGTCTTTTCCCTGTGTCTTCACACAGTCTTCTCTCTGTAACTGTGTCCAAATTTTCTCTTCTTATAAGGGCACACCCCAATGACTTCATAATAACTTAATTACCCTTTTAAGGTCCTATCTCCAAGTACAGTCACATTCTGAGGTACTGGGGGTTAGGACTGCAATATATGAAATTGAAAGGTAGGGTACACAAGTCAACCCATAATCATGACCACAGTTGTGCTGGTGATCCAGGAAGATGACCAAGAGTTGAAGAGAGAATCTTAACATTACTGCTAATAAAGAAGTTATAAATGAAATCTGAGCACTATAATATTCATATATGAAAGACAAATTGCATACTAGAGTTTATCCAGAATATAGTAAGATATGAAAGGAAAATGAAACAATTGTTGGATGAGTTTATCAGTGCAAACACCAGATCCAGATAATAAAAATAATAAAATTTGGTCAAAATTATTTGGATAATTGACTAAACTTTCTATCTAATGTTATATATACAACCTAAGTTCTGTACTTAATCGAGAAGGAAGTATATCACATGGGTTAAGAGCACAGATATTGCAGCCTGCCTCTTGGTTTAGACAAATTAGTTTTGCTACTTACCAACTTTGTAGCCTTTTCATACCTCAATTTTCTCAACTTTAAATGGAGGTAACTAACAGAGTGATTATAGAAGTCAAATATACTAGTATATTACAGGAAAAGCATTATCTAACAGTCACTAAAGCATATTATCCAACACTCACTATGCACTCAACAAATATTAGCTTTTATTATCTAAAACAAAAATCCTTCAGAAGTTGTAAATGTCCAATACATTATCTATACTAATAAAAGCATAATATGCTAATTAAACCAAACGACCTTCTGGATGTCCTTCTGGACAAAGCCGTGGTGGTGGAGGCCGAGGCAGAAGCGGTTAGGGGCAATCAGGCAGGCAGTGGAGCAGTTAGGGGTGATCAGGTCGGCAGGGGAGCAGTTAAGGGGTGATCAGGTCAGCAGAGGAGCAGTTAAGGGGCAAACAGGCTGGAAGAGGAGCAGTTAGGGGTGATCAGGCAGAGGTGATTAGGGTAGGCAGAGGCAGTAAGGGGCAATCAGGCATGCAAAGGTGGTTAGGGGCAATCAGGCAGGTAGGCAGAGGTGGTTAAGGGCAATCAGGCAGGCAAGCAGAGGGGTAGGGACGATCAGGCAGGCAGGCAGAGTGGTTAGGGGCAATCAGGTAGGCAGGCAGGTGAGTGGTTAGGAACCAGTTGTCCTGGATTGCGAGAGGGTGTAGGCTGGGCTGAGGGATCCCCCACTCTGGGCATGAATTTTGTGCACTGGGCCTCTAGTCTATATATATAAAACCCTAATATGCAAATAGACCAAATGGCAGAACAACCAAACAACTGAACAGCCGGTCGCTATGACATGTACTAACCACCAGGGGATGTGTGCAGAACATGACAGGCATCAGCAGCAGGCAGCAGAGTGCAAAACATGACGGGCATTGGCCGTGATGGGATGGTGGAGCAGGTGAGTGGGGCCGCTAGACCAAGGTGGGGTACCTGTCACTGTCATCAGGGTGAGCCTCTGGTGGTTACTGAAAATTCTTTGCTCCCATGCGCCGTGTCCCGCCAGGTGCTTGCACCTGCTGCTGGCGCCAACCCTGCTCTCACCCGCTGCCAGCGCCCAGCACTGGCCCCGATCGCTTGGCACCGTCAGCGGGTATGAGCAGCAGCTGCTGGCCCTGATCACCCCTGAGGGCTTCTCCACCTTCCCCTGCTCCTGAGGGGTGGTCGGAGTGGCAGCTGCTGCTCGCACCTGCTGCTGGCGCCAGCCCCAATCGCTCCACGCAGTCAGTGGGTGCGAGCGGGGCTGGCACTGTTAGCGTGTGAGAGTGGAAGCAGCGGGAGTGGGGCTGCTGGCATACGGGACTGGGGGCCGCAGCGGGAGCAGCTGGGTGGGGACACGGAGGATGGGCTGAGACCTACCCCTGTGCCCACCACAGCCTCACGACTCACAATTCCTTTTAAGGTGCACGAATTTGTGTACTGGGCCCCTAGTATTTTTATAATTGGTAATGGAATGTAAGAATTAACTTCCTGCAAGGGCCAAAACCAGAGAATGTCTTCAAGTAACTCCAGTAAAAGTAACTGTTCCTGCCCAGCCGGGTGTAGCTCAGTGGTTGAGCACCAACCCAGGAACCAAGAGGTCACCGGTTCGATTCCCAGTCAGGGCATATGCCCAGGTTGCAGGCTCAATCCCCAGTGGGGGGGTGTGCAAGAGGCAGCCAATCAATGATTCTCTCTCATCGTTGATGTTTCTATCTCTCTCTCCCTCTCGTTTCCTCTCTGAAATTAATAAAAAATATATATTTTTTTTTAAAAAAGTAACTGTTCCTGTTCAGTTATGTTCTTTTCTCATAATTGGAGACCTAAACATTGCAAAATAAGCATGGAGGTCTAAGTTATGTACTTGTTTTTTATTATATAGGTTCATATCAACTATGAAAGGTTATTTTACAATCAGTTGTCCTTAGAAAGCTTACCCAGAAAAAAATGTTTGCAGAAAATCTTGTCTTTATTGGATCTTTCATTCATTAAGTAAAAAGTTTAAAATAACCCTTTCTCTTCCTCCATGGGTAAGGGTAGACCTGAAATGAGGTTTTATTTACTAAGGCAAACAATTTAAAATTAATTCTGCACTTTATGAAAATGAATACTAACATCTTTTTCTCCTAATTTTTGTATTACTGTATTAGCTAACAATCAAAGTTGTTAAAATTGCAAATGTATGATGCAGAAATAAAGTGGAAATATTTTGATACTCCACCATAAAAAAAATAATTCCGATCCAATACATTTCAATGAACAATGGCACTATTTTCCTACTACTTCAAAGAGTCAACCTTTTCGTCACGGTCTTTAATCACTGTAAAGGATACTGAGTACTGTATTTACCATTTTCTCTTTCTACTGTCTATCCTCATTCATTGCTGTTCCCACATGTACATACACATATATTGTTAGTAGCCTCCTCCTTTCTTTCCATAATTTAAAAAACTGCTCAGTTACCTCAGGAAACTCTCTTTTGATCTCTGGTTCCAATTTCAAGAAGTCAAGATCTTTAAATTTTCAAGTAATCTGTTTAGATTATACTAATTTATGGGGCCAGTACTAAAGGGGACCACTAGATGGCAACATTCCTAAATTGTGCTGTTTTCCAAGACTTGGTCTGATCATGGCAATTGCTGAGAGCTTCAAAATGGAAGTCTATATGCCTCTTTAGTTTCTTGAATATGTATTTTTCATTTTAGTATTAAAAATCAGATAAGCCTCTGGATCTCTCCATAAAGAAACTCTATAGTGAATCATTCTTGAAAATAAAGGATAACTTTTTATACTTTGCATAATTGCTAATCTTTACCTTTTCAAAATTTTTAAAATTTTGTTTGTTTCCTAAAAACATGAAATATAAATTATGTCTATTTTGGAATTATGTAAAATTATGTTTGTGGCATTTTAAATAGAAGTAGTTATTTGGTGCAACTAACAAATTTGTATTTAATTTCACACAGACCCCAGAAATAATATTTAACATGATATATATAACAGAAAGATGCATACATTTTTTTCTTTCTTTATATGTTTTCCTTATGGACATTTGAGCTCAGGAACTAGAACATAATAGCTGAGAATTTCCTGGTAGTAAGGATGAGGGAGAGCAGAGCTATATTTTCTTTGAAACAGGAAATGTATAAATCTTCTGTCTAATTTTCCTTAGAAAATTAAAATGTTAACTGGGATTTCATAGCTGGTAAAATACAAAATTTTATTAAATAAAAATACACTTTATTGTACTTCAAAGCTAAGAGCTTTTAATACAAAATATTATTTAGTTCTCCAAGGCAAAAACGGACAATGAATATAAATAATAAACTAAAGAAAAAGAGCAAAAGCCATGTGAATAAGGTTAAAAATCACTAACATTTTAAAAAGCAAAAATAAAATTATCTTTTGCCAAAAACAATGTTTGTTTTCTCATTCCCCATACCCCATTCCCATAATGAGGATTAGAGAAAGTGTAGTAACAGCTTGAGTTCAAATCCCATTCAGAAATCTACCTAAATATGTGCCCTTGGTCAAATTTTTTACCTTTCACTGCTGTAGTTCCCTAACTTGTAAAATGGGGTTAATTAGTAAAATGAGGATTAAATTAGTTAACACAAGTAAATTTCCTAAAAGAGTTCCCATTGAAATGATAGTTTAAATAAAAAAATATATTTTTAAAGAGTGCTTTGCACATATGTGTTTATCTAATGTACTTAACAGTTACGTTAGCACTATATAAATATTACCTAGTATAACTGTTATAACTGTTAATGGAGGATTAGGAATAGAATACTTATGGAAATAAACAATGGAATTATTCAAATTACAATGGAATTAAAGATCAGCAGGCAACACAAGACTAAGAGGAATTAGAAGTAAGAGGATTTTCTAGGAATGTAAAAATGCCTTAAAATTTTTAAATCAATAACCAGATTAAACAAATTTTGAAGATATATAGAAATAAAATTGATACATAAATATAAATGAACTAAACTCACCAATTAAATGACTAATTGTACAATTGTTATTTTAAAAATACAACTAAATACTATTTAAAAGAGAGGGGAATAAAACAAAAGTACATATAAAGGTTGAAAGTGAAGGCGAAAAAATATATTTGGCAGATAGTAACTGAAAGAAAGCTTGGTGGCATGTTAGTATTGAAATAGGTTTCATGACCAAACCAAAAACCAAAAACCCCAAAATATTGTTAAGGGAGATAGAGTTCATCAAGAGATAATAACAATTTTAATTTTGTACACATCTGATAAAAGAGCCTCAAATATATAAAGCGAATAATAATAATATACAAAGCAATAGTTGATAGAATTACAGGAAGACATTAACATATAAAGGAAGATTTTTATATATTTACTCATTTTATTCAATAAATATGTTTGATTGCTCTCATACTAGGAACTCTTCTACTAATTGGCTGTGAATGGAACATAAAAATTTCAAGCTTTTGAAGTTTAGGTTATAATGAAAGAAGAGAAAAAATATACAAAAATACAGTAAAATCACGCAAAGTGTCATGAATTCTGAGATTATAAAATTAATGAATTACTCCCATATACCACCCAGCCCCAGAAATGGAGCAGAGGGAGGGAGGATAAAGTTCTTACCTCCTGAGGTTGAGGAAAGAAATAGGACACAGCAGAGAGGAAAATAGCACAAAACCCAGAGGGGAAGTGGAGTGTGAATACTGCTTGCTCAATAATTTCCCAATTCAACATTCCCAAACTGGCCCAACAAAACTGGTACTGTCTAGATAGGAATTTCCTGGAATTACTGGAATTATTGATGTCCAATAAACTACAGACCCTAAATTTTTCCCATCAATATGTAAGCTGGAGTGGACAATTACCACCAGATGGTGCCAAACTCTAGTGGGGACCTGGATGGGTTTGGATAATGAAGCAACAGCCCCATGACTGTGCAGGCTCTCCTACTCAATTTATTCATCTCATACTGAAAGATAAGAAAAATAAAATCAAAGATAAAAGTTTGGAAAGAAAGAAAAAGGACTTCATTATTTCACAAATGATGATAGTCTATAAAAAATCTAAGTTATTAGAAATAGTGAGGTTGCCATAAAATCAATATGCAGAATTTAGTTGCATTTCTGTAAAATCTAAGTACTCAGAAAACAATTTCTATAACAACAAGCACATAGAAATCATAATCTAAAAAGAGATTTCATTTCAATAGCTCAAAAATAAGATATCTAAAATCAAATTTAATAAAATATGTATAAAGCTGATATAGACAAAACTATAATAGTATAAAAGATACTCAGTGGTTGAGCATCGACCTATGAACCAGGAGGTCACGGTTTGATATGCCCAGATTGCAGGCTCAGTCCCCAGTTGCAGGCATACAGGAGGCAGTCTCCATAATTCTCTCTCATCATTGATGTTTCTATTAACAGATACTCAGAAGACCTAAGTAAAAAGAGAATATGTTTATTTTTCTAAGTGAATTCTCCCCAAATTAACCTACAGAGCTAATGTAATTCAGTCAACTACCAACAGAGGTTTTGTGACTGCTGATACTGTTACTTTTATGGAAAAGCAAGAATATCCAAGGAACTCCTCAATATAAAGAGGGACTTGGCCAACTAGACATTAAAACTAATATGAAGCTGAGGAGGATCCAAGATGGCAGCGTAGGTAAACACCTAAACTGCTGCCTCGCACAACAATTTCAAAACTACAACTAAAAGACAAAACGTCTATCACCTAGAACCACGGGAAAGCTGGCTGAGTGGAAGTTCTACAACTAGAAGGAAAGAGAAAAGAGCAGTGAGACGTGCACAACTGCTGAAAAGCTGAGGTACGAAGGCACGCGTATCAAGCTGGCGGCAGGCGACTGGGAGCGCTGCTTTTTTCAACCCGAAGGGAGATAAGCTCCTGATTACTCTGAACTCCAGTTTCTGGGAAGACGCGGGGGACCCAAACTCCTACGGGGAGAAAGCTGGACTGTCTGCCATCGGGTCGGAAAGTGAGAGTGGCTTGCTTGCAGGGCTGCGAGCAGGAATAATTGTTTACTGTGCTGGGGCACGAGATGCGGGGACACGGTGGGAGACACAGAGCCGTCTTACTGGCAGCCATCACTGTTTGCCACGCCCTAGCCTAGTGACGCCCTGAGACCCTGCCCCGCACAATCTACAAACCCACCCAAGCTCCAAGCAGCGGCTTTAGCATATGAATGGCCTGCCCTATCGCAGCTTAACCTAGCAAACTTGCAGCCAGGGTCAGACAGCTCCAAAACCTCCAAACCCCAAGCAAAGAGGAGAAAACTGTAGTTCTTGCTGTAGCGCCTGCTGGGTGGCCTCAGACAGTAGCTGACCTGAACCCCATTGGAGATCCAGAAGCCACTGTACCTAGTGGTCAGTGTGAGACACCAGATTTTAACTCCTCACATCCATAAGTGACACATTCAAAAGGCAGACTCAGTGAGCACCAAAGCCCCACTGAAACAAGTCCTGCACCATAAGCGTGTCTCCAATGCAGAAGTTCTTCCATTATAGACACAACAGGTCCTCACAGCCAGTTGGCCTGGAGGTCAATTCCTCCCAGTGTACCAACAGCAATCAAGGCTTAACTACACCAAGACTTTGGACTCAGCCCACAAGGGGGTGTACCAAGAGCGTCCTCCTCAGGTGATTGGGGAGGCTGAGCTACTGGCCCCTATAGGTCACCTACCACACAAAGCCGAGACTCCATCAACACAGGGAAGCAGCCAAAATGTGGAGACAAAGAAACATGTCACGAATGAAAGAAATGGAGGAAAGAAAACTACTGGATGACATAGAGTTCAGAACCACATTTATAAGGTTACTCAAGAATCTTCTAAAAACTGCTGAGGAACTTAGTGAGACCTTTAAGGATCTTAATGAGGATGCCAAAAAAATGGAAAAGGACCAGTCAGAAATTAAGCATACACTGTCTGAAATAAAGAATATACAGAAATTCAACTGTAGATCAAAGGACCCCAAGAATCAAACCAAAGATGTGAAATATGAGGAAACAAAAAATACCCAACTAGAAAAACAAAAAGAAAAAAGAATCCAAAAATATGAAGATAGTGTAAGGAGCCTCTGGGACAACTTTAAGCGTACCAACATCTGAATTTTTGGGGTGCCAGAAGAAGAGAGAGAGCAAAATATTGAAAACCTATTAGAAGAAATAATGACAGAAAACTTTCCCTACCTTGTGAAAGAAATAGACTTTCAAGTCCAGGAAGCGCACAGAACCCCATACAAGAGGAATCCAAAGAGGACCACACCAAGACACATCATAATTAAAATGCCAAGGGCAAAAGACAACGAGAGAATCTTGAAAGCAGCAAGAGAAAAACGGTTAGTTACCTACAAGGGAGTACCCATATGACTGTCAGCTGATTTCTCAACAGAAACTATGCAGGCCAGAAGGGAGTGGCAGGAAATATTCAAAGTGATGAACAGGAAGAACCTACAACCAAGATTACTCTACCCCGCAAAGCTATCATTCAGAGTTGAAGATCAGATAAAGAGTTTCACAGACAAGAAAAAGCTAAAGGAGTTCATTACTACCAAACCAGGATTATATGAAATGCTGAAAGGTATTCTTTAAGAAGAGGAAGAAGAAGAAAAAGGTAAAGATAAAAATTATGAACAACAAAATGATATCAAATACATACCTACCAACAAGTGACTCTAAAAATCAAGTGAATAAAAAAATCTCAAGAAGAGAATGGACTGGTGAATATAATAGAATCAGCGACATAGAAAGGGAGTGGACTGACAATTCTCTGGGGGAAGGGGGTGTGAGGGGTGCGGGAAGAGATTGGACAAAAATCTTACACCTATGGATGAAGACAGTGGCGGGGGGTAAGGGCATGGGGTGGGGTGGGGTGGGGAATCAGGTGGAGGGGAGCTATGGGGGAAAAAAAGAGGAACACCTGTAATAATCTGAACAATAAAGATTTATTTAAAAAATAAAAATAAAAAAATAAAAATTTAAAAATATATAAAATAAAATAAAACTAATATGAAGCCATAATAATTGAAATAGTGTTGTTTCCACACAGAGAAAGCCAAGTGACCAATTGAATGAGAGAGCCCATAAAAATCTAAGAACATATGGAAACTTGATATATGGCAGAGGTGACTATGTTGATCAGTAAGGAAAGTACATCCTGAGATTAAATAAATAGATGAGTTTCTACTGATGATTAATAAATAAATAGGGAAGAAGGAAAAATTCTTTCTTACAGTAGAATCTCATGTAGAAGGAGTGATGGAGTAGAAAATCACCATTTAGCAACCATCATAGTAATAGTTGAACCAGACAAAATTGTCAATGGATGTCAAAACTATTGGGTTGAAATTTGATGAAGAACAAGATAGTTACATCATCTCAAAGCATCTCTCCACAAATTACTTACTAATTATAAAGGGGAAAATAGTACTTTTAGAGTGGATTAAACTGAAGGCATCATCTTAACCAAGTAATCAAAGTTGACATCACCATAATATGTTTCTTAAATATTGCATTAAAAAGGGTACAACTTCACTTATCTATAATAATAAAAGCATAATATGCTAATTAGACCGGATGTCCTTCGGGACGAAGCTGGGGCTGCGAGGCCCAAGCCCCTTGCACGAATTTCGTGCATCGGGCCTCTAGTATAATATAATTTGTCAAAAACTTATCACTTTAATCCAATTATGAAGAAGCATCCCATGAAGAAAATCATAAAGTCCCATTGAGGGAAATTTGACAAAAGAATTGGCCAGATATGTTAAAAAAATGTCAAGGTCAAGAAACACAGCGATAAACTGAGGAACTGTTCCAGATTAAGGGAGAGTGAAGAGACAATTAAATATAATACGGGATCCTGGATTAGATCCTGTAGGGGGTTAGAGGGTGGGGTGTTGAGGTGTGCAGTAGGATGGCAATAAAGGATATTTTATTAGGACAACTGGTGAAGTTTGAAATGGATTATAGATTAGATATAATAATGTATCAGTGTTAACTTTCTGATTTTGATAATTGAATGTCCTTGTTTTTAGAAAATATGCACTCATGTATTTAGAGGCAAGGGGGGATGATATCTGCAACTTAGTCTCAAATGGCTCAGAAACAATAATAACAACATGCATAGAGAAAAAGAACAAGAAAACAAATGTGGCAAAATGATAACAGTTGTTGAATCTGATGAAGGACATACAGAAAATTTTTGTAATATTCTTTAAGAATTTTTGTGCTTTAAAATATTTTGAAATAAAAAATTAAAAAATAGCAAGGGAAGATAAACTTAAAACAGTGGTTACCTCTGGGAGTGAGGAGAGGTCAGAGGATGAAAGAGGGAAGAAAACATAGTACTGATTATGTCCTACTTCCTAAATTAGATGATGGAATGGTGGACATTCATTTTATTACTTAGCTGTAACAAGTATATAAACATTATATGCATATTTTTGTACATATCAAATATTATATTTTAGATGATAATAAATGGAAAAACAAAGGAAAAAGATAAGGCATGAGTCAGGTGTTTCTGGTGAGCCATGTGTATGTATGAGCTGTGTGCCCTTGAGTATGTTTATTTTCCTCTCTGAGGTTTACTTTCCTCACCTACAAAAATGGAATAAAAGATCTACTGTGCAGTTTTGTTGTAAAGTGCTTGGCAATAAGTGCTTATTAAGTGGCAACTGCCGTTGTTGTTTTTCTCTAATAGGGCAGAGATAAGGGGAGTATATCTACAGTGGGAGAGTTGATAAAAGTGACAGAAGTTCAGAATAGTCTCAGTGGTCAGTTGGTAAGGAAATTATCTAGGGAGTAAAACTGAGCTAATGTTAGAAATCATCAAATAGTTATAGATACAATGAGCTTTGTGTATTGTTTCCAATCTGCATTCCACAGTCAGGAAGTAAGACTTGGGGTGTAAAATTGATAATAAGTGAAAGATATAAAGTGAGCTGATAATTTACTAGATTGACTAGAGACTGAATATGAAAGCACAAGTAGCAGAGTAATGATTTTCCAGTACCAAATAAGGCAATCCTTTCCTACCTTCCTTTGCATCAAATAAAAAATAATTATTACATGATATATGTACTCTTAATTTGGGCAACTTTCCTTATAGTTTACCTACTTTTTATATACCAAAAGCCTTAAGCAAATTGTAAAAGCAAACAAAACCATACACAATAAAGTAACAACAACAAGAACCACAAGCAAATATGTATTGAATAGACACTTCACTCAAGAATAGCTCTACTGTGCACTGTGCCCTGGCAAGTGCTGCTCAATGGTAGAGCGTAGGCCCGCACTCTCTGACCTCTCTCTCTCTCTCTTTCTCTCTCTCTCTCTCTCTCTCTCTCTCTCTCTCTCTCTCTCTCTCTCTCTCTCTTTCTCTCTCTGTCTTCCTCCCTCCCTCCCTCTCTCCCTTCTACTTTCTCTAAAAATCAATGGAAAGAATATCCTTGGGTGAGGAATAAAAAAGAAAAATAGCTCTACTGTAAGAGATATTGGAGGAGCTGTTATAAGCCAATCCATGATTGATGAAAGCTTTAATTTTTCAGTGTTAACAGCTTTATTAGTGTACACACAGCAGCTCATTTAAGCCCATCACACATGATGATAGTCTATAAAATTCTTATAGTTATATGTATAAGAACTGGTAATCTAACCCTTGTGTTGTTTTTACTTGTTACTTTAACAGCTTTACCTCAGCCACTGTGTTCTCCAGAAATACAGTTGTATAGAGGAATTATAATAGCTAATCTAAATTTCCTAAGAAATGCAATTTTAAAGGAATTGGAGGATTTGGAGAGGATACTTACAGAGACATAGGAATGTTGGATTTGAATCAATATAACAAATTGATTATGAGGAGGCACTAGTAAAAGGAAAAGATTTTTAAAAGAAAGATAAAAAATAACTTGTGACAAACTAAAAATCACATTTTCAAAGGCAGTTCAAAGAATGATCATGCTACTCTTTTTATAATTCCCATGTTAAAACAAAGGAGAAGGATGACTCAATTCATTACTTATAGTTCTACCAGAATATTTTTGAAGAACAAATTCCATAATGAAATATTTTAAAAAATACACTACTGCCACAAGATTTTAAATAGAAATAGGGATTTCTGATTCAATATGGTGAATTTGAATAGAAGTATAACTTCCATTCTCTCCTGAATGCCTATTAAAATGACAATAATAATATTTAAAATATATAGACTTAATGACTCATGAACACAGACAACAGTATGGTGATTGCCAGAGGGAAGTGGGGTTGGGGAGTGGGGGAAAGGTAGAAGAAGGTAAAGGGGGGATAAATGTTTATGGAAGGAAAATTTACTTGGGGTGGTAAATATATAATACAGTATACAAATGATGTATTGTAGAATTGTATACCTGAAACCTGTATACTTTTGTTAACCAATGTCACCCCAATAAATTCAATTATATATATACTAGAGGCCCGGTGCATGACATTCATGCACTGGGGGAGCGGGGGGCTCCCCTCAGCCCGGCCTGCGCCCTCTCACAGTCCAGGACCCCTTGGGGGATGTCCGCCTGCCGGTTTAGGCCCCGGCAGGAGGACATCCCCTGATGGGTCCTTAGTGCAGCTATGGAGGCGAGAGAGGCTCCCACCACCACCGCTGCACTCGCCAACCGTGAGCCCGGCTTCTGGCTGAGTAGTACTCCACTGACCACCAGGGGGCAGCTTCTGTGTTGGGCGTCTGTCCCCTGGTGGTCAGTGCGCGTCATAGTGACCAGTCATTCTGCCATTCAGTCAATTTGCATATTAGCCTTTTATTATATAGGACTAGAGGCCTGATGCACGAAAATTCATGCAAGAGTAGGCCTTCCTTCCCCTGGCTGCCAGCACCTGCTTCACTCCGGCCCCAGCTTCATCTGGAAGGACATCTGGAATGATGCCCGGAAGGACGTCCAGCCTAATTAGCATATTACCCTTTTATTTTAATATATATATATGTGTGTATATATGTGTGTGTGTGTATATATATATATATGACACACACACAACAGCAACGAGAAAAGGGACACAAGGGATAGGAATAACATATTTTGGAGGATAGAAAGCTGATGACTCAGGAAAGTAGAGGAAGCTGAACCTCAGGTTCTTCAGAATGAGGGAGGTTCTGCAAAGGCTCAAGAATTGGGTTTTGCAGAAAAGGATTGTGAGGCAGAGCTCTGGAATTAAGAGAATCATTTTAGAATCTGCATAAGAGACAGACTTCAAAGAGCTGGTGACGTTCCCTACCTAATTCTCAGACTTCAGATTGATTTCTTGCAAACATGAATCAAAAAGATCCTGGGCTTAAGGACAGCAAGTACAGAAAAGCTCAAGGGTAGCTGATGGGATAAAAACAGGGGAATTAAGTGGAATTCTATATATTTATCAGAGAAACACACCCCCAACCTTCATCAGCCCTCTTTCTCTATCCGAGTCCTCAAACACCTACCCAGTAGCCAGGCACAAGACTTGCATGTCTTTCTGTGTAGAAACTGAATGACTCCTGAGACTACTCTGCAGATTCAAAGCCATTTTCAGGCATGCAAAGTCTCAGACTGGGAGAAAACCATGATTTGGGAAACAAGAGATCCAAGAGAGAGAGTGAGGGGATTTCCCAGGATAATAGCAAAGGAAATCAATAGAATGACAAATCATGACACAGGGCTAGAAAGCAACCAGTCCAGATAGGAGCAGGAGAGCAAAGGTTTCTGCAAAGAAATTTAAAAGGAACTCATTATCTGGCAAGTAGTGGGTCATATGAAAACTTATTTAGAAGACTACTAAGTGAATAATTTGACACAATTATTAACTCCAAGAAAAGAGAAAGGAAGCAAAGTCACAGTATACTACTAGCTTATAATATGCTAATTAGACCAGACGTCCTTCTGGATGTCCTTCCGGACAACCTTCTGGACAAAGCTGCAGCAGCAGGGGCTGAGGCACAGGCAGCCGCCAAGGCAGCAGGAGCCGAGCCCCTTGCACAAACTTCGTGCATCGGGCCTCTAGTAACTAAATAAATGAAGAGAGATCCCATATTCATGCATAAGAACATTCCATGTTTCAATAAAGGTAACTGATCTTTGACAATGGAGCAAAGGTAGTATTTTTAACAAACAGTGCTGGACAACTGGTCATCCACACGCAAAAATGAATCAGACACAGACCTTACAACTGTCACCAAAATTAACTAAAAATAGATCATAGACTTAAATGTAAAATGCAAAACTATGAAACTCCTAGAAGATAGGAGAAAACCTAATTCACCCTGGGTCTGGAAATGACTTTTTAGACACAACACCAAAGATACTATCTATGAAAGAAGTAAATGATAAACTGGATGTCACAAAAATTAAAAATGTGTGCTCTGTGAAAGGCAATGAGAAGACAGTCAACATATTCAGAGAAAATATTTGCAAAAGGCACATCTGATAAAGGATAGTATACAAAATATACAAATAATTCTTTTTTCCTCTAGGGTTTTGGCACATTTACTAGTATATGTGAAAAAACTTAGAAAACCATTTGATACGTCTATAACACACACACACACACACACACACAGTAAAGCATCTATCTTTAGCATCTGAAACATGAGTTATTGGATATAGCTATAGTTATAGATAGCACATCAGTTCCCAAACTGAAAGATTCCCTTATTTATCTCAAAATTGGAGTGGGAAATGCTAGTTGTGCAATATTAACTATCTTTCCTAAGGGAACACACAGCCAATGCTTAGACATGACATTTATCTTCACTATACACATAATCCTTTGCCAAACCCATTTGAAAAGCCATTTGTTTGGAAGGTGTAGTTGATCAATATAGTTTTCAGGCAAGCCACCTTCCAGTTCTGCAGTCAAAATTTGGAGCATATTTTCAACACAAACTGGATCCTATATATAAAAAGATAACTGTGTTGCTGAAACCGGTTTGGCTCAGTGGATAGAGCGTCGGCCTGCAGACTGAAGGGTCCCAGGTTCAATTCCGGTCAAGGGCATGTACCTTGGTTGCGGGCACATCCCCAGTGGGAGGTGTGCAGGAGGCAGCTGATAGATGTTTCTCTCTCATCGATGTTTCTAGCTCTCTATCCCTCTCCCTTCCTCTCTGTAAAGTATCAATAAAATATATTAAAAAAAAAAAAAAAGATAACTGTGAACTAAACCTTAGTAAAACAACCCATAGTAACCACATAATCAAGATGAAGGTTCACTGCTCAGCTAGGTTAAAATTATATTTATATAAAGAACACAGAAAATTTTTTCTCTTATTTTTATGGTCAAAATAAACGAACCAAACTGTTTAATATCCTCCCTTCTCTTCAATTTAAAAATTTCTCTAGTATGTGGGGCAGTCTAGTGGTTGAGACTATAAGTTCTGGAGTCAGACTTCCTGAATTTAAATTGCACTTCCCACAACTTACTACTCTGCACTGGGCCAAGTTATTTAACTTTCTCAGGGCCTCAATTACACCTTCAATAAAACAGGAGAAGCAATACTACTAGTTTCATAGGGTTATTGTTAAGCAAGATTAATTAGAAAATACAAGTAAAATGTTTAGCACTGCATAGTAAACATTTGCTGTTATTGTTATTACTATTTCATGCTATTGTAATTTCTCATCTAAGTCTTCCAACTTAGAATATAAACTTGCCTTTAAGCAGGGATTAGGTCTGTCTTGCTCATGTCCCCACACCTAGCACACTCTTCAGTGCATAGCATGGACTCACTGCAAGTTTTATGGGAGAAGAGAAGGAGGGGAAGAAGGAAAGGAAAGTGGAGGATGGAGGAAGGGAAACAGGGAAAAAGGGGATAAGCTAAGGAAATAAAAGAAAAGGAATAAAACTGAAAATTTACAGTCAGAAATAGAAAACCAATAATAACATGCCATGGCAGTAGAACTCGCCTTTTAATTTCACAGGTAATGTGATAGTTCTTTTTCTAAATCTACTTATTTAGTACTTTTGATATATTGGTATATGTACAGTCACAACAGTTTGAATACATTACAGACATGCTTCTGGTTAACTTTCCCAAAATTTTAAAGCATTTAGTTCATTTAGTTCACACAAACATTGAAAGTATGAGGAAAAATATAGAATGAAGCATAAATTCATGTACACAGGCTAATTCAAAGTTTAGCTTCTCGATTCATTTACCTCAAAGCATTTCCATGGCTAAGTACTGACCAAACAATTTGATAGTTTAATTTGTTAATTTAAAAGTTTTATAATTTTAACAAGAAACAAGACTATTTCATTTAAGATATACTTTTAAATTTTGGAATAGATTATTTACTGGATAGTAAATTTATAATTAATAATAAAAAAGAATGGTAATAATGTAATAAAATATAAAAATAAATTTAAAACTGGTAATTATTTTGCTAACTTAACTAAATCCAATTAATATAAGTTTGGGTGGTCTAAATAATCTAGTTTGGCTGACTTGATTTTCCCTTAGTTAAATAGTCAAATTTTCTCTGAGAAACTTATTTGTATCTGAGAAACTTGTTACAAAGATATTTGTTATACTTTGAAATGAGGTATTTTTCATGATATTCCAGTAATGTGAATTTTTATGGAACAAATATTTTCTAAAAATATTTTTCAAATATTGTCTCAAAATTCTGTGTTCTACTGATAGAATATTTTTATTCACTAAATTAACATTTTCTTGTTTATATTCTTATGTGGGATGGTTCATTTTGAAACCACTCTAAGTATCCATGTATTTATCTAACAAGTGGGATCATAATTTTTGTGGCTGTTTATTTATCATGGAATGAATACAGTGTTTTACTACAAAAGAATACCAAAAATGTCTTTAATTCTGGTAGCTCTTACCCATGAATTAAAAACAAAACAAAACAAAAACACAGGCTAGGATTATGGAAGAAAAAAGATTAGAAGGTAGTGTATATAATCTTAGGCAAAACTATATCCTAAACTAGTTACAAAAGTATGTCTTTTTGAAAATATCACACTCAGAACTATGATTCTAAACCCCTAATTTGACTTCGCTTTGCTTTTGAAGGCAGAGACTCCTTGAACTTTAAATAGCTTTTAAAACTTCACTCTACTCTTTCATTGAATTTTTCAAGTCCCAAAGCCACTATTTGTTGGATTCCAAATAGCATTTGTAAGAGAGGCCCCTCACTAACTATGCATTGTACATGTACTTGCCAACTACCATTGCTAGAGCCGATTTCTGTACTAGTGACCAAAGCATAAGGTTATAATAAACCCAGTGGGTAGAACAAAGGCTAAGAGAGCAAAACTCCATTATCTTCAAGATCTCTATCTTTCTCATGTTGAATTTCAAAATGTACTAAATAAAAGTAGAAAGGAAGAAAAGGGAAACTTACTTTGAGGGGGGTGTGCTTATAAAAGATTGGTAAATGCCTACATTAAGTCTTATAGGAAACCTAGGATATTAGATATTTATATAATGACTGCAAAATGAAAAAAAAAAAAAAAAAACGTAATCAGGTAAAGTTAAAAGAAATTTCAAAAAACAAATTGACCTGCATGAGTGGTTCTCAGCCCCAGTACACAGAATGATTTGGAAAACGTAAAAAAACTTTTAAGTGTATTCATTGATTAAAATCAGAGGTCTCTACTAGATTGTAAATTCCATGAGGCTAAGATGAAATCGTGTCTATGCTGCTTACCATTTTATGTCCACTGCTTCGTTCTGTGTCTTTCACATCAAAGGGTTTGTTGAGTGAGTGAAGGAATAAATGTACAAGTGAACGAAGAATCAATGCAAGTGGGACAGGTTTATTGTCTCACATGAAAAGAGTATACCCACCCCAGGATCATTCCACAGCTGCTCCATAATGGTCACTGGCAAACAGCTATTTCAGACAATTCTACTGGAATGTTCTCTCCATTTTTTAAAAAATGTTTCTTTATTGTTAAAAGTATTACAGATGTCCCCCTTTTCCCCAGTGACCCCCCTCCACCCTGTACCCCCCTCCCTAGGCTGTTCTCTCCTTCTTGACCACACTCAACTACTGCCCTTGGTCTCTTCTCCTGACTTTCTGGTTACACAAGCTGAGCTCTGAGAAATGCTTCTGGCTTCTCAATCTTAGAAACCTGAATAGATACACTTTTCTGAATACTGAATGGGCCATTGCCATGGCCTTCAGTTTTGCTTACTCCCTTAATGTTGGTGTTTCCCCATAGCCTAAGAGGCAGAGCTGGTGTGTGTTTAAGCTGATCCTAGAACCCAGGTCTTCTGATTCATGATATATGATGTCATTTAAACTCTAGAGAGTTGCAGTTCTTGGACAGAAGGCTAAAGAAATTTGACAATCTACTACTCAGAGTACTTTTACTCTCCTCTTTATTTCTCTGTGTGAGGATATTTCCCTTTGGGCCAGATCTAAGTGTGTGGCCCCTTTCCAAGGTTTGCCTACTATACACTTGATGAAGTCAGCTTTGCATTTGCAACTTTACTCTATTCTGTTCTTTTTATTGTTCTCTGTCATTTTTTAAAGGAAGCATTTTATAGCATTTATATCCTGAAAAAAAAAACCAAAACAAAACACTTGAACCATGCTAGAAATTATTTGGCAAAAGAGAAGATTATGGGGGTACAGAATCAACACTGCTATAAAATAGTGGCAAAGATCCTCATAATCTATAGGTTAAAATATGATAACAGGATGTGGAAGGAAAGGCATAACAGCAAATATAAATCTTAGAAAGGTTTCCTCATGTAATATTTAGTCATTGGCTTGTGAATATATGCCCATTGTAAAATACCTACTCACAGAAACAAAATTTGAAAGCTACTACATAACAAATTCATGAGCATCAAAATGAGTTTATCTTTCTATGTTCATTTCCTTCAAGCAGAACTATTAGTAGAAGTTGGTTGAGGAGGTAGACCTCTTGGCCCTTAAAAGTCAAGAGAATTAATATAACAAAACCATAGGAAAACTAAGGTCAAAGATCACAAAAAGGACTCGTCACATAAGTTACTTCTTACTATCTCAATTTCCTTTTTGCATAGTTCTCAAGAAAATAAAGCTAGAAGTGTTTATTAGGTATATTTAAGTAGACTCTATTTACCCAGAAATAAGTCCTCTAAGGCTATGACCAAAAAAGTAGTAATAGAGTCAACTCCAAATTATGTGTGTGTATTTTTAAATTATTAAAATATTCAAACTCACCCAGCTGGTGTGGCTCAGTGCTTAAGCATCAATCCATGAAGCCATCAGTTCGATTCCTAGGCAGGGTTGTGGGCTTGATCCCGAGTAGAGGGCGTGCAGGAGGCAGCTGATGGATGATGTTTCTCTCTCATTGTCTCTATCTCTCTATCCTTCCTCTCTCTTAAATCAATAAAAACATACTTATTAAAAAGTATTCAAACTCTTCCTAACACATACACATGAGCATGTACATACACTTGCATGTGCACGCACACACATCACATTTCTAAGTTAATATTTGAGAATTTTTTATAAATGTTAATTTTGTTGTTGTTATTGTTGAAGATTTATATGCTGATACTATTTGCTAGTTACCTGATATTAGGGTAAAAGTTTATATTTTGTTTCAAAGAAACAACACTTCAGTGAATTAAAAATAATGAAGTCTATTTTTCTGTCATTTAACAATCCCATAGGGCAGTGGTCGGCAAACTCATTAGTCAACAGAGCCAAATATCAACAGTACAACAATTGAAATTTCTTTTGAGAGCCAAATTTTTTAAACTTAAACTTCTTCTAATGCCACTTCTTCAAAATAGACTCGCCCAGGCCATGGTATTTTGTGGAAGAGCCACACTCAAGGGGCCAAAGAGCCACATGTGGCTCGCGAGCTGCAGTTTGCCAACCACTGCCATAAGGTGAATAAATGGGCTGCTCTGCTCCACATAGTCATTCAGGGATCTGCGTACTCTTCATTTTTCTAACTTACTTCATTTGTCTTTCAGAACATCACACCTGGTATACCTCCTGTCCTTTTTGCCACTCCTCAGTTTGGGGAGGGCTAGTTCTCCCTCATCTATATCACCTCTAACAGTTAGGGGGCAGGGTTCAGTCCTTGGATTGTTTCTTTTCTCTGCATCACTCACTCTCTAGGTCAGTGGTCGGCAAAACCCGGCTCGCGAGCCACATGCGGCTCTTTGGGCCCTTGAGTGTGGCTCTTCCACAAAATATCATGGCCTGGGCAAGTCTATTTTGAAGAAGTGGCGTTAAAAGAAGTTTAAGTTTAAAAAATTTGGCTCTCAAAAGAAATTTCAATCATTGTACTGTTAATATTTGGCTCTGTTGACTAATGAGTTTGCCGACCACTGCTCTAGGTGATCTCAACCATTCCTATGGGTTAAATAACATCCACATTGATGACTTATAAATGAATGCTCTTAATACGGATTCCTTTTCTGACCTTCAGACACATATTTTTACTGGTCATTTAACACTTCAGTTGAAATGTAATGGTCGTTACAACTGTGTTCAAAACTGAGTTACAGATATTTCCCTTCAAACTCCCCTACAGTCTTCCCAGTATAAATTAACAGCAACCCCATTTTCAAGTTCCTCAAACCAAAATCTTGTTTTTCTTGACTCTTTTTTATTCTGTCACCCCCCATATCCAGTCTTTCAGCAAATCCTCTTGGCTCTCCACTTTCAACATACACCCAGAATATAACAGCTCCTTGTTCTATTATTTTGTCTAGACCAGTATTTGGTCTCATTTATTTTCCTATAATGGTGTAAGACTCAATCAACATTTCCAATCTCCCTCCCGGCCTTATTTTTGTCCTTAGCATTTGTTATTTCTAACAAACTATACATTATATTTATTTACCATTGTTATCGCCCATATGTGCTCAAGAGGGGCAGGGATTTTGATCTGTCTATTCACTGGTGTATCCCAGTATTTAGAACGATGCTGGCATGGAGTGGATTCTCAGTAAATATTAGTTGTAAGAATGAATGCATCTTGTCTCTTCTCTACTGTCTAGGGTGTTTTTATTAACTGCATGGTTGAGACTTGGTCTCAGAATGGTCCATGTTTAGCACCCCAAAGTCGGAAAGAGCACAAAGTAGTATACATGTAGTGTTTCAGGGTCTGAACCTGCAAATGGCTTCACATCACTTCCATTTATACTCTATTAAGGAGAACTTAGAAACCTAGCCATATCTAACTGTAAGGAGTTTGAAAATGGGCTTGTAAGCCCTGGGACCACCTACAACGTAAGCTTGTAAGCCCTGGGCCCACCTACAACGTTATAATTTAGAAGAAGGATGAAACCGAATTCGGTAAACAGCTGGCAGTCTCCACCTCACCTATTATTAACACAGCTTATTTTATCCAGAATGCAACTCAACCCACTTCGGAGTCCCAGAAGTAAATTGCAGGCTGAAGATAGACCTGTTCAATAGTGTGAAAACCCAAGAGTATTACATAAACCACTGAGACCAGTTTGCTCATTAAAGTATGGCTGAGGCAAATCCCATTTGAAGGCTCTGCCAAGTCCCAGTTATTCTTACTAATTGCTTTACACAGACACTCCCTGGAACACGTGGACCATATCTTTACACTTTTATTGCTTTATTGCTTAAGGCAAACTGCAAAAGTTGTGCAAAAATAATATTGAAAATGAAGGGAAAAAAGAAGTGTGGGTTAAAACTGCACAGATAGTAAAATAAAATAAACTTATTTCTCAGTTTTCTATTCTTATCTCCTCAATTATTAGAACTCCTGAAATGAAAGAATGAATTAACTTTTATCCTTCTAATAGAGTCTAGCAATCTATGAAATGACCTCCAGAGAACTGGATGATGTAGAAGTATGGGGCGTGGAAAATCTATAATCCAAAGTCCAAGCATAGAGCTTTGCAGGAAACATAATCTCAAGTATTGAAATTAATCGGTAGACTAGAAATCACATTACTGTGCTTTATCTAAAGTTTTAAAAAAGTCTTAAATCCTTTTAAGTCCCGTAAAATTAATAAATCGAAGTTAATTCCCACACTTAGCAGATAGAGTTTATGTTCTTATGCTTCAGGATATAAACTTAACACGAAAAAAGCATTTGTTAATGAGGCCTACCCTTTCAGCAAATAAAAAGTATTAAGTACCTGAAAATAATCGTGGTTTATAGTAAAAAGGTTTATTATTGTTTCACTGAAAGAACGTACGACGTTTTTTGGCAGTGAGTTTGTTCCTCTGCCAAAGTATCCAAAGAAACAATTGCAAGTCAACATCCTTTCCTCCAGTTTTCACTGTGTCCCATGAAGGGTATTCAGATAAAGGCAGCTGGTAGGAGCATGACATTTCACAGCTATGAAATGCCCCTTTTCCTTGTACGCTAGGATGGAATCACCTGGATTTTTTAAATAGACCCAAGCCCTGGCTGGGTAGCTCAGTTGGTTAGAGTGTCATCCCAATTCACTAAAGTTGCAGGTTCAATCCCCAATCAGGGCATATATAAGAAGCAACCAATGAATGCATAAGTGGAACAACAAATCAATCTCTCTCTCTCATAAATAAAAATTTAAAAATAAAATCAAATTGGCCTCAATAGGCAATCAAGAATCAATACTATAATAGTGATAATAATGAAGTATTGCCCTGGCTGTTATGTTCAGTGGTTAGAGCGCCGGCCCAAAAATCAAAGGGTCACAGATTAGATTCCCTGTCAAGGCGCGTGCGGGAAGCAACTGATCCATGTGTCTCTCTCACATTGATGTTTTTCTCTCTGTCTCTCTCTGTCTCTATACCCCCCTCCACTCTCTCTAAAAAAATCAATGGGAAAAAGTATCTTCAGGTGAGGATTAACAACAATCAGCAACAACAAAAATAGTAATGAAGTATTTATGTAACACTGAGTCTATAGTGGTTCTGTTTATATAACATCTTATGTTTAAACTGCCTAGTCTAGCTGGCTATATCCATTCTCCATGGTCCAAGACTATGGAGATAAAGGTCTGGCTATGCTCTCTAGAGGCCAACTTCACAATCCTGTGGCAAACAGAAATTGAGAAGTATTTGTATTTGTTCAACGCTCAGATTGTTCAGTTCTATGGATCTAGCCCCCATCTGCCAACGATTTCAGAATCATTTTTTCTTCGTAGCCATACTTCTGTCAAGTAGGTTATTGCTGTATTCTTTTCCCACTTTTCTTAAGATTATGCAAATGAGACAGAGGGGCGTTATTGTTCTATGAAGTAAAGCACATAACAGCAAAGTATTATTTCAGACTTACTGCCTTAGGACGGGAGGCTGTGGGTCATAACGAGCAGTATGCAGAGTTCATACATGTTGTGCTTTTCTAGCACATTTTTGTTCTCATTCTCAATGTCCTGAAACAATTAGTCCTTGCCTCTTCGCCCGCTCAGATCCATTCCGTTGCCGTCATGACTGTGATCTGCAGCATTTACTTCAAGCCAAGAATGCATTACTCTTGTGACTTAATACATCTGTAAACAGTAGGTCATATAATCCATCTGGTAGTCTATAAATAATGCTTTTACCCAACAACTTTTTTTTAATATTTGATAGTTAAACTCATAAAAACATAACTTGAAATGGTAGCTCTTTCCTCTACTAATCTCTAAGGTTTCCCCTGGTTCATTGGAGTTGAAGGTTTTGACACATAATTGTACATGTGCTTCCCACACACCAAATAGAAAAGAAAAATGAGTCACTTCTCAGATGAAATACAAAACAAGTTGAATTACATACTTCCAAAAAGCACCTTATGAGGCACATTCTCCTTGGGATTATTATTAGGATTTTAATGTTTAAAGATCCTAGCCCAGGTTTTGCACATGTGGGCAGTGCAACAGGCATTCTTTGGAATGTTAAAGATTTTGCAGCTTCATATTTTTTGATGACTGTTTTCTAAAAATCATTCAGAAAAAAATTTTAAGTGTAGGATAAGGGTCCAGTGAGTGAGGTATTTGAAGTCCCCTCCTATTTCTTGAGCTGAGGTGTAGTAGGGAGCTGCTTACAAGATGTTCTATTAGGGCAGGAGGTTGGGTGAACAGTTGCTTCCAGATTCTCTTTTCAGCAGGGACCCTCTCTGTCCGCTGGCTCTGATCTTCATGGATGTTTGCATATGTGATCATGGCATTAGAGGCTTCAGAGTTATCCAATCAACATGAAGTGTTTTCCTGCATGACTATATGCCTTTCTCACAACCTTGATAAAGCATTATCACCAACATTGATAACCTTCAAAATGTGTAATGAAATGTGACCCAGTTTCTCTGGCATCGCACCCAAGGTCACACCCCAATCCCTGTTCACTTTAAAGAACCACTGCTGAGTAACGCTATCATTCAGGTCAGTAGCTGGGGTATGCACATCAATCCATCTGCTCACTGCAGGTCAGCAACAAACACACTCTGACCTTAGAATCTAATCACAAATGCTCATCATGGCCTACAAAGCCCTGAGCTGGAGGACCCCTGCCCACCTCCAACTTCAACTCAGACTCATCTCTGCCTCAGGCACACATGACAACCACACGGCTTTTTCTCAGTTCCTCAAAAGGGTCAAGCCCCCCCCCCCCCGCCTCCCCCGCATCCCCCCCCACACACACACTGTCTCTTTTCTCTCTCTCTCTCTCCCCCTCCCTCTCTCTCTCTTTCTCCCTCCCTCATTTCCTCCCTTCCTCCCTCCCTAACTCCAGCCTTCAGCTCTCAGCTTAGTATCATTTACAATGTCTCAAATAATCCTGTATTTCTCTTTCATATCATTATTTGAAAGTGCATATTTATTTTTGTGGCTTGGTTTTAAAGTTTTTTCCCCTCACTAGGCTAATGACAAACTCCATCAAGGTAGTCGGGGTCTCTCACCATGGTAGTCCTGACAACTAGCACGTAGCTCACACTCAGTAAATAAATATTAGTTGCAAAAACAAACTTCACTTCCACACTGCTTGCCAGGAAGAAAGGTCTCAGAACATTTGCCAGCCATTTTCCAGATTCTAGGTCCCTGCCCAAGGGTGAAGCTTTTGAACAGAACCAGGATGTGCCTTTTAATTGTCACTGAGCTGGCTCATGTCCAGAGATTGCTAACCAGCCCTGGTCGCTCAACCATCCTTCAGAAGAACAACTAGCTCCTTCTCTGCCTGGTTCTCCCAGGAGAAGGAGAGGTACAGGTGGCCACAAAGTCCCTGTGCATAATAGCCAGAAGCTATTTGTATGCTTTTCTCTGTTCTCCACATAGATTGTCTACTTTCCCTAGTTTTTTCTAGACATCAACTTCCGCTTGCAGTTAGAAGGTATGAAAGCCCTCCTATCGATAACTGTCTGTCGGATTGTCACGTCTCGGTTAGCCTGAACTCCAAGGAGACCACATCCTTTATCTAACCAGGTGTCCTCAAACTACGGACCGCGGGCCACATGCGGCCCGCCGAGGACATTGATCCGGCCCGCCAAGTGCCGCTGCCTGTCCTGCTTAGCAGCCGACTCGTCCCGGGCGTGCAGTGCGCATAGGAATTTGTACATAGGTTTTTTGTGTTTTTTTTAACTATAGTCCGGCCCTCCAACGGTCTGAGGGACAGTGAACTGGCCCCCTGTTTAAAAAGTTTGAGGACCCCTGATCTAAGCACTAAGTCCAATCCTTTATCTACGAGTTCTCTAACTAGGAGAGTTTAATGTGCTTGCCACTACCTTGTGGCAGCACAGGTGTTGCCTCAAGACCTCCTGAGGCCGCTATGGGACGGACCATTGCTGAAGCATCTTCAGACTAGTAGTGTCACTGGCCCTGATACTGAACACATGCAGCCCCTCACACTCTTCTGTAATTTCTGCCCATAGCATGACACGAGGGGAATGCTGCTCAGTTATAAAGGACGCAGCCTCATGGGAGGAACTCAGTGGCCCTCTGCGGAGATGAGCATAGCCCTGGGGCCACTTGTAATAATAACCCCTGGTGCTAGGCAAGCACCGGGTCATGTGTGCCCTCTCCACAGCTGGCATCTGACCTGTGCACAGCTGGCATCTGACCTGTAGCCACGCCAGAGACACCCATTAGGCAGTTACGAATAAATGATTGTTAGAAATTCTTGTTCTAAGCCAGCTGACTTTACAGTTCTTGGGCCATTTGCTTTAAGTGTGGTTCCCTTGCAGTTCCTAATAGGTTTTGGCCATACATAATTTATGGCTCCTATTTTTAAACGGTCCATGAGAAATCAATAAGGATATAGACACACCCACCTGTATAAACATCCCCACAGCAACGGTGCGATGCCACGCGATTCTTTTCACAGAGGTAACTAGGAAGTTGATGTCCTTCTCCTGTCAGTTGTTTCGCTCAGGTTGAGACACAGCTGAAGGAGATGTTAAACAGTGTTGAGGAACAACACTCTACCCTGAGACTTATAACTTAGGATGAATCATTTAAAGCGGGGTTAGAACTCAGCAGCACATAGCACAGTGGACATTTCAATGTATTTAAGATTGTATGGTGTGTAAATTATGTGGGGAAATTTTTCCAACCAGCAAATCTAACTATATTACTACCATGCAAGTCACTTTTGGGTATTTATTGAAGTCGTTGACTAGATTATATGTATTTGGTAGTTTAACACTACAATGTGATAATTGCTTAGTTACCATGGTCTACTGTGTGAAGAGAACTCTGGGTAAAAGAAAGTAAATTTTTCTTTCATCTCTCCTGATCTTTTCAGGGCCTTTACAATTCCAAGGTGCCCTCTGTCTCTAGGAGATGGAGTGCAGCATTTGACCAAAGAGCACTTTTCAGGGAGCATCTCTTGGGACTGGTGTTCTAAGGAACCCCAGTTTGGGAAACATGAAGAGGATACTTTGGGTGGGAGATACTCTTTTGTTTGAATGTAGTTCTAGGATTTTTTTATAATTTCTATATGCCAATCAAAATACTCAGAAATTTCTTATTTAGGTTTTATGGGGTTATATAGCTATGCATAGATGAGGCTGGGCCCTGGGATCCAGAGGCTGAAGCTGACATACCCATGCAATGTGGGATTGCTGTAACAGAACAGGGGGTTGGAGCAGGCCTTGAAGGATAGGTGGAACTTCAGGCAATCATTTCGAATTAACTACTTTTGGCCTAAATTCATTCTGCTCCAGGATGGGGTCAGAAACCCTAGAGAGTCTAGAGGTCGGTTATGATCCTAGAGTTTGTATAGAGATATTATCCCTGCAGCTAAGCAGAGATCACAAACTGGTCGCTCCCAGGGAGGATGTGCCCAGTGGACTCTTATTTGGCCAGAAGAGTGTGGCTGTTGTGTACATGTACATGTGCACGCATAAGTGTAAGTTTAATTTAACCCATGCGCTCTGGGGTCCCACCATTACTCCCATTTTACTTACCTGTCTGGTCCCTGAAGGCACATGAGTTTCCCCTTCTAGGCTGCTGTAACCATGTGACACTGCTACTAGTAAAAGATGTGGTGGCTTGACTCCCCTATCAACATTTCAGTACCACGGCGGACAGTAACGTGGAAATAACAGGGAGTTAGGTCACTGATGGGGAACACTTAGGAAATATCCCTCTGGAAATGATTGGATGATTCGCCCCAAGTTAGTTACCATGACCTCCCTCCAAAATGAATTCCCATTCCTGGGCAGTGGCATATGTTTGTGCACTAGCTCTGCCTACAGCATTCGAGTTCAGTAATATTTATAATGGGTTATATTACATCAAACTTGGCAGATCTGTCATTTTCTTACATATGCTGGGAAAAGGAGAAGGTAGGTTACCACATAATTTAAAATGTAATCTTTAAAAATTATTAAATAATGATCTGCAAGCCAGCTAAGTCATTTTCCTTAGGGGTTTTTTTTTTATTTTGCTTTGAAATTTTTCATAGTTTTAGTTGTTTTTCTGTACTAATAATGTTGTTTCATTTATGTTCAGAAAGTAAACACTGTATGCTGACTTTCAAAGTATGTTTATAATATACCATTATTGTTATACGCACTTGAGTGCAATAAAATGCATCCCTACCTACAGAGCTCTTAGTAGAGGTGTGACCACAAGAACTATTGTTTACTTATTTATAATTATAGTGACACAGGGTCTGGACAAAGATAACAGAAAGCTTTGTGACTCTCTTCTCACCTTCCCTTCTCAAGGAGTGCGGAGATAGGATATCGCTCTCTTTACTCCTCCAGTTGAATTCAGGCCTTGCAGCTTTAAGCTGTGCAGCGAACACAACTGGTTGCACAAGCATTTTTCTAAGCACAGTGAGGACTCTGGGATTCTGAGAAATCATAGGTTTCTGCAGAGCAGGGCCACAGAAATGCCCTAACTGTACCTTCCTAGCTTCCTCTCTAGGCAGTCCTCGCTCTGAAAGGGCTGCTGGGGGTAAGACCTGGACAGAGCACTGTGCCAGTCAGATGGCCAGCTCTCAAGGAAGTGCAGCACCTTCTCCCTTTGCAGAATCCTGAATGTGCCTTCCTCTCTCAGAGCAGGAAACTGTGCTCACCTGTACTGCAGGGGAGAAGTCATACCTGTAAATGTTTATCCATGAATGGAAAGCTATGAGTTGGAAAGGATGGGGCAGAAAATTCTGTTTTTTGTTTTTGTTTTCATTATAAACCCAGCACTATTTTATTTGCTAACTAGGTATCACTACTTTTAATTTTTAAAAGTATTGAAGTTCACCATTGAATGTTTGGGCTGCTGCCCGCTCCCTGCAGGCAAAGATTTCCTCCTGAAAGAGCTGTCCACATATTCTGTCTCCTCTTTTTCATCTCCTGTACAATATAGGATGTCCCCCAAAAAATATACACATACTTTAACAGCTGACAGCTCAATTTAGAAACTGAAATGTATTTTAATAAATGCTGCCTTTATAATTATTGAAAGTGTGTGCATACATTTTTTGGGGACACCCTATATATTTAAATAAGGTATAATGTGTAACTGACTTTTATCTAATACTAGTGGCCTGGTGCACGAAATTTGTGCACATTAAAAGGGAATTAATTAGAGGAAATATTTTAATATTGCTATTTGCCCTTTCTCTATAATAGAAGTGTCAGAGATGAAAGAAAATTAGTAAAATGTATATGAAAATCTTCCTCCTGTCAGAGTCTGGGGTGTGCCGTGGACCCAGAGTCAAATCCCCACCCACCCGCAGCACCTCAAAATTGCTCGAGACCCAGACCCAGCCAGCCCCACCCCCACTAGGTGAGATCCAGGCCCGGCTGGCCCCACCCTTGTCAAGCCCCACCGGGCAGGGGGTGCAACCTCAGGTCCCCTGGCCCGGTGCCAGGTGGGAGGCACAGCCTCAGGTCCCCATCAAGCCCCACTGGGTGGGGGGTGCAGCCTCAGGTCCCCCGTCAAGCCCTGCCGTGCGGGGAATGCAGCTTGAGGTCCCCCATGAAGCCCTGCCAGGTGGGGGGCACTGCCTGAGATCCCCCAGCCTGGCGCCGGGGTGGGGGGCACAGCCTGAGGTCCCCCGGCCTGGTGCAGAGGGAGGGGGTATGGCCAGAGGTCCCCTGTCAAGCCCCACCAAGTGGGGGTCACAGCCTCAGGTGGGAACTCAGCCTCTGCTGTGGGCGTAGCCATCTTATGTTACAGAAACTCCTGCCTCCAATGTGGGTGACGCCATCTTTGTGATGGCATGATGGTCAATTTGCATATTCCCTCTTTATTAGATAGGATATGCATATAATGTTTAAATGTTTGACGAGTAAAAGGCTTTAGTGAAAACTAAAACGCCCCTGCCCAGTTTACAATCCTGCTCCCCTACCCCACTCCCAGGGGAAACCACTTTCAATTTTAATACTGTCCACTAGTGATTATTTACATATTATTAAATTATAGAATTATACTGCTATTTCTTGATAAAATTTAAACATTTTCTATGCACCTCCTATTATAAAATTTAAAACATATTATCTCACAAACACATGGGCATGTGCACACGCACACACACCCACACCACTTCCCCTTCCTTCTTCATCCTCTCAATATAACTGTGGGGGCCAAAAAATAATTTTTCTTCTCACCTTTCTAAGTTCTTCTGGCTGAGCTAATAATCCAGTTAGCAGAGACAGCAACAAGGGTAAATGCCCCAAATGTATTATGGATGTACATGCAGGGGTTCCATAAGAATATTAGACCCAAGGAGGCACTGGGCAGCTAATGCTTATAGACCACTAGAGGCCTGGTGCATGAAAATTCATGCACTGGAGGAGGTGGTCCCTCAGCCCAGCCTGTCCCCTCTCACAGTCCTGGAGCCCGCAGGGGCAGGAGGCGACTTGGCGATCAGGGGAAGGCGACGTCCCCATCACACCTCTGCTGCTGCCACTGCCAGCAGCACAAGTCTCGGCTGACCCTGGTTACCTGCACCTCAGGCGGTCCTGGTTGGCTGGGCAGCCGCCATCCTAGGCTTGCCTACACCTCAGGCTGGCCCTGAGGGGCTGGGGGGCTGAAGGGACTGGAGGACTCCATCCTGGGGGTGGACCCAGTGTGCCACGTGCCTGCCACCCCAGCAGGGATGAGAGGACTGGGTGCCACCATCTTGTGGTTTTGGGTGCCGCCATCTTTGAGGGCATGGCAGTTAATTAGCATATTCCCTCCTTATTGGCTTTTGGTGCCACCATCTTTGTGAGGGTGTGACAGTCAATTAGCATATTCCCTCTTTATTAGATAGGATCCTGGACACAGGTCTAGGATTTCAAAGGGAAAGAAGGCAATTTACAGGTAGATGAGAAAGACAAACATGTGGTAAACAAATTATTACCTGGGCCACCCAGAGGCACTGGAATACAGAAGGAACCCGGATTCGCTAGACTTCTCCCTGTCTGCCACAATTAGGTTCTACTATGATGTTGCGTGATGCTCCCTTTAAGTAGGTTTTTCTTTTTTTTTTTAATTTAATAAATATTTATTGTTCAGATTATTACAATTGTTTCTCCTTTTTCCCCCCATAGCTCCCCTCCACCCCTTTCCCACCCCACCCTCTGCCCTTACCTCCCCCCCACTGTCCTCATCCAAAGGTGTACGATTTTTGTCCAGTCTCTTCCTGCACCCCCTATATCCCTTTCCCCCTGAGAATTATCAGTCCACTCCCTTTCTATGCCCCTGATTCTATTATATTCACCAGTTTATTCTGTTCCTCAGATTTTGAATTCACTTGATTTTTAGGTTCACTTGTTGATAGATATGTATTTGTTGTTCATAATTTTTATCTAAACCTTTTTCTTCTTCTTCCTCTTCTTAAAGAATACCTTTCAGCATTTCATATAATACTGGATGGTGGTGATGAACTCCTTTAGCTTTTTCTTATCTGTGAAGCTCTTTATCTGACCTTCCATTCTGAATGATAACTTTGCTGGGTAGAGTAATCTTGGTTGTAGGTTCTTGCTATTCATCACTTTGAATATTTCTTTTTTTTTTTTAAATATATTTTATTGATTTTTTACAGAGAGGAAAGGAGAGGGATAGAGAGTTAGAAACATCGATGAGAGAGAAACATCGATCAGCTGCCTCCTGCACACTTCCTACTGGGGATGTGCCCGCAACCAAGTTCCCTTGACCGGAATCGAACCCGGGACCTTTCAGTCCGCAGGCCGACGCTCTATCCACTGAGCCAAACCGGTTCCGGCGCTTTGAATATTTCTTGCCACTCCCGTCTGGCCTGCATAGTTTCTGTTGAGAAATCAGCTGACAATTGTATGGGTGCTCCCTTGTAGGTAATTAACTGTTTTTCTCTTGCTGCTTTTAATATTGTCTCTTTGTCTTTTGCTCTTGGCATTTTAATTATGATGTGTCTTGGTATGGTCCTCTTTGGATTCCTTTTGTTTGGGGTTCTGTGAGCTTCCTGGACTTGTAAGTCTATTTCTTTCACCAGGTGGGGAAAGTTTTCAGTCATTATTTCTTCAAATAGGTTTTCAGTATCTTGCTCTCCCTCTTCTTCTGGCACCCTCATAATTCTGATGTTGGTACGCTTGAAGTTGTCCCAGAGTCTTCTTACACTATCTTCAACTTTTTGGATTCTTTTTCCTTTCTGCTTTTCCGGTTGAGTGTTTTTTGCTTCTTTGTTTTCAAATCTTTGGCTTGATTCTTGCGTTCCTCTAGTCTGCTGTTGGGTCTCTGTATAATATTTTTTATTTCAGTCAGTGTATGTTTAATTTCTGTTTAAAGTTGGTCCTTTTTCATATCTTCGAGGATCTCGCTAAATTTATCGGCCTTTTCTAGGATATTCTTGAAAAACCTTATAACCGTGGTTTTGAACTCTATATCCAGTCGTTTGTTTTCCTCCATTTCTTTCGTTTGTGATCTGTTTCTTTGTCTCCGCATTTTCGCTGCTTCCCTGAGTTGGTAAGGTAGCTTTGTGTGCTAGGTTTCCTATATGGCCCAGTGGGTCGGCCTCTCCAGTTAACCTGAGGTGGACACTCTTGGTGCACCCTTCTGTGGACTGTGTGTACAGCCTTGTTGTAGTTAAGTCTTGATTATTGTTGGTATCACTGGGAGGAATTGACCTCCAGGCCAGTTGGCTGTGAGGATCAGCTGTGTCCATGCTGGGAGAAGTTTGGTGCTGGAGACAGCCTTATAGGATCAAACTTGAAAAATTGCAAAAGCCTCTGTGCTCAGCTTGGATGGGGTGGAGTCTCAGGGCGGAACAGACAGTCTTGGCTTCCCGTCAGCCCTACCCTTGCGTGCGCGCCTCCATACCTCTGCCTCCTGCAGCTCCCCTGAGTTTCCACCTGACAGTCCAGATTCCCCCCATAAGAGCGTGGGTCCCCAAGGGCTTGCCCGGAACTGGGGTTCAGTGCAGTCGGAACTGGGGTTTAGTGCAGTCAGGAGCTTCCGACTCCCTTCCTCTAGGGAAAGCCTGTGGCAACCTCCGCATTCAGTCTTCTCTGTGAGCACTCACACGCACGCGCGCCTCCAGACCCCTGCTCACTGCAGCTCCTCCGAGTCTCCGAGTCTCTGTGTGCCTTTCTCTCTACCTGACAGTCCAGACTCCCCCTGTATGAGCCTGGGTTTTGCCCAGAACTGGGGTTCAGTGCAGTCGGAACTGGGGTTCAGTGCAGTCGGGGGCTTCCTTACCCCTCCCACCAGAGAAAGTCAGCCAGGCACTCAGCTGCCCGTCCTCTCTGCACGCGTCTCCGTACCTCAGCCCTTTGCCACTCCTCTGATTCTCTGTGAGCTTTTCTCTTTCCTTCTAGTTGTAGAATTTCCACTCAGCCAGCCTTCCTGTGGTTCTGGATGATGTCTGTTCTGTCTTTTAGTTGTAGTTTTGAAATTGTTTTGCCAGGCAGTTTAGGTGTTTACCTATGCCGCCATCTTGGTTTCTCTCCTTAAGCAGGTTTTTTAACTGAATTCTTGTAGTCAGGTTAGGAGGAAGGGTCAAAGATTCTTTTAACTCTTTTGTTTCTTAATAACTGGCTTGAAATCAATATAGCAAATGGCATATTTTGGGGTGGAAAAACCTTGGTCCTCTTCATAGCCTTGTTTTAACTTTTGGCTAAGTCAGCAGTCACTTATATGACTATGACCAGTGAATACTCAGTGTTCAACCCAAATTGCATGTTAGGAATATTTCCTCTTCATAAAACATTTTGTTTTTCCTGGAATTTAAACTGCCTTCGCTTAACTTCCCATGTGTCTACCATTAATTTTTTTCTACATGTTCCAGTAGATCTGCTGAACCTTTACAAATAATTGTTCCCAACCACTTGAAGACAGCAGCTGTCTTCTGTTCCAGGTGGGAGAGGTTGGTTGTCCTCTGGAGAGGCCTGGTGTCTGGCTCTCTCAGCACTATTCTGCTTTGTCAGAGCCCCTTGTGTTAATCAGGGTGGAATAACTGGGTTGTAAACAGATTCCCAAATGCATAAAAAAAACACACTGTCGATATTTATTTCTTGATTACTGCTCTGGATTGAATTGTTTGTCCCTCTACATTCAAATGTTGAAGCTCTAACCTCAATGTGACTATATTAGGAGATAGGGCTTTAGGAGGTAATTAAGATTAAATAAGGTCATAAGGGTGGGCCTTAATATAACAGGATTGGTGGCCTTATAGGAAGAGAGAGAGAGAAAGAGAGAGAGAGAGAGAGAGAGAGAGAGATATCTCCATCATGTGAGGACACAATAGAAAAACAGCTGTCTGAAAGTCAGGGGAGGGCTCTCATCAGACAGTATACCTGCCAGCACCTGGATCGTACACTTCCCTGCCTGCACATTGTGAGACATAAATGTCTGATATTTTGTCTGTGGTATTTTGTTAGAGCAAAATACCACAGTCATGCCTTAACAGACTAAGACAGGACCTTTTTTTATTAATATCTGTCAGTCATTATTTTTATTCATTCAATCAATATTTATTGGGTATTTCCTATGTGCCATGAAATAGTCTAGGTTCTAGAGATATATTAGTATCAAATCTCTCTCCTTCATGATGCTCATATTCTGTGAGAGGAGACAGAGATTAATAATTGACCTTATAAAACAGTCATAATATAATGGAAGATAATGAAAGAAAGACGGAAGGAAGGAAGGAAGGAAGGAAGGAAGGAAGGAAGGAAGGAAGGAAGGAAGGGAGGGAGGGAGGGAGGGAGGGAGGGAGGGAGGGAGGAAGGAAGGGAGGAAGGAAGGGAGGAAGGAAGAAAGAAAGAGGAAGAATAGAGTGCTGGAGATGGAAGAGTAATTGTGATTTTAAGTAGGGAGGTCAGCCCAACCTCACGGAGATGCTGAAACTTGGGCAAAGGTTTGAAGGAGGTGAGGTCAGAAAGACATCTAAGATATCTGTAGGAAGAGCACTCCAGGAAAAAGGTCCTGAGGTGGGAGTGTACCTGGCATGGTCAAGAGAGAGCAGGGAGGCCAGTGCAGCTGGAACAGAATGAGCAAGGAGGCATGTAGAAATAAGGTGATGCCTTTGGCTTCTACTTGAAGTGAAATGTGGAATCATTAGATGACTTGGAGTTACAATTTAAAGGGATCCTTTTGCTGTTACATAGTGAATAGATACTATAATGCATGGGTAAAACAAGGGAGACCAGGTGGGACCCTCGTACAGAAATTTCAAACTTAACTTGTGAAAAATTAAATTTTTAAATTTTCTCCCTTTCACCTGTTCTTCCCCAAAGACTTCCTTGCTTCAATAATTGGCTCTACCCAGAAATTAAGGCTAGCCATCTATGAGTTTCCTTCTTTTCTATCATCTGCTTCTCCCTAAATCCACACAAATCCCATCCCTAATCTGTGAGCTCCATTCCATTTCCAAGCAATCATTTCTGGTCAACAACAAAAGGTAGCAGCCAAGTCAAATAAGCTTCTGGCATTTGTGACAATTATTAGGGTCTCCTACACTGGAACCACCAAAGCTACAGGCACATGTCTTCTGGTGATTGGGGAAGTGTCCCTCACTCACTTAGGTAGAGATCCTCTTTCTTTGAATCCCCCAAGTCATTATCCTCCATCTATTCTCCAAAAAGTTAAAAAAAATTATTCAAATTTCTTCTATTTTATGAAAAGAAAAAATGCTGAGATGATCTTTTAAAATAATTCATTGTGGAAGAAACCACCAGAGCAATACAGAAATCAGAAGAAACAGCAATAAGATTTTCCATTTGGGGAAGGGAGAAAAACACAACTATGAAAGCATTCCTCTGCTTTTTTCTTTCTGCCACCCAAGTTCTATTTGAACTTGACAACGCCAAAGTAAACTTTTTTGCCTTGTTTGGAACTGCAAGGATTTTTCCATTCTTTTTTTCCCCAAAACCACAGCAGTCCTCTTCTATTATAGCTGGTTTTCTTAAACTTTTCACTGCAATCCCATTGGATTTCTCCCCTGCTTATTATCTAAAGAATGTACGTTGAGTACATATTTCAGTGCCAAAAGGAAATTTTCATTACGTTTTTTTAAAATCACTGATTACTACTTAGTGAAGTTGGAATGCTCCCAGATAAAGAATGATTCAGACATATTTTCATTTGGCGGGAACTATGCATCCATCCTTCTGTCGTCTGTACTGTGGAAGAGTTCATAGAAGGCAGTCTGAAGAACTGACAAGTTGCCTTATTAAATGGTGATTTCAATTTGCTTTATTTTATTGACTGTTTTGTTTCCTTAACATTTCTGCAATTTTTGCTCATGCAAGAGAAGAACATTACAGTGATTAAGAGTGTAGCAGTTCTAAAGCCAGCTGCTTAGGTTGAAATCCCAGCCTGACTACTTCTTAGCTGTGTGACCATGAGCTGTGTGACCACTTAACCTTTATTTCTCAGTTTCACCATCCTATTGATATAAGATTGAGATATGCCCAGCACATTCTAAGTACAATGTAAGTGCTAGCTACATCTAAGGGCTAGGTATACAATTGTTGCCAGGTATCAAGACTGACACCATCCTGCCCTGTAGAGCCTTCTAGCTGCAGGACTTAAGCAAATCACTTAACATAAGCCTTGGTTATTTGTCATCAAATGTCTGTCTCACAGGATCCTTATGGGAATCACGTGAGCTATGACAAGAAAATTACTTAAATAGGGTATGATGAATATTAAACATTCCATGTGAGCTAATGTTGTCCAGAAAGACAGGAAGGTAAGGAAACAGCCTAAGGGATGTACCCATTTTGACCAGAGTTTAGGGTGCTGTAGGAGTACCCACTAGGGCCTAGGCTATCTACATTGAGTCATGATAAATAAGGAGGAGCTAGCCAGAAAAAGAAGAAGAGGAAGAGAATTCCCAGAAGAGGAAACCAAAGAGCTTCACTGGTTTAAACAAACTAGAAGTTTAATGTAGTTAAGAATGGAATCTGGAAATGGCAAAATTTAAAAATGGAGTGGTAGGCAGAAATTGAGTTATAGTAGACCTTTTCAGCTATAGTTGCTCAGAGCTGTACTTGATTGTGAGAAATGGGAGAAACGGGAAGTCATGTAATGGACTTAAGCAGGGGAATGATAAAACCAGAATGGCATTTTAGAAAGGGCCCAATGGCTGCAGAACTTGAACTGGAATGGAGGGGGTCAAGGCTGGATGCAGGACTCTGCTGCTGGTTCTAGGTTCTAAACAAGGGCTGGAAGGCGGTGACCCGGACAAAGTCATGACAAGGCGATGGAGAGAACTGGCGGCCTTCCTCAGTTCTGCTGCTTTGATGAGGACTTCATGTCTTCACTTTGGAGTCTTCTTTCTTCCCATTCAGATGCCAATATGACCATTTATTTGGCTCACCTCCTCTCACCTACAGCAGCAAGGGGTATTACTTGTCCTCCTGAAACTTCCCCAAACATCCTGCCCGGGGCTGGGGGAGAGTTCACTATTGTTTGCTGGTTTGAGGGCTTATTGTCTCCCACAGAGAGCACAATTCTTAATCAAATATTGCTTGAGGCTTGTACCATTTGTTTTACATGCTGCCATCTGGAGCTGCCCCCAGATATGTCTTGTAATCCAGTGCCTCTGAGACGTCAAGGATGGCAGTTCCCATCTAGAAGTTAATGTTTACTTCACTGGGAGAAAGAACACAAGTACTTCTTCATAAAATAAAACAATGAGTGATAAGTTTCTTTACCACCTGACCATCCTTGACCCAAGTATTCCTTGGAAAGGACTTGGCTGTTGGTCAGCGGGGAGGGTGTACATAAACTCTTTCATGGAGCCCAACCCACCCTCATCACCTAATTACCATCAGAGTCCAGTGTGACTCATAATCCAATATTGAGGTTGTGGGTTGTGATAAAATAAATGAGCAATAAGTGTCTTATTCAAATAAAAAAAGAAATGCCATTTTATAAATGCCATTTCATTGGCCTCTCTGCTTTTCTCCTAAGCCCTTATGGTATTTGGGGTGGAAGGAGTTTTGTGGATTTTTCTATTGTCGTTTTTTTGCTCAATAGCGGCCCTGATCAGAATAGCCTCAAACAAAAATGTAAGTAAACAAGGTGAATTTTGACAACATTTTCCACATTTTACTACTCTTTGTATTCCCAGTCTTCAACGCCTTCACCTAATAGTCTCTTGAAAGCAGGAAAATAAATAAGCTAAATGACAATAATACTTTACCAGTAGTGTGTGTGTTTTAGGGTAAGGTGGACCTAGGCCCAGGGAAGCAAATGTGATCTCAGATTCAGAGGGTCCGAGGGACTTGCTGAAAAACATGAATTTAGGATCATGAAATTAACAGGAAGAAGTACAAGCCAGAACCGGTTCAGTTGAGATCAATGTCCAATCTGAGAGCCATTAACTTCCTTCCCTCCTCCCCTCTGGACACACCCTGTTCAACTTTACCGTTTAACTTCACAAACCTTCCAACAACCTGACTTCAGATCTTTAACAGCCACTGCTATCAATCCCATGGTATTTATGCAAAAATCCCTTCGCCAAAATTGAATTAAATCATATCATTCAAAACTGTGCCAACTCCAAAATAATAAACTTATAAATCTCTGTCTTGGAAAACAATACAAGTACCCAAATCTCAAACCTACACTTCAAGTTCACAGAGACTTCAGTCTCTACCTCTTTTCTCAATCTCAGCCATTCCTAGTTTTAGGGCCTCTCTAATCTAACTTGAATGCCATTCTCTCATTTATTGAACTAAATTTACTAGGTTTCTACTTTATGCTAGACATTGTTCTAGACCAGTCATTCTCTTCCTTGGTTGTATATACAGGAATCATTCAGAGACCTTTATTTTTTATTTTTTTTAATGTTTTCATTGATTTTTTTGAGTGAGAGAGAAAAGGAGAGGGAGAGAGAGAAACATGAATCAGCTGCCTCCTCCACGCCCCCTACTGGAGCCCATAACCCTGGCATGTGCCCTGACTGGAAAAAAAATGGTGGACCTCTCCGTGGGTGCATGGGATGGTGCTCAAAGAAATGAGCCACACTGTCCAGGGCCAGAGACCTTTAAGAAATACTGTGCCTGGTACCCACACAGAGATTCCAATTTAATTGGTTTACAGTGCATTTTAGGCATCAGGAATTTCAGAAGCTCTCCAGGTGATTCTAATCCTCTAAGGATCACTGCTCCAGACACTGGAGATACAGAAGTGAACAAGATAAATTAGTGAGAGCTCATATTAGAACAAATTCAAATTCTATCCCTCCTCTTATTACCAGCTCTCTGGATTCTCTTGTCAGACGATCCTTCTACTGTATTTGCTCTTCCAGGTCTTGCTTCTAGATGAAACCATCTAACCACTATCTCTTCTCAAGCACCCAGAGGTCCTGGCACAGCTATATTAAACATAGAACTCTGCTGATTAGTTTCATTATAAATTTATGAGCTTCATTCTCAGCGTGGCTCTCATTATTGGCACAGTGTTACTTATCTTTTGCAGGTCTCCTTTCTCATTTCTGATATCAGATATTTCTGATAGCAGAGTTTTTCCCTCTCTTAATACTCTATCAAGATCCTGCCTCTCTCTCTCCCAGCTGATAACTCAACCTCTAATTTAACAAAGAAAACAGTAGTCACAGTAGTGAACAACCTTAGCACTCCTTCTTTCCACCTTAACATTAAATATCTATTCTCTCCCTTATATCTTTAATTTCTCTTTATGGCCAGATCCTCCTCTACTCTCTATAAATGTGCTCAAGCATCTGCCTACTAAACCTGCTTAGAATTGTCTATTTTGTCTCCTTTCTTTCACTGACATGTATTTTAAAAGAATTCTCTACACTTGCAGCCTCCACATCCATTTCTCCACTTAGTCTTTCTGAATTTCGATTTGATTTCCACTGCTATCACTCTACAGCTGTGCTTTCCAAATTTTCCATGCCATGGCAACCAGAGAAAATTATTATATTTATTTGGCACCCTGTGGACAGCAATCAAGGTCACTCTAACCCCTCCTGACATGTCAGAAACTTAAGGGGCTTATTCTTCAGCTCACCTGCAATCATTCATAGCTCACCATCCACCTTGGCATGCCAGGTGGGAAGCTCTGCTCCACCAAAACTGCTCTGGCTAAGGACACCAGTGACCTCAATGACAAATGCAGTGTTTACTTCTCTGTCCTCATCTGTTCTATATCAGAGTTTATTGATCATGGGGCTTCTTTATTTAAAATGATCACAGTTTGTTCAAGGTAATGTGCCATTTGGCAGCCAGGAAGTAGGTGGAGATAAGAAGAGCAGGCTACTTTCCGTTCACTGTCTGCTTTATTAAGGCCCAGTTGTTTATTAGTAAGAGAACTCTGCCATCAATAGGCAATGTTTGGAGATCCATGGTGAGTTGAGGTGGCCAGAGAAGGTCATTTGCTACATGCAAAGAGCCCCAGAGTCTTAACTGACTACGCAGTTGGTAAATTGTAATACTTAAGGATCATTTTGTGTATTTATCCCCTATAATGTTTTCATAAATTAATTCTAAATAAGATCCTAGGCATGGATCATCTGCATTTTTCTGAGGAGAGGCCATTTAGAGAGTGTTTGCATTACAAACCTTAGGATGGCTTTTGTCCTGTGTGTGGTTTAACTTGGGATTGTCCAAGGCAAACCTCATAACTGCTTCCCTTCCCTTCATGTTGGCTTCTCTTTTTCTCCTAGTTGGCACTTACCAAAAGGTGAGGTTTGGCCTGACAAAAAGAGCATTTTTTTCCCACCAAAATAAGAGGGAATGAATGTTAACAACATGCCTACATTTAAGCTGTATAGTAGTTTGGAGGGGGTTTGAGAGAGTGACTGGTTAAGCTAAATTTTGAGGTCACTGATCTCTTCAATTTGCTTTATTATCATTATTTCCAACCGAGCTGCAGATGCTGAAGTTCACTGCCTTAGAAATACCTTATCATAAACCCACCTGTAATGGACTCCCAAAACTCTGGGGATGGGATGGCTATTCTCCATTTGCCATTCTAGGTCCATTCTGACCCTACTCAGCCCTGTTCTATAGGACACTGAATCGTTACCTCCGCTATCATCTGGGTTTCCTTCCCCCATCAGCTTCGAGTTAAGGTCAGTTGTCAGCAGGAAATCTGAGGGCAGGAGGAGAGAGGTCAGAATCATTGTTCTTCTCACTCTCTCCGCTATTGCTGCATTCCTCCACCTAAGGCCATGGCTCCTTTCTGGCAGCTTCTTTTCCATAGTGCTAGTTCCCATCTGGCCCTGGAAACACCTTTCTTTTTCCCCTTCCCCCTTCAGGCCTAGCTTCCCAGTATCCCTGGGTGCTTCACCATTCGTGTGTGTGTGTGTGTGTGTGTGTGTGTGTGTGTGTGTGTGTGTGTTGGGGGGAGTTATTTGATAGTTATCGCATCACTGTATGCTGTTCACCATTCTTGTTGTATCTTGTACTAGCCTCTCTGACTAGACTCTTTATAAGTAGTCCCTTCATTAAACTCTTTTTAGTTAAACTCTGAGGGAGGATCCTTCTAGTTGTAGATGGGATGCTGTCCAATTCATGAATCACTTAAGAAAACCAATTAGATCTTAAAAACAACAACAAAACACACACACACATACACATCTCTGGGTATGCCATCTTTTTCTTGCTAAGACCTTATCTATATGAGTAAATGGATGTGTAGCCATATGCTTATGGTCCAGCATTTCAGTAAAAATAATTACTATTATAATTCTATGTTTTCCTCTTAACTTTTTCCATTTATTTAGCAATCTACAACTTACATTATCTAGCATGTTTCAAAGGGTGTTATCCTAGGGATAAAGGGGCAGTGGGAAGAAGCCAACCCGTTGACACTGATAGACTCAACTAAAGTGGCTTCTAAGCAGATTGGCATATTGTCCATTAGTTGGATTGAAAAACCTTTGAAAACAAATGTAAAATAAGTACATTATGTTTTAAGTTAATTCCAGATGAAATATGATCACATTATAAGAGTATAATTGTAATGCCTTTATTATATTTTCCCAACTGTATTAAGAATACTTTGAAGACAGGGCTATATGCTACCTCTTTGTCTCCCTTAAAAAATTCAGCACAAAGTAGGTAGCACTTGAGAAAGTTTAAAGGATAGATGGACTTAATATGGGTGAAAAGTATAATTAATCAAATTCAGTTAGCACCATGTTGATAAGTGGAGAAACCTAGAATGTATACAATAAACATAAGATAAATTCTTCCCTTCAACTGTAATGAGAAGAAAAGTAAATATAACAAATGAAACCATACCAGAGGAAGAGAGGGTTAAAAAGACAAGATTAATCCTATATAATAAAAGCCTAATATGCTAAGTGTCTGGTCGTCCATTCAACCAATCAAAATGTAATATGCTAATGATATGCTAAGGCCGCTCAACTGTTCACTATGACATGCACTGACCACCAAGGGGCAGACAGTCAGTCGACAGGTTGACCAGTCACTATGATGTGCACTGACCACCAGAGGATGATGCTCTGACCAGTAGGTTAGCTTGCTGCTGGGATCTGGCCGATTGGGACTGAGAGAGATAGGCTGGATATCCTTGGAGCCCTCCCGTAGTCCCTCCCCAGCTGGCTAACATCCTGCATATGTGCACAGGTGGGGGCTGGTCATCCCCTAACCACTCCCCTGCCAGCCTGATTGATGCCTAACTGTTCCCCTTCCAGCCTGGTCACCCCTAACTGTCTTCCCCTGATTGGGGGCTGGCTGGTTTGCCATGAAGGGTGTCCCAGATCAGGGTGGGGGTTCCCCGGCCCCAATTGTGGGTGGGAGGTAATTAACTAAAGACCATCCTATATAATAAAAGGCTAATATGCAAATCTACCAAATGGCGGAACGACTGGTCACTATGACATGGACTGACCACCAGGGAGCAGACGCTCAATGCAGAAGCTGCCCCCTGGAGGTCAGTGCACTCCCACAGGGGAGGCGCCGCTCAGCCAGAAGCCCGGCTCTCGGCTGGCAAGCACAGCAGCAGTGGTGGGAGCCTCTCCTACCTCTGTAGCAGTGCTAAGTATGTCTGACTGCCGGCATAGACCCCCCCCCCCCCCGAGTGCACGAATTTTGTGAACCAGGCCTCTAGTCTATCCTATATAATAAAAGAGAAACATGCAAATTGACCGAACCTCTGCTACACCCAAAGCCACACCCACCAGCCAATCAGGAGCAAGTATGCAAATTAACCCAACAAATATGGTGGTAGCCACAGAGCTGGAGAGAGCAGGAGGCTTGGGTTGCCCCCGATGGTGGAGGAAGCCAAGCTTTCCGCACACCCTGGCCTGTCCTGGCCTCTGCTCAAGGCTACAAAGTTTCAATTATAGAAGATAAATAAATCCCAGATACCAGGGCCTCTGCTTGGGTCGCTGGGGGGCATGGCTGGCCTGCAAACCACCACAGGCCCCTCGCCTAGGCTGCCCCACGCCCCAAGGGAACCCCCACCCTGATCCGGGACACCCTTCAGGGCAAACCATCTGGCCCCCACCAGTGCAGCAGGCCTCTATCCTATCTAATAAAAGAGTAATATGCAGATTGACCATCACTCCAACACACAAGATGGCTGTCCCCATGTGGTCAAAGATCCTGCCCCCATGTGGACACAAGATGGCCACCACAAGATGACCAGCAGGAGAGGGCAGTTGGGAGGGACCGGGCCTGCAAAGGAGGGCAGTTGTGGGTGATCAGGCCAGCAGGGGAGGGCAGTTGGGAGGGACCAGGCCTGCAAGGGAGGGCAGTTAGGGGTGACCAGGCTGGCAGAGGAGGGAAGTTGGGGGGGGACCGGGCCCGCAGTGGAGGGCAATTGGGTGGGGGGCACGGCCGGAAGTCCCCTGTCAAGCCCCACCTGGTGGGGGGCGCGGCCTGAGGTCCCCTAGCCCAGCGTCAGGATGGGAAGCGCACCTTGAGGTCCCCTGTCAAGCCCTATGGGGGCAGGGGAGGGCATAGCCTCAGGTCCCTGCTGATTGCTCGTTAAGGCTCCTTATGGGAACTTGGCTTCAGTTGTGGGTGCAGCCATCTTTGTGATGGAGTGATGGTCAATTAGCATATTCCCTCTTTATTAGATAGGATAGGATGGATAAAAAAGGTCAAGGGCAAGAGAATGAAGAATGTCAGGTTGGGTGAGTGCATGTTGGGGGGTGATGTCAAGAAGTTATGTAGAAGACAATCTTAAAAGCATGAAAGAAAATAGAAAATGATTTTAAAAATTATTATAGGCAAACACTTTCTGCTGAATATTAAGACATTTGATATTAAATACTGAATGCAGACTAAGGAGTCATTTAAATTTAATTTAAGAGGAAGTTGTAAAAATAGTAATGAGTTAATGATATATGAAAGTGCTGTGGATTCTTTTCAGTAACAACATTGGTATAAAAGCTAGGAGTTATTTATGTTGAATTTGTAGACTGGCTATATAATATATACTTCAATGGCCACTGTCTGAAAACACACCTAAGATGAGAAGGGTTAAAGAAACTGAGAAGTCAAAGGTTTTCGTCTATTACTACTTATCTCCTATGTCTCTTCATCCCTGACTATATTTAACTACCAGGAAGCTGTAGAGATGATTGCTGCAGTATTTATTACATGTTTGATGCTGTTGACCGGATACTTTCATATAGAAAGCATAACACTGTACAATTATTACCTTCATTTTATTATAAAAACAGCATGGATCAACAGGCAGACTTTGTACCTTTCTTGTTAGACATTTTAGTTTCAACTAATGGCTGAAAAGTCAGGACTGCATAAAGTTAGCATGTCCTCCTACAATATCATCCTTCACATTTTAAATTAGAAAAAATAGTCTGTTTTAATTTTCAATTCAAGCCCCATCCTTTTAAGAAGGGCCAGTTTGAGTTAGGGGATATAATCACCTACAGTGCCCTAATAACTTGTGTGGCAGAGGATGTGTGTGTGTGCGCACATTGGAACTGGAATGAACCAGGGGAAACAATTGGAGAGGAAGCCAATGAAGAAAGTGAGTACAGCCTGGGACGCTAGCAGGCTGTCCAGATGTGTCCTATAGGGGAGTCACTTTCCTGGTTGTGGACACCAGTCTGTGAACTCTGGCCTCTAGTTTATTTGGTAGGCTTAACATTCAACTGTGCTAGAATGGCAAGGTGACTGGCCTAGAGACCAACTCACAAGAATTACAGTCACAGAACACTTTAAACATCAGCGTATAACTCTTAAGCTCATTAGTGAATTCTATTTCTCTAGACTAAATTCCATGTGAGACCAGTGACTATCAAAGAAGAAAGGAGGTTGGGAGTGAGATGGTGGGGGATGACCTTCCCTATTGAGAAGGATTCTCAGTCTTTCTGGGGAAGCTGTTTAAAGCTACTTAAGTTCCCTCTATCCTGCCCAACCCTAGACAGCCTTGAAATTCTGATAGTCCGTTCCAAGATGCCATGGTCCTTGATTGAAAATTGTGGCTAATACTGTATATCATTAGGAAGGCTGTAATTTGCTTAACTATACATATATATATGTAAAGAATCATTGCCTTTTCCAAATTTTTCTCAACATAAGAATAGTCTCAGTCAATTAAGTGGTATCTGGAATTCCTCCCCTAGATTCATGTGAGCCTCACATGATGATGATTCTTATGAAACTGGCAAGTTTGGGCAATGCTGCTCCAGGCAACTCTATATAGAAATGAAATCAGTGTTGTCATGCAGGCGTCCTTTTTGCTGCTGCTGAATTTTCCAAGTTGCCTGTTCCCACTACCCTCCAGGGGACTCTCAGGACTTTATCTGCTGTTTCCCATATGGACCCAACACAACCCTTTATGTGGAAGCGAGGGTCATACAGTAAAAATAATGTCAATCTTAGCCAGTCAAGCATATACACAGAACCCCAGAGGTTAAACCAGCCCTTACTTCTGGTTTAATTATATTTCAACCCATCAGATTCCCCCCGAGTGATGGATATTTGGTACTGCTCTCTATCGCCCAGTCTGTTTACTCCCTTTCCACTCCTGCTCCACAATAGCTGTGTACTATCCTAACAGGCCATGGTTTCCTCTCTTGATCAGTAGAGGTTACTATTTTTTGGATCCTGAGGAAGGAAAAGGGGAGGAGCAGAAATCCTCATAGTTGATGACTCTGAGTGGAACAGCTAATATAAAATGAGACCATTTCCACTAAGATTAACCTCCTCTTGACATATCTCCTGAACTTGATTACACTAAAAATGTATGTCTCCACTCCAGCCTTACACAAGACCACTTTCTATTACCCAGCTTTAGAAAAGGGTCAGGTTGTCAGATCCAGAAATGATAAGGGGTGGGGTTAGGAAGAAAACCATCCCCCACCTCAGATGCCTATTCCATCTCCATACACTTATTTCCATAATATTCTGTGATTTATTTTCCCTGATCTCCCTGAATCTACCCATTGCTCCCTAACCCTTCTCATGTATCCTCTAAAATCTCTACTTTATGATCACCAACTCTCCAATATGTTCAGTCATTACTTGGAATATCCTCCCCATCGCCTTTTTTTTTTTTTTTTTTTTTTTTGAGCCTTAACTGAAATCTGGGAACATACCTTCTCTGCAGCCTGTCAAGGGTGTCTGATTACCTTCTCACACTCTGTACCTTGGAGTTGAAAGATAAAGTCTGTGTCCCTTTGATTTCTAGACTTCTGAACTGAGGTGATGCCTGGCTTTAGGGAAAGGCCCCAATCCTTTGAGGCCTTCATGTCGTCTATACCCGTGGTTGGCAAACTGCGGCTCGCGAGCCACATGCGGCTCTTTGGTCCCTTGAGTGTGGCTCTTCCACAAAATACCATGGCCTGGGCGAGTCTATTTTGAAGAAGTGGCATTAGAAGAAGTTTAAGTTTAAAAAATTTGGCTCTCAAAAGAAATTTCAATCGTTGTACTGTTGATATTTGGCTCTGTTGACTAATGAGTTTGCCGACCACTGGTCTATACCATCTTCTTCCTCTCCTTTTCCCAACATATTATTGTTTGACACCTGATTTACAGTCTTCTCTACCTCTGGTCTGGCCATCATTCTGGTAACTTCAGCATCCCTGAGAATTGCTCTTCTGATGTGCTCAACTCTGAAGTGACATCTTTCTCTTCTCCTCCTTCCTTCCACTTCACTCATCCACTCACAGCCACATTCCAAGGCCTTGCCATTGGCCCAGACTGCTCAGACACATAGTTCACCACCCAATCTCTTATGCTTCCAAATTCTCCCACCTAGTATACCTCAGTCTCTAGGCCATTGGTCTTTGTACTCTTCTTTGATCCATTGGCTTCATTCTCTCTTTTCTTCTCTCCCTGACCATCTTTTATTCCCAAGTCCATTGCTTTATTGACACTATTCCAGACTTACTCCCTCCTTTGCCTAAGTATCCCATCCACTACCTTCATTCTCTGTGTCATGCCCAAGTAGCTGAGTGCTGCTGGACAAAGACACTCTAGGGACCACTGTGGTCCCGAATTCAACTAAGTCTTTAATGCCATCTGTCAGATTTATGAAGTTTCTTTAGTCAGTTCATGTTCTTACTCTCCAGGTGGCTACTTCAAACTGCTTCCATTCTTTGTAAAACCTCCCACCTGTTCCACTTTATACTCAGTGGATGATATCCCCTGTGGTCAGCAAAATGGGCCCCCAAACATGTCCACACCCTAAGCCAGCCGTGGGCAAACTACGGCCCGCGGGCCGGATCCGGCTGTTCTATCCGGTTCTCTTGCTCTCCCCTCCGCTCCTTTACTTTGAATTTATATTAGTTTACACAAACACTCCATCCATGCTTTTGTTCCGGCCCTCCGGTCCAGTTTAAGAACCCATTGTGGCCCTCGAGTCAAAAAGTTTGCCCACCCCTGCCCTAATCCCTGGAACCTGTGAATACATTACATTACAAAAGGACTTTGCAGATGTAATTAAGATTATGGACCTTAATATAGAAAGAGCAGTTGGATTACCCAGGTGGGCGCAATTTAGTTATATGAGTCTTTAAAAACAGATACGTTTCTCCAGCTGAGGCAGATAGGAAGCAGAGGAAGTCAGAGAGATTTCATATGAGAAGGATTCAACACACTGTTGCTGGCTCTGGGACAGATGCCTCTAGCTGCTAAGGGTGGCCCATAGCTGATAGCCAGTAGGGAAACAGAGGCCTTGATTCTGCCACTGGAGGGAAGTAGATTCTGCTGACAACCTGAATGAGTTTGGAAGCTTGCTAGAACTTGCTGATAAGAGCCTCACTAGCCTACACCCTGATGTCAGCCTTGTGAAACCCGGAACTGAGAAGCCAACAAAAAAGTCTGTAGGAATTCTGACCTGCAGAACTTTGAGATAATACATTTGTGTTGTTTTCAATTAGTGCGTTTTCTTTTAAACATATATTTTATTGATTTTTTACAGAGAAGGGTTAGAAACATCTGATCAGCTGCCTCCTGCACACCTCCTACTGGGGATGTGCCCACAACCAAGGTACATGCCCTTGACCTCGAACCTGAGACCCTTCAGTCTGAAGGCCAACACTCTATCCACTGAGCCAAACCAGTTAGGTTAGGGAAGTGGTCAGCAAACTCATTAGTCAACAGAGCCAAATATCAACAGTACAACAATTGAAATTTCTTTTGAGTGCCAAATTTTTTAAACTTAAACTTCTAATGCCACTTCTTCAAAATAGACTTGCTTAGGCCGTGGTATTTTGTGGAAGAGCCACACTCAAGGGGCCAAAGAGCCGCATGTGGCTCACGAGCCACAGTTTGCCGACCATGGGGTTAGGGCATCAATTAGTACGTGTTTGATCATTTGTTACAGCAGCAATAGAAAAGTAATTCTAACTCACAGAAAAATGGAAGCATCAGAAGGAATGATTTCAACGTTATGCAAGCAGTCCACAAACATAACTGCATCACTGCCATGCTTTTCTTGTTCTCTTCTTCCCTCTTGTTTTTGTTTGTTTGTTTTTTGTTTTTGTTTTTTTTTTAGGAGCTGTTCCTTCTCCTCTCTCTGGCCATTTTTTTTCCCATGTGTGTTCTGGATACCATCTCCTCCTGACTTCTCCTGAACCATGACTATCTATTATCCTCCCCATTGTCTCTCTCTTCATCTTCTTTACTGATTCCTTCCCATCAGCATTCAATCAATTGTAGAACATTTTTATCACTACAGTACCCTGTGCCCATTAGCACTCACTCCTCATTTCCCACCAACCCAAATTGTATTTTGTGAACTTATTCTGGTATTACTTTAGCATCCCTTATAAGTCAGCACTTTCAGAAGCCAATTCACTGGCCCCCTGCTGAGCTCTCCCATGGCTCACTCCATTAGGATTCTGCTCCACCATAGCATAGCCAAACTCCCTCTGGTTAAGGTCAACAAAGACCTCCATGTCACCAAATCCACAGGACTTTTTCAGTCGTTATTTTATTTGCTCTCTCAGGAGCATTTGATAGAAATGGCCATTCCACTTTTCTCAAAACTCCTTTTTCTTGGTTTCCTTGACACTACGTTCTCCTGGTTTTCTTCCTATCTCTCTAGTTATGTATTTTCATATCTTCAGCATTCTCCTTTACCAAACCTGTAATGTTGGGCTCTCTCTTGGACCTCTCCTCTTCTCTCTCTGTAGCCTTCTCATTTTTTTATGGCTTCCTTATCACCTACATACTGATTATTCTCAAATTTATAACACTAGTTCATGCCTCTTTTCTGAGTTCCAGGCTAATACCATCAGCTGTCCACTTGACATCTCCATTTATTCATCACACTGTCAAACACATCATGTTTAAAACTCATCATCTTCCTCCACAAACCTATTCCTATCTTGGCATTCCCTGTATTGCTTGGTAAAAGGCAGCACCATCCACCAAAAGTGCTCAAGTAAGAAAGAAAAAAAGTAGGAATTATTTTGGCTTCATTCCCATATCTAATTGATCTTCAAATACTATCCATTATACTTGAAATCCATCCACTCTGCTTCTTACTTTCCCATCACCACTCTCCTAACCTAGACCACTGTCATCTTGTACCTGGACTGCTGCAAAGCTACCTGTTACTCTCCCTACACCCTCCCCATCTTGCTCTAGTACAGAAGTATGGGCAATAATAATAATAAAATGTGTCATATAGTTTACTTTCCTGAATACCCCCAAAACTTTTTGTTTAATTAGAACATCTGTATACATAGTATAGTAGTACTAACTATAAAAAAGCCTAAGAGTTTTCATTAATAAAATATAAAAATATTATACTAAAATGCTCCCAAATTAATAATTGGGCTACCAGATTTCAGACTATGTTCTATTACACACAGATACACAAGCACATACATTTTTTTGGCACACCATGGAGCCACTGATATAATAATTGTGAGGAAAGAGTACGTGAGATTGTGTTAATTAAAAAAAAAAATCAGAAGCCCTGGCTGGGTAGCTCAGTTGGTTAGAGTTCATCCCAATACACCAAGATTATACGTTCAATCCCCAGTCAGGGCACACATAAGAAGCAACCAATGAATGCATAAATAAGTGAAACAACAAATCAATGTCTCTTTCTATCTCTCCCCTTTCCTCCCCCCCTAAATCAATGAATAAAAAAATGTTTAGAAATCAGAATAAGAATCATATGTATGATGTTGAAATTATGTTAACCAGTAGAAATCTAAAGAATGCAGAAGAGACAACAAAATGTTAACAGTGGTCCCCCCCACAACTTATTTTCCAATTGCTCTACAATATGGCACTATTACCTTATCTTTTTAATAGATAATAAAAGTTTTTTAAACTAAAAAAGTAAGATCATTATTACATCAGTGTAGATGATACAATTTAGGGAATGATGGTCAAAAGTATGAACTCTGGGACCAGAAAGTCCTGATTTTATACCTTGACGATGCCCCTTACTTGAGTATGATCTCGGGGTATTGGCAAACTCTTATCTTTGGTTATCTCATATGTTGAGGAGGAGGGCTTTATGAGTACCTACCTCAGAAGGTCACTGAAAGGATTAAATGAGATAATATAGGGGAAATCAATTGGCATAGTCCCTGGCATACACAAAGTACTCACTAAATGGTATATCTTGGCTCATTGGATGGGCCTGGCACAGGGCGAATATCTGAAACCCTGAATCCACAAGGTGAGCAGCCTTAATCTCTAGTTGTTCTGGGTGTTGTCTCTCCAACTAGACAGTAAGCGCACCTATGGCATATACTCATTGTTCTGCTACCTTCTAAGTTCCATTATTGCTTGGGTGGTTGTTTTTTATTATGAAAGTAGTGCAGGCTCATTGAAAAGTAGTCAAGAAATACAGGTTTCCCCCTCACACTTGGCCCTTCTATATTTCATGCCAAGAGGTACTAGTTTGGGTATGTATTTTTCAGAGGGGAGTGGTGTTTGTGTCACAAAAATGGTGTGTGTTTGTGTGTGTGTGTGTGTGTTTTCTTTCTGCTTATATTTTTTCACTTAACAAAGACAGTTTTCTAAGTTAGAGCCTACGGAACTATTTTATTCTTTTCTTTAAATTGCATACAGAGAATCTTATAACATGGAGACACTTCACCATTGGTTTGTTCTTTAAGGCTTGTTCATGTGTTTATTTCACTCAGTAAATACATGCCAGGCATCATGCTAAACCCTGGGAAAATTGTAACTAATGCTGCAATAAAATCCTTATGCAATTTTTTTTTAAAAAAGCAAACTTTCCCATTGCTGAGACATATGTTTAGAAGATGTACATTGTGATTCTTAGATAAACAATGTGGGCACAATATTTGTTGTCTGAGTGAATGACTTAGGTACATCCAGAGTAGGAGTTATTATAAAAGGAGATAGAGTCTATATATATAATATATATTTACATGTGTATATTTATTATATATGTATACATATATATATTTCCTAACTTAGTCAATACGTCTTATCAAACTAAATGAATATCCATAAAACTTAATTTACAGTATGCAATAATATAGTGGGAAAAAATGACAAGAACACACCTGACAGCCCTTTCTCTCCCTTAGAGCATTCAGCATTATTATTTTTGGAAGGTGACTAATCAGGGACTTAGTAAACTTTGATGCGTTGTAAGGACAAAAAGGTGCAGTTAAAAAGAAAAGGAAAGAAATTACCTCTCTGTGTGCAATGGAAAAGTCACTATTTTTCAAAATAGAAATTAAGATGAATAATTTACTTTCTCATATGTTGATAATGAGTAAATGGAAAAACTTCACACAACACAATCACAATTATAGTCTTACTAGTGACCCGGTGCACGGATTTGTGCACGGATTTGTGCACATTGAAAGAAAATTAATTAGAAGGTGGCTGGCAGGTAGAAACTGGGCAAGATGGCCAGACATGCCCTAGAGCCAACCTTCCACAGTCCCTCCCTGGCTTCTGTGGAGTGAGCGGGGTCCCTCCCAAAGGTGGGGTCCCTTGGTCTGGCCTGTGGGGATCAGGCCAAAACCGGCTCTCCTACATCCCCCGAGGGGTCCTGGAGTGAGAGAGGGCATTCTGCAAAGTTGCTGTTGTACAGGGTGTGAAACGCAAATGCAAGTGTGTGTTAAACCAGATTCGGGGCTGATAGTGCCCCAGCAACAACATAACCCAAGGCCAAAGGTGGAATCACGCAGCCCCGTGAGGAATCAGGCTCCCTCCTCTGTGGTTTCGGGGTGCGTCATCCAAGGCCCACCACTGCCAATTCATTGCAGCTTGGCAGCTCCTGTGTTGAGCATCTGCCCCCTGGTGGTCAGTGTGCATCATAGCGACTGGTCGGACGGTTGGACACTTGGCATATTAGCCTTTTACATATATAGATATTTATTGGAGGATATTTAAGTGGTATAATAAAATGACCTAATTATTTATTTTACAACTAGAGGCTCGGTGCATGAAATTTGTGTGGGGGGTGAGGGGATGTCACTCAGCCCAGCCTGCACCCTCTGCAATCTGGGACCCCGTGAGGGATGTCCAACTGCCCGTTTAGGCCTGATCCCACTGGGACTCACAATCCAGGACTACTGGTTCCCAACTGCTCGCCTTCCTACCTTCCTGATAGCCCCTAACCACTTCTACCTGCCAGTCTAATCACCCCCAACCACTCCCCTGCCAGCCTGATCGACGCCTAACTGCTCCCCTGCTGGTCCAATTGCCCCTAACTGCCCTCTCCTGCTGGCCTGGTCACCCCTAATTGCCCTCCCCTGCCAGCCTGGTCACCCCCAACTGCCCTCCCCTGCAGGCCTAGTTGCCCCCAACTGCCCTCCCCTGCAGGCCTGGTCACCCACAATTGCCCACCCTGGCAGGCCCGGTCACCCTTAACTGCCCTCCCCTGCAGGCCCGGTCCCCCACAACTGCCCTCCTCTGCAGGCCCGGTCTCCCCGAACTGCCCTCCTCTGCAGGCCCGGTCACCCACAATTGCCCTCCCCTGCAGGCCTGGTCACCCCTAACTGCCCTCCCCTGCAGGCCTGGTCACCCCTAACTGTCCTCCCCTGCAGACCTGGTCGCCCCTAACTGCCCTCCCCTGCAGGCCTGGTCACCCCTAACTTTCCTCCCCTGCAGGCTTGGTTCCCCCCAGTTGCCCTCCACTGCAGGCCCAGTCCCCCCCAACTTCCCTCCTCTGCCAGCCTTGTCACCCCTAACTGCCCTCCCCTACAGGCTTGATTGCCCCCAACTGCCCTCCCTTTCAGGCCTGGTCCCTCCAACTGCCCTCCCCTGCTGGCCTGATCACCCACAACTGCCCTCCTTTGCAGGCCCAAAGCCCACAACATTATTTTTAAAGATCTGTAGAAAATCTTATTCAGACATAATGTCCAAATTTTGGGCCATAAAGTAGGAAGTATGTGGGATGTTCACCCACAATTTTCTGTGTCTGCACATTCGAATCTAGTTCCTGGGTGGTATAGACAGGACACCCAAGCTTCTGCTTAGATCTATGATTGTCTGTAAAAATTGTTGGTTCAAATTTCCATTTACTTTGCATCCTAGCAAACCAATCCATTTGCTATTGCCTTCTGGGCAAAATGCCTGGGCTTTGTAAAATTAAAAATGAACTATTGAAAAGAAAAAATAGACCCAAGGAAAATAAATATCAATTGTTGGTGTTCTTTATTGAGTGCATTTTCCACAACAATGATATGGAACCTTTGGTTAATTTCAGGAGCATTTTGATTTGGGGGAGACTGCTCTAGTAACATCTCACAGTTGTCTGTTTCAGGACTGCCCAGTATGTTTTTATTCTGCTGCCATTGTGTTTAATTGCCATAGACAAATGATTGTTTACCCACATTACTTCTGCAAGAGGCATCCAGAGATGCCTTGGGATTGTTTTTGTTGATGATATGGAATCACCCATAAGCCAGTGTAAATCCTAAACATAATTACCCTGTCCCCAGGTAGAAATTAACTAAAAACATTTCTGTCAATTAAATTCAATAAAGATTTGGCCAAATTCCCTCGGATTCATCGTAGTTAGAATTTCTGAGGCTGCCATCCTTTACTTTGAAAACGGCCCAGCAGGTGTATGAATAGCAACACAGAAATGTAGAGCCCTGACCATTTTTTAAGAAGGCAACACCCCTTCTAAAAACATAATTAATGAGCTCATCAAAGAAACCACACATGATGACCTTGTGCCCCCAAAGCTGCGGGAAGTGCAGTGTTCAGTTGAGCAAAGAAAGATTCTTTCACTGTTTATTTTGGTTACGGTTTCTTATCTTGAACGAGAAGTGAATCAATTAGCAGGACAAATGACACGGTGGTTAGTCACTGAAGGGAAAGTATTATTAGCTTCATTAACCCGGAGCACCCTTCCAGCTCGCACCTAGAGTTGCCACTGTACGGACTGATGACTAATCCCTACCAGGCAACACTGCGAGTTTTGGACACTCACCTCTGAGACTTAGGCCAACCGCTGGTGCCCGCAAGCCCACTCGCTTCCACGTCCGGAAGCAGTTCCTGAATTAGGCGAGGTGCGGGGGTGGGGGATCCCTTCCCAGCCGCACCCTTGAAAGTTACTGGGAGTGACACCTAAGCAAACAACTTTCCCAGATTGATCTCAGTCGCTGGTCAAGGAGGTCTGCTCTGGGCGCTCAGCCTCTCCGCGCAGAGCCAATCGGCTCTTCCAGCCAAGCCCCTCCTCCTCTGCACCTTTAATGGCTGGGAAAGGGAGGGTCGGCCTGGGTTCTCTTCTTAAGAAGTCGCACCGGTTTGTCGAGCTCCGCTCAGCGCCTCTAGCCACAGCTGCGGGAGCCTGCACCACCGCCCGCGGCCGCGGTGAGTCACTGTTTGGAAATGAGGGGGCGGGCGCGGGTGTGAGAGAATGAATGATGTCAGGAGCGCGCAAGGCGGCGGGCGGGGAGAGCGGGCCGCGGCCGCGGTAAACAGCCAGCGCCGCGCCGGGCCCAGTGGGGCGGGGATTCCCCGCCCAGCGCGCACGGAGCCGCCCGAGCCCCGTTGGTGCTGCAGCGCTGCCGGGAGCGGCCTGGGGGCGGCGGCCGTGGGAGGGACCGGAGAACAGCTTCCCTCGCGGGACCGCGGCGCGAGAGGGCGAGACGCGGTGCAAACTTTCTAGCGGCTTCGGCTTGGGGGTGGCTGCGGCAGCGGGCTTCGTCCGCTAGCAGATCCTCCGCGGGGCGCTTGAGCCTTTGGAGGGGCGCAGGTAAGGAGCGCCTGGAGGGGCTGGGAAGGAGGATGGGGTGGGGAGCCGCGCGCCCTGCGAAGCGCGAGGAGCGGGGAGGTGGACTAACCAGAGACGTGGTTCCAATTCGGCCCCCACGCACGCCACCCCAGGGCATCCTTTCTTGATTTTGCCAGCTAGAGGATGGATGTGTGGCTTGTTTCTTTGCTTTGAGCATTCAACTCATTCATTTGCAACCATTTCGGGTAACTCGGTCCTGTCGTTGAAAGGACACTTAAATCATAGGTTGTCCAGAGACACTCCGGAGGTCAAGGCTGAATTCAGATGGTGAAGGAGGGACTGACTCTTTCTTTTTGAGAGGCACTTGCTGATGATACGTGGACAGTAATGACCCTGCTCTGGGCAGCCCACGCTGAAACCTTTCAACGTTTGGCGGACCCCTTAAGGAAAGATTTGGTTTCTCAGCGCAAATAGGTGGAAGGGAACTGTCTATCTTTCTGAGATATGGATAATTGTTAATAACCCGCGGCTACGTCTTGAAATAACTGGTGTCAAGTCCTGTAATCTTTTATTTATCAATCTTTGTCATTCTTCTATTTTATCGTGCCTGCTCTGATATGACCTTAAAATCATTTTGACATGCATTTTAAATTGCCCTAGAGATCTGTTTAGTGTCTCTAGGTTAGGTGTGCATTTTGAATTTAAACTTAACTTTTCAAATCCTTGCTTCACGCCTCCTCCCATCTGTTAATCGTGGGTTCTCAGTTACTTAAACACTCTGATCTAGTAACATGGGACTATAAGGACTTCCGAGCACTTGAGGACTATAGTGCAAAGGAGCTATAATGTCTGGCACAAAGGTGACCTCAACAAATTACTGTTTATGTATAAATAAGAGGATGTTCCAGTGGGCTCAGGTAGTAACCAATTAATTTCCACAAAATTTTCTACGTATAAAGCTGGTAGACTGAGGTTTGTATGTGCAATCCTTTGGCAGGTTCCTAGAATGTCTGCATTCTGAGTGTGTATACCAAGACGGTCAACATTTCGGTGTAAATACCTGAAAGGTGTTAAGGGAACTGCCATTTAGTGTTTAAACAAAGTCAGAGCAGTGGCTGGAAGTGAAAACCTGGAATTTGGAGGAAGGCTGCATGTGTGGAAAACTCTCAAACTTTATCCTTCACCTTTAAAAAAATATAAGCTGTGCAAAATTTCCTTTTTATAGCCCTTCCCTTGGTTCGATGATAGCCTTGCTTCCCAATAGTCTTCTGGTTGAAGTATTTTTTCATGAGTTAATATTTAATTTGGTTTCTTTCGTTTCGTTTTTAAGTAAAGCTGGTTGACATAGGAACCTGGAGATATCCTGTCCTTAGTTTCTCTTCTTGCAGAATCTCATAAAAGCCCTGGGAAATATTTGGAAGAAGCTTCAGCACTTGCTCAGGTTATTGAAAACATTTGTTCTTCTGATATCTACAACTTTTAGGGTCAAAGGTCACAGGTGGCCTTGTAGAGAGATCTTGAGCAGTGGCATCCAGAAACCTGAGGTTAACTAGGTGTAACTTACTTGCTGAATTACTTTGAATGAGTTACTCAAACTCTCTGGGATTCTTGTGGGACTTTAAAAAAATTGTACAGGGAAAAATGGAAATAATCTTATATCCATTAAAATAGACAATGGAATACAAGTAAGAACTTTTTCTTTTTAAAGAAGTGATACTTTGAAGTGAGATGTTTTCTCTGTGTGTGTGTGTGTGTTTAAGGAACAATTACTAAGAATTCTAGACAGTTTCAAACTAAAGATAGCCTACCTATCCTTTTTTAAAAATACATTTTTATTTATTTTTAGAGAGGGAGAAAGAGATAGAAACATCAATGATGAGAGAGAATCATTGATAAGTTGCCTTCTGTACTCCCCCCATTGGGGATTGAACCTTCAAGGAGGGCAAGTGCCCTGACCAGGAATCAAACTGGTTCATAGGTTGACACTCAATCACTGAGCCACGCTGGCTGGTCAAGTCTACCTATCTTTATCCAATTCTCATATGGGGGAATTGAAGCCTCTATCCTGAACTACTGCTATCAGACATTTATTCTATTCATCCAGTTGGTGAACATTTAGTGAGCAACTACCATTCCAGTCACTATGCTAGGCACTGTTGATGCTAAGTGCACTTACTGTCCTTGGGGGTTACAGGCTACTAGAGAGAACCCTTAGGCTTTGATTATGGAAAGGAAAAGAAAGTGTCAAGAAGGAGGAGAGGGGTGGAGTTGGGAGAAAACTAGAAGTGATTACCTTATCTTGGGCTTTTTCCCACTTGATAATGAAAGTTCTAGTGGCATTCTAATGGGTCTTGAAGTGGGGCTCTTAAATTATTTAAGGGTCTGAACAGTGTAAGTAGGCCTTGCTTTACCCAGTTTATTGTAAGCAAGTTTAGCTCTTCAGTTAAATAATTTTTAACATTCGCCCTAGCTGGTTTGGCTCAGTGGATAGAGCGTTGGCCTGCTCACTGAAGGGTCCCAGGTTCAATTCCAGCCAAGGGCACATGCCTGGGTTGCAGGCTCAATCCCCAGTAGGGGATGTGCTGGAGGCAGCCGATCAATGATTCTCGTCATTGATGTTTCTCTCTCTCTACCTCTCCCTTTCTCTCTGAAATTAATAAAGAAATATTAATAAAATAAAATTAACATTAAAATTAAAAAAAATAATTTTTAACATTCTAGGGCAAACTTGTTTAAATGAATTCTGAAGAGTAAATTCAACTCAACCAAGATTTATTTATTGTGAGCAAAGCACTATGGTAGATTTTTAAAAGAATAATCACTGTATGTGAATATTCCAATTCATTAGTATTTCCCCATATTATAAGTAGTATGATACTTATAGAAGTTTAAAAGTACAAGTTAAACAAATTAGCCACCACCCAGAAAATCACTTACCGCTATATCCTCAAATTCTTTTTTACCCAATGAACATATAACACAAAGAGCTAGCATGTATTGAGCTTACTATTAGCCAGGCCATGTGCCAGTTGCTTTATACACCGGAATCTCCTGTAATCCTCACTCTAGCTCTGTGAGGTGTAGATACTATGATTATCTCCTTTTTATTGAAGAGAAAACTTATTTAGAGAAATTAATTAACTTTACTGAAGTTACACAGCTAGATAGTTATTCTCTACAAAACTGGGTTCATTCTCTACATACTACTTTGTAACTTCCTTTTCCCCCCACCAAATACGGACATCTTTATATTACCAAAATACTCCTAAAACATCAATTATAGTTTTCTATTATATATCTGCATCTTGACAGCTCATTTGTTTCCAGTTTTCACTAATTCAATTTTTTAAATGTTAGTTAATTTTTAGAGAGAGAAAGGGAGGGAGTGAGGGAAGGAGGGAGAGAGAAAGGTGGGGGATAGAGAGAGAGAGAGGGAGAGAGAGAGAGAGAAAGTGAGAGAGAGAGAAACATCGATTTGTTCTTCCACTTATTTATGCATTCATTGGTTCATTCCTGTGTGCCTTCACCGGGATCCACCTGCATCAGGACGGCGCTCTAACCAAGTGAGCTACCTGGCCAGGGAAGTTTTCACTATATTTAGCAACTCTGTATTAAATATCCTTCTACCTGTATCTCCGGACACATCCATGATTATTTTAGTCATGTTGCATTTTTAAAAGTGATTTATAATGTTTAATTTAGCTGCCCTTTTAAAAACCATATTCAGAATTAGAAAGCTTTCTCCTTTCTTTTTAAAATTTAAGAGTTTTAATTTCTGTGTCTCTTCAGTGTTTCTAATAAGATTTCAGCAATAGGATCAACATTCTCTGTGCACAATAGGTCAATAGCTCATTACACAAGGGATTTATCTGATGAAAACGGAACACACAGGCTTTCTTAAAGAACTGTTTGTGTTTGTATTATTGTTATTAGCCCTATGGAGCAGTGCTAATCATGCCAAGCAGCCCTCTAAAATAAAAACTACTTCTTCAGTTTGCTTCCTTAGGTACCCAGTAAGATAGACAAGTTAAAATTTTCAGATATTGCATTTAGCAGATTGATCACTAGGTTTAAAATAAAGCCCATAAATTTTAAATAGGTCACCTTTTTTCTTTAAAAAGAAAAAACTTTACACATTTATGGTTTGATCTCTTGAAAAGTATACTATTAGTAAGACATTTTGGGTTGATTTAATGAAGTCATTAGCTAATTTTCATTTTAGGTATAAAGCATGTCTTCATTTAAATATTCTCAAGTTTGCCCTAGCTGGTTTGGCTCTGTGGCTAGAGCGTCCTGGGTTCAATTTCGGTCATGGGCACATACCTTGGTTGCAGGCTCCTCCCTGGCCAATCCATGTGTTTCTTTCACATTGATGTTTCTCTCTGTCTTTCTCTTCCACTCTCTCAAAAATCAATGGAAAAATGTCCTCAGGTGAGGATTAAAAAATAATAATAAAATAAATATTCTTAAGTTTTACTATAATATCATACCCTCTTTGCTACTCTGACTCAAAAATTTTAATTTTGCTTTGGGTTTATTTTTCCATTTCCAGTGCTAGTTACTTTATCCTGATGGTTTTGATAAAGGACGCTGGAATATGAGTGGTGTCCAATTCAACCTCTTCATACAGAAACCATAATCAGTTCAACTTATTAATTTCTAATAATGACTTGTAATTGGAAATAGAATTTAGAGAAACAGTTAATAGAATTAATGTGTAAATAGGATAATCCCTTATCTGCTGAGTGGTTTTTCCCTACTGCCAAACACTAATTTGATTACTTGCTTACAATTCAAAATTCAACCTTACAATTCTGTGTCTTAGTTTGAGAGTTGCCTAAAACTTTCAAACCAAACTTGTGCACATTCTTAGTTTTTTTAAAAAGAAGAAGAAGCATTAACTGGATTGAGGCCCTTGTATGTGCATCTTATTAAAAAATATATATTTTTATTCATTTCAGAGAGGAAGGGAGAGGGAGAGAGAGATAGAAGCATCAATGATGAGAGAGAGTCATTGATTGGCTGCCTCCTGCACGCCCACTGGAATCCAACCATGACCTCCTGGTTCATAGGTCGATTAATGCTCAACCACTGAGCCACCCAGCCAGGTGTATGTGCATCTTTTCTTTCAATATACCCCTTTATACTGTTAGAAAAATTTAAATAAAAGCACGTAGTAAAATTGTTAGATGGGAGGGGAATGAAAGGTAACAAATTCAAGGCCCAAGAGGCAGAAAAGACAGCCAACTACTAAAAGTCAAGTTGGGTGAAACTACATAAGGGCCCTACAAGTATGTCCCACTTCTCTGCCTGGCAGGCCTGGGCTGAGGATGTGTAGTGATACATTTCAGCTGTGGAAAGGGAGATGCTTAGATGTCAGGGCCAGCCTCAGGCAAAATTGAACAGGAGCTGAAATACCCACCTTAAGCATCCCCAACTCTTAAGTTTACCCAGCATACTTGCCCACACCAAGAAAGGGCTCCATGATTATCTGAATAAAGGCAAATTACTGTCCAATTGAAACTGTGGAACTGGAAGTATCATATTTATGGAAAATTGGGGAATAAGCATCCATCCCTGTACTTTTTTTTTTTTTATTAAGGTATTATATGTGTACATATCTTACCATTGCCCCCCCCACCCCACTCCCATACATGCCCTCACTTTAACCACCTCTTTGAATTAAGATGATTAGAAATGCAAAATACATGCTAAGAAATAACCTTTTAAATAGATTTTTTTTTCCTACAAATTGGGAGGGACTGAAGGGAGGCGTGGCCCAGAGGTGGGAAGAGAACTGCAGAGAGAGAGATGGGGCGATGCTTAATGCAGATTCCTCGAGGGATGCGTGTCCTCCCAAGGCCTGGGAACCGGTTCCTCCTGTTGGAACCAGAGCCATGTTGTATGATGCTCAAGGGCCTGGCAGGGGTGTCAGGGCTGTCTCTCGGCTGCTCTGCCAATGACAATCCAGGGAAGCCACCTCTTCACACGCACCCCACCTACATGGGTGAAGGATACTTCTCCTTATCTGGGAACTATTTTCATTAGGTAGTCTGGTCTATACCTAGATAAACTGTGAAGGAATGAGCTCTTTTATTTAGGGGTAGGGAAGAGGATCAAAGAGTAAGTGGTTTTGGGTCATGGACTGCTTAACTCATTGGGGTGCCATGGAAGGGATATCTTTAGATAGCACCCCATCTCCAAAGAGTTGTGGAGACCTTTCAGAAAAAGACTGGCAACAGTAGTTGGAAGTGAAGGTAAGCCTTTGAAACAGGGGCCAAATAGAGAGGCCAGAGCCAGCCGTGGGCAAACTACGGCCCGCGGGCCAGATCCGGCCCGTTCGGCTGTTCTATCCAGCCTGCGGAGCCGAAAGAGCGGAGGGTTCTCTTGCTCTCCCCTCCGCTCCTTTAATTTGAATTTATATTAGTTCACACAAACACTCCATCCATGCTTTTGTTCCCGCCCTCCGGTCCAGTTTAAGAACCCATTGTAGCCCTTGAGTCAAAAAGTTTGCCCACCCCTGGGCCAGACACTCAGGTTGGTTCTTCAAGCTTCCTCAAACACAGGGCTGGAGGCAGCGAAGTAAAATGGTGATGGTTAAATAATGGTAGGGCCTCTGAGATAGGAGCTAGTGGAGATCTGATGAAATGCTATCTTCATCTTCAGACATGCAAAGTAGGAATTGTGTTCTCTCCACTGTGGAGGTAGCAACAGTGTAGAAAGGTTAGTGAACTCAAGGCTGCAGAGCTGGTAGGAGGTGGAGCAGGGATTTGAAGCCAGAGTCAGCCGATTCTAATGCCCAAGATCCTTCATAGCTTTCCGTAAGGTCTCCACTGGTTTCTGAGGTATGGCAGGTTCGTTGGGATATATTTTTTACACGGGATTGTATGTCTCCACCCCATTTCCTGGAATGTTTCTCCAGTCTGTGCTGCTTAAAGGTCATTAGGTAATGCCACAAAGATAAATGCCTGCCGGCTTCCTTAGGCCAGCATGGACTTGAGTCCTAACACCACCACTACTTGCCCCTCGCTAGGTGACCTGGGGCAGCTTTCCCAGATGAATCTCCATTTCCTGGCTGTAAAGTGGAAATAAAATAGTATTTACTTCATAAGATGAATGTATGGATGATATGACTTTCTGTGGCTAAAACATTGAGAATAATGCCTGATTCGTATTAATACGGAGTTGCTTAGCTATTGTTATTTTTATTTTTTGCACACTAAGCTGCACCTCTAACTTTGAAAACAAAGGGCTCAATCTTGTTACCTAAAAAATCAAATTATTACAGTATTTCTCATTAAGGTGGCTTCATATTTTAGGATTAGAATATCTATTTGTCACATCTTGCCTTGTACTGGTAGGGTCCGGATCCTGCTCCAAGCTCTTCTCCTTTCCTTCCGGGTTAAAATGAAAATATTGAAGTTGATTGTACACTGCCGTTGAATTCAAGAACTTTTATAAGAAGTTTATGAGATCACTGTGAATGCTGAAAAGCTTTCAGAGCTGCAATCACAATATGTCGGGCTTCTCAGCAGATGCTTGTTAGTGTAGCACAAATGCTACTATCCTTGCCGAGCTCAGCCTTCTGAGGAGCATTGTACCATGAACACCACTGTCCCAGAAAATGCCGGGGCAGTTAAGAATCACAGACCCTACTGTCCTTCCCAATGCTCTGCGTCTTTCTTTAGGAGGCCCTGAGACGGTGTATGTAACACAGCTGCAGCTGCTTCTGTTTTCTGAGATTTGCATTTGTTCAGCGAGTTGCTTAATCATCCAGTTATTGCTACCCCAGTAGTTGCTACCGAACTTTAATAGCAACAAAGGGCATTGTTTATGTTAATATATATATATATCTGTGTGTGTGTGTGTATATATGTGTGTGTATATATATATCTGTGTGTATATGTATATGTGTGTGTATATACACACACACACACACACATATATATATATATATATATATATATATATATATAAAATATCATATCCTCTATGATAGATTAGTTAGTGCTGAGAAATACATTCCCTTGGAATATAGCTTGATTGGCAAGTTATGAGCAGCAAACAGGAACATTTAAAATTTTACTTAACAAATACTTACAGAGCTTACTATGTGTGAGGATTGGTTTTGAGCACTTAGAACTGTTAGTTATTTACTCCTCCTAAATCACTGTGGAGCAGATACTATACCAATTTTGGGGTCCCTATTTGAAACAGAGGTTAAATCACTTGCCTATGGTCACACAGAAGACTTAGGTTCTAAAGCAGACTGTTTTCAGAGTCTAACCACTACACTATTGACCATGGAATCTAGTATGTATCTCACAGGTTGGGCCCTTTAAACTTGTAGCTTTATCAAAGGAAAAATCACACCTGTTTAAACCCCTTATGATTGTCAAACTCCTTATGATTTACTGTATGGAGGATTACAACTAGGTCATATATTTCGCTCTTGTTATTGAAAGATATCAACGCTATATTTTCAATATGGTATTAGCAAACATTTCTGTCTAAAAGCTTCTGAGTGCGCTATCAGGCCTGGTGGTGGTCTGGGAAAGGAGCGGTGTATTCTCCCATTCCACTGTTCAGCACACTCAGCTCAGCAAGAAGAGCTGCAAATTACACCTACTATTCTAGCAATATTTATTTTTTTTTAGTTTTAGGGCTTTCACCTATTATAAATTAAAGTAGTTAAATATCTTTATTTGAGGAGAGTAGCTTGTACCTGTGAAGTTTATATGGCTGTTTTCTCATTACCATGGAAGACAGAAGACAATGGTAGGCAGAATAATGGTCCCCAGAGATGGTCACATCTTAGTCTCATGGCAAGGGGGAAGTAAAGGGGCAGATGGAATTAGGTTGCTAACCAGATGATGCTAAGATTGGAGACTCATGGGTTTTGTGGGTGGACACAATGAAATCACAAGCGTCCTTGGAAGTGGAAAAGGAAAGCAGAAGAGTCAGAACCAGAGAGTTGGCATCACGAGAAAAACTCAAACAGCCATTGCTGGCTTTGAAGATGGAAGGGGGCCATGAGCCAAGGCTTACAGTCTCTAGAAGCTGGAAAAGGTGAGAAAATGTTCTCGCCTGGATTCCAGAAAGAATGCAGCCCTGTGTTAGCTCAATGAGGCCTGTTTTGTACTTCTGACCTCCAGAACTGTAAAAAAGATAAATTTGTTTTGTTTTAAGCCACTAGATTTGTAGTAAGTTGTTACAGGAGTAACAGGAAATGAATACAGAGAGTTCCTAGGACAGTCCATGTTTTGATTTGTTCCTTATGCCAGCCCTGGGAAAGGGCTGCCTAATCTCATGATGTGGTTTCTAGTCTCTTATCTCTCTTGTCTAGAAAGTTCTCAAGACATGGCTCTGTGGGTGTAATGCCCTTCATGACTGACTCATTTACTTGCATTTTATCCTCATCAAGCAATTATTGGTTAATAAATTATTTTTCCCTGTCAATATTCCATAGCAGAATGAAGGTGTCTTGGCTATGTACATGATCAAGCAATTAACTTCCTTCACCAGTAATCTCCCAGCAATCTTTTTAAAAATTTTTTTTCTTTATTGATTAAGGTATTACGTATGTGTCCTTATCCCCCCATTGCCCACCACCCCCCACTCATGCCCTCACCCCCCTGGTGTCTGTCCATTGGTTAGGTTTATATGCATGCATACAAGTCCTTTGGTTGATCTTTTCCCCTGACCCCCACCCTCCCTTACCTTCCCTCTGAGGTTTGATTCTCTGTCTCTGGATCTGTTTTTGTTCATCAGTTTATGTTGTTCATTATATTCCACCAGTGAGTGAGGTCATGTGATATTTATCTTTCTCTGACTGGTTTATTTCGCTTAGCATAATGCTTTCCAGTTCCATCCATGCAGTTGCAAATGGTAAGAATTCCTTCTTTTTCCAGCAATCTTGATAAATTAATAGATTCATGTTTTCTGTTGCATCCTTGTTAGTACAAAGCAGATAGATATCCAGAGCTTATCTCTCCTGGGTGAACTGATAAAATAGTTTCTGAGCTTACAAAGACCCGGCCCTGGAGCAGTTGCTGACCTGCCCCCAGGATGTAACCAGCCTCTAAGAACTCATAGCAGTGGATTTCATAAAAAAATTTCCTTAGCGACTGGGCAAGCCACCGTTCTCACAAACTTCTCAAGATAGTTGCCTTGGATTTCACAAACTGATTGACTTCTTAAAATACCTGCACTGCACAGATGGCTAAAACAGGGTCCAAGCCATCCTTAAATCTTTCTGAAATTGATTAATGCATTCAACACAGTTTTTTGAGCACTTGCTTTATGGTAGACATTATTTTTGATTCTAGGGATTCAGTCAAGGTTTCTACCTTAATGGAGATTGTTTGAGTTTATGTGTTGAGAGAGAAAAGGGTGTTGAAAAGGGAGGTTGAGCAGATGATAAGTGAGTAAAACCAATAAACACAAGATAAGTGCAGATTTGGACTTCTTTAAAGGAAAGGGTGATACATCATGAAGTAGAGAGTGGGGAACCTGTAATACACGGTCAGGAAAGGTTTGTTGGAAGAGGTCAGACTTGCACTAAGATGCGAAGGATAAGTAGACCCAGCAGAGGGAAGAGCATGTGCATCTGCCTGGGGAGGGAAAGTGCTTGGTCCCACAGGGAAAGGGAGGGAAGCCAGTCTGGCTGCAGGGTCTGGGCAGGAGAGGGGTGAGAGAGGAGGTGGTGAGGCAGGCAGGACCAGGTTGGGAAGGGCTTGCAGACTTTGTAAGGAGTGTGAGTCTCATTCCACATGCAATGAGATGGCATTGTGAAGTGATCCAAGGAGGAGAGGGACATGATCTGAGTTACATTTGTAACATCTAGTTTAGCTGCTGCGGGGGTGGGGGGGTGTAGAAAGGGATACAAGGAGAAGCAAGGAGAACAGTTATGAAGCTCTTGGCAGCATTCTACACGAGAAGTGGTGTGGCCTGGTGGAGAGGGGTGGTATTGGAGGTGGAGAGCAGTGGATGGATTTGAGAGGTTTGGAGATAAAATCAACAAGACTTAGGGAGATAGGTTTGGATGGGTGACATGAGAGAATAGGAGAAATCAAGTGGAACTCCTTGTGTTTTGGTGGGTGACGGGGTTGTAGGGAATAGAGTTCTGTTTTGGCCAGTGGTTAGTTGAGTTGCCTATTAGTCATCTTAATGGGGGTGGATGTCCAATGGCCAGTGGTGATTGAGAGACCTACATTCAGGGACAAGATCAGGGCCAGAGTTGTGCCAGCATAGAAGTGGTATATAAGGTTATGGGAAATCTAGAATCACCCAGGGAGATTTTGTAGGCAGAGCGGAGAGATGGATATCAGGCCCAGAGGAATAACAGAGTTATAGATCAAGTCGGAGAACATGGAGTAACCAGTGAGTAGGAGGAAGACCAAAGAGCCATGTTACAGATGCCAACATTATCATGTGTTTAAAGCAAGGTGGAGTAATCATTTCTGTTGTAAGATCATGAGGAGTTGAGTAAGATGAGAACACAGTGTCCGTTGGGTTTTGCAATGTGGAGAATTTCTTTAAATGGTGATCTATCTTGTCAGGTCATACTAATACTTAGAGGAGTGATTTAAAGCACAAGACGAAGTCACCTCCAGCATCCCCTGTGGGGAACTTTCCTCACTCCCTTCTCCACTTCACCTGTATGGGGAGGTGTCCCCTCTTTGTTCTAGAGTCCTTAGGCCTTTTTCTGTCACTAGAGTCTACACTATAATATGATTTTTCTGTTGAAATTATGTTCCATATATATGTATGTTTTGGTTTTTTTTTTTATTTCCTAGCATGATGCAGACATGTTTCTGAATTAATTAGCTGAGTACTCTCAAATACTACTGTTCGGCTTGTATTAGTTACACCTGTGTTGTATCAGGCAGAAGCCAACGAAGAGCCGGTTTTCCTGATTCCCGAATGCTGCCCTCTGCCTCTGTAGCCTGGCCCTGGGCCAAGGATATCAGGGCCCGAGTTGTGCCCCTCCCCTCCGTCTTTTACCGCTCCTCCTTCACCTCACCAGTTGTCAGTGCTTGATTTGGAAGGTCCGCTTAGCTCTGTTCCTCTCAGACCCCGTACCTTCTTGGAAGTCACATGTGAAAACTTCAGAAAATCACTTTTGTGTTTCAGAAACCTCATCTCTTCCCACCCTGCGTTCTTTCGGGGAAGTCACTGCAGTTACTCCATACATTTCACCATTTTCAAAACTTGATTTGCTCCATTGCATACTTAAATATCTCGAAGGCCTCCTAGCAACTGTCCTTAGCAACCTCAAAAGGTTCTTTTTAGCAAGTTCTCCTTTTCCCCCCCCTTGGTAGTTATTTTCCCAGCAAGGCTGTGTGGAAGTGTTTTTTTTTCTTCTACACTAATATCGCTTTGTTTTCCACTTCGTTATCCTCCTGTTGCAACACCTCAATTATACCAGTTGCTGTGGAGCTATTAAGTGTATTGCTAATAATGGAGCTTACTAGTATTCCTTTAGGTGGAAGAATAGGAGCAAGAGGAGGATTTTAATTTTGTTTTTGTGCAAATGTTTCCTAGTAGCAAAATAACTAAGTGGTACTAGAGACTGTGGTGCAGAAATGTACTAGAGACCGTGGTGCAGAAATGTCTATATGGGGTCAGCTGATGTTTTTAGAAAGGATTGCTTTTCTTAATTAAAGAAAATATTTACTTAAGCTTCTGGTCCTATTAGAGATTAATATCATTTTTTAATCATGTACTATCTTTTAATATCCTTTGTTTAATAGGATGTTGCCTCATAGGGACAAAATGTTTTGTAGATTTAATCTTTTAAAATTCATTTTTTAAAAATTTTTTTAAAAAAAACTTTACTGCCCTAACTGGTTTGGCTCAGTGGATAGAGCGTCGGCCTGTGGACTGAAGGGTCCCAGGTTCGATTCCGGTCAAGGGCATGTACCTGGGTTGCGGGCACATCCCCAGTGAGGGGCGTGCAGGAGGCAGCTGATTGATGTCTCTCTCTCATAGATGTTTCTAACTTTCTATCCCTCTCTCTTCCTCTCTGTAAAAAATCAATAAAATATATTTAAAAAAAAATCTTTACTGCCCTGGCTGGTGTGGTTCAGTTGGTTGAGCATCATCCGGTGCACCTAAATTGCCGGTTTGATTCTTGGTAAGGGCACATGCTCGGGTTGCAAGCTTGATTCCCATCCAATGTTTCTCTCTCTCCCTCTCCCCCTTCCTCTCTCTTTTCTCCTTCCTCTTTTTCTCCCCCTAACCCCCTCTCTCTAAAATGAATAAAGAAACAAGATCTAACTTACTTGTTAAAAAAGACCACATTTAATAGAGTACTGAGGGAATGAAGTATTTTTTATTTTAATCCACATAACTTTTATATATAGACATGTGGATATTAGCAAATTATATACATATATGTGTATATATTTGTGTATAGATTTTTTCCAACTAAACATAGTTTAGAACTTGCCAAATATCTTGATGCTGTAGAAAGACACATAGTTGTTGTTGTAGGGCAGTGGTCAGCAAACTCATTAGTCAACAGAGCCAAATATCAACAGTACAACGATTGAAATTTCTTTTGAGAGCGGAAAACCTACTTCTGCGCATGGGCCACGAAGTTTCAATCACACTGTACGTGTGCGCCCGCACGTGGTATTTTGTGGAAGAGCCACACTCAAGGGGCCAAAGAGCCGCATGTGGCTCGCAAGCCGCAGTTTGCCGACCACTGTCCTAGAATGTTCCATGGCCTCTTCTCTCAATTAGCAGCTCAGTTACTGACATACCTGAAAGGAGGAACAGCAGCCACTGGGATTAAGAAAGGAAAGGTCTTTTAAACTCTTGGACTTCGTGAGTAAAAAATGTCATTTTGACAGTCAATCTTACATGTAAAAAATATGTCATTTTGATATTCAATCTTATATGTAAAAAATATTCTTTCCCCATCCAATTCCTCTTAATATCAAGGTTGTTATTGTAAAAATCTAAAAATCCTACTAAAATTTTTATAGTTGATCATCATATATTTTGGAGAAAATTCTAACAGGTTATGCTCTGGGATGCAAGGGACCTTGAAGTGGTTTTAAATGAAAGTAAGAGTTAATGAATTGCTAGGATTGGAGACCATCTCTTGGGGTTAATGTCTAGAAAAGGGTCCCGGCCCACAGGGGTCCTCAAACTACAGCCCACGGCCACATGCGGCCCGCCGAGGACATTTATCTGGCCCGCCGGGTGCCGCTGCCTGTCCTGCTTAGCAGCCGACTCGTCCCGGGCCCGCAGTGCACATAGGAATTTGTTCATGGTTTTTTTTTTAAACTATAGTCCAGCCCTCCGATGGTCTGAGGGACAGTGAACTGGCCCCCTGTTTAAAAATTTTGAGGACCCCTGCTTAGTACATCAGGGAAGAAAAGTTGGTGAAGAGGAAGGGCTTGGCAAGAACTGGCGAGCACCTATTCTGTGCCAGGCTGGGTGTACTCTTGTACACAAACAGACATGGTCCTCCCCTTCATGGAGCCCACCGCCCCGTGTGGGAGACAGCCAGTTAAAAAAGGAAACGGGCACAGAACCATAACTTGTGCACGTGGATCAGATCTGAGAGAGCAAAGATGGGGGAGACCTATGTTAGACAGTGGTCAGGAAAGGACCTCTTTGAGGAAGGAACATGAGAAGAGAAGGATGAGAAGATGTAGTTGGAATCCAAGCAAAAAACCCATGCTATTGGTGGTATATCCGGTGAGACTAGGTTAGGTAATTTGTCTGGGTAATTTAGTAGCAAATACAAAGTGCACTGTGGATTCCTCTGTCAGCATTTCTCAACATTTTGATTTTCAACATTTTGTTTTCACTGTTGTCTTTTTAGATAGGTTTTCCTATCCCCTCCTGCTCTGTCCCCACCCCCCATCTACACTAATAAAAGAGAAATATGCAAGTTGACTATACCTTTTCGACGCCCATTAGCCAATCAGGAGTGAGTATGCAAATTAACCAAACAAAGATGGTGGGTTAATTTGCATACATAGGCACGGAGTGGCCGGGCAGGGAGGGACGCCTGCTATGAGGGGTGGGTGGGGGGCGGAGGGAGCTACAGCAGCAGGCAAGTCTTTGCTTCCGGCCTCCCGGGAGCGAAGACTACAGTCTCCCGGGTGGCTGGGAGCGAAGACTTACAGGCTGGGAGTGGCCGGGAGCGAAGCCAGGGGAAGGAAGGCCAATTCTTGCACGAATCTTGGTGCAACGGGCCTCTAGTAAATTATAATCTCTTTTGGAAGATCACAAACCTTTTTTTTTTTCAACCTAGAGCACTGATTTTCACCATTGAGAATGCACACTCTACCAGTTATTGTCTGTGGGACTTGTTTGGGGACAATCAGAAATAGACTTTTGTTGGCTTTAATCTAGTGTCCTTGGATCTTCAACTGGATTTTAAGTTCCTTGAGGCTGAGACCATCCATCTCTAGTAGGGACAACAGTAGTAATAGATGATGCCACTTATATGGCACTTTTTTTTAAATTTTTTATTTTATTTTTTATTTTTTTTAAATATATTTTATTGGTATTTCACAGAGAGGAAGGGAGGGATAGAGAGCTAGAAACATCGATGAGAGAGAAACATCGATCAGCTGCCTCCTGCACACCTCCCACTGAGGATGTGCCCGCAACCAAGGTACATGCCCTTGACTGGAATCGAACCCGGGACCTTTCAGTCCGCAGGCTGACGCTGTATCCACTGAGCCAAACCGGTTTCGGCGGCACTTTTTTTTTTTTAATCAGCCATTAAGTTGGGAGGGGTGGAATAAAAGTAAAGCATGAAAAATCCTTAAATACTGTAGTTAGTCTAATTTTATATTTAGAAATTAAGATTACTAGGAAAGTGGAGATTCATCAGTGTCTTTAATCCAGTTTGGTGCCATTTCCAGGACACTCTGGAAAAGACCAGATTCAGGAAGGCAGTGATTGTTAGGAGGAGGAGTTCAGGGCAAATTGGACGTCCTGAAAGATGTGGCTGTGTGCAAAGTTGTAATCCTAGGAAGGTTAATTTGGCAGACTCATCCCATACATTTCTGAAGCGCGATGACAATTGTGACAAGGGATAAAAAGGAAAAATCTGACTAATAATGGTTTCTTTATTTCAGAAGCAGCACAACATTTATTTGCAAAGATAACTTTGTAGGAACCAAGAAGAAAAGTAAACTAAAAACATGGAATACTAGTAACTTTTAGGAGAAGGAAATTGGGGGGTAGGGGCAGGGTGATAAAATGGTTCTTTATCACTAAGATTCTACTATCATTAAGGTGGAGATTATTTATGTCTAAAGGCCATGGGTTTATTAAGGATAATTCATGTTATATATTTTAGGTTGGGAGGAATGCAGGAATATATTTGAAGGAAGGCTATATTCTGAATCTTTTTCTCTGTATCTCTCTCTGTGTGTTAATATGTGTGTGAGAGAATTTAGATGAAGCTAGTTCTGGTTATTTGACAAACAGTGATGGAAACTGGAGTAAAGAGTACTTATCTTAATGAACTGTCTTTTAATTTTCAATTGTGCATCGATAAATTTTAGAGGTAGGCCCAATCTGTCAAACAGACTTATAATTTTACAGTGATTGCTTCCTTTTATTGTTTCTTCATCGATCATTAGTCACATATCCAGTGGTGTAATGTAAACTACATTTCCCTCTTTCTTTTAATCTTTCTTTTTTTGTTGTATTGTTTTCCTTCTTAACAAATCAATTGCCTTTAGTAGGCAAGCATGGAGCAGAAAAATTATGAAACAGCAGCCAGAAGGATAAAATTTATAAAAGTCCTTTCTAAATGGTTTAATAGAAAAGACAAATTAAAGGTAATATATGATGTTAGTCCCTAAATTTCATTTCTGTTCTTTTTTTTTAAGAGTGGGAGGAAGGGGGAGAGAGAGAGATTGCCTCCCACACTCACCCCCACTAGACCAGGAATCGAACCCACAATCTTTTGGTGCATGGGACTATGTTCCAACCAACTGAGCCACACTGGCCAGGGCTCATTTCTGTTCATTTTTTTTGCCCCATTTGCACAAGCAGTTGAGCCCCTGCCCTACTCTGCCATCATCATTAAGGAAATGAGGCTAGATTTTGTTTTGTTTTGTTTTAAATGATGTGCTTGAAACATTTCTAAAATGCTATTTGTAAAACTATCTTAGGGTTGCGTACATACTTACTTTTTTATATAAGTAATTAATTGGGTATTTTTTAATTCTAAAACTCCTTTGATACCTTCTGACATAAAACTGAAAAAGAAGGAAAGATTGACAAAATGCTTTTTTAAGAAAATAAATATTTTTATTGATTTCAGAGAGGAAGGGAGCGGGGGTGGGGAGAGAGAGAGAGAGAGAGAGAGAGAGAGAGAGAGAGAGAGAGAGAGACATCAATGATGGGAGAGAATCGTTGGTTGGCTGCCTCTTGCACGGCCCCTACTGGGGATTGAGCCCACAACCCTTGACCGGAATCGAAACCGGGACTCCTCAGTCCGCAGGCTAACGCTCTATCCATTGAGCCAACCAGCTAGGGTGACAAAATGCTTTTTTAAAAAATATATTATTATTGATTTCAGAGAGAAAGGGAGAGGGAGAGAGAGATAGAAACATCAATGATGAGAGAGAATCACTGATCTACTGCCTTCTGCATGCCCCTATTGGGGTCAAGCCCACAACCCAGGCATGTGCCCTGACCTGGAATCAAACTGTGACCTCCTGGTTCATAGGTCAATGCTCAACCAGTGAGCCACACTGGCCAGGTGACAAAATGCTTTTTTTGAATCACTTGTCCTCAAAAATATTTTTATTTATTTAGATGAGATTAGATTATATTCTAAAGAGAATTTGGGTTGACTCTTTAAACATAACCAAAATTTAATAAATATAGCTCTCTGATGAGCCAGCTTTATTATTAACTATTTGTTTATAAGCCACGAGTGTTACTCGTAGTTTCTAAATATTGTGTCTGAAAATGGAGGTTGTGGAAGTAGTGTAGTGTCAGCGGTGAATTGCCATGGACACAGTTGTCAGTGAAAAGCAGAATAAGCTGAGGGTGTGACTACAAGGGGGAAACTGGAGGTGGAGCTCTGAGATCTAGTCCTTGGTCCACATCCTTTCTAAGGCTGCTTTCACAGGAAAACGCTCAAACACCCTATACCCTCTGGGTTAGGACTGAAGAGTGAGATTATTGTGCAGTGGAGTGCTACTTTGCAAAAGGCGTTCGGGGTGACCAGCCAGTTTCCACGTGTAATTATGAACTACAGATATAATCTGCAGAAGCCCTCAGAAGGCTGTTTGAAATTGAGATGTTTTAATTAAAAATCACAGCATAGCCGAAACAGGTTTGGCTCAGTGGATGGAGCGTCGGCCTGCGGACTGGGGGGTCCCGGGTTCGATTCCGGTCGGGGGCGTGTGCCTTGGTTGCGGGCACATTCTCAGTGGGAGGTGTGCAGGAGGCAGCTGATCAGTGTTTCTCTCTCATCGATGTTTCTGGCTCTCTATCCCTCTCCCTTCTTCTCTGTGGGGTATCAATGAAATATATATTTAAAAAAAAAATCACAGCATAAAACTTACATGGAACTTTGCAAATGGCAGAAAAATATCTTTTGGGACCCCGCCATTGTGTCTTTAGTCAGATTTCTGTCTTATTGGCAGATACATTTCATGTTAGCTTCATCTTCTTCGCTGATAGCAAGGCTCTTGGTTCCTTGAGGCACAGGCTTGGGGACCTGTCACTGAGGGGGCTCCATGAAAGGGAGTCTTTGGCTATGAGAATGCTCTTAAGGGATGTTGTAAAGATGTCACCTTGGAAGCAAAGCAAATCTTACGTGTAGTTTCATCAGGGTACAGTTTTGCAGATGGCACGTTATAGATTGGGTGCTAAGCCCCCACCCTGTATGTGCTTGTGCTGCATGCTGAATAAAGCCTTTAATGTCAGCAGGCATAGGGTGTGCCCTGCCATCTGGTATACAAAGCATCACCTTCATGTCCTCTGGAATGAATATGTACATAGAATATGAAAACCTGTGGGGGCAGGGATGGGATTACAGATCTGAACACGTCACAGCACAAATAGGAGTGCTGCCTTGATCACAGATGGTGTTTGATCAACATTAAGCAGTATTTAGCATGTTCTCTACATTTAGAAGCCTTAAGTGCTTTTGAATTACAAGGCGAATTTAGATCAATGGTTGTGCTTGAGCAAATTGTCATTTGTGTGTGTGTGTGTGTGTGTGTGTGTGTGTGTGTGTGTGTTTTAATCCTCACCTATAGAGTGAGGCTATTTTTATTTTTTCATTGATTTTTAGAGAGAGTGGGAGGGGGAGGGAGAGAGAGAGAGAGAAATATTGATGTGAGAGAGACATTGATTGGTTGCCTCCCACACACACCGGTGAGGGTTTGGATCGAACCCGAAATCCTCTAGTGCACATGCCAATGCTCTAACCACTGAGCAACCCTGGTCAGGGCCATTGTCATTTGTTCTTAAAGGACGTAACTAAGCACTGTTTTGCCATTAATGTTTGAGTGTTGCTTTACAGCTTACATCACAATACTTGGAGTATTTCTCACTTTTATTTTTGAAAAAAATGATTGCAATCTTAAATATGAATGTGTTTCTAGGTAATTATGAGAAGTACTTTTTTGTACATTAATAGGCCTTATTTTTTGGAGCAATATTAGGTTTATAGAAAAATTGAGCAGAAAGTACAGACAGTGATTTCATGTCATTGGCTGTCTCATTTTGCATTTCCACCAGAGTTCCTGTTGTTCTAGACTAGAGCCTCACCGGCATTTGGTGGTGTCACTTTTCCAGATTTTGGCCATTGTAATAAGTGTACTGGTAGCTCATTGTTCTTTTAATTTGCATTTCCCTGTGACATATGATGTCAAGCATGTTTTCATAAGCGTATTTGCCATCTGTATATCTCTGGTGAGCTTCTCAATGTTATGTCTGATAATAGCTGTAGGTTTTTTTGTAGATTTTTTTTTTATCAAGTTGAGGCAATCCGCATCCTTTTTCTAGTTTACTAATAATTTTTGTCATGAGTGGATGCTGAATTTTATCAAATGCTTTTTCTGCATCTATTGATATGATCATGTGAGTTTTCTCCCTTAGCCTGTTGATGTGATAGATTACAAAAACGGATTTTCAAGTGTTTAATCAGCCATGCATATCTGGTATAAATCTCACTTAGTCATGGTGTATAATTCTTTTCATACATTGTTGGATTCAGTTTGTTGATATTTTGTTGAGGATTTTTGTATCTGTGTTCATGAGAGATATTGGTCTGTAGTTTTCTTGTAATTTTTTTTTTCTGGTTTAATATTAGGGTAAGGCTGGCTTCATGGAGTGAATTAGGAAGTAGTCTCCCTGTTTCTATCTTTTGAAAGATTGTAGATAACTGGTATAATTTCTTCCTTAAATGTTTAGTAGAATTCACCAGTGAACCCATCTGGGCCTGGTGCTTTCTATTTTGGAAGCTTATTAATTACTAGAGGCCCGGTGCACAGATTCGTGCACTGGTGGGGTCCCTTGGCCTGGACTGCTGAGGGGTCCCAGACATCCCCCGAGGGGTCCCAGATTGTGAGAGGGCGCAGGCCAGGCCGAGGGACCCCACTGGTGTACAGTCAGGGCCGGGGAGGGACCACAGGAGGGCTCCAGGGCGTGTTTGGCCCGTCTCGCCCAATCCCAATTGGCCAGACCACAGCAGCAAGCTAACCTACCAGTCAGTGCGTCTGCCCGCTGGTGATCAGTGCACGTCATAGTGACTGGTCAAACGTTCGGACACTTAGCATGTTAGGCTTTTATTATATGGGATTGATTCAATTTCTTTAATAGCTATAGGCCTATTCAGATGGTTTGTTTCTTGTGTGAGTTTTGACAGATTGTGTCTTTGAAGGAATTGGTCTATTTCATCTATATTTTCAATTTTGTGGGCATAGAGATGTTCATAGTATTCCTTTATTAGCCTTTTATCATCCATGGGATCTGTAGTGAAGTCCTCTCTTTTATTTCTGATATTAGTAGTTTGTGTGTTCTTTCTTTTTTTCTTAGTTAGCTTGCCTATTGATTTTATTGATCTTTTCTAAGAGCCAGCATTTGGTTTCATTGATTTTTCTCTGTTGGTTTCCTGTTTTCAATTTCATTGATTTGTGCTCTAATTTTGTATTATTATTTTTCTTCTACTTTGCATTTAATTTGCTTTTACTTTTTTAGTTTCCTAACGTATATACTTAGATTATTGATTTTAGATTTTCCTTTCTAATATATGCATTCACTGCTATAAATTGCTCTCAAGCACTGCTTTTCCTGCATCCATAAATTTTGATAAGTTGCATTTTCATTTTTTATTTAGTTCAAATTGTTTTTAAATTTCTCTTGAGATTTCTTCATTGATCAATGTATTAATTAGGAGTGTGTAATCTCCAGGTATTTTGGACTTTTCCAGCTATCTGATTTCTAGTTTAATTCTTCTGTGGTCTCTCAGAGGAGACATTGCATGATTTCCATTCTTTTAAATGTATTAAGGTGTGTTTTATGACTCCAAATGTGGTCTATCATAGTGAAATTTCTTGTGAGCTTGAGAAGAATGTGTGATCTGCTGTTTTTGGATGAAGTAGTTTATAGATGTCAGTTCAATCCAGTTGATTGATTGTGTTGGTGAGTTCTCCTATGTCCCTACTGACTTTCCGCTCGCTGGGTCTGTTAAAGTGACTGTTTAGCCCTGGCCGTGGAGCTCATTTGGTTAGTGTGGTCCTGATATGTGAAGGTTATGGTGTTGGTCTCCGGTCAGGGCATACACAACAATCAGCCAATGAATGCTTACATAAGTGGAGCAACAAATCGTCTCTCTCTCTCCTTCTCTCACATCCCCCTCCCCCCTAAAAAGTTAATACAATAAAAAAATGAAGTACCATGAAAAGTGAAACATGAGTGTGTATATCCTCACTGGAGAGAGTACACATTTTGCATTTCCTTTATACATTTGTGTCTGTTTGTTTAGAAGTGTAATGTAAAACTGGGATTATTTACTATCTGTAAACCTTTCTACAAGGATGAATAAGAATTCTACCTTAATTTCCCCTATAGCAAGTTTTAGACACTTTAGGGAGTTTGGGGAGGACCTCGGGGTTCTTTTTCCATGTGCTGCTAAAGCTCACCCTTCTCTTAAAGGTGCCGTATTCTGAGATCGTGGTGGTATGGTAGCTATCCAAGGCCTGTGGGTTGTACTCTGAATGCAAGAGAGTAGTATGGTTATTCATAATGGCATTCATAATGCTTACTCCTTAAACTGTTCCTGAGGTACAGCCTCTGACCACGCATGGCTTAAAAGCTCAGAATGAAAGCACGTGGCTGCCTGTTCATTTGGTCACCATCATCACCCATTTTGTGATGGTCCATTAGACCCTAAAAGATGCCTTGGGCTCCACCAGCAGGAGCCCTGGTTTGAGTCTTGCTGCCCACCTCTGACCCCTGTCCCTGAAATGTGTTCCTTTCAAGCCTTTGGGCGCTTTGCTTCATCTTTCTTTGTTTGCTCAAGGTGCAGTTGCACAAACTTCTGGTGTGCCTCTCATTTCACTTCCTTTCTTCTTCCTCTTTTCCAGTCATTCTTGGTACTTTAATGTTCCTTTATTTGGACACCAAATAGCTCTTGGGAATCCTGAAAGTTAACTTTCTTGATTCTCATTTTGTTCTCTAAACATGATCCTTCCTCCAAGGCTTAAAAGAAGACCTCAATTAAAAGTTGCTGCTTTGTGATATAGAGAGTTATGCAAATAAGCTGGTATGTGATTTGTTTGAGGTTGCTTAGAAGGAATGTTGGAAACCTGTTTGGTGAGGGTGTCTGATGTGGGTAATAACGGATAAGGTAAACCAAATAAAGTTTTTATAATTAAGTACAGATTATTCCTTTTCTGAAACAAGTTTCTCATAATGGAAGCAAACTGCTGATAACTAGTGAGGAGGCTCGAGTAAACAGCCTCTCAGAAATCTTAAGACAACGAAAGATTAGGAGAGAAAAAATAAAAAATTGAGGAAATGGATGAAGAGACCTGAACGGCTGGGAATCTACAAGAGACTTCTAAGCAAGAGCTGAAGCGTTAGCATAAGTTTATCTCTAGCTCAGTTACTCAGGTATAAGCTAGTCTGCTCATTCTGTTAACCTACTCTGGTGTGTACACTACAGGGTCCTTGAAGTTTTCCAATACTTATGTATATCCTGAGGAGTTACCCTGTTTCTTACCAAATATCCCCTCTCCCTGACCGGAGGTGAACTCTCTCTGGAAGCCCTATTTCTAATATTCTCCACCTCCCAAATTTGTTTCTATCTTAATTCATATTCATGTCTAGTTTCATTTTTATTTTCAAAGAGAGAATTTTATTTGAGCAAGAGTAATAATCATAGTAAATATGTACATTTTAATTTTATGAACTATATAATTATGCTATTTTTACCCAGAGAGGCTACCTTTCAGCTACCTGGTGCTACATCACCACACATGGCATCGTGCTAAAAAGAAAAATTTTAAGTTTTCAGGACAGAGTATTTTTATTTGCTCGCCCCACACACAGTGACCAAAATGAAAAATGAGGTTTACTATTTTTATCCTTAGTACATAATGATATTAAATAGACTGTGTACTTATTGCAATAAACTTTTTTTAGAGACTGTTAATATGGTAGTTGATACTTGAAAATTTGTGTTGGGAGTTCTCAACTCATCTTTTCTCTTTTATTTATTAGTGATAATAATAACTCACGTTCATTTTAGAAAATTTTAAACCTGGATAAGCAAAAGGAAAATTTAAGTCATCTATGTATCTATCACCTGTTAACATTTTCATTTCACATTATCTTTCCAGCATGTTTATGCTTACACATACAGCTTTAAAAAAAATCACAAAAAACACACACAAAACAAACAGAATAGCCCCTGGCCAGTGTGTCTCAGTGGTTGAGGTCGACCTATGAACCGGGAGGTCACGGTTCGATTTCCTGGTTAGGGCACATGCTAGGGGTTGCAGGCTCAATCCCCAGTGCGGGGTGTACAGGAGGCAGCAGATCAATGATTCTCTGTCATCATTGATGTTTCTCTCTCTCTCTCTCTCTCTCTCCCTCTTCCTTTCTCTCTGAAATCAATAAAAATATATTTTAAAACATTAAAAAACAGAATAAATAGGATCATACATATATTGTTTTGTACATCTGACTATATCATGAACGTATCCCTTTCACTAGACAGGGTAAAGAAGTAGTTTCATATTCCATTGTATCCATCCACCACCATTTATGTAAGCAGTCCCCTGTTGTTGGACACTTTGTCATTTCCAGCTTTTCTCTGTTATTAACAGTGTCAGAGGCTCAGAGCTTACTGTTTGTTCACATGCTCAGTGTACTTATAAAATATTAGAAATGTATTTTACAATAGTCCTGGAGAGCAGCTTGATGATTTTTTGAGGCACCAATTTAATATGCAAAACATAGTATCTCCCTTTTTTGATTTGTGTTTCTTTGTTCACCAACAAGAGTAAACACTTTCGCACTTTCAGTGTAAAGGTATAAAGGGGTTATTTCTTTTTGTTTCGGAAGGTCTGAAAGCATTTCATTAAGTTAAATAATTATTTAAGTTTCACTTTTATGATAGTACATGACCTTCATGTCACTCTAAGGAGTTTTAGGAGTCCGGGCATAGCAATAACAACTTTGTGTCGAGAAAGAAAGAATTAGATCGGCAGTTGTTTCTTCATGGAAGACCCAACAGAAAAACTGTAGGAAGCAGAGGTTGCCAGATACAGGTCATTTTAATCTGCTGTTCCACCTTACTCTCTGGGCTTAAAAAAAAAAAAAATCCTATTTCTGGGATGTTTTGAATGCAACCTGTATTAGGCAGAGGAAAGTACAGAGTGAACTTTCAAGATATTTTAAATTTAAAAGTCTATAATTAGAAAACACTGTTTGAGTTCTCATGATACTATTTTATCCTGAAATCATCCATCTAAAATAGTGGGTCATTCCTCCCGCTCCGTTTTCTCCCTCCTCCTCTCTCAGATCTGCTTCTGAAAACCTTCAAGGCATCCATGGGTTTTGTAGTATTAAAGTCTTTCCCTTTCCCCCTACTTCGTAAGATCACTTCAGTGTCGTTCTCTTCCTTGCAAGGAGCTTACCTGGGACTTCTCAGGAACACAGCCGGCTGTCTTATAAAGAGGAAGCTAGTGCACAGGCAGCTGTGTGCCAGGAAGACAGCAGAAAAACTAACAGGTGTGGCCGCTTCCCTCATGGAGTTTGCAATCTGACAGAAGAGAGACAGGTTAAGCTTTGCCAATACTTGATTAGATAATTACAAGTAGCAAACTGTGATGATGGAGAAAAAGTGTGGAACCACGTGGAGCTGAGGAAGGGGCTCTAACCCAGTGTGAGAGAATCGAGAGAGTGTCTTCTCTTAGGAGGTGATGTTTGTCCCGGGTGCATAGGGTTCATCTTACGTGCATCTCTCACTCTCCTTCCTTGCGGAGTGCTACAGGCAGGTGCCTGTGAACTGCGCGTGAAGATATCTATTTCTTCTTTCTTTGGTGGCTTTAGCGATACCCCGCAAGTATTAAAATGAAAATATGTAGCTACAGTTGATTAACAATTTTAAGATGAACACTACTTCATCTGAAGAAAAATTATTTTAAAAATTAGCCTTAAGTGCAGCATACTTTGGCTGAGGGAATGAAAAAGGTGGACGCATTGCTGGGACATCAGCTTATCCACAGCCATGTGGACTAGCCACGGAAGTTCAGCTGCATCGTGCCTTCCACGTGCAGTCCGGGAACATCCGAAGGAACGAAGGTCCCTTTTCAGCTAAGATTTGTTCTCTAATAACTAGTCTTTTTAAAAAAAGTATTATCTGTTTTCCAACTTACAGCAGAATGTGCCTTGACCACAATAGTTTGCGTAATTTGGAAGCTCCACGTTTAACTGTTAGGTAGAACCTGAGTAACTATGACAAATGGGAATATTTTTCTGAGCTGTTTTTCCCCCTGAGATATTATGGCTGTTCCTTCGCCAGACAGTGACTCTTAAGTTCTTTTGACTTAAACCCATCCTTGTGGGGGAAATCGCTTTTCAATGCATCCGGTTTACTTGGTATGTGGCTGTACTTTTGTCACTTCCTGACGTTAGAGAACCTATCCCACCAATTTGGAACTGCCTCTCTTCAGCCTATTGGAAGCAGGGCTGGGGAAATGGAAGTAAGGGGCGGGTTTCTGGAGCCGTTGTTTCCCTGTCATTAGAGCTGCTTATGTGTATCCCATCGCCTTGGCTTCTTCCCAAAGAGACTCTAGAAACTTATGCTCTGGAATTTATTGAGGGGCACAGTGAACTATCATGTAATGTCTTGTGGGCGTCTACCTGGTCTGTGCTGTTGCTCACTGTCTCTTGTGTACAGACCTGAAGGGACCATATTAGAGCTACGTGAAGAAAAGCTTGTTCCCCCTGCTTCCTCCCAGCACGCACAGGGATGGACATGCACACACTCTTTCTCAGAGTCTGGAAAAAGGAGTTGAGAGCCAAAGAGTCATTTTGTAAGACTTAACTAGTACACTCTGTTACCTCTGGTCTGGTCTCTGTTTTAGTTAGCTAACACACGTGGATAATGCATACTGTACGCCAGGTGTTGTTTCTAAGGTTTTTAGAAGTACTAACTCCGTCAGGGCTCTCAAAGACCCTCTGAAGTTAGTGCTGTTGTTATCCCCGCGTATAGATGAGGAAACGGAGGCACAGGGTATTGTGCCGGAGTCGCACAGGAGCTGAGTGTGATGCTGGGTTTCAGAATCCTTGCTCCCAGCCCCTGAGCTTTGCTGCCTCGGCAGGGATTCCGTCCCAGGAGCAGGTGGGGCAGCCTCCAGTCACAGAAATACCAGCCCTCTTCCTGGCCGTCTGTGGTCAAGAACCCCTGGCCTTTATTTCTGGCTCTCTGACTCTGCATTGTTTTTCTCACGGTCGTATTTCGTAAGTTATATAATTTACTTTATTCTTTTCTGAAGTTATGCATGGCACATATACTTAAAATTAATATAAATCATGAATGTCTGTGACACTTTAAAAAACGGGTCCTTTTTAAACATGATACAACATTAGAATGTATACAAAAAGAATCTTTGGACTAGTAAGCACAAATTTGCATTCTATCATGCACCCCCTTTTATATTCTTTTTTTTTTTAAATATATTTTATTGATTTTATACAGAGAGGAAGGGAGAGGGATAGAGAGTTAGAAACATCCGTGAGAGAGAAACATCGATCAGCTGCCTCCTGCACACCCCCTACTGGGGATGTGCCCGCAACCAAGGTACATGCCCTTGACCGGAATCGAACCTGGGACCCTTGAGTCCGCAGGCTGACGCTCTATCCACTGAGCCAAACCGGTTTCGGCCCCTTGTATATTCTTTAAAAAATTTTTTTTAAATATATTTTTATTGATTTCAGAGAGAAAGGGAGAGGGAGAGAGAGATAGAAGCATCATGATGAGAGAATCCTTAATCAGCTGCCTCCTGCACACCCACTACTGGGGATCGAGCCTGCAACTGGGCATGTGCCCTGAGTGGGAATCGAAACCAGCGACCTCTTTGTTCATGGGTTGATGCTCAACCATTGAGCCACACCAGCCAGGCAAGGGCACACATTTTAAATATGACTAGATGAAAGTCACATTTAGCCATGTAATTGAATAAAATCTGTGAACTGACATTATTAGTGTAATTAATACCATGTCATAAAAAATTATAATCATCCACAGACTTAAGTTATGGTCCAAGATCTGCTATCTGTTCTTTTATTTGGATTGTGCTTCCTACCTAAGGAACAAAATGTTACTGTTTTATGAGCTACTTTTGACGTCAGCTTCTCCTAGTTTGACGCTCTGGGCTTGTGCTATCTAATAAAGAGGGAATATGCTAATTGACCATCACTCCATCACAAAGATGGCTGCACCCACAGCTGAGGCCAAGTTCCCATAAGGAGCCTTAACGAGCAATCAGCAGGGACCTGAGGCTACACCCTCCCCCTCCCCCATGGGGCTTGACAGGGGATCTCAGGCTGTGCTCCCTACCCAGCAGGGCTTGACAGGGGACCTCTAGGTGCGCTTCCCATACTGGTACTGGGCTAGGGGATCTCAGGCTGCTCCCCCCGCCCCAGCACCAGGCCGGGGGACCTCAGGCCATGCCTCCCATCCAGCAGGGCTTGACAGGGGACCTCAGGCCATGCCCCCCCCCCCCCCCGGCAGGGCTTGACGGGGTCCTCAAGGTGTGCTTCCCATCCTGGTGCTGGGCTAGGGGACCTCAGGCTGCTCCCCCCACCCCAGCGCCAGGCCGGGAACTCAGGCTGTGCCCCCCCACCCGCAGGGCTTGACGGGGGACCTCAAGCTCAAGGTGCTCTTCCCGTCCTGGTGCTGGGCTATGGGACCTCAATCTGCTCCCCCTGCCCCAGCGCCAGGCCAGGGGACCTCAGGCCGCGCCCCCCTGCTGGTGCTGGGTGGGGGGACCTGAGACTGTGCCCCCCCCACCTGGCGGGGCTTAATGGGGGACCTTAGGCCATGCCCCCCACCCAGCGGGGCTTGACAGGGTATCTCAGGCCGTGTCCCCCACCTGGTGGGGCTTTACAGCGGACCTCAAGGCACGCCCCCCCACTCCGGTCTGGGTTGGGGGACCTCAGGCCATGCCCCCCGTCCTGGCACCTGGCCAGGGGACCTGAGGCTATGCCCCCTGCCCGGCAGGGTTTGACAAGGGTGGGACTGGCTGGGTCTGGATCTTGCCTAATGTGGGGGGCCGGCCGGGTCTGGGTCTCACATGATTTTGAGGTACATGTGGGTGGGCGGGGACTTGACTCTGGGTCCTGTGGTGCGCCCCAGACTCTGACAGGAGGAAGGTTTTTTGTTTTTTTTTTAAAATATATTTTTTATTGATATTTTACAGAGAGGAAGGGAGAGGGATAGAGAGCTAGAAACATCGATCAGCTGCCTCCCGCACACCTCCCACTGGGGATGTGCCTGCAACCAAGGTACATGCCCCTAGACCGGAATCGAACCTGGGACCCTTCAGTCCTCAGGCTGACGCTCATCCACTGAGCCAAACCGGTTTCAGCAGGAGGAAGGTTTTTATATACATTTTACTAATTTTCTTTCATCTCTGACACTTCTATTATAGAGAAAGGGCAAATAGCAATATTAAATTATTTCCTCTAATTAATCCCCTTTTTATGTGCACGAATTTCATGCACTGGGTCACTAGTTTCTATATATGGCCGTGTGTGTAGGTATCCAAAAAGCATGGGCCCTTGGGGATGTATCTCCTTGAGAAATCTCTTTGTTAGTCCAGTTCTTACTTTATCAGGTATTTCTCTAAGCCAGTGATTTTCAAGCTTTTCCTTCTCCTGGCACACATTACTAGCATTCTGTGTCACACCAAAAATATTGTGTAAGCACCTTCAATATTAAGGGCCACATGACCCCTTTGGTTCATTTACTACCTGACTGAATATGCATTATTTTTTTCTAAAAGAATCTCAATGCTGTAGAAATGTCTTAATTATAGGGAACCTCTGAAGGGTTTGAAGTAGGAGAGTAGAGTTTTAGGAAGACTGATGTGGAAATTTGGGGGTGGGGTAAGGAAGAGATGGCTGTAACCCAGGGGAAACATGACAGTGGCTGGGAGCAGGGTCAGGTTCGTGGGGATGGGAGTGAAGTCGAGAGAGAGGGGGAGTAAATGGCTGGAGTAACGTTCCAAGTGAAATGAGAAAAACATCTTCCAAGAGCGGGTGGTCCTTCCAAAGGGTTAGACACGTCCCACTGAGAGTGTTGTACGGTGTGTGAAATAGGAAACTAAGCTGCTTACCTCTTGTGGTGGGCCTTACTGGCACATGGCATTTTTGATCAGTAGAAATTTATTAAAGAGGATAATGCAGTGGTTTTACAGAGTTGTGTAACCATCACCGCCACTAGTTTTAGAACATATGCATCCCCCCCAAAAGAAACCCATTAGCATTCACTCCCTGGTTTCCGCTACCCCCAGCCCCTGGCAACCAGCCATCTCCTTTCTGTTGCTGTGGATTTACCTATTCTGCACCTTTCACCTAAGTGTGGTCTTTTGAAACGGGCTTCTTTCATTTAGCATAATGTTGTCAGGGTTCACCTACATTGAAGCATGGATCGCCCCTTCATTCCTTTTTATGGCCAAATAGTTTTCATGGATAAGATGCACCACATTTTGCTTTTCCACTCATCAGCTGGTGCACACTTGCATTGTTTCCACTTCTTGGCTATTGGGAATGATGCCACAGTGAACATTTTCGTACAAGTTTCTGTGTGGACGACTTTTCATTTTCCATGGGTATATTCCGAAGAGTGACACGTTCATTCTTGAGTCTCTTGCAACAGTTGAATATTTTTGGTGAAAGTGGTATCTCAATAGAAAATCAGTTTCTGGTTGCAGATAGGTATCTATCCTAGGATTGTTAAACATAGATTTTAACAAAATTTGTAAGGTGGTTAAAAGATACATAGATCAACTATCAGTTGTGTGTGGGTGTGTTGATCTCAGGCTGTGCCCTTAGGATACTCATATTGTGGTTCTAGGAACTGTAGACCTGGACTTTGGCAGCATATGTGTACTTCCACCCACAAGCCAGATTTTAGTTACTTAAAATCCATTAAAAGAGGAGAGGGAACGATGAATAGACAAGAGCACGTAGGATTTTTAGGACAGTGAAACTGCTCTGTATGATGCCATAATGATAGGTACATGTCATTGTAAATTTGCCCAACCTGGTAGAAAGTACACACCAAGAGTGAGCCCTAATGTATAGTAAGCTATGTGATACTGGGTAATAATGCTGTGTCCGTGTAGCTTCCTCAGTTATAACAAATATACCACTCTGTGGGGGATGTTGGTAATGGAGGGGGCTGTGCATGTGTGGGGGCAGGGGAACTATGAGATATCTCTGTGCTTTCTGCTCAGTGTTGCTATGGATCTGAAATGGTCTAAAAAATAAAGTCTACTTTAAAAACCCACTAACAGATCACAGCAGCTGTATGTATTTCTAAGGGAATCTTCCACCATTTGGTTTGAAGGCGACAGATTGTATACAGGTAGTCTCCTGTTTGCCCTGTATGCAGCTGGTCCCTCTGCCTCTGTGCAAAGCCCTGGGTGGCCTGGCCTCTGCCCTGTGCCTTTCTTTATTCCGTGATCATATCGCCTTTCTGTTTTTTTACACCTACCTGGCTCATTCTTGCTCAGGGCCTTTGAACCATCTCCTCCTTAGCTTGGAGTGCTGTTCTTCCATGGAACGCTCCCCTCCCCTTAAGTAACATTCCCTCAGAGACCCCTTGACTCAGTAACTGCCTCAGCTGTGCATTAAGAAAAGTTTGTCATGCTTGGCCATGTGGCTCAGTGGTTGAGCATCAACCTATGAACCATGAGGTCATGGTTCGATTCCCAGTCAGGGCATATGCCCCAGTTTTAGGCTTGATTCCCAGTAGGGGGTGTGCAGGAGGCAGCCGATCAGTGATTCTCATCATTGATGTTTCTATCTCTTCCTCCCTCTCCCTTCCTCTCTGAAATCAGTAAAAATTTATTTAAAAAAATAAAGAAAAGTTTGTGGTGCCGAAACCGGTTTGGCTCAGTGGATAGAGCGTTGGCCTGCGGACTGAAGGGTCCCGGGTTCGATTCCGGTCAAGGGCATGTACCTTGGTTGCGGGCACATCCCCAGTGGGGGGTGTGCAGGAGGCAGCTGATCGATGTTTCTCTCTCATCGATGTTTCTAACTCTCTATCCCTCTCCCTTCCTCTCTGTAAAAAATTAATAAAAATATATATATATATATATATATATAAAAAAAAAAAGTTTGTGGTACTAAAAGTCTTCAAAGAAGCATCAATCAGCTCTGCACCTATTCAGCAACTTTACTGCAATTATTACTAGCAAAATTATTCTGCTTTATAGTTATTTAAACTAAGGTTAAAACAGAGTGGTAATTACATCCATTCTATGTCCATTAAGGAGGAAGGAGGTTTTCTCTTTTGTGATTGACATTTGCAAGTCAATTCACTGTCTATCCAATTTGGATTTAATTTCAATGATAATTTTATTCTTGAAAATAAAAATATCAGTTGCATTTTTAATGCAAAATATTTTCTCTCCTCTACATATACTAGTATAAGCCCCTTATGACTGGGGCTCATTTGAGTCTTATGATAGCCATTCTTTTTCATCATTACTAATTAGTGTGGTAAAAAAGACTTCAGTCCTAAGAAGGACCCCAGGGCCTTATAATCCCAAGTTAATGAAAAAGAAATTTTTATGAACATTTAAGAGTCACTGTTCAGCACAACATTCTATAGGCTTATTTGTCTTCTGTTAAATTCAAAATAATTCTAGGAATGTTGCTGGGATTCGAATCCCTATATCAGGCCCATACTAGGAATGACAACCATTTCTAAACGTTTGACCCCAATGATATCTCTCCCTTTGTCTGGTAGTGTCTGTCCCATTGAAGCTGGGCAAAGAAAATAATTCATTTTTCCTACAGATACGTACTGAACGATTTCTGTGCCGGGCACTTTTTTCAGTGTTGAGACCAAGTCAGTGAACAAAACAAACTCCCTGCTTTCATGGAGTTTTAAAGAAGCTCCCGAATGTCCTCAGCAAACACATGAGAGAAGGGAGGTGCAGAGAACTTGGCTCACTCCCAGGTGTCTTGGGGAACCCCCTTCAAGATGGCAGCCGGACCCAAGATGAAAAGATTATTAGAACCTGATTTGGAAAACAAGATAAATGCAACCTTATGCTCTAGATTAATCATTGCAAAAATATAGAAGCCTATTAAAACAACAAATAAAAGATGCTAGGTTGGGCTTAGGAAAGATAGAGGAATTACTTTTCAAGTACACTATTTTAATACATTTTTTCAGATTTGCAGATTCTGCCCAAATTCTGCCTCTACCATCCCTTCCCAGCTCCCATTGTCAGTGTCTAATGCATCCTGCCAGTTTCTCCATGCATAGACAAGTAAATGTGACTGAATTTATATTGGCCCTCTTCATCAAGGAAAAGATAACAAACCACATACCTCTCTGCAATATATGTCTTTCTTCTAGTGTATGTAGGAGCGTTTATCATTAGTACTAAGAGAGCTTCCTCATTCTTTTTTTTTGTTTTTCTCAACAGTTACATAGTAGTTCATTGTATGGATGTACCACAATTTAAATAGTGACCTATTGATAGGCATTTGGGTTGTGGCCAATCCTTTGTTTGCTCTTAAACAATGCTGCAGTAAATAACTTTGCACATAGGTTATTCTGCATGTATGCAATGATATCTGTGTAAATTTTCGAAGTAGAATCACAAGTCATAAGGTTTGTGTATACTTTTGATAGATATTATCAAATTGCCTCCCAGAGGGAGTTTTTCTTATTCTCAGCACTGCTAGGAACATGTGAGAGGAACTGTCCAGGGTCTGGATTTTTGCCAGTCTGGTAGGTTAAATGGTGTCTCAGGAGATTCAATATAGGAATACTATTTGTTAGAGTTTTCAGTGGTCCTTCTTTTTTTAAAGAAGAAAATGCACAGAAAACTAAACAGGACTAGAATTCGGCTGTTTTTATTGTACAGGTGGACTACTAACGGCCATCTTACATCTTCTATTATGTAATTTAAAATAATGCTTGTTCATGTTAAAAATGCTCCATTTTAAATTCTGAAAACACAGGATAAAAATGCTTCTCAGGCTCATGATGTACCTAGGTGACCTGCTAGGAGAAAGTCCTTTCTCCTATAGTTTCGTCCTATATTATATAGAGAATTGAAATAAGACAGTGTACAAAATGAGGTATCACAGCGGGCCTGAGACTGCTGTCCTTAGTTAGACAGGCCTGCTTGTAAGGTTGGCCCTTGGCTAGCATCTGGGAATTTAGATTTGAGGAGGGTTTCCACCATAATGTCTCTGTGCCTGAACTGTTTGTGCAGACAATAGTATTTTTTTAATAAATCTTTATTGTTCAGATTATTACAATTGTTCCTCTTTTTTCCCCCCATAGCTCCCCTCCATCCCACCCTCTGCTCTTACCTCCCCCCCACTGTCCTCATCCATAGGTGTACGATTTTTGTCCAGTCTCTTCCCGCACCCCCGACACCCCTTTCCCCCCCGAGGATTGTCAGTCCACTCCCTTTCTATGCCCCTGATTCTATTATATTCACCACTTTATTCTGTTCATCAGATTTTTTATTCACTTGATTTTTAGATTCACTTGTTAATAGATATGTATTTGTTGTTCATAATTTTTATCTTTACCTTTTTCCTCTTCTTCCTTTTCTTAGAGAAGACCTTTCAGCATTTCATATAATGCTGGTTTGGTGGTGATGAACTCCATTAGCTTTTTCTTATCTCTGAAGCTCTTTATCTGACCTTCAATTCTGGATGATAGCTTTGCTGTGTAGAGTAATCTTGGTTGTAGGTTCTTGCTATTCATCACTTTGTATATTTCTTGCCACTCCCGTCTGGCCTGCATAGTTTCTGTTGAGAAATCAGCTGACAACCATATGGGTGCTCCCTTGTAGGTAACTGTTTTTCTCTTGCTGCTTTCAAGATTCTCTCTTTGTCTTTTGCTCTTGGCATTTTAATTATGATATGTCTTGGTGTGGTCCTCTTTGGATTCCTTTTGTTAGGGGTTCTGTGCGCTTCCTGGACTTGTAAGTCTATTTCTTTCACCAGGTGGGGGAAGTTTTCAGTCATTATTTCTTCAAATAGGTTTTCAGTATCTTGCTCTCTCTCTTCTTCTGGCACCCCTATAATTCGGATGTTGGTACGCTTGAAGTTGTCCCAGAGGCTCCTTACACTATCTTCATATTTTTGGATTCTTTTTGCTTTTTGCTTTTCCAGTTGGGTGGTTTTTGCTTCTTTGTATTTCAAATCTTTGACTTGATTCTTGTGATCCTCTCGTCTGTTGTTGGATCTCTGTATATTATTTTTTATTTCAGTCAGTGTATGCTTAATTTCTAGTTGGTCCTTTTTCATATCCTCTAGGGTCTCACTAAATTTATCGGCCTTTTCTAGAAAATTCTTGAAAAACGTTATAACTATGGTTTTGAACTCTATATCCAGTCATTTGCTTTCCTCCATTTCTTTCATTTGTGACCTGTTTCTTTGTCTTCACATTTTGGCTGCTTCCCTGAGTTGATAGAGTGGCTTTGTGTGCTAGGTGTCCTATAGGGCCCAGTGGCTCAGCCTTCCCAGTTACCTGGGGTGGACACTCTTGGTGCACCCCTTTGTGGGCTGTGTGCACAGTCTTGTTGTAGTTAAGCCTTGATTGTTGTTGGTATCACTGGGGGGAATTGACCTCCAGGCAAATTGGCTGTGAGGATCAGCTGTGTCTACGATGGGAGAACTTCTGTGCTGGAGACACCCTTATGAGGCAAGACTTGCTTCAGTGGGGCTTTGGTGCTCACTGATTCTGATTCTGCCCCCTGAGTGTGTCCCTTATGGATCTGAGGAGTTGTAATCTGGATAGTCCCACTCTGACCCCTGGGTACACTGGCTCTTGGATCTCCAAGGAGGTGCTAATTTAGCCTCTGCCTGAGGCCACCCAGCAGGAGCTACAGAGAGATCTGCAGATTCCTCTTCTTTGTTTGGGTTTTGGAGGTGCCCAGATGAGGCCCAGATGTGAAGCAATGCAAGCTGCTGTGGGGCATTGGGCCTTCTTTTGGATGTTCTGGGTCTCACTGACTCAGCTGCAGTTTGTTGATTTCAAAGGACCAGGCCATTCATATGCAAAAGCCTCTGCGCTCAGCTTGGATGGGGTGGAATCTTAGGGCGGAACAAACAGCAATGGCTTCCTGTCAGCCCTGCCCTAAGAGTCCCCTGGGTCTCAGTGTCCCATGGTAATCGCTGCAAGCACCTCTGAGAGAAAGCCCCCCTTGAGTTCCACCCGCTGCCAGACAGTCCAGTTTCTCCTCATATGAGTCTGGGTCCCCAGAGTCTTGCCCGGAACTGGAGTTCAGAGCAGTCAGGAGCTTTTGTCTCCCTCCCACTTGAAAAAGCCAGCCATGTACTCAGTTGCCAATCCTCTTAACGCGCACGCCTCCGTACCTCTGCCTTTACTTCCACAGCTCCTCTGAGTCTCAGTGTACTTTTCTCTTTCCTTCTAGTTGTAGAATTTCCATTCAGCCCGCCTTCCTGTGGTTCTGGATGATGTCCATTTTGTCTTTTAGTTGTAGTTTTGAAGTGGTTGTGCACGGCAGCAAGTTCAGGTGTTTACCTATGCCGCCATCTTGGTTTCTCCGACAATAATACTTATATTGAATATTTATGTTGAATATCTGCTTGTCTTCTGGGAGGAGTTGGGGTAAATTCCTGGCAGGTGCCTATGTGGACAGCCCAATAAAAACCCCAGGCACTGATTCACTAATGAGCCTCCCTGGCAGGTAGCATTTCACAGGTGTTGTCACAGCTGTTGGGGAATTGAGTGGGAATTGAGTCTGACCTATGTGATTCCACTGGGAAAAGACCCTTGGAAGCTTGCGACTGGTCTTCTCCGGACATTGCTCCATGTGCCTTTTTCCTTTGCTGATGTTGCTTTGTGTCCTTTTGTATAACAAATAGCCATGAATGCAACCAAATGCTGGTCCTCTGAGTATTCCTAGTGAATCACTGAAGTGGAAGTGGTCTTGGGAACCCTGACACAGTCAGCGTTGCAAAGATTTAATATTCTATCTGTCTGCAGTGTTAGTGGTGAGTGACACAAAAAATTTAGGCATGAAATTAACTGACCTTTGGAATTATATCTTGACTTGTAATCTGTGTTCTATTGTAAAATGTGTAATCCCTCAGGTTTCTGAGCAGTGATTTCGTATTTACATCTACAAATGGAGGCAACAAGAAGGCTGCCGGGTATTGAAGGGTTTTATGTTTAGTGCCAAGTCCACAACTGGTCCTTTGATCTTCCCAATGTTCATATTCAGGCTTAAAAGTTTCTTGCTTTAATTTTCTATAATCTGATGATTGGATAAATGCATTTACTCAAATTCCTTTGGATTTGTAGCCACAGGATTTTAGTTAGGCAGTCTAATTTCTAATTCTGCTCTGTTTCTAAAACTTACCTGCACATAAATAATCCTAGAAACTTCACTCAGGACAGCAGATATTTCTGTATAAACTAGTGGCCCAGTGCACAGATTTGTGCACATTGAAAGGAAATTAATTAGAATAAATATTTTAATATTGCTATTAGCCCTTTCTCTATAATAGAAGTGTCAACCAAATTCATGACTGACAATGACAGATTGAAACACACACTTGCGATTGGCACCAGTGAGAGCTATATATGTATCATGCATGCGCAAGTCAACTTAGCCTTTTATAGATACAGAATAAACTTGCTTAATTAGACCCGCTTTCTGATTTAGCTAAACTTTCTCCAGCCCAGTGAAGCACCCCAACTTCTCTTTCAGGTAATTGTCAGTAACATGGCAGTAAATATTAACATGAAGCAGATTATTATTGTAGATCACACAGGGAGAACAAAGGGTAAAATATTTAACTGCAGCAGTGTTTGACTATATTCTGCGCAGTGAGAAAACCTGAAGTCATTTTCAAGGTCCACCATTTCTTACTTCTTTTCAGTCGGGTCAAGTTTCTAAACTTTCTAAATATCCATTTTCTGGCCAATGAAAAGAAAATAGGATTCAACCGAGTCTCTATCTACTCCAGGACTTCTGTAAGGATCAAATGAGATGAGGCAGGGAAAAATACTTCACAGACATTTGGTTAAAGTATGAGATGTTTCTACCTGGCTATAAAGCAAGTCGTGTTCCTGGGCTAAAGAAACTGCAAGGAGGCTGGTCACTAGGGAGAGGAAGCCAGGCATTGCTACGTGATGTTATTTTCCGGACGGACACTTAGCTTATTAGCCTTTTATATATATAGACTAGAGGCCCAGTGCACAAAATTCGTGCATGGGGGGGTGTCCCTCAGCCCAGCCTGCACCCTCTCCAATCTGGGACCCCTCCAGGGATGTCCGACTGCCCGTTTAGGCTCGATCCTACCTGGATCGGGCCTAAACGGGCAGTCGGACATCCCTCTCACAATCCAGGACTGCTGGCTCCCAACTGCTCGCCTGCCTGCCTTCCTGATTGCCCCTAACCACTTCTGCCTGCCAGCCTGATCACCCCCTAACCACTCCTCTGCCAGCCTGATTGATGCCTAACTGCTCCCCTGCCAGCCTGTTTGCCCCTAACTGCCCTCCCCTGCAGCCTGGTCACCCCTAACTGCCCTCCCCTGCAGGCCTGGTCCCCCCAAACTGCTCTTCCCTGCATGCCTGGGTCCCCCACAACTGCCCTTCTCTGCAGGCCCAGTCGCCCCCAACTTCCCTCCTCTGCTGGTCTGGTCACCCCTAACTGTCCTCCCCGGCAGGCTTGATCGCCTCCAACTGCCCTCCCTTGCAGGCCTGGTCCCTCCCAACTGCCCTCCCTTGCAGGCCTGGTCCCTCCCAACTGCCCTCCACTGCTGGCCTGATCACCCACAACTGCCCTCCCTTACAGACCTGGTCCCTCCAACTGCCCTCGCCTGCTGGCCATCTTGTGGCAGACATCTTGTGTCCACATGGGGTCGGTGATCTTTGACCACATGGGGGCAGCCATCTTGTGTGTTGGAGTGACGGTCAATTTGCATATTACTCTTTTATTAGATAGGATAGAGATCTGGTGCACCGGTGGGGGCCGGCTGGTTTGCCCTGAAGGGTGTCCCAGATCAGGGTGGGGGTTCCCTTGGGGCATGGGGTGGCCTGGGGAACCTAGACTTCAAGCTCTGAGAAGGCAGGGACAAGGTCTGTCTGGTTCACCTGGCCATAGCAGACGTTCAGATATCGAAATGAAGGTTAAATAAGGTTTCAAAAGATGAGACAGAGTTCCTGGTAATTTAGCTCTCAGAGTACAGGAATGCAGGAAACTGTGCTGGCTACCACAGAGGAGGCTTTACTCCTATATAATTGTCAGAAAACTTTAATAGAGCATGGGAACAAATATTCTTTTGTTACTGACACTTGCATTACACAGGTAGCCAGCAACAGATTCATGAACTTAATAACTAAGCTTTCTGCTGGCAGTTTCATTTCCCAAGATTAAACTCTATTTTGAAAATCTGAAAAAGGAAGTTTTCTATCCCCAGTTACATGCACAAGCCCAAACATTTCACAGGATTGAATGAAGCAGATCCACTTATCAGCTATGAACCCCAAATTGGGAGAACCATCTTTAGACACGGTGAAAGACTTTAAAATATTTTGGAGAACAATTGATCCCCATATTACTTGCCAGTACTAATGGTAACCAACAATAAACCAGTTCTAAACAATCAGAATACCCCTTTCTTAAAGCTATTATAGAATTTGGTGGATTTCAGGATTTTTTCATTTATTTTTTTATTTTTATTGATTTCAGAGAGGAAGTGAGAGGGAGAAAGAGATAGAAACATCAGTGATGAGAATCATTGATTGGCTGCCTCCTGCACGCCCTCTACTAGGGATTGCGCCCACAACCCAGGCATATGCCCTTGACTGGAATCGAACCCGTGACCCTTCAGTTCCCAGGCCGACGCTCTATTCACTGAGCCAAGCCAGCTAGGGCTAGATTTCAGGATTTTTATAGACATGGAAATATTTTTCCCCCGTATGATATGCCTTTCAAAAAGAAAACATTTTGAAAACAATGAAGTTTTAACATATTACTTAAAGATGAATATCTTTGCTAGGTAAACTTATATACATACCCTTTTCATAGCCGTCAAGGACAAAGTAAAATTATATAATCTATTACATTTTAAAAAATAATTTTAGCCCTGGTGCTCAGTGGTTAGAGCATTAGCTTGAACACCAAAGTGTCACGGGTTTGTTTCCTGGTCCAGGTCATGTACCTGGATTGCCAGTTCACTCCCCACCCCCAGTCATGGCATGTGCGGGAAGCAACTAATCTGTGTCTCTCTCAAATCGATGTTTCTCCCTCTCTCCCTCTCTCCCTCTCTCTCTCCTTCCCTCTCTCCCTCTCTCCCTCCTTCCCTCCTTTCCACTCTCTCTGAAAAAGCAATGGGAAAAAATTATTAGGTGAGGATTAACAACAACAACAAAGAAAAAAATATTTTTTTATTTTTTCAATTGCAGTTGACATATAATATTTTATTAGTAAATCTAGTACCTGTCTGACACTAAACATTGTTATCAAATATCATTGACTGTTTTCCCTATGTTGTACTTAACATCCCCATGACTATTTTGTAACTACCAATTTGTACTTCTTAATCCCTTCCCCTTTTTCACCCATCCTCCCAACCCCCATGCTATCTGGCAACCATCAGTTTGTTCTTTTTATCTATGAGTCTGTTACAGTTTTGTTCGTTTATTTTGTTTCTTAGATTCCACATATAAGTAAAATCATATATGTCTTTGACTTATTTTACTTAGCATAATATGCTCTAGATCAGGGGTGGGCAAACTTTTTGACTCGAGGACCACAATGGGTTCTTAAACTGGACCGGAGGGCCGGAACAGAAGCATGGATGGAGTGTTTGTGTGAACTAATATAAATTTGCATAGAAATGACTAAGAAAAATAGTGGAGCCCCAAAATGTTAGGGGATTAGCAATAACTGGTGGAGAATTTATATGGAATGCAAGCCATTTTTTAAAAAATTCTGGAGTGTTTTATTTTAGATTTTTTTTGGCTTCTAGAGTGACTTAGGTGTGCGTGCTAACTTAAGTTTGAAAATAAAAGTTGGTGAAATGACCTTTGGCCAGCTGCAATATGTTGTTTATACACTGAGTGGCCAGATTATTATGATCTCTGAACACATAATCTGGCCACTCAGTATATGTGTGTGTGTGTGTGTGTGTGTGTGTGTATATATACTAGAGGCCCGTTGCATGAAGAGATTCGTGCAATAGGCCTTCCTTTCCTTGGCTTCCAGCACCGGTTTTCCTCCGGCACCTGGGACCCAGGCCTTCGCTCCGGCCAGAGTCTGCCTTCTTCATCTTTGCTGCAGACTCAGGCCAGAGTCTGCCTTCTTCGTCTTCGCTGCAGACTCCAACCGGAGTCTGCCATCTTATCTTTGCTGCAGACTCCGGAGTCTGCAGTTTTGTCTTCGCTGTGGCACTCTGCTCCTGTAGATCCCTTCGCCCCCCACCCTCCCTCTCATAGCAGGCGTCCTGCCCCGCCCGGCAACTCCATGCCTGGAGCAGCTGGGTGGCTGCCATCTTTGGCCTTCTAATTTGCATACTCACTCTGATTGGCTGTGGGCATAGCGGAGGTACGGTCAATTTACATGTTTGTCTATTATTACGTGAGATTAGAGGCCCGGTGCATGAATTCGTGCATGGGTGGGGTCCGGCCAGCCTGGCCAGGGGGCGGGGACATGGGCTGTTGGCCGGCCTGCCTGCTGGTCGAACTCCTGGTTGAGGGGACAATTTGCATATTAGCCTTTTATGATATAGGATATACACTGAGTGGTCAGATTATTATGCCTTCAGAGATCATAATAATCTGGCCACTCAGTGTATATATTATGGTATTTGATTGTGAAACCCCTCCATTCTGAAGCTACTTAGATGTGATCATCAATTACTTCTTGTTATTCCCCACCCTCAAATAAAAAAGAGAGAGAGAGAGAGAGAGAGAGACAGGTATGCGTATAATAGTTTTTCTGGCCTGAATGTGGCCTGCCAAATGAGTCAGTCCTCAAGTTGCCTGAAAATGTTCTTTCTTGACTGTGAGGTCAAAAGTAGTGACTCAGTGCTGTTTGAGAATGTATTGTATTAACTGAATTTATGAGAGAGAACCGAGTTTTATAGGCAGGTTACTTCTGTGACACCACATAATTTTAGTTCTCTTCATATGTAAGTCAAGTAATGATCTTTTGTCTTACAGCTTTTCTTCAGAATTCAGTAAGTACAATAATATAGCATATATTTCAGCTATAGTGCCTTTTGGATTTCCGTGTCTTAAAAAAAAATGAAGGAGCCTCTCTTAACAGTGAGTGATATGGGAAGGGACAGTGTCAAGGTTAAGCATGAAAGCAACAGTTAAGGGCTGGGAGCAGGTCATGCTTATTAAATATCCGCTTTATGTCTGACTGTACCTGTGCCTTAGTCATCTTCCTCCTGCCAAACACAAAGAGGTTTCTAGGCAACAGGACTGATTCAGACACTAAACATCTCATTACAGTGAAATGTCCACCTGCAATATTTCCAGGAAATGCCCCTCTTATAAGTCACTGGAAAGTGGGATAAACATTCTCTCAGCCACTGAAGGCATCAGATGAGCCAGAACTGGTAACCAAGTGTTAGAAGGTGGGGCTGGCTAATATTTGGAAGGAAGGGCAAGCTGACACTGTAACCTGCTTGGTAACTGTGGGGAGGAAAGTGGGAGGGGGGCAGGCTGGAATCTCTTCCCCAGAAGGACTCATGGGGAAGAGAAATTCATTGCTCTTAGTAGAAAAAAAAAAAATTAGTACATTTCTAATTGTAAAGTAGACCAAAATCTTGGAAAATCAATCATAGCATAGTAGCTAAGAACTTGAATGCTGGACTTGAATTTCTAAGTTTCACTTCCTCATACCTCAAATGGTGCTGATAAGGGTACCTACCCCATAAAGTGATTGTGCGTATTAACATTAGTATTTGGGAAGACCAGTCTCTTATCAGAAGCCTTGGGGCAGTGGCCTCATATCCTCCAGGGAAATTCAAAAGGCACCAGATAACTCCCTAAGTGGTGGGGGCAGAATTGTGAGGGAATGAAAGAAAACCCAAAGACAGGTAAGAACTTTTAAACGATTTGTCTATTCTTTTATGATTTTGAGAACTGTAATTATAGCATCATTTAAGAAACCTCTCCAGAAGTTTTCAGCATTATGTACTACAGTTAATTTCAAAATTATTAAAAGCCCTGGTCAGTGGTAAAAAAATAAGTACATGATACCATCTTATTCAATAACTATCGAGATTTCTTTATTGCCAAAATAATAGCCTCATGACTTAAGGTTAACTTTCGGATCTCTGTAAAAAGTAAGGAAAAAACTTGAACTCTTAAAATTTTCTGACATTCCTTGAAGCCACAATACATAGTGTTCCACTGAATTTGGCATTGAAGGTAGAATCCGTGCTGTATATGCAGTCTTATACCTTGAATAACTTTCTATGAGTTTAGAATGTCACTTTAGGAGAAATGCTTTCAAGTTTGGCTTGTTTTATAGAGAACCTAGAGTTTTTCCATTAATTTAGATTCTCAGTCTTTCATTGGAAATCTTTATTGTACTCGATTAAAAGCTGTATTAATCATAATGAACAGACAACTTCTATTCAAAAACGGAAGAAACCATAAATAATGCCTCAGAGTTCTAACATATGACCAGCTGCTTTTTAGAAGTTATATAGCTCAGGGGTATGTGTCATGTCTGGGATTAAACCTGGAATAGCCTGTTACCCAGAAAAAAAAACAAATTTAAATGTAGGGTTGCTGATCCATTACCAGAGACGTCTAGTCTTGTTTGATAGTGTAAATTGTCTGTCTTGAAACATTAATGCCAGCAGAATAGATTAACTCTAAATCAAGATATAAAATTTCAGATCATTTGGGAAATTTTTTTTCAATTGTAAATATTTCAGGAAAGACCTTTTTAAACATCAAATATTTTAAATATAGCTTATGTTTAAACTAATCTGTATCATATTATTATTTAATTTTGAACCTGCATTCATATAATGGTCAATTGGTATAATAAAACATAATACTTTATTCTTTTATAGTCTTTGGTGTTGGCCTCTGAACTCACCCAGTAACTTTCTGTCAGTTGCATCTAATTAGCTATCTCTTATTCTAGGGGATATGACCTTTCACCTTCCACCTTATTAATTTTTTTTTTTTTTTAGTTTTAATCTCTTTTTCTTAAGTCTGAGATCAGGAGCTATTCATTAATATGTTGTTTAATTGGCTCAGTCCTGGTGGGAAAGGAGGTTCCGCATCAGATTTCATGTAATAGTGTACTCCATTCAGAAGCCTAAGTAGTGAATGGAACCTAATGGATGATTCTCCCATGAATTTATTTCCCTTTTCATGTGGCCTATTCCACAACGTGATTTCTGACCATGAGAAATATAAGATAAACGATGTTTTCTTATTGTAATATGCAAGTGAACAATCATTTAACATAGTCCCTTATTTGAGAATTGTGGGAAAGGCAGAAGAAACTGAGGTCAAAGGAGATTGTTTTATTTTTTTTCCCTTTTTTAAAAAAATTAAATTTATTGGGGTGACAATGGTTAATAAGATTATATAGGTTTCAAGTGTGCAATTCTATGATAAATATATGGTGATGGAAGAAGGTTTGACTTTGGGTAGTGGGCGCACAATACAATGTACAGATTGCTTTAATTTTCATCAAGCGATAAAGAGCCTGTGTCTTAATAAACCCATATGGAGCTGTTGCCCATCAATTATCTACATCAAGCTAAATTAAAATACCCCAAATTTTTAAATCTTTGAGGGAATCGATTTCTCATATCCTAGGACCAATCACATGGTAGTGTTTTGAGCACTAAGAGGAAATACCTAGAACTTCTGATGGTTGTAGTACACTCATCAGTAAGATACCTCACCCTACTTCCTTTCTTTCTGTGAGAAATGGGATTTTTATTTGCTTTCTTTAACTGTCTTTAGTGCGATCACTAACATATCTTTGCTTTCTTTTTATAGAATTATATGCATGTACAGGGTGGGGCACATGTAGCTTGTTCATATGGAAAATAACACACTAATTAATAATAAGAATAAACTCTGTGTTTCATGTACTCACAACTGTAAACATACTTGGCCCTACCCTGTATATATTTGAATATGACAAAATGTATTAGAAAGCCATCTTATAACAGGGTTGTTAGTGAGGAAACTGGAACCTGAGGTTGCTAAATGACCTACCCAGGGTTAGTCATGGCTTCTCTGTGGCCAAATATACACTGAGTAGCCAGATTATTATGATCTCTGAACGCATAATAATCTGGCCACTCAGTGTATGTCCTATATAAAAAAAGGCTAATATGCAAATTGTCCCCTCGACCAGGAGTTCGACCAGCAGGCAGGCCAGCCAACTGCCCATGTCCCCTCCCCCTGGCCAGGCTGGCCAGACCCCACCCATGCACGAATTCATGCACTGGGCCTCTAATACACACACACACACACACATACACACACACACACACACACACACACACACTGCGTGACCAGATTATTATGCGTTCAGAGATCATAATAATCTGGCCACTCAGTGTAGATAAGGATGGTGGTCTGTTAACTTCCGCTTCAGGGCCTTGCATTGACATCATTTGTTTTTAAACTTTTTGGCCATGGAACCCAGATTTCAGCTGAGATTTTGGGTAAAAATAGAAAGCAAAGTAGAGCTCTTCTAGTTGAAGCAAGATGGGGCCTGGAGACATGTCCATGTGGTCTTCCTGAGACACGTCACTGTAATGGACTTCTTATCACAACACAGGGAAAGGGCGTGGCCCTTCTCCCACCCCTCAGGTCAAACATACCCTGGTCTTGTTCTATTTCTCTTGAGCATTCTTCCACCCCCTGCTGCCCGCCCATATCTGAAAGTGAACATAAATGGAAAAGCTGGGGGCGGTGAGCTGACTCAGACTGGGAGTCACAGCTATAAAGGCAATGCCAGGTGTTCCCAGGTGGCTCAGAACGTTTTTACTGTGTGTCCAGAGGAAGCGGCAGGGGCACTCTGGCTGTGGGAATCTACTGGTCTCCAAGGTTGGTTCTTTTTTAAAAATTTATCTTTATTGTTGAAAGTATTACCGATGTCCGCTTTGGGTTTTGTTGTTGTTATTGTTGTTTTTCCCCATTTACCCCCTCTTCCTGCAGCCATCCCTCCCAAGCCTTTGCCACACTATTGTCTGTGTCCATGGGCTATGCATATAAGTTCCCTGATAATCAATCACCCCTACCTTCCCTCTGAGATTCATCAGTCTGTTCATGGTTCTATGTCTCTGGATCTATTTTGTTCATCAGTTTATTTTGTTCAGTAGCTTCCACATATGAGTGAGATCATATGATACTTACCTTTCTCTGACTGGCTTATTTCGCTTAGCATAATACTCTCCAGATCTATCCATGCTGTTGCAAATGGTAAGAGTTACTTCTTTTTTGCCACCGTGTAGTATTCCATTGTGTAAATGTACCACAGTTTGTTTTATCCACTCATCTGCTGATGGCCACTTAGACTGTTTCCACATCTTAGCTATGGTAAATTGTGCTGCTATGAACATAGGGGTGCATATATTCTTTCTGTTTGATGTTTCAGATTTCTTAGGATATATTCCTAGAAGTGGGACTACTGGATCAAATGGGAGTTCCATTTTTAATTTTTTTAGGAAACTCCATACTGTTTTCCACAGTGGCTGCACCAGTCTGCATTCCCACCCTTTTTTCCACATCCTCACCAACACTCGTCTTTTGTTGAATTTTTGATGATTGCCATTCTGACAGGTGCAAGATGATACCTCATTGTCATTTTAATTTGCATCTCTTGAATGATTAGTGACTTAGAGCATTTTTGCATATGTCTCTCAGCCTTCTGTATATCCACTTTAGGTCTTTTGCCCATTTTTAAAATGGGATTGTTTGTCTTTCTTTTGTTAAATTGTTTGAGTACCTTATATATTTTGGGGAAAAAACCCTTATCGGATGTATCATTGGCCAATATGTTCTCCCATGCAGTGGGCTCTCTTTTCACTTTGTTGATGGTTTCTTTTGCTCTGAATAAGCTTGTTATTTTGATGTAGTCCCATTTGTTTATTTTCTCCTTCGTTTCCTCTGCCCTAGGAGCTGTATCAGTAAACATTGCTATGAGAGATGTTTGAGATTTTACTGCCTATGGTTTCTTCTAAGAAGTTTATGGTTTCATGACTTATATTTAGGTCTTTTTATCCATTTTGAGTTTATCCTTGTGTATGGTGTAAGTTGATGGTCTAGTTTAATTTTTTGCATGTACCTATCCAGTTTTCCCAACACCATTTATTGAAGGAGACTGTCTTGACTCCATTGTATGCTCTTGCCTTTGTCAGTATTAATTGAACATAATGGTTTGTGTTAATTTCTGGGGTTTCTGTCCTCTTCCATTGATCTATATTCCTGTTCTTGTGCCAGTACCAGGCTGTTTTGATGTAGTTGCTTTGTAGTATAACTTGATATGTGGTATTATGATCCCTCCAACTTTGTTCTTCTTTCTCAAGATTGCTGTAGCTATTCGGTATCTTTTTTGGTTCCATATAAATTTTTGGAGTGTTTGTTCTAGATTGGTGAAATATGACATTGGGATTGCATTGAATGTATAGATGGCTTTGGAGAGTATGGACATTTTAATGATGTTGATTCTACCAATCTATGGACACAGTAGTTTCTTCCACTTGTTTATATCTTTCTCTATCTCTTTGAAGAAATGGAGAGAAAGAGAAGAACACAGGCATAAAGAGTAAGAATGGCAATAAATAAGTACCTATAAATAATAACCTTAAATGTAAATGGATTAAATAGTCCAATTAAAAGGCATAGAGTAGTGAAGGAATAAGAAAACATGACCCATAGATATGATGTCTATAAGAAACTTACCTCAGAACAAACGACTCACACAGAATGAAAATGAAGGGATAGAAAAAGTTTTTCCAGGCATATGGCAATGAAAAAAAAAAAAAAAAAAAAAAAAAAGCTGGGGTAGCAATACTCATATCTGACAAAATAGACTTCACAGTGAAGGCCATAACAAGAGACAATGAAGGTTACTTCATAACTCTAAAGGGATCGATACAATAAGTGGATATAATTCTGGTAAACATATATGCACCTAATACAGGAGCATCCAAATATATAAAAAACTTCTGGAGGACTTTAAAGGAGAGATGAACAATAATGCAATCATAGTATGGGACTTCACCACCCCACTAACATCACTTGATAGATCTTCTAGACAAAAAAATCAACAAACAGAAATCCTGAACGACACACTCGATGAGATGGGATTAATAGACATTTACAGAACATTTCACCCCAAAGATACAGAGTATACATTCTTCTCAAGTGACATGGGACATTTTCAAAGATAGACCACATGGTAGGATACAAACTAAGTTTCTAAAAGTTCAAGAAGGTTGAAATTATATCAGGCATCTTCTTGAATCACACTTGCATGAAACTAGAAATCAACTATAATAAAAACACTTAAAAACATTCAAATATATGGAGGATAAATAACATGTCATTAAACAATGAATGGGTTACCAAAGAGATCAAGAAAGAAAAATAAAAAAAATTTAAAAAAAAGAAAGAAAAATAATTTCCTGGAAACTAAAGAAAATGAACACACAACAACCCAAAGTCTGTGGGACACAGTGAAAGTACTCCTGAGAGCAAAGTTCTGGCCTACCTCAAAAAATAAGAAAAATTAATAATAAACTATTTAACCCTACAACTTAAAGAATTGGAAAGAGAATAAGAAAAGCGCAGGGTAAGTAGAAGGAAGAAATAAAGATCAGAGCAGAAATGGTATAGAGATTTAAAAAAAAAACAATATAAAAGATAAACAAAATTGATGAGCCTTTAGCCAGAATCATTAAGAAACAAAGAGAGAGGACCCAAATAAACAAAATCAGCAACAAGAGGTGAAGTAACACTGACCCCACAGAAATACAAAGGATTGTTTAAAAAACAAAACAAAACTGTGAACAATTATATTTCAACAAGCTGGACAACATGGATGAAATGGACATGGTCCTAGAAAAATACAGTCTTCCAAAACTCAATCAGGAAGGATCAGAAAACTTGAATAGGCCCATAACTACTAATGAAATTGAAGCAGTAATTTAAAAAAAAAATTACAGCAAACAAAAGCTCTGGTCCAGATGGCATCACAAGGGAGTTTTACCAAACATGCAAAGAACTAACACCTATCCTCTTCAAACTATTCCAGAAAATCCAAGAGGAAGGAACATTTCTAAGCTCTTTTTATGTGGCTAGCTTACCCTAATTCCAAAATCAGATAAAGGCACTACAGAGAAAGACAATTACAGGCCAATATGCCTGATGAATGTGGATGCTAAAATCCTCAACAAAATATTAGCAAATTGCATCCAGCAGTACTTTAAAAGCTCATACACCATGGGCCAGTGGGCTTTATTCCAGGGATGCAAGGCTGGTACAATATCCACAAATCAATAAATGTGATACATCTTATAAACAAATTGGAAGACAAAAATCACATTGAGCGTATCAACTGACGCAGAAAAAGCATCCGACAAAATCTAACACCTTTTTTTGATGAAAACTCTCAGCAAACTGTGAGGGGTCATACCTCAACGTAATAAAGGCCATATATGACAAACCTATAGTCAACATCATACTCAGTGGGCAAAAACTAAAACCATTTCCCCTAAGAACAGGAAGAAGACAGAGATGTCTGCTTTTACCATTATTATTCAATACTAGAGGCCCGGTGCATGGAATTTGTGCACGGGGGTGGGGTGGGTGGTGGTGGTTGGGGGGGATTTGGGGGGCGGGCCCTCAGCCAAGCTTGCGCCCTTTCACAGTCTGGGATCCCTCAGGGGATGTCTGACTACATTTTTTAAAAATCACCCTGTACTTAATTTTCTTACTAACTCCTCCTTTTAAACTCCCCTCACTCTCCCATTCTGTTTCTTCTTTCTATTTAACTATTTTCCTGGCCTCAACCCATTTTAGCATCCTTCTCTTTCCTGCTTTCTTTCCCTCACTCCCTTTGAACCTTCTGTGGCTCCACTCCCTCCCTCCCGCCTCCCTTCTCTCCCTTCATTCCCTATGTCTGTCTCCTTCTCACTCCTCCCACCCTCCCCCCCATTCGCCTTTCCCTTAGGAGCCTGAACCCTGCCTCCCTCCCTCCTTTCCTGTTATCACCCCCCCAACCCCGCCATGTTCACTGGTTTCTCTTTGAAACCTTCCCCTTTCCTCTCTGGGACCTGCTTCCAGACCTGCCTGAGTGCACTTTGATATTAAAGCTTCCATTCTGGGGGTGTTAACGCCCAGCCCCAGCCAGGCCTTCACCGCCCCCCCTTCCCCAGCCTCCCCACCGCCATCCTCCTCCCATTCCCTGCCTGGGATGCTCCAACTTCTAGTCAACAAAGTACACTTAACGCACCACCAACCTAACCCTGGCCGGTGTCTTTGGGGTCCAGCCCTCAGGGACGAAAGCGGTCCCCTCCTTAGTGTCCGACTCCACCCCAGCTAAGCTGTGCCTTCCCTCCCAGCGCAGGGCGCCTGGCTCAGCCAGGGTGGCCAAGGCCCATGTGGCCCGGGTGCTGCTGCCACGGAGCAGGAGTGTCTCTGCCCGGAAGGCCTCCAACCGTCCACCCCTCTGTCCCAACAGCCCATGCTGGGGACCACTGCCATCCTCCCGCACCTGGGCGGGGCTCCCCGCTCCACGCCATCTGTGCCCTGCCCCTTGCCGGGTGCAGCTGCTCCCCCCGCCCCCCCCCCCCCCCCCCCCCCCCCGTGGTCGCCACCCTCTCCCCTGTGCAGCCCCGCATTTCCTTCCCTTTTCTATTCCTGTGTCTTTTTCTTGTTCTCTTTCTGTATTTCTGTTTCTCCTGCATGCAGGCCTGCCTTCCTCTCCCTCTCCTTCCTTATCCCCTCCTATCCTATCCTATCCTGCCCCGGCCTTGCAGCTGCCTGAGCAGAGGGCAGGGACGCAGCTTGCTGAATGGTTGTTACCTGACGGCATCCCAGAAAATTTGCGTATTCCACTGTTATTAGTATAGATAGTACTGGAAGTACTAGCTTCCGTGATCAGATAAGAAAAAATAAAAGGCATCCAAATTGGAAAGGAGGAAGTAAAACTCTTTTCAATATCATGTCCTCATTATTCACAGATGACATGCTATTGTACATAGAAACCCTAAAAGACTCCACCCAAAAACTACTAAATTGAATAAATGAATTTGGCAACATAGCAGGATACAAGATTAACACCCAGAATGTATGGCATTTTTATACACCAATAATGAACTCTCAGAAAGAGAAACTAAAAAAACAATCCCATTTACTATTGCAACAACAAAAATTAAGATACTTAGGAATAAACTTAACGGAGGAGGTAAAAGACCTGTAGTCGGAACACTACAGGAGGTTGGTTCTTCTGACTTAGGAGGGCTGCCCTGCTCCTTTTCTTTGTATTTATTGTAAGAATTTGCCCTGGAGCTGTGTGCTTATTTGTGGATGCTTTCCCTGAAAAGTGGTAAAAGGACATTTTGAGTCAGAAATGACCAAAGTACCGAATGCTGGCCTTACTACTTACTAGCTGGTGATCTTAGGCAATTCACTTAACCTCTCTGCTTATCTGTAAAATGTGATAATAATGATCTCTACCTCATAGAGTTGTGGTGAAGATTAAATAAGATAAAGTATTTAGAATAGAGTTTGGGCAATAAAATACTATGTCAGTGTTAACTATAGCTCTTATTCTTAAGTTTAGACCATGTAAATATAAATCACTAATGGGATACAAAGTCAACCTTTTTTAAACACTTAAGTATTCCAATGTAGTATTTAAAGTGTATGTGTTTATAAGTACTTTTTCAAACAAAAGCTTTCTTAAAGTAATTACAAAGCCAGAAATATAATAATCAATTAGCTTCACTGTGCTGTGCCAGCTCAGCCAAGGGTTCGGCGAGCCTGAGGGAGGGTGGTGAAGGATTGAAGAAAAGACAGACAAAGAGAATAAGCTGGGTCTAGGTGGATCTCCTGTGCCTGGCTGAGGCCACAGAGAGAGATCCAGAGGGCAAGCTGAGCCTTTATTTTATAGCCAGAGGTAAACAAGGTAGTGGTCACCATAGTTACAATGTTCTTGTGAGTTTCACTTGTTTTGGCAGCACTTGCTGCACGTCCCACAGCCCATTAGCTACCCAGGAAAGATCTAGGGAGCAGTCACATGATCAAGCTTAATTATACTAAGAGGGCTATGCCCTCTAAGCTGGGACTTGTTTGTGGCTTTGCCAACAGGTCAGTCTGAGGCTTAACCCTATAGCTGCTCCCTACACTTCACAATATGAATTAGACTTGTTAAGGCCCCAGAGAAATTGTTACTTTTACCTGCTTATTATTCATGATCTTGTGTTATAGATAAGGCAAGTTACACAAAGTAGTCAACCAACATTTTCTAAAAAATTATTTGGTAGTTGATCTTCAAATACAGGTGTCTGATTGTACTTGAGTGAAAATCTCCGGAGAGAACGTCTGTGTATCTGGTCAGTTATCTGTTGAAAACCAGTAACAGTAACATCCTTGATGGGTACATTTTTATTTTTAGGAGTTGGTGCCACTTTCAGAATAAGATGAAGTGGTTTTTTGTTCCTATAACAATAGGATTCCAGAGCCTGCTTTAGAGTTCCGGCTAGCTCTGTTGCCCCTGTCTGTATCACACCCACATATTAGCCAAATATCTAATGCAAATTTGAAAGGCTTTATGATTATTAAATGTACTGTTTAATTCAGTGGATTTGCTTACTCTTGACAACCTCTGAATTAATGTCTGATTTGCACCTATAGAACACCATCTATAAGGGATGTGTATAATAATTGTGCATGAATATGTAGGTCAAATGGCAAACATATAAATTAGTAACCAGACTTTGAAAATGTTGGGCACGAAGCCTAATATGTAAAGACCTAATAAAAGGGAACAGAAATTAATTAAATATGGCTGGAAGCACAAAAACTGAGCCTGAAAGGAAGGCAGAGGCCAGACCATGAAGGTCCTTGTAAGTAATGGCAGAAGGACACACCACCAGGAAGCAGTCTGGAGAAAAAATAAGATAATCGGGAAAGGCGAGCTGGCAGGGTATTTGTTATTGTGAAATTTATGTTAATTTTGTCCGGATGTAACAGTGGCATTAAGGGTTTTTTTTTTGTTTGTTTTGTTTTTAAAGAGAGCCTTTATCTTAAGAGGCATACTGAAATATTTCCAGATGAAATATGATCTCTGGGATTGCTTCAAAAGGAAATCCAGGGTAGAGGAGAAATTAAAAAGATTTTTCCATGATAATTGTACCTGATGAGGTTGTTCACTGCCCTGTTCTCTCTACTTTCAAGATAATATGTTTGAAATCTTCTATTATAAGTTTTTTTTTTTTTTTAAGTCAAAATAAGCAATGGATTTTGACCCTGGGGAGATATTTAAGGGCTTTAAGTAAGTCAATAAAGCAGGAAATGGACTAGGAACAAACCCGGAGGGGGAGGGAGGGCGTGCTGGTTAAATACCTAGGCAGACCCTCCTTTCCTCACAGACTGTGGTGCTTCCGTTTCTCTTGTGCAGGAATGCTCATGACTGTCTTCTTAGCAGACTGTTTGCTGTTACCCATTTTCTCTTAACACGGTCACTTTGCACTCTAGCAGTGCAACATACTGGCAGTGCCTGATATTCCTAGGACTATGTGGGCTTTCTTTTTGCTAAATAAATAATGTTAATGTGTCTTTTTCGGTGGATGGATTTGATTTGTTGTGGCTATTGATATGTGTTTGGACTAATTCCTGTCCTCTGCAAGTAAGAGGTGTCTGTGAACTGAACTAAGCTCAAGGGAGCAAGTACTAGATGGGCGATTAAAATGGACAGGACCTGGGGTGATGGTCCGGGGAGCAGACGGGGAGTGTGAAGCTGAGATGAGAGCTGTGATTTTATTTACCCTGCGTAGCTGGGTGGATGGTGGGACAGTTTGCAGAGATAAGGGACAAAAGAGGAGGCGCCCACCTGGTGGAGGGAAAGGATGGTTGCAGTTGGGGACATGAGCTGTAAGCATCTGCTTTTTCTGTTGTTAGGGCCACGAACCCTTCTCAAGCACATCAAACTCAGGGCAGGCAGGCCACATGCAGCCCGCCCGCCCACCGCGAGTTTGACATGCTTGCAATGGAATTTACTCTTTAAAGACACTCCCACCCCCATCAACCCATAATCCTTGGCATTCTGAAGATGTGCCCCTAAAGTGCAGATACATGTTAATCAGAATATCACTTTTGATCTTGTTCAGTATAAGCTTTGGGCCCCAATCTACTAATACAGATATTTTAGAAGCAATAACAAGGCCCCCCCCCAAAAAAAAAAACAACACAGAAAATAAATAACCTCTCATTTTCTAGGCTGTTACTTTTAGTTTTTTAAACTACGTGTTTGTTTTTTTTATAACGTATCTATGTTTACAAACCAGTTTCAAGTGATTATTTATAGTCAAATACTTTTATTTGTGTAGGGTCATCAATGAAAATTGGATTACATGGAATAAGACTAAATATGGAATTACATCTTTTAGCTTCCTGGTACTAATTGGACATCGAGTTTCAAGTGTTTCCTGACTCCCTCTTCACAGTGCTTTTAATCATCCTGCGTTGTTCTAAATCTGCCTCACTCCGTAGAAAACAGCTCCGGCTGTAGCTGGCTCCCAAGGACAGACCAGGGCTAACCTGAATAGGTAACTACTTCACTGCTTTTCTGTTCACTACTGAGTTTGGGAGCTTGGCGTTTTTAAAGGCTCTCTAAAAAATAAAGGCTACTCTTAGTTGTTGTTTTTTAATTGTTTAAAGTATTGCATATGTCTTCTTCTTCCCCAATTGACCCCTCCCCAGCCACTCCTACCCTCCAGGACAAGCCCCTACCTCCCCTGTGTCTGTGTCCATTGGTTATGCTAATATGCATGCATACAAGTCCTTTGGTTGATCTCTTACCCCCACACCACACACACACACACACACACACACACACACACCTCCCCTACCTTCCTTCTGAGGTTGGATGGTCTGTTCAGTGTTTCTTTGTCTCTAGATCTATTTTTGCTCATCAGTTTATGTTGGTCATTATATTCCACAAATGAGTGAGATCATATATTTACCTTTCTCTGACTGGCTTATTTCACTTAGCATAATGCTCTCCAGGTCCATCTATGCTGTTGCAAATGGTAAAAGTTTCTTCTTTTTTATACCTCAACATAATAAAAGCCTATATGACATACCTACAGCCAACATCATACTCAATGGGCAAAAACTAAAGCCATTTCCTCTAAGAACAGGAACAAGACAGGGATGCCCACTCTCACCACTCCTCTTTGACATAGTACTAGAAGTACTAGCCATTGCAATCAGACAAGAATAAGAAATAAAAGGCATCCAAATTGGAAAAGAAGAAGTAAAACTGTCCTTATTCGCAGATGACATGATACTGTATGTAGAAAACCCCAAAGACTCCATCAAAAAACTACTAGACCTAATAAATGAGTACTCTTAGTTTTAAATTTTTGTTTTCAGCCCTGGCCAGGTGGCTCAGTTGGCTGGAGCATTGTCCCATGCACCAAAAGGTTGTGTTCAGTTCCTGGTCAGGACACATGCCTAGGCTGTGGGTTCAGTCCCCAGTTGGGGCGTGTACAGGAGGCTACTGATCCATGTTTCTCTGTCACATTAATGTTTCTCTCTCTCCCTTTCTCTCTATAAAAAAAAAAATTCATCTGTATACCCTAGATTTATAAACTTCCTAAATAACACATAACCAGACTTTTCTTTTCCCATTTTATATTCATTATTTGAGTTTTCTTTTTACTTTTACTTCTATCTGGTGTGTGGTTTTACTACACTTCAAATACTTTTTCAGGCACTTCTCTAAAAGTTGTTACAAAAGTTGTTTTCATTGCTCATTGTTTTTTTGGTTGTTTTTAAGTGACTTCTGATAGGAAAATGGGAAAGTTACTTAGTCAAAACTCCCTTGAGGATAGGAGCCATTTCTGTTACCTTCCTTGCTTCGCACTCAAGCCCACTCTGCCCAGGATGGAAGCCAGAAAAGGTTGTCTCCCATGTGGCCATGCACTCATCTGCCTTCCCGCCCAGGCTTCCCGGGGTAGCACAGTCCTTACCCTCAAGGACTGCTTATCTTGAGTTTGGTCATTTCATTAACCGCGTGTGGTTTTTAAAGTTTTCTATATTGCTAGCTTCTATCCCACCTATTTAAGATAAAATTGTAAAATCTCTGCATTGAAATTGAATCCTGACACCTCATTAGATATTTGATAGCTTCAGCTTTTCTGTCCCTACGTAATGTCTTTGTTTTTATTCTTCCTGTCTTCATAAGATTGCATCTTTAACCTTTTCTTAAAAACCTCATGTGGGTTAAACATTCCTTAGAAGCAGCACTGGGGTGATCAATGAAATAAAAGTCCATTATGACCAATATAATTAGAATATTATACACAGATGTACATTATTTTGATCTATTAGAAATGGAAAAGAACTGAAAGACAAAAATCTATAATTGAGTAAGTATGGGAGCATTTTCAGTGGAATCCCTTTTTAGTTTTAGAAAGCTATATTTATACCGGTTTTAGAAGCTGTTTACTGTACTTGGGTCTCAGCAGGTTGGAATATAGATGTTCTCGATAGTCCTTTGACTTGATGGTACTTTGATTTTCCCCAGGGTAATGAGTATTCATTTAAAATGTTTATATGGAATGTTACCTCATAAGGCTAGTTTGAATAGCCCTCCTGTTTTTTGTTGCCCCATCCTGCTTTATTTTTCTTCATGGCACTTAATCTTTTCATTATTATTGTTCCTGTTATATGCTAACAGAATGTAAGCATGAGGGAAGTGACTTTTTAAAAACTGTTGAATCCTTACAACAGTGCCCAGTACAGAGTAGGTACTTACTAAATATTGTTGAGTGAATAATTGTCTGACTTTTTAGGCAGTTAAAATTAGAGCGTGCTGCTATTTTTTTTTTTAACATATTTTATTGATATTTCACAGAGAGGAAGGGAGAGGGATAGAGAGCTAGAAACATCGATGAGAGAGAAACATCGATCAGCTGCCTCCTGCACATCCCCCACTGGGGATGTGCCTGCAACCAATGTACATGCCCTTGACTGGAATCGAACCCGGGACCCTTCAGTCCGCAGGCCGACCCTCTATCCACTGAGCCAAACCGGTTTCGGCAGAGCGTGCTGCTATTTTATTTTCCAATACAAAAAAAGGTAAAGTCACTGTTCCATGTAGTAGCCCCTTTCCAGCAACCATGTAATTTATTTATACATAACACAGTGTTTCCTCACTATTTTGCAACTTCATTCCCTCACTCAACATTGTATGATGTTATTTTATTGTACAAATAAAACATATTTATAATGTAACAAACAAAAAAACAATGAGCAATGAAAAAAACTTTTGTAACAACTTTTAGAGAAGTGCCTGAAAAAGTATTTGAAGTTTAGTAAAACCATACACCAGATAGAAGTAAAAGTAAAAAGGAAACTCAAATCCCATCATGGTGGACAGTATGGTTTTAGTCTTAATAGGTCCAGAATCATTTATCTGTAATTTCAAAATCTAAACTCTAAAAACAAAAGACTCCTCCTTCCTCCCCTCCCTCCCCTTTTTCCCTCCCTCCCTCCTTTCTTCCCTCCCTTCCTTCTTCCCTCCCCTCCTTCCCTCCCCTCCCTTCCACCCTCCCTCTCCTCCCTTCCTCCCTCCTCTCACTTCCTCCCTCCTTCCCCTCCCTTCCTCCCTCCCTCTCCTCCCTTCCTCCCTCCTCTCCCTTCCTCCCTCCTTCCACTCCCTTCCTCCCTCCCTCTCTTCCCTTCCTCCCTCCCCTCCCTTCCTCCCTTCCTTCTTTCTTTCCTTCCTTTCTTCCCTCCTTCCTTTGATAACCTTTGGTGTTAACACCCTTCTTGAACTGACCAAAATTTCTTTATAGTCTTTATTCATCCAACTTAATGTGAATATATCCCTATGTCTCATTCAGATATATTAATGTTTGGTTATTTGGTGTTTCCCAAATCCAGTATGAACTATTTGACCCAATATATCTAATATATGGTATATGTACCTACAATCTTTCTGAAACCCAAAGTTGTGAATTTTTAAATGCATCTTTTCCAAAAAATTCTGATTAGTGAATTTGGAAAACAATCTTTTCATGCTTATGCAGTATCTTTAAGATACATTCCTAGAAGTGATTCAAAGTAGGCAACAAATAGCTTTTGAAATTAGGGGAAACAATACTAGTTTTTTTAAGTTTATTTTTTTATTGATTTCAGAGAGGAATGGAGAGGGAGAGAGAGATGGAAATATCAGTGATGAGAGAGAATCATTGATTGACTGCCTCCTGCACACTCCCTACTAGGGATTGATCCCACAACTAGGGCATGTGCCCTTGACCTGAATGGAACCTGGGACCCTTGAGTCTGCAGGCTGACACTCTATTCACTGAGCCAAACCAGCTAGGGCAACAATACTAATTTGTTTAAAAAGATACAAAATTAGAATTTTGGAATACTTGGGATTGTAACTCAGTAATATTGTAATGGATTTTTGCAAACTGGATTAAGTTAATGTTTCCAGTTGTTCTTTAAATTTGTTAAAATGATTTTTATAAATAGGGTCCATACTCTTGAATGCTGTACTTTATTTAACTAACCATTTGGTAATTTTAGCTTATCTCCAAAGTTTTGTTATCACAGAGAGTAGAGGACAGAAACTGTTAGCTAATAATGAATGAGTACAATAAGGCAAGAATCCACCAAGTATCAGGAAAAATGTTTTTTAAAATGCTCAAATGCACAAGCTTATTAAAACATCCTTGGTGCACAAAGATTACCAATATTTATAAAAGCTAACTTAGGGATTTGCATTTTTGACTGAATCCTCTTTTCCATCAAACCCAGTTCAGCCTGATTCTCTATTTGGCAGCTGGTTTTCTTCAGGAGAACAACACCAAATAAGTGACTGGTTTTTAGTTTGTGACATACTGAGTGACATCCATTATATGAAAATGGTTCATTATAAAGCAGTGCTCACTCCTTTCTTGCTCATAAACCCTGCAGAAAAGACATCACTCTTTTGCACAATTAAGTCTCTTCTTGGAAGTTGGCACTAAATAATTGAATACATGTACTTCAGATTAGGGCTGATACATCCAAATAGTTATTAGTTTATCAGGCTTCCTCCAGCAGCAGCAACAATGCAGACTTTCCCAAAAACACAACAATCAAAACATACATTTTTTAAAATATATTTTATTGATTTTTTACAGAGAGGAAGGGAGAGAGATAGACAGAAACATCGATCAGCTGCCTCTTGCACACCCTCCACCGGGGATGTGCCCGCAACCAAGGTACATGCCCTTGACCGGAATCGAACCTGGGACCCTTCAGTCCGCAGGCCGTAGCTCTGTCCACTGAGCCAAATCAGTTAGGGCAAAATATACATTTTTTATTGCAGTTCATTGAGGCTGAGTTGAAAACATGAAATAGAGATTTCAGTTAATAAATACTTCTGTGGCAGCATAGTAACAACTATACCTGGTTTCTGATACTTTTAGCTATAAATTAACACATTTTTAATGAATATTTCAAAAATATGGACCATACACAAATGTAGGAAGGAAAAAAATCTCACCCTCCTACCACTTCGGCAGCCATTCTTAATATTTTTGTGAACTTGTGCGGACTTTTCTGTACATGCATTTTTTACATACTTCAAATTGTACAAAACACAAGACCTTTTTAAAACCAAAGCACATTCTCTCGGTGAACTCTGTCAGTACTTGTATAGTTAAGATAGCCGTTAGTATATGCCTGATTATAAGAATGTTTCATGTGGAAAATTAGAAAATGCAGTTGAGAATAAATAAAAAATAAAACTGCCCATAAATTCATCAAGTAGTGTTAATTTTTGCTATATTTTTTCAGATTCTTTTTTATATATGTAATATACATCTTTGCATCACTGAAATTATAACTGCCGTTTCCTTGTCATTAAATCTTAAGCATAATTTTTAGAAACTATTTTAAAATGCTTTTATAAGCACATGCAAGGATGAATACTTTTATCACAGAAAATTTGGAGGAAATAGGAAAGTACAAAAGAAAATAAAAATAACTTCTAAACTCTACCACCAGCATTAACATCTGATATTCTTTTGGTATATTTATTAACTTGGTCTCTTTTTAGTGCACATTTTTACATTTTTATGAAAATAAGAATACAGGGCTGTTTTTAAAACAATATATTTAATATATTGTATGGATACTTTACTCTCCTACTTGGATTTAGATTGTTTCACTGAGTACATTGTTGGGTAATGTTTTTTTCTGTAATTAAGACATGTTCCAAAATTCTCAGTCGTAGAGTTACTATGTCAAGAGATATTAGCTTTAAAAAACAAACAAACAAACAAAACTCAGCATATGTTTAAAGAGAGAGAGACATACCTTCAAAAGAATTGTACCAACTTAGGATCCCACCAGCAATTCATTTCAGTTTTCAGGCTGTTTTCCAATTACAGCTTACATGGCCTTTAATGGGCTTTGCGTCAATGTCACCTTCCAGTGTTCCTATCCATGGATTATTATGGGTACAAGCTTGTGTGTTAGTTTGTCAGTATGACATTCTGGAGGAAGTTTTTGTTATAAATATTGGGAAATATTTAGTCATAGGAGCTTTGTGGCCTAGGATTTGTCAGCAGAGGATTAGGGGAAATCAACCCGAAGTAGAAAGCAAGAAAATGAGTTCTGGCTCTGAGACTGGGCCCCGGCAATGTTACCCCCTTCTTCTGCCTTCTTGCCCACCCATTCCCCACTCACTGCATGGATATTCTCTCTGCCTCCGTCTCTTTCCACGTGCTCGCAATGGTGTATATGAGGGTGCTTCCAGGTTAGGTTCCTGGAATCACTGGCCTTCACTGCAAAGAGTGTGAGAATGAAAAGCTGATTTAATGTGCCAAGAAAAATGAGTGCCAAGGCTCCAAGGGAAAGTCTTGAATAAATAAATAATCATAGTTGTAATATATTTTTGTATATTTTTTGTGTAGAATTTACTTATATTCATGTTTTAATTATGTCTATTTGATTATTTATATATGATAACTAGCAGTTTCTGCTAAATAGACTGACTCTTGTGACATGCAGACCTAATTTCAGTTGTAGTTGTGTTTACAATTGCTAAGATATAAACGGCAGTGTAGGTTGTCCCAGATTTTCAAGACTGTGTTGCTGCGCCTACCTCTAACCCTACCCCAGTTTGGTTTTCCGTCCAAATATTCAGGGCTGTCCTGCTTTTTTTGTTTTTGGTTTTTTGATGCTGTTGTTGTTTTTTAATTGACTTTAGAGAAAGAGGAAGGGAGAGGGATATATATAGAGAGAAACATCAATGAGAGAGAAACATCAATCGGCTGCCTCCTGCATTCCCCCTACTGGGGATGAAGCCCATAACTCCGGCATGTGCCCAGACCAGGAATTGAACCTGCCCAGACCAGGACTCTTGGTGCATGAGTGGATGCTCAGCCACTGAGCCTCACTGGCAGGGCAAGGCTGTCCTGGTTTTGATGACAGAGAGTGATGCTCAGCTCCATTGCCTCTGCGCTTCCCAGGCTGTAAGCTGGCCTTTTACAGCATGTCTTACTTTGGGCCCCTGAGAGCCAACAATCATGCCTATTTTTACTTTTCTATATTTTCTTTCTTTTTCAAGGCTTCACTGTAAAAACTCTTACTTGTTCTTCTCCTTTCTTTTCCAAACTCTTTTTCTTCTTTTTCTAATTATCTCCTGGAGGGATGGCTTGGGTATATTGGAACTAAATTTCTGATGTTATGGTATTCCTAAAAGAAATACAAAACAGTAACTGTGTATCCTGTTCTAGATTATTTTGCTTAAGGGCAATGGGCAGTTGTCTAAGAATCACTACATAATCAATGGTATGCAAACATTCTTTCACAATCTTTTTTTTTTTTTTTTTTAATATATTTTATTGATTTTTTACAGAGAGGAAGGGAGAGGGATAGAGAGTTAGAAACATCGATGAGAGAGAAACATCGATCAGCTGCCTCCTGCACGCCCCCCACTGGGAATGTGCCCGCAACCAAGGTACATGCCCTTGACCGGAATCGAACCCGGGACCCTTCAGTCCGCAGGCCGACGCTCTATCCACTGAGCCAAACCGGTTTCGGCCTTTCACAATCTTTATACCAACAGCTGCCTATACTTTGGGGTAGAGTGTTCAAGTTCCAGGCAGGGGAAGTTGAGGAGAGTCGGCAACGAAAGATACATTTATTTAATTACTAGAGGCATGGTACACGGGTGGGGTTCCTTGGCCTGGCCTGACCAGATCGGGCCAAAACCGGCTCTCCGACCTGACCAGATCAGGCTGAAACCGGCTCTCCGACATCCCCCGAGGGGTCCCGGATTGAGAGAGGGTGCAGGCCAGGCCAAGGGACCCCATCACAAGGGACCCCACCCATGCACGATCGGGGCGGGGAGGGACCATGAGAGAGCTCCAGGGTGTATTCGGTCTGTCTCGCCCAGTCCTGAGCAGCCATACCCCAGTAGCAAGCTAACCTACCGGTCAGAGCATCTGCCCCCTGGTGGTCAGTGCACGTCATAGCGACTGGTCAAACAGTCGCTTAGCATATTAGGCTTTTATTATGTAGGATTAGAAACTGCTTTGCAACTTTGTGAACCAGCACAGTTGGAAAAAGTCTTGAGTGAACTGTTCTTCCTGTTTTAAGAGACACATGCATGAAAACACCTTGACATAGCTGAAGGTTCCTGGATCATTTGTTCTTGCTAAAGATATCAAGACTGACTTCTACAAAATGTCATGTTCCCATAAAAGCCCCTCTGTCTGTTAGCAGGCATTCTGGCTATACAGATATTGCTAAAGTGGCATCCTGTTAAGACTCAGGAGTTTAACCTTTAAAGGTATTTGCTGCTTCTTTCCCAAGGGTATTGTTCCTCGTGTTGGATTGGGTTGGGAAGTTGGGGTCCCCATTCATAGACCCAAACTTAGGAAACACAATTCACCATTTCTGAGTTTTTTGCAGAAACCAAAGCCCAGATTGGAAACATTGGTCAAATTAGTGTTTTTCAGAGAAATAATTTATTTAAATACAACATAGCAGTTTAAATTCCAGGAGAAACTAGAGGCAAATACACTTACCTCAATTGCTCTGGAGTTGCTTTTTATAGTCTCACTGGAGGCCCAGTGCACAGAATTCATGTACGGGGGATGGGGTGTCCCTCAGCCCAGGCTGCACCCTCTCCAATCTGGGACCCCGCTCACAATCCAGGACTGCTGGCTCCCAACTGCTCACCTGCCTGCCTTCCTGATTGCCCCTAACCGCTTCTGCCTGCCAGCCTGATCACCCCCTAACCACTACCCTGCCAGCCTGACTGATGCCTAACTGCTCCCCTGCCAGACTGATTGCCCCTAACTGCCGTCCCCAGCAGGCCTGGTCACCCCTAACTACCCTCCCCTGCAGGCCTGGTCACCCCTAACTGCCCTCCCCTGCAGGCCTGGTCACCCCTAACTGCTGTTCCCTGCAGGCCTGGTCCCCCCAACTGCTCTCCCCTACAGGACTGGGTACCCCCAACTGCTCTTCCCTGCAGGCCCGGTCTCCCCCAACTTCCCTCCTCTGCTGGCCTGGTCACCCCCAACTGCCCTCCCCTGCTGGCCATTCTTGTGGTGGCCATCTTGTGTCCACATGGGGGCAGCCATCTTGTGTGTTGGAGTGATGGTCAATCTGCATATTACTCTTTTATTAGATAGGATAGAGGCCTGCTGCACAGGTGGAGGCTGGCTGGTTTGCCCTGAAGGGTGTCCCGGATCAGGGTGGAGGTTCCCTTGGGGCATGGGGTGGCCGGGGCGAGGGGCCTGTGGTGGTTTGCAGGCCGGCCATGCCCCCCGGCGACGCAAGCGGAGGCCCTGGTATCTGGGATTTATTTATCTTCTATAATTGAAACTTTGTAGCCTTGAGCAGAGGCCTGGGCCAGCCAGGGTGTGCAGGAAGCTTGGCTTCCTCCATTGCCTGGGAAACCCAAGCCTCCTGTTCGCTCTGTGGCTGCAGCCATTTTTGTTGGGATTTATTTATCTTCTATAATTGAAACTTTGTAGCCTTGAGCGGAGGCCTGGGCCAGCCAGGATGTGCAGGAAGCTTGGCTTCCTCCATTGCCAGGGAAACCCAAGCCTCCTGTTCACTTTGTGGCTACAGCCATCTTGGTTGGGCTAATTTGCATACTCACCCTTGATTGGCTGGTGGGCATGGCTTGTGGTGTAACGGAGGTACGGTCAATTTGCATATTACTCTTATATTAGATAGGACTAGAGGCCTGGTGCACAGATCTGTGCACTGGTGGGAGGTGTGGCCTGAGGGGATTGGCCCGCTGTGGGAGTGCCGCTTATCCCAGTCAGCCAAGCGGCTGTGGACCCGCCCTCTGAGTGGCTGCTGAATGAGGAAATTAGTCTGAGCTGATATTTTGGGGTAATGTCTTGGGTAAAGGTGTGTTCTGTGTCCTGGAGGAACCTGGTGGAGAGCTTTGCACCCCAAAGCCGCTCAGTGAATGTCCTTGATGTGTGATGCCAGGTCGGTGACATCGGGGATGTTCAGGGCAGCCGTGCTCTAGGATCCTCAGCCATCAGGACAGCCTCCCCGGGGGGATCCACAGTCATGTCCCCTCTTGCCATCCGTTATGCCAGCTCCCTGCACTCTTTCTAGAACACACCTTAGAAGGCCTGCATCAGCTGGTGGGGTCAGGCCAGAGTCTGGATTGTCTCAGGTATTTGATAGGTGCAGAGACTTGGCCTCACCCTAGGCCTGTTAGCGGCTGCTCCCGCTGCAGGAGCAGCTGCTCATCCCGGTCAGCTGTGACCACCAGGGGGCAGCTCCTGCATTGAGTGTCTGCCCCCTGGTGGTCAGTGTGCGTCATAGCGACTGGTCGACCAGTCATTCTGGTTGTTCACCATTTGGTCGCTGGGCTTTTATTTATATATAGATATAGATATAAATACCACTTGAGAGCAATGGCTCATTCTGCAAGTCGTGTGAAAGCAACTCTAGAAAATACACAGCCCTGTGTTTTTGATGAAAGCTGAAAATAGCATATACCGTCTATGAGTAGAATACATTCTCTGTTACTTTATTTGTAGAACATTTTTGTGATTGGCAGACGTGAATGAGAAAGGTAGGCTTTTACAGGGCTTTCTGGGTCTACCATGGTCCCTTTCCTTTCATGTTTTTTCTTTTCCTGGAGGATCCAGGTGGGCTGAAACACAGGACTTTCAGAATCTCAGGGCCATCTAGCCTTCCTCATGCCTCCTACTCAACAGGGCCATCTAGCCTTCCTCATGCCCCCTACTCAACAGGGCCATCTAGCCTTCCTTATGCCCCCTACTGCCCTCTACCAGGCTCTGTGGAAGCACACCAAAATGGCCACAAGCAGGTGGGGCTAACCTGCCAAAGGTGCACATTCTAGAACCTTTCTTCTCCTTAATTTTTCAGTGTTAATTCTGGGTATCAGGTAGTGCTCCCCTAAATCTCTCAAGCTACATTAAGATACTTCTTGCATTTGTGTTGTTGGCACAGAGCACTAAGCAGAAATATGATAACCAATAGCCCGTTGATGTCTAATTCTAGACTTCAGAACTCTACAAGGAAATTGTGTAGCTTGTGTCATTTGCACAGCAGCACTGGGGCTGAGTAAGCGTCCTGTTCTTAGACACCTGCTCTCTGCCGTAACCACGGCATGTACTGCCCACAGGCGCCTGGTTAAATGTTTCCCCTAAGTCTCTGCTTTTGCCTCCACACTAGAGCAGGATTATTGAACTCCTCGCTCTGGATTCTTGCTTAAAGGTAATTTCAGTCTCACTCTAATGCACTAGTAAACAGCAGCAGTGTTTCAAGATGCTGTTTTAAAATATCCATTTAAGTAGCCCATTCATATTATTCAGTGCAAACTTTTTTGAAATCATATAAAATATACACACAGTTTAGTCACCATGTGGTAGAGAATCCAATAGGTTTATTTCTAAGTAATCTGAACGGCATGGAATAAAGGAGCTTTATCTGTAAAAGTAGACAATTATGAAATTATTTTTAAGGAACTATTTTTTTTTCTTCTTTTTTCTTAGCATGGTTTTCCTGTAATAAGATACTATGCTTCCAAACTTGAAAAGATTTTTGTTGTTGTTGACGACAAGGAAATACACTGTTGACTCTGGTGGTGATCCGTTTATTTACTTAGAATGAGATCTCTAACATCATTTAGAAAAAGTGTGGTTAGGGGAGTATGATATTAAACTGTTAGATCCAGCTTCTGCTTCTCTCTTTCTTAGACCAGCCACTGTTCTTAAGAGAACATAAAAGCTCCAATATCAGACTTAAATCTCTTCTAAAAATATTAAATGGAATGTTTTTTATAGTTATCAGAAACTTCTCACTTTAATGGGTAATCTGCATAGACACCTGTCCCAGAGAAATAAGTATTCAAACCTACAGGAATCAACTTCTAGGTACGTAAGTCTTTGGGCCATATAAGGAAGAAGAGGAATGTAGAAGCAGGTAGTTATCACTGTCGTTCAGTTAGACTGTCAGATTTAGCATTTCTGATAAAGCCTCCACGTGTTTATGCTATACAAGTGCTGGCTGCCTTTGTTTGACCATGAAACATGGAGCCGGTCATGCCAGTTGTGTGGAATGATTGTAGTGACACCTACCCTGAAGATTATTCAACGTACAAATGTCTGTTTAAATTATAGAGGATGTCTTTTGCTCACCTGCTAAAGTAGATAAGCATTTAAACTCAAAGATAAGCCTGCAACCCAGCTTATTCTGAGGCCATGGGTACATTAGAAATGGTGGGAAGTAGAGAATTCAGCCTAGTTCTTTTTTCTCAACACTGAAAGGAAGAAACCACTGGCATTCTCCCCACTCCCACGCTCCAGACATTCTCTAAGGTCTCCTAGACCAGTGGTCGGCAAACTGCAGCTCGCGAGCCACATGCGGCTCTTTGGCCCCTTGAATGTGGCTCTTCCACAAAATACCACAGCCTGGGCGAGTCTATTTTGAAAAAGTGGCGTTAGAAGAAGTTTAAGTTTAAAAAATTTGGCTCTCAAAAGAAATTTCAATCATTGTACTGTTGATATTTAGCTCTGTTGACTAATGAGTTTGCCGACCACTGTCCTAGACAGACCAGGAATGGGGCTGGGGAAAGGGGCAGGGACAAGCATAGGCCAGCTTTTGGGAAAAGAGGATGATGTGTCCCCACTATACCCCTTAATTCTGAAAACTTGTGATTTACAGTGTATCCCAAAAGACATTGAAAGGATTATTTTAAATATTCCCTAATCTTTGACCTCATTTTACAACCCTCTTCTATATTTAGGGTCCCAGTCAGTCTGCCTGTCTGTCCACCTTACCTACCTAATCCATCCACTCTGTAATTCTAATCTATTTATCCTGTCTTCCCTGCTCACTCATGTATTCATTCATTTGTTTATTTGTAAATTGTCTTTCCCTGTGACTCCACGGCTCGGTAAGGTTCCTCTCCCCAGACTGCAGGGCTTCCCTTCCCTCAGGCCCAGGCTGCAGTGTTGTCTTTCCAAAATACAAGGAGGTCAGATCTGATCGTGGGAATTCTCCAGCCACCAGTAAAAAGAGTAACAGCTAGAAAATAGAAGCCACATTTTAAAACATCCTGTGGAACATTTTTCAAGTCAAATTTTGGTGATGGTCCTTTATTGACTCAAACTTAGAAATCAGAAACAGTTGATGTGGCTGAGGACTGCTCCGCCCCCTCAATACGTTGGGCTCCTACAAATACCCCTTCTTGGGAGATACTCCCAATCTCACAAGGCTTTGTTTTCAAATTTGCACAGCTAATATTTGCTCTGTGTAAACACGCATTCATTTCAGCAAGTATTAAATTGTCTACCTCGCCTGTTAAAGTGAGCAATTCTTTTTAGTGAGAAATAAGACAGATCATCTTTTCCTTTTAATTCAACTCCTAGTAAATTTTGATGAGTTCTATTAGAAAACTCACCTGTTTTTTTGTCACTTTATATTATGTAGTTACAAATTTATTTTTGGAGCACAGTTTACACAAATCTTGTTCAACAGTCTGCTTTTCATTGGCCTTGGTCTTGTCTGTAGAAGTGTGTGTTATTTCGGAATCACTGCTGAAGAAGTGCTCAGCTGGTAAGTACAACACTTTAAAGGGATACGTGAGCCTGGATTGTAATAGAATATGGGATAGTCCTTGATTTTCTAATTCTTCAGGAACCATTTGTCTCGAGCTCTATCTTCCTTTTAACAGCTTAAATGAATTATAACTTACTATAAAATTCATTTGTTTTAAAAGGGCACGATGCAATGATTTTTAGTAAATTCACCAAATTGTGCAGCCATCGTCACTAATTTTAGAACATTTCCATCACCCCGAAAAGAAACTTCCAGCCTATTTGCTCTTTATTCCCACTTGCCGTCCTAGGTAACCACTATTGATAGGTGTATCTTTCTCTTACAACAACTGGATACAGAACTAATATCGTCCAATCTACCTTCATATGGGATATTTTTAGTCTCTCCTCTACCCAAGCATATCTCTCCCAAAGTTCAGAAAGGCAGTAACTGACTTTTCAATTATATTTTTGACATTAAAAAAATGTTTTCCCTAATCTATTCTCAGAATAGTGTCACCAAGCTACCTTACAAGCCTGCCCATTTCCCTAACTTAAATCTATCAATTACCTATGCAAGTGTGGGGTCTACAGGTCTTTCAAGGACTCTTTTCCATGTTACTTTTGTTGGGAAAGTATTTCACACACATACTAGTATATACATAATTTTTTAGTAAGCGTGTGTCTTCTTTTCAGGTTTCAAAAACACTCTAGTAAAATTATTTAACAAATTTTTTGGGTGCTTCTGCAGTAGAATCCCATGACTCCTGAGGCAGGTGCCCTTGTATCCATAAGCTTGTTGGTACTTAATGATTTTAGGTGGGAAAATTTTTATAAATACGTTAAGCTCTAAGAATGTTAATAAGGAAAAGCTAAGGTGTCTTGGTCTCAGAAAAAACCTCATGGGCATAAAATTTCTTAGCTAAACTGGATCCTGTTAACATGAAGTGATATACCTTTATTATAAATTTAATATGGTGGTTTACTAGTAACAGTTACACATATACATAACAAGGAAATACTTATCAGATTTCTTTTCCCCTACCTCCCACAAGAGGGTTGAATTATATATTAAAATTTTTCTTGGTATATATTAATTTTTGCAAAATTACAAAGACTTAAAAATACCTGCAATATTATCTAGAGGACTTTGCTGTGTATTTACATACCTCTTTTTGGGGGTGGGGACCTTAAAATCGATTGTCTCAATGTTTTCCAATGACTCTTGTAGACCTCTGACATGTAATAAATGGCATGGAGGTGGTGGTGTGCCATTAGAACAGGAGCTCCCGAGGTCAGATTTCTGGTTCAAGTCTGGGCTCTGCCATTCCCACCTGTCTGACCTTGAGCATCTTACTTTATCTCAGTTTCTTTTCTTTACAATATTTCCTAGGGTTGGTATGAGGATTAAGTAGATAATACACAAAGCACAGTAAGTACACATAAGTTGTACATGAGTAAGGTACTAAAAAATGTTACTTTGTGGCTGTTTTACTCTACAACTTGACTTTTTAATGCCTTAATGGTGGACAACTGAGTTTTTTTAAGGCCTGAGAAAGCTTTTGTGTCTGCTAAAAAAATCACTGGTTATTTGTTTTCATTGATATTCAATTCAATAAATTTTGTTTCAAGACCTAGTTTTTTTTTTTAAACCTTTAAGCTCAAGGTATAAATCTCTTTTATTTTCCAATTTGTAAATGTTACAAACACATTTTCTTTGATCAGTGTTTAACTTCCATCTTCAGTGGATTACATGGAAGTAACAGATCACATTAAAACCCATATATAAGCTTAGAGGTTTCCTGAATTTTTAAATGATATTTACACATTTAATACATTATCTTCTTAACCACTTCAAATGTATAACTAGGCAGACATACAAATCTAGCAGCAAAGAATTTCTAAGCCCTACAACCAGAACTTGTGTCTGCTGTCAGAGAGCCTTGGGTCAGAACTGCTGGGGGAGCTGTGTCTCCAGTTTCAAACTTGTTCCTCTTCTTAAAGCCTTGAGTATGTGTCACATGGCCCGCTCCCTTTTTTGATCCATAATCTCTGAAGTGAATTAATGAGGTTCTACATCTATTCAGATCTACGTTTCTACTTAATTCAATACTGTACCCTTCGTATATACTACTAGACGCCCGACGCACGAAGATTCGTGCAGAATGGGCCTTCCTTACCCTGACTGCTGGTGCAGCCTTTGCTCTGGCCCGGAGCCGCCTTTCTGCCTTCGCTCCACCCGGAGCCGCCTTTCCGCCTTCCCACGCTGCCCAGAAACCCAGAGCGGCTGGGGCGGTGCGAAATGCCTGCGTCATCACCATGGCGACATCCCACCCCCAGCTGCTGGGCGCCTGTGTATGCAAATTAACCCACCATCTTTGTTGGGTTAATTTGCATACTCCTGATTGGCTGGTGGGCGTTGCGAAGGTATGGTCAATTTGCATCTTTCTCTTTTATTAGTGTAGATTTATATACTTGTCTCACAGTTTCATAGGTACTATATCAAAACATAGATTTTATAATAAGATAACCATAATTTATTTAACTAATACCCTGTCTTTGGATATTACACTATTTCCAATTTTCAAGCATACTTGTAGAGATATTTTTTGTACAACCTTGTCTCCTTTGGATAACCCACAAAATAGACTAACTCGGAGCCACTACCCCAATATACTTACGTAAACAGTCTAATATCTACCAGTGCAAACCTTCCACTGACGCTTCCATCTGCTTCCTGCTGAAGCTGAGAATCAGTTTGTCAAATTAAGGAACAATCCTATTGAGATTATTAAGAGAAAATGACTACTGATGTATATTAATATGGTAATATCAAGCCCTCTATGGTATAATAGAGGTAACAGGAATAAAACATAGAAGCAAAATGATGTGTTTTCTTGTAATTTCACAAAAAAACTTCTTAAGTTTTCTTAGGGCTGAAAAGAGACGCAGCTGTGGAAGTCTTCTTTCACCAGCTGCTAGAACACATACTACATAGCTAAAACTGTGATGTGGGCATCGAAGGAGCATAGCTATATACACTGAGTGGCCAGATTATTATGATCTCTGAATACATAATAAGCTGGCCACTCAGTGTGTGTGTGTGTGTGTGTGTGTGTGTGTGTGTGTGTGTGTACACACACTAGAGGCCTGGTGCATGAATTCGTGCATGGGTGGGGTCCGGCCAGCCTGGCCAGGGGGTCGAACTCCTGGTTGAGGGAACAATTTGCATATTAGCCTTTTATTATATAGGATATACACTGAGTGGCCAGATTATTATGCATTCAGAGATCATAATAATCTGGCCACTGAGTGTATACTGCTATTTCTACTACTGAAAACTTTCCCAAAAGTTTTTTTATCAAATGCCTTTTTGACTTCACTCAAGATGATCATTTCTTTTTACATATATTTTATTACAATCATTTATTAATTTGAAACCTTCCTTGCATTTCTGGAATAAATCATACCTATTTCTTAAAAAAAAAAACCAAAAAAAAAAAACCTTAACAAAACAATATCGGTGTACTAAAAGTTTCAGAGTTTTGCATTTGCCTTCCAAAGGAAGATTAGTCTATAGAGATCTTTAGCTCTTTAATTATCTAGGTTAACTTCTAGTACTTTGCAATGTAAGAGGCCTTGAAAGCCCTCCATCTGCTCTGTGCTCAGGTATAGCACCCTAAGCAAATGAGCTAATGGGATTGCCATCCATGGAGAGGAACTACTGTGGCCTTTGTCACTTCCCCAGATACTTACTGGTAGGGCAGGGTTACCACAGGAATGAGTATGTTGTAATCACCATCTCGATGACAAACAGTGCGCCCAGGTTTGGTTGACACTTGCTGATTGTGGTTAGTATATTGAATCTTCTTAATGAAATCCCAAGGAGAATATCAATCGAGCCACTAATGACGATAAATGGGTTTTGCACTCACAGAGTGCTCTTACTCCCAGGAGTACAGAGCTCTTCAAGATTAATTATTTCAGTCATCCTCACAGTTGTCCCATGAGGTGAGTGGCAGAGCACTTCCTCTTTAAAAAATAAAAAAGTGACTAATTGGATTTTCTTCTGTTCTACATTCTGTGTTCTAGAACTGGGTAGCCACCTTCTAGAGACCATCTGTGTGTCCATTGGTGGACCTGGGTTTTAAAATCACAGGCTTCTTTCCCATACAAATGCCAGGCTCCCAGCATGTGGAATAGGAAAGTGGGGCAAATTTGGGTGGCATTTGGCAAGATGCAATGAGTGGGATAGCCTAGAGTTGGTAAAACGAGACAGGTAATGGCTGAGTTAGTGCTTTGCTACCTCCATTAGGAATAGTCACCCCTGGTGTTGAAGGTTTGTTTTTGACATTGCCTTACTGAGGCAGTGTTATGTTTACTCTTCCCACAACCTTGTGCCAGGTTACCACAGAGCATATCAGGGAACCCCGTTTTACAGAGGGACACTGCTTCTTTCTCATCCGACGCTAGTGTGTTAGCAGCTGGGGTGTTCACAGGGACAAGAGTAAGTGAGATGTCCGAAACCCTTAGTACTCTCCCTCAGCGGGCATGTATCTCCGTCCTTGCGCCATCCTCCGTGTCTCTGCCAGGCTAACGTTGCTCCTGCGTCTGCTTCCTCTGAGATGGCCTGTGCCTCTCTGTGGACACATCTCGTCAGGGGAGCAGGGATAAAGTAAAGCTGCCTTGTCGAGGGACCACCTCCTAACCTGCACAACGTGCCATTCAGTCTTCTCAAATAGTCTGGTCACTTCAGTTCTGCCTCTTCGGTTAGACTATGAGCCCTTTGGGTGAATATTCAGGTCGGTGTCATTTTGTTGGTTTTTTTCTTTTAACTCCTTTTAATTGCCCCTGGTACCCCTCATCACTGGGGCATTTGGGTGCACAGTAAACACTTGTGGTTGCTCTGTTTACCATCCACAACTCCCAACAAACATGGCCTGTACTTATTAACTGTGTCATTTTAACAACTTTTTTTTTTTTCTTTCGGCAAATGAAGGCTTAGCTGTCACCACTTTGAGTTTTTCCTCCTCAATTTTTCTCTGAAGTTACCCTGAAAGAGAGGCCTTTAAAATGCAAAGGATTATGCTTAAATTGTACAGTGTGCTCAAGCCGAGGACTAATTAGAAGGCTTGGAAGCCTCTTCAGGTGGCCGGGATCTGCAGTCTGGCTAAATGCTGCTTTCCTAAATTGAGAACAGCTGGGGCCGTGTGGCCAGCGAGTATAAAGCGTGGGTGCTGGTGCTCTGGGCTGTGAAGAAGTCTTTGCTTTTTGGAGCCTGTGGAGCTTCTGCTGAGGGCACCCTTTCCTCACTAGGGTCGCGGTGGGTAAGTGCCCGCGCTGGTCCTCTCGGTGCCTGTTTCTGTTGTTTGCCAGAAATTGTGGTGGCTGCGTCAAAATGTTACTAATTTGCCATGCCAGTTGTAGTTACGTTCTTTATGCTTAAGGAGACAAGTGGAGTTTGTTACCGCAATGAGATATAGCTCAGGCTTTGTGTCTCTAAGGCTTTGTGTCATTTTGAAGGCTGTCCGCTTTCCTGAATGGTGTGCATCTCTGACTATAAAAGGGTAAACTGAGGCAGTGCCATTTAGTTCTCGAATGCAGAGGGTAACAATTATTCAGAGCATGTAATCATCACAGTGTTTTTTTTTTTAAAAATATATTTTTATTGATTTGAGAATGAAAAGGAGAGGGAGAGAAAGATAGAAACATCAATGATGAGAGAGAAGCATTGATTGGCTGCCTCCTGCACACCCCAACCTGGGCATGTGCCCTGACCGGGAATCAAACCATGTCCACTGAGCAACACCAACCAGTTTTGATTTTTTTAGAGAGCGAGGAAGGGAGAGGGACAGAAAGATAGAAACATTGATGAGAGAGAAACATCAATCGGCTGCCTCCTGCATGCAACCCAGGCATGTGCCCTGACTCAGAATGGAACTGGCGACCTCCTGGTTCAAGGGTTGACCTTCCACCACTGGGCCACACCAGCAGGGCAATCATCACAATTTTTTATCCTGTAAGGTTCCTGGAAAAGATGCAGTCTTAGGAAGGAGTGATGTGATCTGGGGAGGTTCTAGCTTATTGTGACTTCATGGTTAGCAACAGGTATCAGTGGCTGATGAAGTGGTTGCAGTGTTGGGTCCTGGCTTCTTTTTAAAGAAATTTAAAAGGAATTTATTATTAAAATGTTCCTGTTTATACTGACATCAGCTCAAAAAGAGAAAAATTCTAAGATAAAACAATTCAGTATTTTATAAATTCATCTCGGCAGCTATAACTATGTTCTGACGATACATTTATAAAGGAAATGGCTTTGGTATTTGTTTCCATATTTTGATCATGTTTTTGGATGTTGACAGTTGGAGGGGCACGATTTCTGATCGTAGTTTTGCTTTGTTTTCACAGGAGCCGTGGTGAAGTCTCTGGGGAAAGAAATTGGCCTGCGTCCCTGAGAGCGGCGGGTGCACAGTGGAGAGCTGCATGGGAGGCCCGCTCCTCTGGTGGCTGCTGTCTACGTTTTACACCAGGAAACAGAATCGGTTGGAGAGCCCATGTTTATCTTGGAAATAGAAGGATTAAAAAACGTTTCTACTAAGAACATTACCATCTCCTTTTGGATCTGAAGACTGGGGGACAATGGATATCATAGAGACAGCAAAACTTGAAGAACATATGGAAAATCAAACCAACGATCCGGCAAACGCGTACCCAAGGCCTGCTGAACCTGCCGAAGAAGAAGAGAAAAATGGCAACGGTAAACCCAAGAGCTTATCCAATGGGCTGCGGAAGGGCACCAAAAAGTACCCGGACTATATCCAAATCTCTATGCCCACGGACTCCAGGAGCAAATTTCCCCTGGAGTGGTGGAAAACGGGCATCGCGTTTGTGTATGCTCTTTTCAACCTCGTCCTGACAACCGTCATGATCACAGTCGTACACGAGAGGGTGCCTCCCAAGGAGCTCAGCCCTCCACTCCCAGACAAGTTTTTTGATTACATTGATCGGGTGAAGTGGGCATTTTCTGTATCAGAAATAAATGGGATTATATTAGTTGGATTATGGATCACCCAGTGGCTTTTTCTGAGATACAAGTAAGTAGGTCTAACACATTTGGGGTTTTTTGGGGGGGGTTGGGGAAGTTGGGGAGAATGCACCATTAGTTTGTACTTATGTGAGTAGATGTGTACTTGGAATTATCTTTCTTGGTTTTATCTCATAAATTCAGTCTTATCCAGGCATTTGATGAAAGGAATCACTAGAAAGGTCTGCCACATTGGGTAATCAGTCACTATTCAATAAGCATTTATGGTTCAGCTGTGCCTGAAAGTGACAGTAGTATAGAAAAGAACAGAGGTGCTGTGGTGGGTGACTCAGAGTTTGTGAATTTAAGGTGCAGTTCTGATTTCAAGCAACTTGGCACTATGGTATTTGCATGATAAATCAAGAGTCGTGGGGAGTAAGAACATTCACTTCATCACGCCTGAGTTATTTCAGGCTCTTGACAGGTGGAGCAAGGGGAGGGCTGGGAACTTTTCTCCCCATTACTCACAGTGCGATGACTATCTGAGACTATAGATGGGAGCATGCTTTGAGGTTTGCTTCTGTTCAGGAGTCCTCACATTTTGCACTTCTTTTCCTTGGGCCTGTTGGCAATCCAGTCCCAAGAATCCGTTTCAGAAACTGGATTTAGAAGTGGGCCATGCGGTTTTGGTTTTAGATTTCTAAAGCAAACGTCTGGTTTCCAGGGCACCACAAAGGAGCTTTTAGTTCCCGGTTTCGGTCTCCCTGTTTGGGAATAGCAGAACCAGGAAGTACTAAGCCAGGTACTTTTGCTTTGAAGACACTTGAAAATAGGACATAGCTCTCAAGTGGTTGTTTCTTTCCTGTTAATTCCATAAAAAACAAAACCCTTCTCTTTCCCTTCTCAACTTATTCGTATTCAGATATATGTTCTCTAATAAGATGCTAGTAATGAAACCACTAAAATAAAAGTTTGATCAAAACATTAGACACAAACTGAGGCCTTTGAAAATGTAATGTATGCCGATTTAATCAGTACAATTCAAAAATTCAGAGTTCAGTAGGATTTCAATACTGATGCCACAAGATCATGTTTAGAAGAGGGAATTTATGCTATATTGTTCTTTCAATTGGTTGTTGCTTTGAGATTAGAAGAATTCAATCTATTTTTGCTCAACAGTCCCCTACATGCAAGTTTGCAGTTTCAAAAACTTAGTCCACCAACAAGTCATTCCTAAGCATTTTCTTTCCTTCAAGTGTGTCTCTTAATATGTTTCCCTAATATGTGTAAGTAAAATAGCTATCAGTTTTCTTTTACTTAGTAGAATTTTTTTCTGCTAAAGTTGTCAGTAATGTCATGCTTATGCTAAAAGTAAACTACATTTGTTGAACTTTAGTGTTTTTTTAAATTTATCTTTATTACTGACAGTATTGTAGATGTCTCCCTTTTTACCCCCATTGACTCCTTCTACCCGGCCCCCATGTTGCCCCCCAACCCTCATAGGCCTTCACAACACTGAACTTTAGCGTTTTTCTTTTCTGTGTCTGGAATTTACTCTGAATAGAAGAGAGGCTGCTTGGGCCAAAGATGTGCTTTCTCCTTTGATATAGAGCCAAGTCTATTCATATATGTGTGAAAAGAAATTTTCTAGCTGCCAACCTGAGGATCTTAATTTGTTTGAATCTTCACCTGATTGTTGCTGACTACCTCTCCATTATTACCTGAGATTTTACCTGTCAAAACTTGTGGTCACACAGCTGGCCACATATTTTAGTCATATCTGCTGTTTTGGTCACAACCCATCATCAAAAAGGTGCTGGGGAAATCACACTAATTTTCCTTTTCACTTTTCAGGTAGAATTGGAGCATATGTTTTAGGAACTAGTGGAGTAATTTTTATAACCTGTTTTGAGCATCCCGGCTGAATGAGAAATCTCTCTCTCTCTCTCTCTCTCAAGCTCCTTCCTAGTTATGGGAAACGTCATTGGTAGTAGCTCTTTTCCTCAACAAGGCTGCAGAGTGCATGCTTTACCTTCTTCGTTAGTTTTCTCTACAGCTGAATTCAGAACACTGGAATGAGTATAATTGACTCAAATAATTCCTGCTTATCACTTCCCCTTGTCTAGCACATGGAGCACGGCTCAGACCTCTTTGGGGCCTGGGGTTGAATCAAAACGTGAATCATCTTTCACTCAACCAAGTGGAGAGACTCAGCAGTGTCTATCCCCTGTCCCTTTTCAGTGCTAAAAACAGCAGAGCCTGAATAGCAAGCCTTTGAAAGCAGAGCCTTGCAATAAATACATACTTTCATCAACTCCTCGAGATGGTGTTCCTCTCTATTTTGACCCCAGAAACCCTGGAATATTCTTAAAATAGGTACTGGAAATAAGCATCTAAAATTATATTTGTACATGATTCTTTACATGAGAAGTCCCAGCAGTTACCTGATATATTTCAGACCTCAGTTTTGTAGAAAACTTAAAATATGTGCCCTGGCCCATGCGACTATGTTGGCCAATGTTTCTCTCTCTCACACACACACACACACACACACACACATCAATAAGCATGTCTATCCTCGGGTTAGGGTTAAAATACACATACATACATACATACATACATACATAAAAATATGCCACATGCGTGAATCTGCCTGTTTATCCAGAAGTCTTTGACCATTACCAGCTTTGGAAGTTTGAGAGCTCTGAAAATGGGAGACCTGGAATAATATAGTGTGTGTACTAGGGAAGTTCCAACTAGTAATTCTAGGGATCCCACCAGTCTCTTAATCCCCAGAGCCCAGAGTTTGTAGACACACCCCCGAACTACACAACAGAAGAGGAGCTTCCGTCTTCACCTGCAAGTGAGGATACTCAGAACCCTTGATGCCCATTCAGTCCCTTTGCAGCAGTGGTACAAACAGTGCGCTCAAGGTCAACCGCTGGGAACCACTGCTTTAGACCGAGGACATGGATGGTGTAGGATGGGCTAATGTCAGTCAAGACAACAATCTCCACCAAAAATTATAATGTGCAAAAGGACTTGTGGTGCTTTTGTTTTGGGGTTTGTTTTTTTGCCTTTTTTGGTCAAGATTGAATAAGGGTAGACTAATCAGTTTATAACTTCATTATTAAATATTCTTAAATGCACAAGGATACTCTGAACATCTTCAACATATTCTCAGAAAATCTATAGTGTAGTCATAGACAAAATAGTTAATGCCCAGGTTGTCAAAATACTTTTGGATGGTCCCCAAATAAACCTTGTTTCTTATATAACAGGTTTAATGAGTTGTCCCATTTCCCTGTGTGTCCAATTATGTGGCATGACCTGAGCTCATTAGTTAATTCCTCAGTGGCTGTGGGTTGCTTATACCTTTGATATGTTCTCGAGAGGGTTTTATTAATGCACTGAGTTGACTGAAAACAGAGAGGCTCATTGAATTTTCTCTCAAAGAGTGACTTTTTCCAGAGGGGTGGTTTTCTAGAACCCTCAGTCCCCACAAACTCAACTCCTTTTGGGCGCAGCCCACCTAGACTGATTACAGCATGTGAAGACTGCATGCAGTGTCTCTGTGGAATTGTAGGGAGGGGCAGCTCAGAAATGAGCTGTGAAACTGTGTCTGTTAATGCCATTCTGTGTTGCTTTTTATTGTTAACACTCTTTTATATAACATTAGGAACAGAAACAACGAGTAACCTTGTTCCGCCCCCCCCCCCCCCCCAATCCCTCTTACTCCCTCAGGTCAATAGTGGGGCGAAGGTTCTTTTTTATCATCGGAACATTATACCTGTACCGCTGTGTTACCATGTACGTCACTACGCTGCCTGTGCCTGGCATGCATTTCCAGTGCGCTCCAAAGGTAAGCACCTCTGATTGAAAACACTTATTAAACATCTGCTCTCTGTTATGGTCTTCAAAACACTTTCACGTGTTAACTGAAATATTATATAGGACTAGAGGCCTTGTGCATGAATTCATGCACTAGTGGAGTCCCTTGGTCTGGCCTGTGGGATCTGGCTGAAACCAGCTCTCCAACATCCCCTGAAGGGTCCTGGATTGCGAGAGGGCACAGGCCAGGCGGAGGGACGCAGGAGGTTGGCCAGCTGGGGAGGGACCGCAGGAGGGCTCCAGGACATGTCCGGCCCGTCTCACTCAGTCCCGATCCGCCAGACCCCAGAAGCAAGCTAACCTACCGGTCAGAGTGTCTGCCCCCTGGTGGTCAGTGAACGTCATAGGGAGCAGTTGAGCAGCCTTAGCATATCGTTAGCATATTAAGCTTTGATTGATTGAACGGACGACTGGGCACTTAGCATATTAGGCTTTTATTATATAGGATATTTTCTGTTTTTCTTTAGATTTAGGGGTAAGAAAATTAAAATGTATTTATAAAATGTATATCTTTGTACATAAAAAATTCATTTCCTGCTACCTCCCATTTGCTACTGGGAATTTGACTCCACTGTTGTACCTTTACTTACTCGCCTATGCATTCATTCTGCAAGTGCTCCGCTCCTGTTATGTTCCAGGCACTGTGTAACAGCAGTGACTAAAACAGTTCTTCCCCTACAGCTTACATTCTATTGAGGGATGACAACTGATAAATGTATAACTTGTGCCCAGCCAGTGTGGCTCAGTGATTGAGTGTCACCCTATGCACCAAGGAATTGCAGTTTGATTCCGGTCAGAGTACATGCCCGGGTTTCGAGCTTGGTCTCCAGTGGGGGTATGCAGGAGGCAGCAGATTCTCTCTCATCAATGTTTCTGTCTCTCCTTCTCCCTTTCTCTCTCTCTGTAAAATCAATAAAAACATATTTTTAAAAAGAACTGTATAACTTGTCACATGGTGATAAGCCAGGCGGCTATCAGATGCATGGTAAACCTGAGTCCGAGGGAAAGGGACTGTGAAGGTAGGTATTAGTTTATAGAGGGGTCAGAAAGCTTCTTTAATGAGAAAGCATCTGGGCAGCAATCACATGAGGGAGGGAGCCTGTGGATGGGGTGAGAGCCCCAGGCCAAGGAAATAGCTCAGTCACAGTGCGTCCATCCGAGAGAGAGCAGAGGCCAGTGCGGCTGGTGGAACTGTGTAGGTCAAGGTGGTGCAGCCACAGATCCCATGGGGCCTTGTGGCCATCTTAGGAACTTGAACCATGGTCGTGGCAAGTGAGTAAGAAATGAGGAGTCGTTCCCTTTGGGACATTTTGAAGGTGGGGCCAACTGGTTGTGCTAATAAGTTAGATACGGGTTTAAGAGAAAGAAGTCAAGGATGACCCCAGTTTTTAGCAATTGAAAAGGCAGAGTGGCCTTTTTGCTGAGACAGTGTGAGACACTGAAACTGTCTTAAGCAGGATTTACAGCTTCTCTAGGGAGAGTCTTTTCTCGAGAGAGATTTTAATCATCCTGGACCCCAGTGTACCCTGGTTTATAACAAAGGAGACTTACAAATCCTGTCTGTGCTCCCTGGACAAGGGAATGAAGTCTAACATCATATTTCACTGAACACTAAGCAGATGTCCAAGGTGGAAGGAAAAATAGAGTTGTTGTGAAGTAGTCAACAGTCTCCCTCCCCAAATATAGGTGTGGTTTGGAGAAGCTGTAATTTTCCAAAGCCATCAGAGCAGAAAGTGTCTGTGATTAAAACAGTGTACATAGTGAATTTAAACATTGGCTGATTTTTTTAGCGAAGCTAAATTAAGGCACAGGAGAAGTTCAGAAACATAATAAACATTTCTAAGGGGTTATTGCAACGTGTTAAATGAAGAAATGGCCACAGGAAAAAAGGCAAGCATCCTTGTAATGGATGAGGTTTGCAGGGGTGAAACGCTATGATTATGGACAGAAAGTATCCTCGGTGGAGGAGCTGCAATTTTCAGAAGCCACATTAGTAAACATCGCCCTGGATAACCCAGCTACAAATACAGTGGGAGCTCTGGCGGCATCCTTACTAATCAGCCCCCACGTTCCTGAAGTATGAGCGGGCTCTCGGTGCCCGACTTGTGACTCAGTGAGGCAAACATGGTCACTGTGTTCGATAGAAGTGATCGTTGTGTTAGAACAGGAATCAGAATTGCATTCTGCATGTGGCTTCCAGCGCTCCGTAGATTGTGGTTACCGGGCTATTAGATAATCTGCCTGCCTCCTTTGTTGCTGACTCTATAGAACACCCTTCGTGACTGTAGGCAATGACAGAGCTGTGTGTACTGAAACAACTTGCTATGGGAGGATGTCAGGTCTCCTCGCTGAGGCCTAACACAGCTTGCTCCTCGCCGGATGTGGCCGCCCCAGCAGCCATCACAGCTATGGGTCCCTGGTGAAATCGTGGCTCTCACAGTCTTCCAGCTGCCTTGCCCTGTATCTACCCTCTGGTTTCCCTTAAGTCCTCTGTTTATGATTTGCTTTAAGCCACCAACCGAAGCTTTTGTTGGCAGTCACAAAATCTTTGTTCTGAAAAGTGTGTTTAAATAAATTGCGCATGAAATTATGTAGCTCGTTAAGCCCATGTGGCCACCTACAAGAATGTTGGGCTGGCACAGATACAGCCCCTTCCCTGAGAAGCCCCTGTTCATCCTGGCTGCACATGCTGCAGCGCTTCTCTTCGCTGAAGGGACGTGTGGAGGGGAAGGTTTCCGGTTTGGCAGTCGTCAGGCTGGGCTCTCTTGAACCTTATTTATTTTTGTGGAAAATGGGGTGTGGTGGTCACAGTTTGAGGAGTCCTTAAGATCATTGAGCCCCATCTGCTTTGGCTATTATGATTGATGCTTCTCCTCTCAGCTTTCTACATCTTTAATTCCATATTCAGTGATACAGGGGTGGAGAACGTCTGGCCAGCAGGCCAAGATCATTTGGTCTGGCCCTGCCAAGGTATTAGGGGGGAGTTAATTAAGTGTTTGACCAAATATAGCAGGCTAATGCTTAAGTTGACAATGTTGTATGGCCCGCCAATGATGGTATAAATCTCCAAATGATCCTTGGCAGAAAAAAGGTTTTGCACCCCTGCAGTAACGGCATAGAATAGTGTCTGAAAAATGAGGAAAGTAATAGGAACTGGGTTCTTATGTGGTGTGTGACGGGGGTTCCAGGGAACTAGAAGAGAACTAGAACAGAACGAGGAAACAATCCAGTATTGCCCAAATCTATCCCCCCATTTCCCAGTATTCTTTCTACGCTCTTTTTTTTTTTTTAACTTTTTGTTTTGAGATTCTCTTTATCCTGGGTGTGATCTGACATCTAGGGGTGACACACTGAGGGATGAAGACCTGAGAGAAGACAGCGAGGAGAGAGTGCCGCCCCTCTGTCCTGTGGAGGCGTATTGAGTCAGCTGCTCTTGAGCTCCATTCACCAGCGTGGCTGAAAGAAAGGGAGAAGGGAGTGTCTGCTTACTTTGGCTCCTAGTTTGTGTGTGCCTCGGGTCGTCTAGCCTGGGATGGCCCCAAGTGTTTCTGCTCTTAGAAAACTAGAGTATTGAGCTGGGATGAGTGAGTAAATTTTAAAAAATTACTAGGTTTTGAAATAAAGAATAATGTGTCCTTTTAAACTGGGAGCAGAGCGTATGTACCTTCTTTGATCTCAGTGTTGACAGTTGTTTGTACCAGCTGTATGACAAATTCCTCAAGGGCTGTGGTTCGTCCGATGAGGCACATGGCCGGATCGTGTCCGCCACAGAGTTGCGTGTGTTTGGTGGCACGTCTCGGAGCTGCACCTAAACTGAGTCCTGAACGGTCAGCTGTCCTGGCCTTCCTCCGTTTGGCCCTTTGCCGCCTTCTCCAGCCTGTCTGTTCATGGCAGGGCCACCTATGGCATGTTTGCTTTAAGAATTGTCAACTCTTGATGAAAATACACAAGTTCTCTTGGTTTTTTAGTCATCTGCACTTGCCCTAAGCAAACTTTTGAAGAATGTTAAATTTCTGCAAAACCCCAGTCTCCAGCCTGCCCTGTGATCCTGGTTGACATCTTTTTCTCAACTGCTAATGAGTTGTGGTGTGGGCTTTTTCACAAGATTCACCGAATGCCGGAAAGCTCCCAGACCCATCAGGTTGCTATCCCTGGGGAAAGGTTTAGGCACCCATTGTGGGTGTTTTAGGCCAGCACTCCTGCCCCAGTTCCTGCTGTACTGGATGGGATGGGTTTCCACGTGCTTGAGGCTACCTTCATTTCCCTGCTCCTAGACTCTCTTCCCATCCATCTCTCACGTCTCCGCTCCTTCACCACCACACATCCACCTGGACTAGACTTCCCTGTCTTTACCATTACACAGCTGAACAGCCATCGGGCTGAGCTGGCCGTGCTGTGGGGACGGCTGCCCAGAGGGTCAGCGTTGAGTATAAAGGGCCGCCTGTCATTCAGCTATTCCCCAGGTCCCAAAATAGGCACTAATGCTCTGTCTATAATTCCCTTCTCATGTGCTGTTTCTCAGTCTTATTTCTGAGTATCACCCTTTATTTTTCTAAACATAGTCAGTTTATTCTAAATTGATCTTAAATCCTCCCTCTGGCCTCCCAGAATGTATTCCACTTTTCCACTCCCACCATATTGAGCAACTCAGCCCACTCCACCTCCTTGTAGGCTTACATTTTAATAGATATAAGCTTGACTGTTGCCTCAAACTCCTGCCCGGCCCATCACTGTTTCCCATACCATCATGATGGCTTCTATGTCCTTGCCTAAGGGAGCTCTTTCCTGACCACAGGTTATGTCTTTGGGGATATTTTGCCTGATCAGGGCTACTCATTTTTTTTTTAAATATATTTTATTGATATTTTACAGAGAGGAAGGGAGAGGGATAGAGAGCTAGAAACATCGATGAGAGAGAAACATCGATCAGCTGCCTCCTGCACACCTCCCACTGGAGATGTGCCCGCAACCAAGGTACATGCCCTTGACCGGAATCGAACCCGGGACCCTTCAGTCCGCAGGCCGACGCTCTTTCCACTGAGCCAAACCGGTTTCGGCAGGGCTACTCATTTTTAAAGCTGTCAATACATTGCTAATCCATTATTTCCAAACTTATTTAAAGTGTTGCAGCTTCCCTTTTTAACTGTGTTTGATCAAATCTTAATACAGCTATCTATACACTCGGGCTGCCCACTTAACACAAGGTATGAACACACTGTTCAATATTAGTAAGGTGCTATTCAGCTAAATCACATATTAACCATTGAAACCATGACATCTCCCGGCAAAGAGGGAAGAACGTAGCTTTGATCTTTTTTAGCACATAGCTGTGGTGAGGTCATTGTTATTAATATTCTTAAAAGCTTTGCTCAAGGATACGACATCGCCAAAATGTACTATTAGTAACGTATTGAATAATTTAAAACCTGTCACTAAAACTGGCCAATATAATGAATAAAACCCTAGTTTGGGGAACTTCCCCCTGGGATTCCTTTTGACTTTTTAAGTTAAAAAGAAAAGTCACAACCTGGTGACCTTTCCAAGTATCACATAAATTAGGCTGAAACACAATTTTATCAGCTTGTAAATTTTCCTCCTGTTCTTGGGTCATTCAGCTCAACGGAGACTCTCAGGCAAAAGTGCAGCGGATCCTGCGGTTGATTTCCGGTGGAGGATTGTCCATAACAGGATCCCACATCTTGTGCGGAGACTTCCTCTTCAGTGGTCACACAGTTGTGCTGACACTGACTTATCTGTTCATCAAAGAATGTAAGTAACTCATTTCCACTTGATGGGTTGTTGTAGTGGGAGGGATCGCTAGGTCCTGAAAACCAGTGGGAGCCCTTATTCTGTTAGAATTGATAGGTGTGTGTGTGTGTGTGTGTGTGTGTGTGTGTGTGTGTGTGAGAGAGAGAGAGAGAGAGAGAGAGAGAGAGAGAGAGAGAGAGAGAGAGAGATTTGTTGTTCCAATTATTGATGCATTCATTGGTTGCTTCTTGTGTGTGCCCTGCCTGGGGATCAAACCCACAACTTTGGCGGGATGACGCTGTAACCAGTTGAGCTACCTGGCCAGGGCTGGCTTGAGGTTTTTAAAATTGTGTTAAGTTTACATACAGCAAGGAAAGAATTACATTCTCCTTGTTCCAGTCTTTGATGGGAAGTAAAATGGCAAATCTGTTATCTTAATACAACTCAACTTTAAAGTCAGCTCTCCACATAAACAGGGCACTCCATGTTTATGCCTGTTTCCTATGCAATTGGGAAAACAGTACTTTCTAAATTATACATGTGCTGTTGTCCTGAGTAAGCAGTGGTTCCAGTGGTCTCTTTGAACAGCCTGCTTCTGGGATTAGATGCATCATTTATGTATTTTTTGCTTTCCCGCCTTTTGACCAATTTGGACTCTCTCCTCATTTGTCCCGTTGCCATGAGTGGATTTGAATTCAGTCATGCGAGCAGACGAAAACGTGGGAGCAGGACCACTTTGAGGTTAACAACAGAGGGCTTCACCCCACTGTGCAGATATTATCATTGGGCCTGGGTTCCTATAAAATCAGCCTGGCTCCTAGTACTCTGTGTCTTGCTGGTCGAGAAGACATTTTTTTAGCCTTGCTAGCACACAAAGTCCATTGTCTCTATTCATTGACAGCTGGGCTAGGATCCCACAGACAGTGGAGTTATTAATATTTGTGTCATCAACTTTTAGACTTGCTACCTGTGGCATCCCCTCCCCCTTCCTTCCTACCTGAGCGAGCCCTGGGCTGTTCACAGCCACTCGTTTTGGGTTATTAGTTTTCGCCTCTGGAGACTTGTTGACCTCAGACTATTCTGATTAAGGCCAGTAGGAGAGACCAGTCATTAAGCTCCTCTCCGGGAACCTTATTACTCCAGTTTTCTCCCGTGCAGACTCGCCTCGTCACTTCTGGTGGTATCACTTAGTCTGCTGGCTGCTGAGCGCCGCCGGGATCATCTGCATTCTCGTAGCTCACGAGCACTACACGGTCGACGTCATCGTTGCCTACTACATCACCACGCGGCTGTTCTGGTGGTACCATTCAATGGCCAATGAAAAGGTGAGAGCGCCGAGACGACCCTTGGATAACCTCTTTACATGCAAGGGAGCCCTTTCGTACAGTGGGGTTTTGGTGGCTTACTGGGAATGACTGCTGTTGCTGCCCAAGTGCATGGTTAGCTCAGTTCAGTTCTTGCACTTATATCCATTATTGCGTTTTAAAATAAAGAACATCACAAGTATAAATAACATTTAAGGATAAAAATGTATGATTACAGAGCACAGTGTTATGCTAATCCAACTTCTGTAATTTATATGAGAATTAAGGAAGAATATATGTAAATGAAAATGCAGGCACCTTCTCTGTAGCACCACTGAGGTGCAGCTAGGTAACACCTCTGCCTTCAGAGAACTTAAGTTTGAGAACAACTTGGCAACTGTTTTTGGAAGCCAGGCAAATTAAGTCCCTATGAATAAGCGGATTTAGTGCATCTTTTGGTGATGTGGTGCTCTCTGGCTTCTTTCTTATTCTGATTTCTGCTGCGTCCTGTTTCCAGATGCACTTTTTTCTTCTCCCACACATTCTGAGAGAGCTAGCTCTAATGCCACCTCTTCTGGGAAGCCTTCCCGGGCTCTGCTCTCTGCCTCTAGTCCCGAGATGGAATTGTTCCTCCCCTCCCTGTGCTTTCCTAGCCTTAGTGCGTGTCCAACAGTTAGTCTGTGTGCCATGACCTACCCTGGGGTCGTCTTGCCATTTTGTCTGTTGCATGCAGAGTTTAGAGGGTTTGGGAGAGATTGAAATGCGTCCTTCCCAAAGGCTCTAAGTCCAATTCTCATGCAGTGGTGCCCACTAAGAAAGGCCCTCTCTATGGATCTGTCTTGTAGCTCTGTTTCCTGTTTTGTAGCCTCCTGTTGCCATCTTCCATTTAGTTGTCAGCTGACACCACAGAACCAAACTTGTATCTTTCCTCTTAAAAGAGCTCAACCTTGTGAGCTCTCCTCTCACTCTGCTGTCTTCCCTGACCCACAAATCTGACCACTCAGTTCCTGAAAATTGTTCCTCCTGGGTAACTGCCACCTGCATTCCTCAGTCTCCATTGTCGCTGGAATTGCAGGCAGGCGGTTGGCATAAGCCACAAGAGGGAAGACAGAGGGGTTGGGGAGGGGTGGGACCAGGTCACATCCGAGTCGGGAAGAGGCTCGGACAGTATGCCTTGGGATCCGGATGCTGCTGATCCTCTGCTGTGACAGTTTAATTAATGGGGGAAATCAGGATGCATGAAAAATATGTCTCATTTTACTTTTCCCCTGCCTTTTACAGAACCTGAAGGTCTCTTCACAGACTAATTTCTTATCTCGTGCGTGGTGGTTCCCCATCTTTTATTTTTTTGAGAAAAACGTACAAGGTTCGATTCCTTGCTGCTTCTCCTGGCCGCTCTCCTGGCCTCCTGGCTGCTTTAAGTCTTCGTGCAAGAAGTACTCCCGGGTTCAGAAGATTGGGGAAGACAATGAGAAATCTACCTGAGGAGCTAAACAAAGGCTTCAGCTCTTATACCAAAAGAGGTATCGCTGTAACCAAAGGTATAGTTTCGTTTTTTTATTTTAGGAGAACTGACTGGTAAATGAAGAAGTGGACCAAATTTTGTGTAAATGATTAGAAAGATGAACTGGTTTTTTTATGCCTCCTGAGAAAGTCGTATTCTCCTGTGGCTCTTCCTTCATGGAGACAAGCCCTCCCTCCACCGGGATTTCCTGACGAGCTTGTAAAGAGGTGCCAAAGAACACGTCTGCCTTTCCTTAGTCTTTCTCCACTAAAGCATTTTTCGGGATTTCTTTTCCTCCAAGGTCAGAAGAATTTGCCAATGTTTTCAATAAACTATCTGGACGGATACAACTGCTGTGTAACTAGAATAACCTAATGTTGAGAGTGGATTTGAGCATTGGGCCTCTTAGCGAGGGGAGACGCAGGGGTTGTGAGTAAACTTCGGGTGAACTTATTATTCCTGTCCTGGGGAAGGTCAGGGTCAGGTCTGCGAATATATGTACTGCTGCTACCACCCAAGGTACTATGTGTCACTTTCACTTTATTTTTTTAAACTGATAATTTTATTTAAAACATTAAAGAAACGTGATCTAAGTAAATATGGAAATATTTCACACACGCCACAGATTTTACTTGGGTGTAAATATTTAATTTTAAGATCTCTGTGACAGATGCACAGGGGACAGGGCTGTTTCTGCTCACAGTGGTCCTTGTTTGCACCCTTGCCTGCTGTCTGCCTGGTACATTTGCACCTGGTACCCCAGGGCGGTCGACTGCCGAGCACAGACTGAAAAACACGTTTGTGAACTGTTGCTCATGCCACGTGGGGAACAAGCCTGCATTTCTCGCCCAGGTCCCCCCTGGGTGAGGTCTGTTTCAGAGCTGCTCATTGGAACTCAGAAATGCAATTGGTCACATTTCACTAAACCCACTTCTTTCTAGTTACATTCTGCTTTATGGAAAAAGCAAGACGGAGTCCAAAAGTTTAATGAATGCATCCTTGCCTTTTTGCAAGAGGCCCAGCTTCTTGTAAATGGAGTGTTTATAGGAAGGAAGGACCAACGAGACATACCACAATGAAGTCATTTTACTCTGACCCTGAAATTACACCACGGTGCTGCACTCGAACCTGCTGTTGGAATCCAGCTGTTAGTGCAGCTAGTCGATAAAGGGGGCTCATCATTTCTAAAGTTCTTTCAGGATGCAAAAAAAGATGGACTTGATCAGATTTAATGCTGTCAGAGTTAGTGCACTGTTTCATGCTGTTGGGACTGTGGACAATTCTTAATTTCTTACAACTTCTAGGACCTTAGGAAAAGATCTAAAGTTACACAGTCATTAACACAGAAGAGAGAGGCCAACTCTGAGGGAAGGCGGTTACATTTACATTGAAGGTAAAAATTTCCCACCACTTAGAATGAAAACAAAAAACAAACAACAGAAACCACCCCTGGATGTGTCATGAACTAGTCAGCCCTGATTTGATAGACAAAATGGACCTTAAAATTACTTGAGTGAAGCACAGAACAAACTTAAATGTGTTCAGGAAGGGTCATTATCCTTTGGTGCTAAAATTCTCTGTGCTTCCATGTAGCTCCTGCTCTGTGTACTAGAAGAATCACTAAAGGACACGTAGTTGAATTCAACACCAGGAAGAAAGATTTTCTAATCTGGCATTTAAAACAAGAAACAAAACCCTAAACCTCCTTGACACGTTTTGAAACGCAAGAAGTTTTTCTGGTATTTATCATTAAGCCAATAAGAAACATAACCATACCTTACCAGATGTTTAGCTAGAATTCCACATGATTTCCGCCTACTAAATATGGGCACTTGTGAAAAAACAAGGTGTTCTGTGTGAAGACACAGGTTAAATTCCTGTTGTCTGATTGTGAGGAAAAGCATCTGACTCGGAAGCCTGGGCTTTGCTCTCCTAACACTGTTCCATTGAGCCTCTGATTTAAATGAGACAACCTGGTATATCTGAGAGCCTTATTCCTACATGGTAGAGCCCATGCTTCATCAAATTAAATTAGGGAACGAATTTAAGCTTTTAAAATCCTGGTGCATTGATTGCTGGAGGCCCTCGAAATAGTAAACCTTGCATTTTAGTCAAGTAACTAGTTTTGTTTTTAAATAATGCCATCACCTTTTAAAGAACTTCTAAAAAAAACTTCTGACTCCACCTGTGGACACTGCTGCCCCCATGTTCCTTATAGTGTGTGCTGTAGCTGTCTCATAGACGCTGCGGAAGCATGTGGTACCAGAATAAGGGTGAAGGAGAAATGTCAAGTTTCAAGGTGGGAAGGTGAGAATAGTGAATCTCATTTACATTTAGGAAAGCAAACTTGAGATCTAACCCAACATGCCACTTTGGAATATGAAACATGAACAATTACTAGATTTAGGGTGGTGATCATTGCACAGTATATAGAAATAGCAAATCATTATGTTGTAAACCTGAAACTTAATACATCCCTTATATCTCTGTTTTAAAAAATTTTGATCTTGTCTTTGAAACAAACTTTTGGAGCTCCTTTTCCTTGCTAATCAAGATATAACATCTTACCAATTATAGTTTTTGTGAACTAGTGCTCCTCTTGGATAATTCAGTCCTTCGTGCAGTATCTATAACATATAATTCCTTTAAATTATACCACTTTTTTTTCTAAATTCTTTGAAATGGAAATGAATTCCTCTCATAATTTTGGAGCTCCTCCACTAGCTCTGGAAATAAAGCATTCTTCCTCAAGTCCAATGGAAGTAATTTGGAATTTTTAATTTAATTTACTGGCATCTTGGAAAACAAGTTTTGCTGTGGAAGGAAAGCTGTTTTGAGTAAGGGCAGGTCTCTAGTCTGCTTTATGGATGACTTTGCATTAGGTTCTTGGCTGTGTACCAGCGCCCCCTAGTGGAAATATGTTATATGACTTTGAACGCAAACCTGCTACTTTTTAAAGTGTATTTTCAAGTTTTTAAAAGGCATATGTTTTTTATTTATTTTTTTGCCAGTAATCTTGAAAGCATAATGCAAAAGGAGTTACATTAAAGGTATTTTAAACCTTTCCCAAAGGGAAAATGTACTTAGATCACAGGGAGTTGCAATTCTAATCTTTTATCCATTTGATTAAAGAAAATTTGCAGACCATTTTTACCTCTCACCATCACAATCATTAATGTCTCCCTTTATAACTACCGACACTTTGTTTACTTTGAAACACCAAGTTGGCTGCCTTTTTTATTTTACATGTTAGATAGAACTCATTCAGTTTCTTTTTTTATTGAAAGTTCACATCTTGTTCCTTGAATATTTTGAACATTTTTTGAATTATTTTTTTATTGTTTATTTTTGTTTTGCACTGTAAAACCGATTAAAAATTTAAGCTGGTCTTAGCACACTTCTGTAGTGTCAGAAAGTGTAAGAAGGAATTAAATGTGTTTGCATGTTTAAATCAAGCATATTAAAAATAATATGCCATGTGTTGAAGGTTTTTCTGTTTGTATGTATAAAGATTCCTAGCATTTTGTTTAATGTCATTGTGTTGCAATATTTAACTCATTTGACTTACTTGCTAAAAATATTTTGTCTATGAAGAAGTGCTCTTGACTTCAATACCTAAACACTGAAAATTGTGTCTAAGGTGCCCAAAGATAAGTTTTTCGATAGATTTACACCTTATAAGTTGGGGTTTGTTTTGTTATTCATTAATTTAACTATGCTGTGTTCTAAATGAATCATGAATGAGACTAGTTCTTTATTCTGGAATTATTTAAAATTGTCCTTTAAAAGAATAAGAGGAAGCTATAAATATAAGCTAATCTAGTTGCCAAGTTGGGATTCATTATTTAATTTACCTCCTATGCAATGATTAATGCTGCAAAATGTATGGTTATGTTATGGTATGTTCGCAAAAGGAATATTATTACGAGGTTTGAGAGGTGTAGCCTATTGTCTTCTTTCAGAAACTTACTGTACTGTTTCAATGTGTTAAGTGCCTTGTTGTAAAGTAAAATTTTAAGCCTAGAATGCATTATTTTCCTGACATATATTTTTCATTATGATATATATTGTATGTTATTATAATAGTTTTATTAAATGCTTATGTTTTAATCAAATATGTGAATTTCAGAAGCTCTTTTCTCCTACCCACCAGTACCTTAATTGGTCTATCTTATGGGATTTGAATGCAGGTCTTTTTTTTTTAAGAGGAAATTATTTTTGTTTAGAAGTATGTTTTCCGCGCTTGTGCTTTTGTATTTGTAAAAACATTTCAGGAGGAATTTAGAAGTGTAACTATAGTTTGTACTTCAAAATGCCATTTTACATTTACATTTTAAGTGCCTAATTGTTAGTTAAAACTAATTTATGTTTTTATTCTAAAGACATATGTGTACTTGGTTTCTAATCTCTTTGGCTTTGCTTAAAAAATAAAAAGCAAGAGCCTCTACTTCCTATTTACCCAATAAACCACCGTGACAGCAACAGTATTTTCAAAATCAGTACTACTATTTCTTTCAATTAAAAAAATTGTTTTCTTTAAAGATTTAAAAAATTTAGCCTTACATACTTATTAAAACCACAAGTGGATTATTTTTTTCAAGTACTATTTTTAAAATGAGCTGATAACTTAAACTGAGTGTTATTTTTCCTGCCCTTGGATTTAAGGTGAAAAAAACAATTCAGCCCTGGCCAGGTAGCTCAGTTAGTTGGAGTGTTGGTCCGTGCACCAAAAGGTTGTGGGTTCAATCTCTGGTCGGGGTGTGTACAGGAGGCAGCTGGTTGATGCTCTTTTCCCCTTTCTTCCCCTGTCCTTTCTCTAAAAATCAATAAACTTATCATCGGGTGAGGATTAAAAAATAATAATTCATAACAACATGAGGTCATTCATGGAGAAGAAAAGTCAGTTCCCTGCTCCATGATTCTGATTCTCTTTGTTCACAGAGACAAAATCATGCAGAGTCCTTCCTGTCAGTCAGAAAGAAATGTCATCTTCATCCCTTCACGGAGGGGGCACCGGGGTAATGTCTTCGACTAAACCCTGACAGGATAGTCATTGTAACAGTGGGCTGATAACTTGTCTTTGGACCCTCTGATGAAAGATGAAGGCGTGATGTCCAAAGACAAATTCAGTAGAATGAAGGGACTAGGGTAAGATAGTTAGAGTTCAAAGGCTAAGTTGTTGGATATAGTCCAGGTTACTTTGGATTATCTGGAAAAGATAAGAGTAGAGATCAGAAGAGTCTTTTGCCACCTGCACCCAGGCCTCAGGTGAAAAGCTGGTCCCATCCTCCCTTTTGAGACGTTAGCATGCCAATTTTGGTGACATAGCCCAAAGAGCGTCCTTATCCAGAGTGCATTATACAAGGAGCTGATGTGCTGCTGCACAAACCTTGACATCTAACATTTCATTTTCTTCTAGTAAAATACACGAGAATATCAGAAGCATGACACTAGATCATTCACTGATACAAGTTGGAACAGCACGGCTTATGCACTGTGTCTACATGATGCACACATTACTCCATACATCGCCCGTGTGATGAGGCAGGGCATTTTACAGTTTTTACTACATTCTTTAATCTCCACAAAGCCCTGCAAGGCAGGCAAAGAAGAAGTGGTGACCCCATTCTGGGAGATGAAAGAGTTCCTACTGTCAGAGCTTGGAGCCTGAGTTCTGTTTTCTCTGTTTGGCGGCCTCCCTGTCATGATTACTGGGGTTGCCACCCAAGTTTGTTAAAGGTGCTGTTGTTTGTTAGGGGAGTTGATTCCCTTTCAACCAGTTAGTTTGTTTAAGAGGGAGACTGGTCCTTGGAACAAGTTCTTTGTCAAATGCTACTGATTTTTCTTACAGTTGCACTTTACATTTGAATAGAGTTTACATTTCAGAGGGGAGGAAAGTCAGTGTTTCTGGTGCAAACCAGCACTGAAGGCAAAAGGACCCCAGTGTTGGACTCACAAGTTTGTTCGAATTGCAAGTATCACCCATAGCATAGACACAGTTGTGCACTTACCCTGGCACAGGTTAAATGGGGAGCATAAAAGTGCATAGGCTTTATCTCTAAATGACTCTCAGGACTTATTCCCAAGGGGATGTCAAAAAGGAGAGATGGATGCCCTGCTTTCAAAGGACAGCACAGCTCTGAGGGAATGGCATAGAATTGGGAGTCAGTATAGTCCTGATCGATTCCGGGCTCTCCAAAGGACCAAAGTGAAGCCGTAGGATTGTTTGATCCTGGCATGAACTGGCGAGTTTTCTGTGCTAAACCTCTGGCCAACCCATATGTGTGCTTGCTTCTGGCCAAGTTTCAGGGCACAGGCACACTTTACTTCAGTTGCTAGATCCAAGCACTAATCTCCCTTTCTTTCTAAGTTCCTTAAACGATGTATTTATTTGGGTAAAAGGAAAAGAAGCTGCCATACACGAGGCACTGCTAATAGGTTTCCCCTTACCTGGCATGCACAGCAGCCCTGCCAGGTAAGTCTCATAAGCTCCATTCACAGGTGAGGGAACTGCAACAGAGAGGTAAATGCTGGGCAAGGAGCACACAGATGCTGATCCCAAGAACGCCCAGGCCCATCGTTTTCTCACTGCACAGTGTGACAGAAGAGTCACCCAGGTGTAAGGAATGCATACAAAGAAGACATACCTCCTCTGGAAGTCTTGACCACCAGGTTTTGTGTTGAGAGCAAGGCTAAGGGGTGCTGGCCACTGAGCCCTCTGAGATCCTGTGACCCACACATAGTAGAATTCCTGTTTCCACGTGAACTCCAATCCTACCACCCATAAATATGTGCTTCTCCTCTTTATATTCTCATGCCTTGTAATTGATGTATGATTAGTGGGGCAAAACTGTTGTTCCCTTCATTTATCACACAGCTGCCTGAGGCCATGGCAGAGGATGGCAGAGGGATACTGGGCCCAGGGGCAACTAAACTCCCAGAGCACACACCCAATGTCTCCAGGAATGAGATCTTTGCTGGGAGATGGCACTTGTGAACGTATTTTTTATCTGGTCAGTTTCCTAGTTCATGGTTTAAAGATAATGTTTCTATCTGACACTGGGGAAAAGACATCCCCTGATGTCTTTGGGAAATGGCACGTTCTTAAACAATGAACATTTATTTCTCTCAGTCCTGGCGGCAGGGGAGCCTGAGACCAGGGTGCCAGCATGGCCAGGCTCTGTGGAGGGCTCCCTTCCAGACTTCCTCACACCTGAGGGAGACATCTCTAGTCTCTTGCTCTTAGAAAGGACACAAATCTCATCATGGGCCTCTATCCTCATGACCTCACCTAAACTTAATTACATCCCAAAGATCACATCTTCTAATACCATCCTATTAAGGGTTAGGTGCCGCATCCATTTGCAGCAAAGGTTCAGGATCTGAAGAAGAGGCCGCGCACAAATGAAAACACTAAACAAGAAATATGAATTTAGAAGGCATGGGGGCCAGGCAGAAACTTCCCTCTAGTGGAGAAGCTCTCTGAAACCCTGGACCTGTTAGCTTTTATTCAATTTTAGATACACATCTTGCCCTCAGTTAAGCATGGCAATCCAGTAGCAGACAGACTATCTCAAAGGTCAGTAAAAGATCAGTAAAGATTTACTTTGAGGTTATTAGGTCAGGAAATTGCTTTGAGCCACCACTATCTTGACAGAACAATCGGTGCATAGTTTTTAGCCCTGCTAAAGCTCAAGGTTCATCAGCCTTCTGAGTTCCTTGTTGCACTTTCATAGTAGTGTTGACAATGGATGGCTCCCCGCAGTTAGGGTTTCACATATGGATTTTGGGGGCACACAAACACCTGGGCTTTTTAATTTTATATAAGCACATCTTTTTAAAGTGCACTGCTTATAGTGCAGGCTCAAGCTCTTGGGTTTCATGGTTCTTCCTAATCAGAGCCCTACCTATGCAAGGCACTTCCCACTGCTCTCAACCAATAGCACCCTCTGCCCGGGTCAGGCTGCTCTGTCTCTGTCCTCTGTTCTGCAGTGATCAGTCCTGTCCTGTGATGTGCTTCCCCATCCAGAATGTTACCTGTCTCCCCAAGAGACAACACGGTGGCCCTGTGCTCTCTGGGTTTGAATCTCAGTTCTTCCAGTTCTACTTTTTAAAGAAGACCTTAAAAAGTTGCCTAACTTCTCTGTGCCTCGGCTTCTTTATCTGGAAGATAGAAATAATAATAGTGTGTGTCCCATAGAGTTGTTAGAAGGACTAAATGAAAGATGTTGTTACAAGACACACATTCAATAAGTGTTGGCCATGTTCAGTTAATAAAAACTTTAGTATCATGGTTCTAGCCCTGAAATTATTAATATCCAAATCTTGCCTGTCCTGAGAATTCAGCTAAAGTCTTATCTCCTGAAAACTTTACCTTCTCTGAATTCCTCCCTAAAAGATACATACAATTGCCAAAAGGTGAGATACAATCACTACTTTAAGATTTAAAAAACATATCCTGTTTCCATACCAAATTAAAATTCCTTTAAAGAGGGTTGTCTTAGTGTTCATTTCAGTGTCTAATAAAGTTCTTATCAACCAAAGGACTTGTATGCATGCATATATGCCTAACCAATGGACACAGACAACAGGGGGGTGAGGGCATGAGTGGGAGGGTTGGGGGAGTAATGGAGGGATAAGGACCCATATGTAATACCTTAATCAATAAAGAAATTTAAAAAAATTTCTTATCACATAAAGGTTATTCAGCAAATATTTACTGAATGAATATTTTAAAATGACTTAACAGAATTTATGAAAATTCAATGGAAAGGAAATTGTCCACTATGCCACCAAATAGTTTGCTTTAAAATAATTGAAGCATTTATTAAACCATCGTATGTTTATAACTTGAAAATGCTTCAGTAGCTACCACATACTATGTGTTTTGATAAAAAATGTGGATTGAAAAAGTCTGAAGTGGAAAATTCAAAGGCTGTGGACTCAGCCCCTAGGTTTAATTCCTAAGCAGTTGCTTCCCAGCCATTCAGCCTTGGGCAGGTTACTTTACTTATCTGAGTCATTATGTCCCCTCTATAAAGTGAGAGTGAAGAAACCAACTCCTAATGTCATGATGATGATCAGAGATAATGTATAGGAAAGAAGTGGATACTTCCTGATTCATTAATACTTAATAAAGCCTAATCTGCCTTTTAAGCAATTTAAGAGTTTTTAAATTGTAAGAATTTAATGTTTTTTAAATGAAGCATTTTTTAAAAATACAAGATACAAATATTTGTCCTGTTGTACAAGTTTCTGGGTATCAGTTGATAACAATGTTAAGTGTTTAAGCTCATGTTTCCAAAGGCCCCACATACCTTCTCCTGAATACCTTCCCCACATTTTGCATGCTAATTAGGTACATTAATTATTTTACTGTATCTCTCCAAAAATATCCAGAAAAGTGAGTAATGAATTACTAGTGTGGAAATATTTTTTCTAAAAAAAAAAAAAGGGACAGTTCATTTAATAAGGTAAACCCTGGCCCTGCCGTCCATGATCTTGGGATTAAGAGTGATCATTTTATCCCAATCATAAGTACTACAGCTGGTCTATCACAGTGGGGTCATGTCTGTCCCAGTATTGTACCATCAACCAAGTTACTAGACTGTACCAGTAACTACTCTAGTTAGCTGGCTTCTGAATGACCTGCCAATCTCTCCAAGGAAGTACCAGAGGTTGGGCAAGCCCAAAAGGGTGCTGAGATTAAGTATCAAAGAGAGTTGAGCTCAAAAGCAGAAAAAGTTGGTAAGGACTGTTTTGTTATATAGCAGCCTTCCCAAGAGAAGTGATGAGAAATCATCTGAAGCTTTTAAAAATGAAACTGCCTAAACAAAATTTCACAAATATATGGAAATTTAACCATCACACTTTCAACCAGTGGGTCAAAGGAGAAATCCCAAGGCAAATTTGAAAATACCTTGAGACAAATGACGATGATAAATAGCAGAGCAAAACATGGGGTACAGTGAAAGCAGTACCAAGAGGGAAATTTATAACTATACAGACATACATTAAAACAGAAGAAAGATCTCAAATCAATAACCTAACTGTCTAGAAAAAGAAGAGCAAACTAAACTCAAAGCTAGCATATGAAAAGAAATAATAATAATAAAAGAGTAAAGAAAAATTAATAGAAAAACAATAGAAATCAATGAAACATAAAGTTGGTTCTTTGAAAAGAGCAACACAATTGATAAACCTTTAACTAGATTGACTTTTTAAGAAAGAAAGAAAAGAAAGATTTTATTGCCTCCTGTTGGCCAAACACTTGAACAGCTGTAGGCTATTCCCGAAACTGACAATGTTTCTGTAAACCCTTTGATACCGTACCCTTTGAAGTGTATATTTTCACCTTGCCTTGGGACAAATTGTACTAATAAAAGCAGGTTCCTTGGTCAAGGGTAGAGTCTTCTAGCTCCTTCAGCTGAAGCTCCTCTGACCCCCAATGCCTTTCAAAAATAAAAAAATAAAAAGAAAAGAAAGAAAGAAAAGGTTCAAATTGCTAAAAGCCGTATGGAATGGGTACATTACTACTGTTTTTATAGAAATAAACAAAACAAAAATCAGTACTATGAATAATTGTATGCAAGCAAATTGGATAACATATAAAATGGACAAATTTCTAGAAACACAAAACCAAACAGTACTGAATCATGAAGAAATATAAAATCTGAGCAAACCTATAACTAACAGAAGAATTGAATTAGTAATCAAAAACCTCACAACAAAGAAAAGCCCTGGACTAGAAGACTAGACTGGTGAATTCTACCAAATAGTTAAAGTAGAACCAACACCAGTCTTTCTCAAATTTTTCCAGAAAACTGAAGAGAAGGGAATACTTCCTAACTTATTCTATGAACCCAAAACCAAACAAAGACATTAAAAGAAAACTTAAGGCCAATATCCCTTATGTATATTGTCATAAAAATCTTCTACAAACATTGGCAAAACCCAATTCAGCAGCATATTAAGAGGATTATGTGACATGACCGACCAAGTTGATTTATTCCTGGAATGCAAGGGTGGTTCAACAAGTGAAAATCAATCAATATAATACACTACGTTAACAAAATGAAGCAGGGGGGAAAACATGATTTTAATTGATGCAGAAAAAAACATTTGAGCCTTAACTGGTTTGGCTCAGTGAATAGAGCATCAGCCTGCATACTAAAGGGTCCCGGGTTCCATTCTTGTCAAGGGCACATGCCCTGGTTGTGGGCTCAATCCCCACTAAGAGGCATGCAGGAGGCAGCTCATCATTGATTCTCTCTCTTTGATGTTTCTAACTCTCTTTCCCTCTCCCTTCCTCTCTGAAATAAATAAAAAATATATGTTAAAAAAAAAAAGAAAAAGCATTTGACAAAATTCCACACCCTTTCATAATAAAAATACTCAACAAACTAGAAATAAAAAGAAACTGCCTCAACATAATAAAAGTTTTATATGAAAAAACCATAGCTAGCATCACAATCAATGTTTAGCCTCTAAGAGCAGGAAGACAACAGAATGAAAGCTTTTGCCATTCCCATTCAACATAGGATTAGAATTTCTAGCCAGAACAATTAGACAAAAAAAAGAAAGAAAAGGCATCCAAATTGTAAAGAAAGAAGTAAAATTAACTCTGTTCACAGATGATGATCTTGTGTGTAAAAACACTAAAGATTCCACACACACCAATATCTGTTAATGCAAATAAATTAATTCAGCAAAGTTGTAGGATACAACATCACACAAATATGAGTCATATTTCTATATACTAACAACAAACAATGAAAAGGGAATTTATAAAACCATTTGGTTTAGGGACTTACCTAGATGGTGGCACAGGTAAATGCGGTACTCACCTCCTCCCACAACACATTAAAATTACAAGTAAACTACAAAATTACAACTAAACCATCATTCAGAATTGCCTGAAATCAAGCTGAATAGAAGTTCTACAACTACGAAATTATAAAAGAAGCCACATTGAGATTGGTAGGAGGGGCAGACGTGCAGAAAGGGCTGGTCCCACACCCACGTGTGTTGGATAAAAATCAGAAGGGATACCTTGGCTCTGGAGGACCCCCTGAGGAGTGAGGGGGTCCTAGTCCCACTCTAGGCCCCTAGCTCAGGGTTCCAATCCTAGGAAGAGAAGTCCCTTCAACTTCCGGCTATAAAAACCAGTGGGAATTGAGGCTGAGGGAGGCTTTGGCTGCTGGAGTACTAGACTGGTGAATTCTACCAAATATTTAAAGGCAATTCCTCTTAAAGAGCCCATGCATGGACTTACTCAGACTCACTCCCTCTGAGCACAGGGACAACAGCTTGAAAGGCTCCAGAGATGTAGGTGGAGGAACTGAATTATTTGGCATCAGGGTGAGAACTGGAGGGGCAGCTTTTTCCCTGACAGAAGTGCTGGCAGTGGCCAATGTTTCTTTGATGAGCTCTTTCCCTACAGAGCCAGCAGACAGGCATCATATCTGAGTCTCCATCAACTTGGTTATCACTGTTTGCCTGCCCCTGGTGATTCCCTGAGATCCCCACTCCACCCAACTTTCGGGCCCACCCAAGCTATTTCCAGTGGCTTTACCATAGGAATGGCCTGTCTTGACTCATGCTTCAGATCTTCCTAAAATCTCTCAAGCATGCAGCATCTGTCCTCAGTGAGCCCAGTACCGCTAGGTAAGTGGCCCCAGGCCTGACACTAGCAGCAGCCAGCCTTGGTTCACAGCGTGGTCTCACCTGGGCACCTACAAGCCCAACACAAGAAGCAGCCATCTGCAAATCACTTTGTAGTTTATGCCTGGTGGCCCCGGAGCAGAACACAGGCAGTGGCTGACCTTGGCTGGCATCTCCTGGGAGGCCCCAGAGCCAGTGCACCTAGTAGACAGCTTTAGACCACATCAAAGCACCACCCAACCACCTCCTCAAGTGACATACTCAAGTGCAGACTCAGCGGGTACCAGAACTCTACTGAAGTGATTCTTGCTCTATGCAGTGGGTCCCTGCACAACTGACCCTCCAAGGTGGCTGAAGGTCACAGCTAGTCCTTACAACTGATCAGCCTGGGTAAATCCCTCCCATTGACGTGCCAATAGCAATCAAGACTCAACTACACAGGAGGTGTACAGCTCACATGGGGCTGGGGAGGGGTACCTCTAGTGCCCAGCTATGATGATCGAGGAGGCTGTGCCACTAGACCAAGCATGTCAAACTCAAAGGCTAACATGGGCCAAATAAACAAGGTTTCAGTTTATGTGGCCCCCCCCCAAAAAAAGCTTCAATTTTCATAGAAACGTAGGTTTATTGCGATAGAGACATGCTGAATACAAAGGGCTGAAATAAATGAGTAATCGTTAACATAAAATAATAGAATATTTTAATAAAAATTAATATTTTTTCTTGAACATTAACTTACCAGACACTGAATAACTGCACACATTAATAAGCATAACACAAATAAACCTATTTTTCTTGTTCTCTGAAAGCAAAATATTTGCTGTTGTGCACACCAAACAAGTCAGTGCAAGACTAATGACGTGGCAATTGGCTGCTGAAATATTCGCTGCTACTATTAGTGGAGAGAAATGGTGCCCCTTTGTGTAAGGGAAATGAATGCAACACGATTATAGTAATCAGTCATTAGCGAACGTTGTAGTTCGTTATTAATAATTATGTATAACAGGATATTGTAAAAATTAAGTTACAAAATTTTTATTAAAACGTTTCTTACACACCGTTATATTGGCTGGGCACAAAAATATTCATTGTGGGCCACATGCAGCCCATAGGCTTAGAGTTTGATATGTTTGCACTAGACACTACAGGACACCTACTACATTAGGCCAACAATCCCAATCCTGAGAGATGTAGTAGCTCTACTTATATTTATTTCAGCACTATCTGTAATAGAAAGAAACCGGCAGTAACCTAGATATTATTATTATTATTATTATTTTAAATATATTTTTATTGATGTCAGAGAGGAAGGGAGAGGGAGAGATAGATAGAAACATTAATGATGAGAGAGAATCATTGACTGGCTGCCTCCTGCACGCCCCCGACTGGGGATCGAGCCCGCAACCCGGGCATGTGCCCTTTACTGGAATCGAACCTGGGACCTTTCCACTGAGCCAAACCGGCTAGGGCTATATTTTCTTTCTTTCTTTCTTTCTTTCTTTTTTAAATATATTTTATTGATTTTTTACAGATAGGAAGGGAGAGGAATAGAGAGTTAGAAACATCGATGAGAGAGAAACATTGATCAGCTGCCTCCTGCACACCCCCACTGGGGATGTGCCCGCAACCAAGGTACATGCCCTTGACGGGAACCGAACCTGGGACCCTTCAGTCCGCAGGCTGATGCTCTATCCCCTGAGCCAAACCGGTTAGGGCTAACCTAGATATTATTAACAGAAGATTTTGCTAATAAATTGTGACATACTTACATGGATTCCCTAATGATCTTGGTTTCACCTCTGCCTCTTTACAAAGCAGCCAAAATGATTCTATTAAAACATAAGGCAGATGTTGGTATTCCTTCTCAGAAACCCTTCTATGGTTCACCATTTTCCTCCGAGTAAAAGCCATGTTCTCTCCAGGGCCCTCTTTGATTTCATCTCTTTCTACCCCTTGCCTTGACTTCTTCACTCAAGCCTTGTTCCTGGAGAACTCAGCATGACTCAGCCTCAGGGCCTCTGCTCTTCCCCCCGTATCTGCAAGCTTTCCATCAGGTGATCATCCATCTATTCAAGACAAGCCTTCCCTGAATACCTTATATAAGACAGCACACCCCAACACACACACACACACACACAGAGCAATCTCTGCCACCCTCTTCCTAGTGCCTTATTTCCTTCCTAGTACTTATCACTATATCACTAACTGGTACAGTATACATTTGTTCATCTGGTATCTGTCTTCTCGCACCAGAGAATAAGCTCCTTGAAGTACTAGTACTTTGTTATGCACTTCAAGGGGGGTTATTATGTTTACATAATATTCTTAGTGCCAAGAACAACGCATGACGCTCAGTAAATATTTATTGAATGATTTCAGACAATCAATTTTAATGAAACACCAGACAAATGTTTAAACAGGATGAGGGAGGCAGTTCAATACTCAGTCACAAGGCAAGATTCTCAAAAACACCAGTAAGTGAAAAGAGCAGGTTAGTGAACTAAAAGCATGATGCCATTGGAGGGAACGAGGGCCAGGTGGGGGAGGGAAGGAATCTATGTCAGCATTAAGAAATCTGAGAGGATAGATATCATACTTTTATGTTGTTAATCCTCACCTGAGGATATTTTCCCACTGGTTTTTTAGAGAGAGTAGAAGGGGAGAAGGTGAGAGAGAGAGAAAGAAACATGGAAGTGTCTCGATCAGGGCCAGGGAACCAATCTGCAACCCAGGTACGTGCCCTTGACTGGGAATCATACCCACAACTCTTTAGTGTGTGAGCCAACACTCTACCAGGGGTCCTCAAACTACGGCCCGCGGGCCACATGCGGCCCGCCGAGGACATTTATCCAGCCCGCCGGGTCCCGCTGCCTGTCCTGCTTAGCAGCCGACTCGTCCCGGGCCCGCAGTGTGCATAGGAATTTGTTCATAGTTTTTTTTTTAAACTATAGTCCGGCCCTCCAACGGTCTGAGGGACAGTGAACTGGCCCCCTGTTTAAAAAGTTTGAGGACCCCTGCCTGAGCAACACCAGCCAGAGCTATATCATACTTTTAAATAGAGGCTATCTCTGAGGTATAAAAGCAGGTGCATGCCTGTTTGTGTGAGTGGGTGAGTATGTCTGTGTACTTTGTTTGATGTAGTAATAGCCTTAATACCAAAATTCTATGTTTTAATTTATTCTGCTGGAATAATCAAAACATATATATCACAGCACTGTTCATAATAGAAAAGAAAAGGTGAAAAAAGATAGAAAGAAAGGAAAAAATAAAGGAAGGAAGAAATTAGCCTATGTGTCAACAACAGGATATTGGTTAGATAAATTTTGAAATATTCCTAAACAATGGACAAGATTTTTTAAAACCCAAAAGTCAGCAAATAATGGCCTGCATGCTAAGTCTAATTGCTGCTGTGTTCTTTTCATAAATAAGGTTTTATTTAAATACTAGTGACCCAGTGCACGAAATTCGTGTACATTAAAAGGGGATTAATTAGAGGAAATAATTTAATATTGCCATTTGCCCTTTCTCTATAATAGAAATGTCAGAGATGAAAGAAAATTAGTAAAATGTATATGAAAACCTTCCTCCTGTCAGAGTCTGGGGCTCACCACGGGACCCAGAGTCAAGTCCCCACCCACCCACATGCACCTCAAAATAGCATGAGACCCAGACCCGGCCGCGCGCCCCCCCCCCCCCCCCCCACATTGGGCTAGATCCAGACCCAGCCAGTCCCACCCTTGTCAAGCCCTGCTGGGCAGGGGCGTAGCCTCAGGTCCCCTGGCCCGGCGCCAGGACAGGGGGCATGGCCTGAGGTCCTCCAGCCCAGACTGGGGCAGGGGGTGTGCCTTGAGGTCCCCTGTCAGGCCCAGCCAGGCAGGGGGGGTGCAGCCTCAGGTCCCCTGGCCCGGTACTGGGGTGGGGGGTGCAGCCTGAAGTCCTCTGTCAAGCCCTGCCGGGTGGGGGAGGGTGTAGCCTCAGGAACCTGCTGATTGCTCGTTAAGGCTCCTTATGGGAACTTGGCCTCAGCTGTGGGTGCAGCCATCTTTGTGATGGAGTGATGGTCATTTTGCATATTCCCTCTTTATTATACAGGATATAGCTATGCCCATTTAGATACATTGTCTATGTCTCCTTTCCAACTCCCACGGCAGAGCTGTATAGTTGTGATAAAGACCAAGTGGTCTGCAAAGTCTGAAATACTTACTATTTGGCTCTTTACAGAAAAGGTTGCTGAACCCCTGGACTAGAATAAAGTAATTCAAAATGACTTGTAGAGAACAATATGGAAAATGTTAATTATATATTTAGTAGTGGCCTGATACATGAAATTCGTACACGGGGGAAGGGGGTGTCCCTCAGCCCAGCTTGCACCTTCTCCAATCTGGGACCTCCCTCTTGCAATCCTGGACCACTGGCTCCTAACTGCTCACCTGCCTACCGGCCTGCTCACCCTCAACTGCCCCCCCCTGCTGGCCTGACCACCCCCAACTGCCCCCCCCCCCCCGCTGGCCTGCTCACCCCCAACTGACCCCTCCACCAGCCTGATCACCCTTAATTGCCTATGCCTCAGCCCCGCCTCCATGGCTTTGTCTGGAAGGACGTCCGGAAGGTCTCCCAGTATAATTAGCATATTACCCTTTTATAGTATACTTTTATCAGTATAGATTACCCTTTTATTAGTATAGATAGAGGCCCTAAAGGGGGTCCTGGATCAGGGTGGGTGTCCCCTTGGGGGGTGGGGCCAGCCTGGGCGAGGGGCCTGGGGCAGTTTGCAGGCCAGCCATGCCCCCATCAGGGTGAGGGTCCCCTCTGGGGGCATGGCTGGCCTAAACAAGGGGCTGGGGCGGTTTGTAGGCTGGCCATGCCCCCATCGGGGTAAGGGTCCCCACTGGGGGGCGTGGCCAGCCTGGACGAGGGGCTGAGGGCCATTTGCAGGCTGGCCATGCCCCCATCAGGGTGAGGGTCCCTGCTGGGGGCATGGCTGGCCTTGGCAAGCGGCTGAGGGCCATTTGGGGTGGTGTGCAGACTGGCCAAGCCCCCAGCTTTGTTTGGAAGGATGTCCAGAAGGTCTCTGGAAGGTCTCCCAGTATAATTAGCATATTACTCTTTTATTAGTATAGATTTGCATACTTATTAAATACTAGAGGCCCGGTGCATGAAATTCGTGCTTGTGGGGGGGTCCCCTCAGCCCAGCCTGCACCCTCTCTAATCTGGGACCCCTCAGGGGATAACTCAGGATCGGGCCTAAACCGGCAGTTGGACATCCCTCTCACAATCCGGGACGACTGGCTCCTAACTGCTCACCTGCCTGCCTGACTGATCACCCCTAACTGCCCCCCTGCTGGCCTGGTCACCCCCACCTGCCCCCCCTGCCAGCCTAGTCGCCCCTAACTGCCCCCCCTCCCCCACTGGCATGGTCGCCCCTAACTGCCCCCCTGCCGGCCTGGTCAACCCTCGCAGCCTGCTTCTCAGTCATTTGGTCGTCCCTCACTGAACCCCCTGCTGGCCTGGTTGCCCCAAGCAGCCTGTTCGGTCATCCGTTCAGTTGCGATGGTCACTTAGGCTTTTATATATATATAGATGTGAATGTTATAAATAGAAATATAATGCTTAAAATATTATTTATATAGTTTTTTTTTAAAAAAAAAGAGTGCAATGATACATATGGCAATGTTACAAATTACCTGAGTGGAAAAAGTAAAAAGGTGATTATTCCCTCCTTTACAATTTCCTGCATTTTCAAATTTTCTGTAAACACTATGCATTACTTACTATCTTTAAAATCTAAGTGAAAAATTGACTTCTTAATGCCTGGTTTGCTTTGAGTCTGTTCTTGCTTAAAAGAAAGAATAGGTAAACTTTCAATGTCCTTCCTATAATGTGATTCTTCCTGAGACTTACAAACGAGGCTTCCTAATTAGGCACAGGGCCAAGCATTCCTACTTGAACTGGAAGCAACAACCCTATTAGTTTAGTTTAGGTAACTGGCTTATGCTTTACTTTGTAAAAGTACTTTTTTTTCATATCCTATTGACTAAGAATGTTATTAATCAGGGCCCAAGTTCAAAGTCCTCACAATCCACTTAAGAGGGTGAGTATAAGGGATTGAAGGAATATTACAGTCCTTGTGTTACAGCTCCCTCATTTTACCACCTGAAAAAAACAAGAGGCAGAAGGGTTTCCTTTGTCTAGACTGCTCTTCCCAAGAGAAACCCCAAGTAAACAACCTAACATTACATCTTAAAGAATGAGAAAAAAACACAAAGCAACCCTAAGTCAACAGAAGAAAGGAAATAATAAAAGTTAGAGCATAACTGAATGAAATAAAAAACAGAAAGACTATGCAAAAAATGAATACAACAAATAGCTGGTTCTTTTAAAAGATTTAATAAAATTGACAAACTCCTGACTAGACTCACTAAGGAAAAAGAGAAAAGACTCATATAAGCAAAGTCAGAAATTAAAGAGAAGTTATCATAGACATTACAGATATACAAAGGATCATACTAGAATACTATGAAAGACTATATGCCACCAAATTCAATAACCTAGAATCCTATCTAATAAAATAGTAATAGCAAATTGACTGTCACTCCAACACACAAGATGGCTGCTCCCATGTGGACACAAGATGGCCACCACAAGATGGCCAGCAGGGGAGAGCAGTTGGGAGGGACCAGGCCTGCAAGGGAGGGTAGTTGGGGGCAATCAAGCCTGCAGGGAAGGGCAGTTGGGGGTGATCAGGCCAGCAGGGGAGGGCAGTTGGGAGGGACCAGGCCTGCAAGGGAGGGCAGTTGGGGGCAATCAAGCCTGCAGGGAAGGGCAGTTGGGGGGGGACCCAGGCCTGCAGGGGAGGGCAGTTGGGGGGGGGGACCAGGCCTGCAGGACAGGGCGGTTAGGGGTGACCAGGCCTGCAGGGGAGGGCAGTTGTGGGGGATCAGGCCTGCAGGGGAGGGCAGTTTGGGGGGACCCAGGCCTGCAGGGGAAGGCAGTTGGGGGGAACCAGACCAGCAGGGGAGAGCAGTTAGGGCGATGAGGCTGGCAGGGAAGGGCAGTTAGGGGTGACCGGGTTGGCAGGGGAGGGCAGTTGTGGGGGGACCAGGCCTGCAGGGGAGGGCAGTTGGGGGTGACCAGGCTGGGAGGGGAGGGCAGTTAGGGGCAATCAGGCTGGCAGGGGAGCAATTAGGCATCAATCAGGCTGGCAGAGGAGTGGTTAGGGGGTGATCAGGCTGGCAGGCAGAAGCGGTTAGGGGCAATCAGGCAGGCAGGCAGGCGACCAGCAGTCCTGGATTGTGAGAGGGATGTCCGACTGCCCGTTTAGGCCCGATCCTACTGGGATCGGGCCTAAACGGGCAGTCGGACATTCCTCAAGGGGTCCCAGATTGGAGAGGGTGCAGGCTGGGCTGAGGGACACACCCCTCTGTGCATGAATTTTGTGCACCAGGCCTCTAGTAAATGAATAAGTCCCTAGAAATATATAACCTTCCTAGACTGGGTTATGAAGAACTGGAAAATCTAAATAGATTGATCAGCAGTGAGGGAATTTAAATAACCATCACAAACCTCCCAAAAAATAAAAGTCTAGGACCAGATGGCTTCACTACTAAGTTCTACCAAGCATTCAAAAAAAAATTGATACCCATCCTCCTCAAACTTTTCTAAAAAATTGAAGAAGAGGCAATACTGCCTAAACACATTTTATAAGGCCAATATAAGCACACAGAAAGAAAAATACAAACCAATATCTCCGATGAATACAGATACAAGAATCCTAAACAAAAGACTAGCAAGTTGAATAAAAAAACACAGAAAAAAAGTAATCATAAATCACAGCCAAGTGAGGTTCATTCCAGGGGCACAAGGATGGTTCAACATATGCAAATAGATCAATGTAAACACCACATTAACAAAACAAAAGATAAAAATCACGTGACCATATCAATATATGCAGAAAAAGCTTTTGATAAGATACAACATCCATTTATGATTAAAACACTCAATAAAATGGTTATACGCCCAGCCAGTGTAGCTCAGTGGTTGAGCATCAACCTATGAACCAGGAAGTCACGGCTCGATTCCCAGTAATGGCATATGCCTGGGTTGCAGGCTCAATCCCCAGTGTCTCTCATCATTGATGTTTCTATCTCTCTCTCCCTCTCGCTTCCTCTCTGAAATCAATAAAAATTTAAGAAAAAGGGAATATAAAGACCCTTGGATTCTTTCTTAATAAAAAAGTAAAATGGGTATAGAAGGAAAGTACCTCAGTATGATAAAGGCCAAATATACATATATACAAGCCCTCAGCCAACATCATATTCAATGGTGAAAAACTAAAAGCTTTTCCCCTAAAATAAGGAATAAGACAAGGATGCCCACTCTCACCACCCTTATTCAATATAGTTTTGGAAGTCCCAGCCAGAGCAATCAGGCAAGAAAAATAAATAAAAGGCATCCGAATTGGGAATGAAAAGTAAAAGTGTCATTTTTTTTTGCAAATGCTATGATTCTGTATATAGAAAACCCTAAAAACTCCACCAAAAAACTATAAAGACAGAATAGTTGCAGGATACAAAATCAATGTACAAAAATACACTGCTTTCCTATATACTAACAATGAAACTTCAGGAAAAAAAATGTAAAAAACAATTCCTTTTGCAATTGCAACAAAAAGAATAAAATACCTAGGAATAATCTTAACAAAGGTTGTGAAGGACCTATAGGTTCTGAAAACTACAAAGTGTTATTTTAAAAGATTAAAAAAGCACAATGAAATGAAAGATATTCCATGTTTGTGGATTAGAAGAATCAACATAGTTAAAATGGCCACATTACCCAAAGCAATATACAGATTTAGTGCAATCCCCATCAAAATCCCAAAAAGAAATATTTTAAAGAAATAGAACCCCCAAAAATCAGATTTCTATGGAACCACAAAAGACCCCGAATAGCCAAAGCAATCCTGATGAGAAAGAATGAAGCTGGGGGTATCACACTACCTGACTTCAAGTTATACTACAGAGCTACAATAATCAGCATGGCACTGACAGAATAACAGACACACAGACTAATGGAACAGAATTAAGAGCCCAGAAATAAAACCATGTTTATATGGGCAAATCATTTTTGACAAAAGAGCAAAAAACACACAATAGAGAAAAGAAAGCCTCTTCAATAATGGTCCTGGGAGAATTGGAAAGTCACAAGCAAAAGAATGAAACTAGAGTACAGTTTGTCCCCATGTACAAGAGTTAATTCAAAATTAATGAAAGACCTAAATATAAGATCTGAAACAATAAAGTACATAGAAAAAACATAGGTACTAGACTTAGGGACCTTGGTCATAGAGAACATTTTATCAATTTGACCCAAAAGGCAAGGAAAGTAAAGGCAAAAATGAATGAATGAGATGAAATCAAACTAAAAAGCTTCTGCACAGCAAAAGAAAGTGCCAACAAAACAAAAGGTAACCCAACCAAATGGGAGATGATAGTTACAAACTACCACTCCAACAAAGGTTTAATATACAAAATATATAAAGAACTCACACAACTCAACACCAAATATTCCAATAAAAAAAACAGGCAGAGGCTTATTTTTGTGGCTCAGTGTTTGAGCATCAATCCAGGAACCAAGGGGTCATGGTTGCATTCCAGGTCAGGGCACATGCCTGAGTTTCCGACTCAATCCCCAAGAGGGGGCATGGTGTGCAGGAGGCAATTAATAGGTGATGTTTCTCTCTCATCAATGTTTCTATCTCTCTATCCCTCTCCCTTCCTCTCTCTAAAAATCAATAAAAACATTAAAAAAACAAAACAGGCAGAGGACCACTCCCAAGAAGACATACAAACACTAATAGATATATGAAAAGATATTCAACTTCACTAGATATTAGGGAAATGCTATCAACCGTCAAACCTCAGAGGGATGGTAGGGGAGGGTGAAGTAAGGGGGAAAGATCAACCAAAGGACTTGTATGCATGCATATAAGCCTAACCAATGGACACAAACACCAGGGGGGTGAGGGCATGAGTGTGTGTGGGGGCAACAATGGGGGGATAAGGACACATATGTAATACCTTAATCAATAAAGAAAACAAAATTTTAAAAAACATAATGAGATACCACCTCACACTTGTTAGAATGGCTACTATCAACAAGACAAGCAATAACAAGCATTGGAGAGGTTGTGGAGTAAAGGGAACCCTCACTCACTGTTGGTGGGAATGTAGATTGGTACAACTACTATGGAAAGCAGTCTGGTGATTCCTCAAGAAATTAAGAATAAAGTTACCATATAACCCAGTAATCCCTCTCCTGGGTATCTACCCCCAAAATTAAAAAAAACAACAACACATTTATTCACAAAGGTATACGCACACCCCTATGTTCATTACAGCATTATTCACAGCAGCCAAGACATGGAGACACCAAGTGTCCTGCGATAGAGGACTGGATAAAGAAGATGTGGTACATATACACAACAGAATATTACTCAGCCGTAAGAATGGATGAAATACTGCCATTTGCAACAACATGGATGGACGTTGAGAATATTATGTTAAGTGAAATGTCAATCAGAAAAAGCTAAGAACCATAGGATTTCACTCACATGTAGGATATAAAACCGAAACTCAGACACAAACAGTATGGTAGTTACCAGAGGGAAGGTGGGGGAATAGTAAAGAATGAAGGGGGCCAAGTACATGGTGATAGAAGATGATCTGACTTCAGGTGGAGGGCACACAATGCAATAATGTACACTTGAAACCTATATGACCTTATTAATCAATGTCACCTCAGTAAATTTAATTTTAAAAGAGAAAAGATTTTAAATTAATTAAAAAAAATTTTTTTAGAAAAAGCAAGGTTTACATCTTGCCCAAGGCAAGCCAGGTAGATTTGGGCAGAGTTCTTGCATGGTTTCCATGCTGACTTCTGCATAATAAATGGAGTCAATGAGGCAGAAGAGAGGAACAGGGATTTCAGAAAGGCTTCAGCTCACATAAAGATCAAAGGTTAGGGGTCGGCAACAATTATGGGTAGGCTAACTAAAGTAAGAGTAAGTTTACTTTTAAGAGGAATGTTACTCTTTATTTTCTCCTCTAATCCTCTTTACTTACATACTGGACTATTAGTCATTGTTGTTGTTATAACAACTAGGGGCCCAGTGCACGAATTCGTGCACCTTGAAAGAAACTGTGGGCTGTGAGGCTGCGGTAGGCACAGGGTCGGGTCTCAGACCATCCTCTGTGCCCCCACCGGCTCCTCCCCTACGGCCCCCAGTACCCTGTCTGCCAGCAGCCCCACTCCCACCACCGCTGCTCCCATGCACTGATGGCGCCGGCCCTGCTCGCACCCGCTCAAGGCGCGGAGTGATTGGGGTCAGCACCAGTAGCAGGTGCGAGTGGCAGCTGCTGCCCCGATCTCCCCTCAGGAGCAGGGGGAGGTGAAGTGCTCATGGATGATCAGGACCAGCAGCTTCCGCTCACACTTGCTGATGGCGCCAAGCAATCAGGACTGGCGCTGGGCACTGGCAGTGGGTGCAAGCGACAGCTCCGGCACCAGCTGCAGGTGCTAGAGGGGTCGGCACTGGCACGGGGTACGAGCAGTGGCTCTGGCATTGGCAGTGGTTGTGAGCAGGGCAGTTGCCTGCAGTGGGTGTGAGAGGTGGCTGCTGGCCCCGATCTCCCATCAGGAGCAGGGGGAGGTGGAGAAGCCCTGAGGGGTGATTGGGGCCGGGCCGGCAGCCGCCACTTGCACCCGCTGACAGCACTGAGCGATGGGGGCCAGCACCGGGGGCACTGGCAGTGGATGTGAGCGGCAGCTCTGGCACCAGCAGCGGGTGAGAGTGGGGCCAGCACCAGCAGCAGGTGCAAGTGCCAGGCAGGACCACAGTGCACAGGAGCAAAGATTTTTCAGTAACCACCAGAGGCTCGCCCCGATGACAGCAACCGGCGCCTCACCTTGGTCTGGTGCCATTGCTCACCTGCTCCACCATCCCGCCATGGCAAACGCCCGCCATGTTCCGCGCACACCCCCTGGTGGTCAGTGCATGTCATAGCGACTGATTAATCATTTGTTCCACCTTTTGATCTATTTGCATATTGGCCTTTTATTATATAGGATTATAAAGGATACTAGAGGCCCAGTGCACAGATTCGTGCACCAGTGGGGTCCCTTGGTCTGGCCTGTGGGGATTGGGCCAAAACCGGCTCTCAGACATCCCCCGAGGTGTCCTGGATTGCAAGAGGGAGCAGGTCAGGCCGAGGGACCCCACTGTGCACGATCGGGACCAGGGAGGGACCGCAGGAGGGTTCCAGGGCATGCCTGGCCCATCTCGCTCCGTCCTAATCAGCAGGACTCCAGCAGCAAGCTAACTTACTGGTTAGAGCATCTGCCCCCTGATGGTCAGTGTGCGTCATAGAACTGGTCAAACGGTCGAACAAATGGTTGGACTCTTAGCATAGTAGGCTTTTATTATATAAGATATTATGTAACTGTTACTGAGGGCATTCACTTTATAACAGGTAAGTCTTCTTACTTCACCATGTCTTTTTCTTCCAAAATATTGGATTTTGTTAATTTTAAAATTTTGTTCTACTGAGCCCAGCCATGGTGGCTCAGTGGTGGAGTGTCAACCTATGAACCAGGAGTCCACGGTTTGATTCCCGGACAGGGCACATGCCCAGGTTGTGGGCTCAGTCCCCAGTGGAGGAAATGCAAGAGGCAGCCAATCAATGATTCTCTCTCATCATAGATGTTTCTATCTCTCTTTCCCTCTCCCTCTCCCTTCCTCTCTGAAATCAATAAAAATATATTTTAAACAATTTGTTCTACTGAGATATAATTTACCTAGCTGAAATGCACAGTTTTGACAATTGTATATACCCAGGTAACCAACACTCTGATCAGCATATAGAACATTTCCACCACCTCAGAAAAATATCTTATGTCCCTTCTCAGTCAATCTCACCCTCTATCTTGATTTCTATCACCATAGGTTAGTTGTCCCTTTCTAGCACTTATAACTGCTGTTATTCAGTATATAATTTTTTGTGTCTGGCTTTCTCACTCAGCATATTTTTTGAGAATCACAATGCTGTGTGTGTGTAGGGGAGGGGTAGTACAATGTACTCCTTTTTTTTTTTTTTATTGCTGAGCAGTAGTCTATCTTACAAATACACTGAAGTTTCATCCCCCACCCCCTATTGTTGAAGGAGACCTGGACTGTTTCCAGTCTGGGCATTAAACAAAAAGTTGGTCCCAATCCTGGCACCAATTTGTCCAAATAAAAATAAGTTTTGGGATTTGGATTTTGTTGCTTTTCAGTCTGCCTCCCACTAATATTTAGATTTTTTTCCAGAGGCCTCTCTCCCTTGCTCTTTTCTCCAGGAAAATCATAGTATATACATGCAACTGCAGAGGAATTCAAGTGGGTAATATTGAAGACTAGAGGCCCGGTGCATGAAATTCGTGCACGGGGGGGGGGGGGGTGTCCCTCAGCCCAGCTTGCACCCTCTCCAATCTGGGACCCCTCGAGGGATGTCCAGGCCTGGTCCCTCCGATTGGGCCTAAACGGGCAGTCGGACATCCCTCTCACAATCCAGGACTGCTGGCCCCAACTGCTCATCTGCCTGCCTTCCTGATTGCCCCTAACCACTTCTGCCTGCCAGCCTGATCACCCTCTAACCACTCCCCTGCCAGCCTGATTGATGCCTAACTGCTCCTCTGCCAGCCTGTTTGCCCCTAACTGCCCTCCCCTGCAGACCTGGTCACCCCTAACTGCTCTCCCCTGCAGGCCTGGTCACCCCTAACTGCTCTCCCCTGCAGGACTGGTACCCACCAACTGCTCTCCCCTACAGGCCTGGGTCCTCCCCAACTGCCCTTCCCTGCAGGCCCGGTCGCCCCCAACTTCCCTCCTCTGCCGGCCTGGTCACCCCTAACTGCCCTCCCCTGCAGGCTTGATTGCCCCCAACTGCCCTCCCTTGCAGGCCTGGTCCCTCCCAACTGTCTCCCCCTGCTGGCCATCTTGTGGTGGCCATCTTGTGTCCACATGGGGGCAGGATCTTTGACCACATGGGGGCAGCCATCTTGTGTGTTGGAGTGATGGTCAATCTGCATATTACTCTTTTATTAGATAGGATAGAGGTCTGGTGCACGGGTGGGGGCCAGCTGGTTTGTCCTGAAGGGTGTCCTGGATCAGGGTGGGGGTTCCCTTGGGGCGTGGGGTGGCCTGGGTGAGGGGCCTGTGGTGGTTTGCAGGCCGGCCATGCCCCCCAGCGACCCAAGCAGAGGACCTGGTATCTGGGATTTATTTATCTTCTACAACTGAAACTTTGTAGCCTGGAGTGGAGCCAAGCCTTCTGCTTGCTCCCTGGTGGCAGCCATTTCTGTTGTGATTTATGTATCTTCTATAATTGAAACTTTGTAGCCTTAAGTGGAGGCCAAAGCAGGCCAGGGCTGCAGAAGCTTGGCTTTCTCCATTGCCAGGGGCAACCCTAGCCTCTTGCTCTCTCCAGCTCCATGGCTGCTGCCATTTCTGTTGGGATTTATTTATCTGCTATAATTGAAACTTTGTAGCCTGGAGTGGAGGCCTGGGCTGCAAGGGCAGGCGGAAAGTTTGGCTTCATCCATTGCTGGGGAAACCCAAGCCTCCCTCCTGCTCTGTGGCTGCAGCCATCTTGGTTGGGTTTATTTGCATATTCGCTCCTGATTGGCTGGTGGGTGTGGTTTGTGGGTGTAGTGGGGTATGGTCAATTTGCATATTACTCTTTTATTAGATAGGATGAACACGTTTATATATTCATGTTCATCACACAAGCATAAAGGCTGAATACAGAAAACAAGTTAATATCTTGGCCAGTCTCACAATCTAATTTTGGAAAGGGCAGGTAAAGCTGCAAGGGGTGAAAAAAAGGCAGGGGACTTAAGGCATTATCAGGGCCCCAATGATAATTATAATTACACTTGTTCTTATTGACCCTTAACATTAGACATTGTGCTAATGATTTCATTTAATCCTTATGCTAGATGTGACACATTTATTATCCAAACTTCAGGTAGAGCATATGGACATTCAGAGGGTACATAAAAAAGTACATAAACATTATATATAGAGGACATTCAAAGGAGCATAAATCATAGGGATTTAAAGGAATTGAAGGGGTTAGTTTTTAAATGGCTAGTGGTGCACCTAAATAGTATAAATAGCATTTTTACTTTTTTTCATTAGCATTTGCAAACTCTTCTTAAGCCATACGCCCTCTCTGTTCATGCTCACTGACTCTGGATAGGTGTAGTGTGTGACATTTACCTCCCAGGAAACTATAAACCAGCTGGACAATTGTAGTTTTACAAATGGAGTAATTTAACACCACTCCTCACGACAAAATAATAAGTACTTTGATATTGTGGATATACTGTTACCAAAAATTCTGGCCAAAATCCATGTACACTAAGAAAGAATTTCAGTGGAAAAGTGAGTGGTTTAAAAATGATCTTTGGGAATTCAATAAAAAATTATTGTTTTCCTTAATGCTTTCCTTTCTTCCTTCCTCTCTCTTTCCACCCAAAGATTGTTTAGTATTCTTTTCCTTTACTGCTACTGATTATTACATTACCAGAGGCCTGGTACACGAAATTCGTGCACAGGGCGGAGGGGGGGTGTCCCTCAGCCCAGTCTGCACCCTCTCCAATCTGGAACCCCTCGAGGGATGTCCGACTGTCCGTTTAGGCCCGATTCCGGTAGGATTGGGCCTAAACGGGCAGTAGGACATCCCTCTCACAATCCAGGACTGCTGGCTCCCAACTGCTCGCCTGCCTGCCTGCCTGATTGCCCCTAACCGCTTCTGCCTGCCAGCCTGATCACCCCCTAACCACTCCCCTGCCAGCCTGATTCATGCCTAACTGCTCCCCTGAAGACCTGGTGCCCCCAACTTCCCTCTTCTGCCAGCCTGGTCACCCCTAACTGTCCTCCTTTACAGGCCTGGTCCCTCCCAACTGCCGCCCCCCCCCCTTCCCCCCCCCGCTGGCCTGATCACCCACAACTGCCCTCACTTGCAGGCCTGGTCCCTTCCAACTGCCCTCCCCTGCTTGCCATCTTGTAGTGGCCATCTTGTGTCCACATGGGGGCAGGATCTTTGACCACATAGGGGCAGCCATCTTGTGTGTTGGAGTGATGGTCAATTTGCATATTACTCTTTTATTAGATGGGATAGAGGCCTGGTGCACAGGTGGGGGCTGGCTGGTTTGCCCTGAAGTGTGTCCTGGATCAGGGTGGGAGTTCCCTTGGGGCGTGGGGTGGCCTGGGTGAGGGGCCTGTGGTGGTTTTCAGGCTGGCCACGCCCCCCAGTGACCCAAGCGGAGGCCCTGGTATCTGGGGTTTATTTATCTTCTACAATTGAAACTTTGTAGCCTGGAGTGGAGCCAAGCCTTCTGCTCGCTCCGTGGTGGCAGCCATTTCTGTTGGAATTTATTTATCTTCTATAATTGAAACTTTGTAGCCTGAGTGGAGGCCTGGGCATGCCAGGGTGTGCGGAAAGCTTGGCTTCCTCTATTGCCGGGGAAACCCAAGCCTCCCTCCTGCTCTCTCGGTGGCTGCAGCCATCTTGGTTGGGTTAATTTGCATACCCACTCCTGATTGGCTTGTGGGTGTGGCTTGTGGGTGTAGCAGAGTGGTGGTTAATTTGCATATTACTCTTTTATTAGAAAGGATTGCCCTATTTAAAATAGGAAGGATGGCCCTGCTGGTGTTGCACAGTGGTTAGAGTGCCAGCCTGCACACTGAAGGGTCTCAGGTTTGATTCCTGGTCAAGATCATGTACCTATGTTGCAGATTCGATCTTTGGCCTGTTGGAACACGTTTGGGAGGTAACCCATTGACGTGTCTCTCTCACATCAATGTTTCTCTTTTCCTTTCACTCTCTCTCTCTCTCCCTCCCTCCCTCCCTTTCACTTTCTCTAAAAATTAATGGAAAAAATATCGTGTGAGGATTAACAATAAACAAACAAACAAATAAACAAACAAAAATAACGGAGAAGAAAGTATTCTTTTTTCTGATAAGAAAGCCCTGAATACAATTTGGAGAAATACATCCTTAAGGAGCACTGTATGAGCCATGTGACTTCACATTTAAAATAGCATTATGAACAATATAGCTTTCTATATTAGTTTGCCAGGTCTGCCATGACAAAGTATTATAGACTTGGTGGCTTAAATAGAAAGTAATGTCTTCACTGTCTGGAGACTGAAGTCTAAGATCAAGGTGCTGGCAGGGTTGGTCTCTTCTGAGGCCTCTTCTTGGCTTGCAAATGGCCTTCCTTTTGTGAACATGTGTCCTAATCCCTTGTTATAGGAACAACAATTATATTGAATGAAAGTCCACTCATATGACCTCATTTTACCTTAATTAGCTCTCTAAGGACCCTGTCTCCAAACACAGTCACATTCTGAGGTCCTGGGGGTTTAGGACTTCCACATATAAATTTTGGGGGGCACATAATTCAGCCTATAACACTTCCTAACTGCATGACAGATCTAACAAAATAAGAGAATATTTAGGAAAAAGCTATCAATGCAATTATAACAAGGGAGTGTCTGTTAGGGATGAAAATTAGTCATATTTTCAACTATTTTAAAATCATTTGTGAATTTAAGTTGCTTGTAAGGAAAGACATTATTGGCTACTATTTTAGAGAGCAAGGCCATGAAGAGAATCAGATGACATGTTGAAGTTCATATCTGCAAACAAGTACACTAGTTTAAATGTTAAAAATTCTCTAAATTAAAAGAAGAGAAAAGTAATCTAAAATTAAAGGTTAATTATAGAAGATATGAGGTGTTTTTTTTTATTAAGCTTAAAATGACTTATGAAGAACATGGCAAAATAATATTAGAACAGAGTAGACTTGAAAGTTAGCATAGCTTCCTGGTATCACTTATTTATAGAAAACAGAAAGGATCACAGAACAAATAAGAAGGTCACACTTTTGTAAGTACAGCATGGTGTTCGGCGTTTTAGTGTGTGCAGCATACAAAATAATCAGAAATAGGGAAACAGATTTGTTCATGATGATCAACTAAAATGATTCATATGATACTGACCTTTCAATAGATAAAACCGGAGGATTTAGCCTGTAGAAAAGGTAAAAGGGAAGGACCTAGAAGCCATTATGATGAAAGATTAGATGGACTTTTGTCTTAAAATTATTACACAATTCTTATATAATGTCTTAACCCCATATCAATAATAATATCGTCACCCTTCCTTACCCTATTAATTTTCTCTTTATATCATTAGCTTCTTAAATCCTCCCAGCAAGTTCCTAAAATAGGTCGTCTGCTTTACCCAGGCCAGGGGCTAAAACGAACTCTGTGCGTTCACTCTCCGCATAAAGAGGTTGCCCCGACCCTGGCAAGTTCTAAGAACTTGACTCCATCACACCACCCACCACCACCTCCCACCCATCTTTCCCGTAGCTTGGCCATCTACACCTACAAATTTAACGCATTGCGTTTACGTCGTCATCCTCCAGTCTCTGGGAAGAGGAAAGGGTCTTTTTGACTGCAAATCCCGATCTGGATAAAGAGTAGTAGCCCAGTCTTTTGGCGACCAGGCGTGGGGCGGAAACCCCCCCCCTTCCAGCTCAGGGTGGAGCTGCTGGGGTGGAGGCTGTGTCACATGAGGGGCCTATTGTCCCCGCAAGATTTATACACTCAATATACAAACGAATGACTTGAGGAAGTCCAGCAGCCAATCAGAGCGCAAGAATGCACAGCCAGCATCTTTGTTTTCAGGAGCTGCCACAGCCAAGCCGGACCCAAAGGAGGGGTGCTATGGCCATTAGAGACCAAACTTGCAGACTGCGCGCCCCACCTCGTCCGCAGACCTCTTCTGCACTGTAGCGGGCGCGTCCCCTTTTAGGAGGTGGGAGAAAGCAAGGGGCCCGGCCAATCCCGGAGCGCTCCGCCGCTCCTCCCTCCCCCGGCTCCTGGGTAAGGCCGCAGTTCCCAGCGGGCATCAGAGAGGAGAGTGCTCTCCTTGGGACTGCAGGGTGAACACGAACGCCGCCCACGCACTGGCCATGGCCACCGCCGCGCCGCCACAGCCCCCCGAGGGCTTACCCTGGCCTCTGAGTCTCCTGTCCGCGCCTCTGGGTCTGCTGAGGCTGGACCCCACAGGCGGCGCGCTGCTGCTGCTCGGCCTAACCGCGCTGCTCGGATGGAGCTGGGTGAGGCGGTGCCGGCCACCGGGCATCCCTCCCGGGCCCACACCCTGGCCGGTGGTGGGCAACTTCGGTTTCGTGCTGCTGCCGCCCTTCCTCCGCGGGAAGACCTGGTTAAATTTCGGGAAGAATATCCCAAACATGGACCCCTACATGCCGGCCTCGCAGGTGCTGCTGACCAATCTGGCCCAAGTCTATGGCAACATCTATAGCTTCTTCATGGGCCCCTACCTGGTGGTCGTCCTCAATGACTTCAACAGCGTGCGCGAGGCGCTGGTGCAGCAGGCCGAGGCCTTCAGCGACCGTCCACGGATGCCGCTAGTCTCCCAAGTGACCAAGGAGAAGGGTGAGCTGGGCTCGGGAGCCTAGGGTGTCCGGGGACTTGTGAACCCGCGAGGCTGCAGACCTGTGCCCCCTCCAGCCGCACGTACCCCGCCACGGCACTCCTGCATCCCAGTGGGGGTCGGGGTGGGGGGGGGGGTGGCGGCGGTGCCTCCCTTTTCCATAGCTTTTAAGATTCCATTCAACTGTAGCTGATGGATTACTCGTTCATATTTCAAGATCAGGAGGAAGAGTAATGGGAGGGAAGGGGGTGACAACAAAGTGTGAAGCCTGGCTGCATCTCTGCAGGGGTATTCTCTCCTTCCCAGAACCAAGCCTCACTCCAGGGAAGAAACTTGGATCCTTTGCACCTTCTGAGTTTTGCGTGCAAGAGTTTAAGATATTTATTTTCCCATAAAATAGTCCAGAAAACGCTTTAGGAGACTATTGGCAAACTTAATACACCGAGTTTGTAGCCACTGTGATTCCTGCCTACTGGAGTCCAACTTGGGCAATTTTTCTGGGTTAGGAAACGAAACACATTGTTTCAATAAAATATCACATTTACTTTTCCTCTAACTCCACCCATCCACCTACTTATTTATTTCCCTGCTTATTTATTGCCCTTCATCAATCTTCCCCTCCTTTGTCCTATTGGCTAACATAGGTACCAGACTTTTTTTTTCTGAGTCACTCCTTTGCAGATATTAAATGTCTGCCTCAGGGAGGCTTTTTTTTTTTTTTTTTCTTACTGCTTCTCCAAAAATTAAGCTCCGTTATTAGAACAATTTCATTGTACAAGTATTTTTCCTTCACTGCATTTACCAAAACTGAGGCTACATAATTTTGTAACCTGGGGCCAGGATGTGGGTGTTCACCACTAGACTGACATCCAGGAGGACAGGATAATTCCTATGTGCCTGGCACATAGTAAACCTCAATAAGTATTTATTAAGTAAGTGAACTGCTACTTACTGTCTCTGAAATGTGGCATAAAGAGACTCAGGTTTTTTAGAATCTGAGTGAGCCAGAGTTTTGCATCAGGATTCTAAACGAATAGTAGTAATCCTATATAATCCTATCTAATAAAAGAGTAATATGCAGATTGACCATCACTCCAACACACAAGATGGCTGCCCACATGTGGTCAAAGATCCTGCCCCCATGTGGACACAAGATGGCCGCCACAAGATGGCCAGCAGGGGAAGGCAGTTGGGAGGGACCAGGCCTGCAAGGGAGGGCAGTTAGGGGTGACCAGGCCTGCAGGGGAGGGCATTTGGGGGGGACCCAAGCCTGCAGGCGAGAGCAGTTGGGGGGGGACAAGGCCTGCAGGGGAGGGTAGTTAGGGGTGACCAGGCCCGCAGGGGAGGGCAGTTAGGGGTGACCAGGCCTGCAGGGGTGGGCAGTTAGGGGCAAACAGGCTGGCGGGGGAGCAGTTAGGGGCAATCAGGCTGGCAGGGGAGTGGTTAGGGGCAATCAGGAAGGCAGGCAAACGAGCAGTTGGGAGCCAGCAGTCCTGGATTGTGAGAGGGATGTCCGACTGCCCATTTAGGCTCGATCCCACTGGGATCGGGCTTAAATGGGCAGCCGGACATCCCTTGAGGGGTCCCAGATTGGAGAGGGTACAGGATGGGCTGAGGGACACACACCCCCATGCATAAATTTTGTGCACCGGGCCTCTAGTCCTATGTAATAAAAGGCTAATATGCAACTTGTCTGAACAGCAGAACAACCAGTCACTATGATGCACACTGACCACCAGGGGGCAGACGCTCAACGCAGGAGCTGCCTCCCATGAGGGCTCCCAGACTGTGGGAGGGCGCAGGCCGTGCTGAGGGACCCCCCCCACCCCCGCCGAGTGCATGAATTTCATGCACTGAGACTCTAGTGATCTAGCGATGATCATAATATTCTCAACAAAAAACTGAAGTCACAGTTCATACCTCACCCTCTCCATGCCTTACACAGGCTACTCCTTCTACCTTGAATTCTCTCCCAATCTCATGGCTGCCTGCTTTTCGTTTTTTTAGATTGTGATGAAATACACATAAAATTTGCCAACTCAATAATTTTAAATCTTACAGTTCATTGGCATTAGGTTATTTACATTGTTGTAAAAACCATCATCTCCAAAACTCCCTTTGGCTTGCCAAACAAATCTTGTGAGCATTAAACAAATATTAACCCCAGTTCTCTTTTTCCAGTCCCTGGCAACCAACTTTTTTTTTTTTGCCTCTATGAATTTAGTAATCACACAGTATTTGTCCTTCTGTGACTGACATATTTCACTTAGCATAATGTCTTAAGGTTCATCCATGTTGTAGCATGTGTGAGAACAGCCTTCCTTTTTAAGACTAACTAATATTCCATTGTATGTATGTATTACATTTTGTTTATCCATTCATCCCGACAGTTAGGTGCTTCCTCCTTTTGGCTCCTGTGGAAAAAAAGCTGTTATGAACATGGTACAAATATCTGTTAAGGAAAAACCCAAACAAAACTGGTAAAAGATGTTGGTCAGCCGAAACCGGTTTGGCTCAGTGGATAGAGCGTCAGCCTGCAGACTGAAAGGTCTCAGGTTCGATTCAGGTCAAGGGCATGTACCTTGGTTGCAGGCACATCCCCAGTAGGGGGTGTGCAGGGGGCAGCTGATCAATGTTTCTCTCTCATCGATGTTTCTAACTCTCTATCTCTCTCCCTTCCTCTCTGTAAAAAATCAATATATTTAAAAAAAAAAAAAAGATGTTGGCCAAGGTTAATTTTTCTTTCTATCTACTAAAGTTCCAATAAATCAAAGCATAAAAGCCCAACAACCCAATATGAATAGTTAAAAAGATGATAAATCTTCATATAAAGTTAAAAGATGATGATTTAACCTTGGTTAGTGCAAATAAAATCCATAGTTGAGATTTCATTTTCTAGCAATCAGATTTTCAAATATATTTGATACCAGGTGTTAAAGGAATGGGGAAACAGGCACGTATATGTCCAGAGTAATATAATCCTGAAAGAGGGCAATCTAGTTTTTATTTTTTTTTTCCTCCAGAGAAACAGACGAATTCACTACACACACACACACACACACACACACACACTGAGTGGCCAGATTATTATGATTTCTGAATGCATAGTAATCTGGCCACTCAGTGTATATCCTATATAATAAGAGGCTAATATGCAAATTGTCCCCTTGACCAGGAGTACGACCAGCAGGCAGGCTGGCCAACTGCCCATGTCCCCTTCCCCTGGCCAGGCTGGCCGGACCCCACCCATGCACGAATTCATGCACTGGACCTCTAATACACACACACACACACACACACACACACACACACACACACACACACACTGAGTGGCCAGCTTATTATGCTTTCGGAGATCATAATAAACTGGCCACTCAGTGTGTGTGTGTGTGCACGCGCGCGCGCGTGTGTGTATGTATGTGTGTATATATATATACATATGTATATATATATACACACATACATACACACACATACACACATACAAACACACACAGATTTATTTCATGTAATCAGCTTACATGCTTGTGGAGGCTGGTGTTGATATAAGAAGGTTCAGGCCTGTAGAAAATTATTATGAAAGTTTATTAGAGTTTATTTGAGCCAACTGACAACATGCCAGCAAGCAAGATTTCAAAATGCTCTCAAGAGGGCAATCTAGTTTTTATTTTTTAATTTTAATTTTTTTTCCTTCAGAGAAACTAATTTATTATATATATTCAGACACACAGAGAGATTTATTTCATGTAATCTGCTTACATGCTTGGTGTTGATATAAGAAGGTTCAAACCTGTCGAAACTATGAAAGTTTATTGGAGTTTATTTGCGACAACTGATGACATGCCAGGAAGTGGTATTTCAAAATGCTCTTAAGAGGGCAATCTAATTTTGTTTATTCTTGTTTTTTAATATATTTTTATTGATTTCAGGGAGGAAGGGAGAGGGAGAGAGGTAGAAACATCAATGATGAGAGAGAATCATTGATCCGATTTCTCCTGCACACCCCCCACTGGGGATCGAACTGAGACCTCCTGGTTCAATCACAGAACCACACCAGTCAGGTGGCAATCTGGTTTTAAACTTAAAAATGCACATGCTCTAAGCAATTTCAATGCAATCAAAAGAATACTTTGTGACATGAAAATTATATAAAATTCCAATTTTAATGTTTATTGGAATACAATCATGCTCATTTACCAACCATTTATCTGTGACTGCTTTTGCACTATAATTGCAGAGTATTTCTCTCAGAGACTATATGGCCCATAAACCTAAAATATCATTTAGTCTTCTTTAGGAATTTTGCCTGACCCCTGCACTAGAATAGTAATGTATAAACATTTCTGCAATGACAGAAATATTCTCTATGCTGCCCACTAGCTAAATGTAGATAGTAAGATTGAGAAAGTGAGTGCATCTTATGGCTATTAGATAGCAGACAGTGTAGCTCTAGAAAACAAGAGGCTAATTTTAAACTAAACATATACTTTTACATGTATGGAGCAATACGTCCATGAATTTTTTTGTATCCTGCCTTTGTCACTCTTGAGCTGCGTGAACTTAGACAAGTAGAAAATAGGCAAATACCAAAATTTCATTGAAAGACATTGAATAAATTTTGTACCATCCATGTAATGGCCTTATTGTAAGATATCCAAGAAAGTAGGTAAAATAAGAACAATGGATAATCTTTTTTAAAAAAATAACACATTGTTTAGTGTACCACTATGTAACTAACGGCCTTAAAACTTAGTTCAAACAAGTACTAAATGCTGTGGTTGGTTGGGCTCAGCTTGTGCTTTTGTTCCACATGGCTTGGACTGGGGCCAGAGCCATCTGGGGCTTTCCTCTGCCTAGCAGTTGGCGCTGGTGTCACCTGGGAGCTCTGCTGGGGCTGTTGTGAAGCACCTTGGTTCTTTTAATGTGGTCTTTTCATATGGGTTGGGGTTCTCACAGCATGGCAGCTGGGTTTCAAGTGGATGGAAGCAGGTATTAAAAGTCACTTCCCAAGTCTATAGGTTAAAAGCTCTTCCAGATGCAGGTAGAGGGGAGAGAGATTCCACTGTCCATGAGAAGAGTGGACAGGAAATAAGAATTTGTGGCCATCTTTAATTCACAAGCACATACACATGCTTATATATTTACAGAAAATCCTTATTGTATACAATAAATGGTTGATAGTGTTTGCCTTTATATAAGGGAATAGAGTTTGGGGGAAACTTCCCTCTTTGCTTGTGTTCTTTGAATTTTACTATATGTATTACCTATTGAAAAATTCCTTTTTAAGCCTTCTTTCACCAATGGCACTGCAAAAACCACCACTGTTTAACAGTTTTTCATTTTTAAATAGCTTAAAGCAGTGGTCGGCAAACTCATTAGTCAACAGAGCCAAATATCAACAGTACAACGATTGAAATTTCTTTTGAGAGCCAAATTTTTTAAACTTAAACTTCTTCTTACGCCACTTCTTCAAAATAGACTCACCCAGGCCATGGTATTTTGTGGAAGAGCCACACTCAAGGGGCCAAAGAGCCGCATGTGGCTCGTGAGCCGCAGTTTGCCGACCACTGGCTTAAATTATAGAAATGAGCTGGTGCAGGTTGTCAAATCTGTTAAAAAAAATAACTAGATGGTGGACTGACTAGAGATTCTGAGACCGCAGTAAAATGCTCAAAATCTCTGGGTTTGGATTTAGAACTGGGTTCAGATCCTGCCTTTGTCACTCTTTAGCTGCATGAACTTAGGCAAGCTTCTTAAATTTTTATGTAAACCAGGAATAATGGTATTTCACCCTCAAAATTATAATTATAATGCATTATCAGCCACTTCCTGATTGTGTGGTGTCAAAATATATGCCCTCAATCAATATGTCTCCTCTACTCAAAAACTGCAAAAGGTCTTTATTATCAACTCAAATCCAGACTATCCTGGTGATTAGTCTTATAGCTGTACCAAACTTGTCACAGATCTTTCGGAGTCTCAGCAGACAATCTTGTTTGGTAGCCTCATTCTTTACCATCCCTGGAGCACACCACACCCATTCCCAAGTAACCAAATGTGAATAGAGTGCTTGGTGCATCTCCTGCACAGCCAGGCCCACCATGTGGCCAAACCCCTTGTCCAGTCTCCTTCATAAGACCAGGATCATCGGCCTAGTGCAGTGGTCAGCAAACTGCGCCTCGCGAGCCACATGCGGCTCTTTGGCCCCTTGAGTGTGGCTCTTCCACAAAATACCACGGCCTGGGCGAGTCTATTTTGAAGAAGTGGCGTTAGAAGAATTTTAAGTTTAAAAAATTTGGCTCTCAAAAGAAATTTCAATCGTTGTACTGTTGATATTTGGCTTTGTTGACTAATGAGTTTGCCGACCACTGGCCTAGTGATTTCTCTTAACTATCTTCGTTTCCCCACCCTTGTACAGTATCTTTCATGAAATGGGCATTTGATGACTGAAATTGTGTTTCCAATGTGTCTTTTTGCTGATGAGCCACTAAGCAGATCCTCAATAAATACTCAGTTGAAAAAATATATATTTGTTCAAGTCCCTGCTTTTAATTCTTTGGGTATATACCCAAATGTGGAATTGCCTGATCATAGTTTAAATCTGTTTAATTTTTTTTTAGTAGGTGTCATAATGGCTTTCCATAGTGGTTGCACCATTTTACCTTCCCATCAGCAATGACAGGTTCAATTTCTCCACATTCTCACCAACACTTATTTTGTTTTTCCATATCTGCTTAAATGCCACCTCTTTGAGAAACTGGTCCCTGAGATACTTATCTACTCCCAGGTAGAGGTGCTCTATCCTTTTCTCTATGATGGTAGGTATCACTGTTTCATTCTAACCCCCACCCCACCCCCTACCTTGACCCCATCCCCCAGCCACTTGACCTCTTGTCAGTTCCTACTACATTTATGTACTCTACATCTACCCACTACTTTCCATATTGATTGGTAGCATCCTCAACCAAACTGCCATCATTTCTTCTCTGATACTCAGAAGCCTCATAACTAGCCCACTTCTTCTGCATCAGTCTTTTATCTCTGTATCAGCCAAAGGGATTTCTTTTTAAAAATCATGTATTTAACCATGTCACTTCCTAGCTGAAATCAGTTGCCCCCAGCTCATACTTGATCTACTATGTCCTGAAGAATCTGGCCCCTGTCTGCCTTTCTGATTTTATCTCTTCCCACTCTGCTTTTATTTGTACATTTCAACCTGCTCTAAGCACACCAAGCCAATTCCAGCCCAAGGCTGTGATTGCCTCGGGCCACTGGGTTTGCCTTGGGCCCAGATTAACTTTTCACTTGACTGACTCCTTGTCATCTCTCAGGCCAAATGTTGCCTTTTAGTCCTATTTTAGACACTGTCCAGTACCACAACTTATTTTATCACATGCTTACTTCATTTGATAAACACTTTGAAAGTATTTAGCCTATCACCAAGTCTGTCTACTACTGGAATGTGAGCTCTGTGAGGGAAAAGATTTTGTTCATCTTGGTAACCAGTGTTCCCACTAATTGGCACAGGGGAGGTAATCAAGAAATTAATGAATGCATGCATACAAGCATTTGTTGATGGACTTATCACATCATATTTTTTGTGTTGCAAGCCTGTCTTTTCCTCTAGATTTTTAAAGGTAGGAATTGGATTTTCTTCTTTGAGGTCCTTTTTGGTGGATATATAGTTTGGTCAAGAATTTATGATGAGTCAGTTTCTAAGTATTAGTTGGACCACGGATTATTATGAGATCCCTCTTTATTTAAGAAGCACTGCGAGCCTGGGGAAACTTGGTGCTTCAGCATCTCAACTAAAGCATGCATTCCTCTAAGACAGGGTGGGGAATATCTGGCCAGAGGGCTATGTAAGGCCCCGGAAATCATTTGGTCTGACCTTGCCCAGGCATTAGGGGTGAGTTAAAGGTCTGACCAAATGTAGCAGGCTAATTTTTAAGTCGATAATTTTATATGGCCTGTGAATGATGTTATAAATATCCAAATGGCCCTTGGCAGAAAAAAGGTTCCCCACCCCTGCTCTAAGAGACAGGATGTGTTAGGTAGTGCTGCTCTTATTCTGGTGGATGTGAAAGAATTGAGAAAAATTTCTGTAGCTGGTGAAGGTGATTGACTATAAAAAGTAGAGGAAGAACCACATGTCACAAAGAAAATGCTTGTGGACTTAATTTGGAATAGAGAACAGATCATCTGGATAGGAAAATTTAGACAGTTGAGGAATTTTTTTTTATTGGAACTTTTTCAAGAGTGTAGAATTAAAGGAGAGAATGTGAGTTTATTTCAAGATGCTTAGCAAAGAATGAAAGAGCAGATGAGTTCTGAGTAGACTTCACAGGTAAAGAAATGGAGAGCATGACCAACATGAAGAAGCAAGGCCACTAAAGCTAAAAGGCTGAGCGGCTCAGCTGAGCAAGACTTGAGGAGTGCCCAAGCCAACCTTGGCTAAAGGTTTCCAATGGCAAAATTGTAATATGTGAAACTGTTCAGATACAACATGTGCATACTTTTAGGGGAAAGAAATGATATTATGAATTAGGGGCCAGTAACATTATTAAATATTTATCACAAGATATTTAAAAATAATTTTGCTGCTAAAGACTAGCAGACAGGGAATATTGCATAAACTGTGATATGCATAGAGAGGCTGGAAATAGTTAACACATTGCCAAAACAATCTAGAATGTGGGAAGGTCACTTATTATGTTTGAGTTTTTCAAAATATCATACTTAGATTGGTGCTCTTTTTAAGCCCATAAACACTACAATAAGCTAGAATTAGGTGTACTACATCAGCTATACCCACCACACTCATTAATTCATATGATTTTTTTCCTGAGCAGGAATAGAAAATAAAATTACAAACTCAGAAGCAAGGCTACCAAAGAAGTGGTTTACTCTAAGTGTGGCCCGTTTCTTCTAAAAGGTTTTTGCACTCTATTTTTATTATAAAATATTTCAAATGGAAGATTCAGAGAGCATTATAAACTCATTTATCCACCACTCATATTTGCTTCAGATTCATAAACAGTACATAACTTTATTTGGTATATATGTTTAAAACTTATGTATCATATATTTAAAGTATCATTTTACTTCTAGCTTTTGTTATTTATTTATTTCCCTGTTGATAGAAATTAGATCATTTCTTTTTTTTTATTTATTTTTATTTTTTATTTTTTTTTATTAAGGTATTATATGTGTACATATCTTACCATTGCCCCCCCCCACCCCACTCCCATACATGCCTCACCCCCCAATGTTTTGCATCCGTTGGTTACTCTTATATACATGCATATAAGTCCTTCAGTTGAGAAATTAGATCATTTCTAATTGTGAAACACTGCTAGAGACTTGGAGCAAGAGTCTAGGCCAGTGGTCGGCAAACCGCGGCTCGCAAGCCACATGCGGCTCTTTGGCCCCTTGAGTGTGGCTCTTCCACAAAATACCACGGCCTGGGCGAGTCTATTTTGAAGAAGTGGCGTTAGAAGAAGTTTAAGTTTAAAAAATTTGGCTTTCAAAAGAAATTTCAATCGTTGTACTGTTGATATTTGGCTCTGTTGACTAATGAGTTTGCCAACCACTGGTCTAGGCAAATGCCAAAGCCATACAAATGGAAGGCAAAGAAAATTATGAAGAAGTTTAAAAGTATGGGATATAGATTGTCAGCACTGGCTACCCTGAAGGGGAAGAAGACGCAAAATGAAGTTAAGAACTGAAGATAGAAATGGAAGTTCATCTGGAGAATTTGAAAATGAGTGAGAAAAATAAGATAACTTGAATCTTATAGTAAATGCAGTAGAACAGTTATTTAAAATAGTTATATAAGAGAGCATGAATTCCTACTAAGAGTAACACTTCTATGACCCTGTGGACTTCTATAATAAATGGATAATAGATAAGTGGATAAAAAAGCTGTGGTATATTTACACAATGGAATACTTCTCAGCTGTAAAAAAGAAGAAAATCTTATCCTTACGCCAGCATGGATGGACCTGGAAAGCATTATGCTAAGTGAAATAAGCCAGTCAGAGATAAGTACCATATGATTTCACTCACATATGGAATCTAATGGACTAACAAGCAAAGTAGTGATGGACTCATAGACAGAGAGCAGGCTGACACCTGTCGGGAGGAGGGCTGGATAGGAAGGTGGTGGAGGGATTGAGCAAAAAAGAGAAAGTACTCATTGCCATGGACAGTTAGTATGGTGATTGCTGCAGGGAGGTGGAGGAAGGTATAGAGGGGATACTAGTAAATGGCGATGGATGGAAACTAAACTTGGGTGGTGAACACACAATACAGTGTACAGATGATGTGTTGTGGAATTGTGCACCTGAAGTCTGTATAATTTTTTGTTAATCAGTGTCACCCCAATAGATTCAATAAAAAGGGGAAAATTTTTAAAAATATGTTCTCCTGCAAAGTTCTTAAGTGTTGTACAGTATTCTTTTGTGAGGATGTATTATAGTCAGTTTAGCCTGACCTTTATTTGGTTTGAGGTGGATTTTTGTTTCAACTATCTAGAATCTATTCCTTTGACAAGAGCACCCCCTTTGTCTGAGGAACTCTGTCCCCACCATTCTTTTGTAGACATTAACTGTGGCTGGGCCAAATGATGCCATATCTTTATAAGAACTCTGTTCCCTGGTCACAATGACTAGTTGAGGGATAGACCCCTGATCAAAGGTGGATTGATCAGAATATCTCAGTTCTTTGTAACACTGGTTACTTTGTGGGCTGGGCACAGAACTCAAGAATCCATAACTAGAGCCCTGACCGGTTTGGCTCAGTGGATAGAGCGTTGGCCTATGGACTGAAGGGTTCCAGGTTCGATTCCGGTCAAGGGCATGTACCTTGGTTGCAGGCACATCCCCAGTGGGGGGGGGGTGCAAGAGGCAGCTGATCGATGTTTCTCTCTCATCGATATTTCTAACTCTCTGTCCCTCTCCCTTCCTCTCTGTAAAAAAATCAATAAAATATATTTTTAAAAAAAGAATTCATAACTAGAGACCTATCCTCACATGGTTTTGGGGTAAGAATTTATACTTGTGGCATAGTTTGGAAACATCAAGCCACAGAATGAACTTAAGGTGTCCCAAATTGCTATCACTATGGCATACTTGAAGCATTTAAATCCTTCCCCAGCATTTTTGAGGTTGGTCCTAGAGAATAGAGGGCTTTTCTCTCTGGTGGTGAAAATGGGAGAATAGACATCTTAAGATAGCTAATATTCTTGTAAAAGCCGGTCTGCAGTACGAAATAAGTCAGTCAGACAGAAGGAAGTGAAAACTGGGTGCAGTAAAAAAAAATTCTTGTGACATTTATGTTTCATGAGGTGGTGACACTCGGCCCTTCCTGTTTTTTGGTTCCACATCCTAATTGACCTTTTTGCTAAACTAGTTTGAGGGTATGTTTTTTTGTTTTTGTTTTTTTTTTTGTCATTCCCAACCAATAGATTCAGGACAAGCATTGTTTTTCAGGGCTAATAATGGAGATGATAGGATATGCCAGATCTCTTCCAAACACTTCTAAGACCCTAAGCCATTCTGGCTCCACATCATGGGTATTTTGTAAAGTTTGGAACCCTGAGGCCATTAATTCTGTCAATGTCTCTCATCTTTGGCATTCTTGGGCACTGTCACTTGGGTCACTTCTGTCTTGCACCTCATTCCTGTTAGCTCATCATCAAAAACTCTTCCTGAAACACCTCTTTGACACTGCTTAAGTTATTTATTTTTTCTAAGAGGTGCCTTCATGCACATCCTTATTAACAAATGAAATATCAGCTCAGATGACCTTTCTTCTGAGAAGCACTGCCTTCTCTTAGCTGATATGGTGTTCCATCCTCTGTCTACATTACAACCTCAATATACCTCAAATATACAACATTCAGTACAAGATGCAACTTCAATACAATCCAACATATAACAGTGTATTAGGATTGTTGGTTTACCCAGTTCCTCACAGGACTGTAAGCATCTTGAGAACAGGGACTATATCTTCTAAATATTTGTGCTCTTAGTATCAAGCATGCAGAGCCTCATTTATTTAGGAGATTCTAAATAAATATGGGAAAACTGATAGAAAAAGGGCATTTTGCTAGATAAAGTATTTCTGAAATACAGGTGTGTAATTTAAAAGATGGTGAGTAGATGATACAGACTGAGGACCTAACAAAGGAGAATAAAATTTCTTGAGTAAGAGAACACAGCAGAAATCTCATATGTAATATCTTAAATGATGAGAATTAGTATCAAATCCTGAAATGGAGTGAGAGACCATATTTTTCCAAGAAAAGGAAAGGAGGCCCAACAATATTTAGTAAATGCTGACTGCAGCAAAAGACTTGGCCCTAGTTAAAGACAGGAAGAGTGACTAAGCTGTGTTTGTCTAGGAAGTAGTTTATGGAACTTTATTAAACAAAGGCAGAGTTCTGTTTGGGGGAATAATTGAAACATTTCCATTCCATCCTTGTCTTGACAATCACATACCAAACCAGAGGGACTTTTAACAGAAGCTTAAACTCCACCTATGATGAAATGTATTTATAGTCCTGCACCACAACATCTGAAGACAAAAAGTGGACACGGGATTAGCAAATGAGTTCATAGAGTGAAGGATGACAACCTTTAGGTGTCTACAGAGAAGTGTACTGTGAGACAGTTTACTCTGTAGAACTTCCAAAAGGCTCAGGAATTGGAGGTACAGGGGTGAAACAGTGGGCTAAAAAGAGCGATTGCTTGAAATGCCTATAAGGTGTAATTGTTAGGCCTTATCACCACCCCACCCCTGCAGAAAATAGAAAACAGATGTTCTGGAGAACATTGGGTTTTACTGAGCTCTTGGTCAGTCAGGAATGCAGTGCTGGGGAAGCAAGGGCAGAGAGATATGGCCTTGTACCACACAGGATGAAAAGTCACCTCTAGATAAAGACAAAACTCTTAAAGAGCTTAACTCTGAGTGTATTAGACAAAGAACACTCAACAAACCTGGCCACCAGCAAAACAAGGAAAACTGCCTTTCTTGGTCTGGACCATGGCAGAGAAAATTTGCTCCCCCACCACTAATCTCTGTTGTGACTATTCTGCCATTTAGTGCAAAAGCAGCTGCAGACTGTGTAAATAATTACAGTGACTCAATAACTGGCTGTGTTCTAGTTAAACTTTATTTATAAACCCTAAAATTTTAATTTCATATGATTTTCACAAAGGACCTAAATAGATACTTCACCAAAGTGGACATACAGATGGTCAAGAACACAAAATATTATTTGCACTTTTTTTCAACCATGTAAAAATGTAAAAGCTAGTCTTAGCTCTCTTGCAATACAAAAAGAAGTAGCAGGCTGGATCTGGCCTTTGGTGAACATTAAACTAGACATTAATAAGCTTTTTAAAAACTGAAGGGTGATCACTCACCCTGTTTTCTCTCAACTCAAAAGAAGGCAAGATGCCGAAACCGGTTTGGCTCAGTGGATAGAGCGTCGGCCTGCGGACTGAAGGGTCCTGGGTTCGATTCCGGTCAAGGGCATGTACCTTGGTTGCGGGCACATCCCCAGTGGGAGGTGTGCAGGAGGCAGCTGATCGATGTTTCTCTCTCATCGATGTTTCTAACTCTCTATCCCTCTCCCTTCCTCTCTGTGAAATATCAATAAAATATATTTAAAAAAAAAAAGAAGAAGGCAAGAAAGGAAGGGGGGGAAGAGAATAGACATAGTAGGACAAGTAGAAAGTGCAAAATAATGTTAGAAATAGTACTTAAATGTAAATGGACTAAGTTTACAGTCTAAATGATGGCCAGAAAGTATTTTTTTTCCATCCAAATATATGTTGTTTAAAAGAGTTATACCCTCTCCCCCAAAAAGAAACATCACCCAAACGTAAGTGTTCATTCAAGTTCAAAGTAAAAGAAAGGAAAAGATTATACTAAGAAAATACCTGAAAAAGGAAAGATGATGTATTTTGGACAAAATATACCTTGTCAGACTTAATTATTAAGAATAAGGCAGGCAGAAGACCAACATGGGGGCAGGTAGGACCTGAGTGAGGGTGCAAGTGTGTGTGGGAGAACGGATGTGAGGGAGAGAAGGTGGGGGTGTGAGTGTGGATGGAGAGAAGGTGTGGGGGTGAGCGTGGAGGGAGAGATGGTGTGGGCGTGAGTGTGGAGGGAGAGATGGTGTGGGCGTGAGTGTGGAGGGAGAGATGGTGTGGGCGTGAGTGTGGAGGGAGAGATGGTGTGGGCGGGAGTGTGGAGGGAGAGATGGTGTGGGCGGGAGTGTGGAGGGAGAGATGGTGTGGGCGTGAGTGTGGAGGGAGAGATTTTGTGGGCATGAGTGTGGAGGGAGAGATGGTGTGGGCGTGAGTGTGGAGGGAGAGATGGTGTGGGTGGGAGTGTGGAGGGAGAGAAGGTGTCGGTGTGAGTGTGGAGGGAGAGAAGGTGTGGGCGTGAGTGTGGAGGGAGAGATGGTGTGGGCGTGAGTGTGGAGGGAGAAAAGGTGTGGGCGTGAGTGTGGAGGGAGAGATGGTGTGGGTGTGAGTGTGAGTGTGGAGGGAGAGATGGTGTGGGTGCCAGTGTGGAGGGAGAGATGGTGTGGGTGCCAGTGTGGAGGGAGAGATGGTGTGGGCGTGAGTGTGGAGGGAGAGATGGTGTGGGCGTGAGTGTGGAGGGAGAGATGGTGTGGGCGTGAGTGTGGAGGGAGAGATGGTGTGGGTGCCAGTGTGGAGGGAGAGATGGTGTGGGTGCCAGTGTGGAGGGAGAGATGGTGTGAGCGTGAGTGTGGAGGGAGAGATGGTGTGGGTGTGAGTGTGGAGGGAGAGAATGTGTGGAGGGAGAGGTGTGGGTGCCAGTGTGGAGGGAGAGAAGGTGTGGGTGTGAGTGTGGAGGGAGAGAAGGTGTGGGTGGGAGTGTGGAGGGAGAGATGGTGTGGGTGTGAGTGTGGAGGGAGAGAAGGTGTGTGAGTGTGGAGGGAGATAAGGTGTGGGCGTGAGCGTGGAGGGAGAGATGGTGTGGGCGTGAGCGTGGAGGGAGAGAAGGTGTGTGTGCGAGTGTGGAGGGAGAGATGGTGTGGGCGTGAGCGTGGAGGGAGAGAAGGTGTGTGTGCGAGTGTGGAGGGAGAGATGGTGTGGGCGTGAGTGTGGAGGGAGAGAAGGTGTGTGTGCGAGTGTGGAGGGAGAGATGGTGTGAGCATGAGTGTGAAGGGAGAGAAGGTGTGTGTGCGAGTGTGGAGGGAGAGATGGTGTGGGCATGAGCGTGGATGAAGAGAAGGTGTGTGTGCGAGTGTGGAGGGAGAGATGGTGTGGGCGTGAGTGTGGAGTGAGAGAAGGTGTGTGTGCGAGTGTGGAGGGAGAGATGGTGTGGGCGTGAGTGTGGAGGGAGAGAAGGTGTGTGTGCGAGTGTGGAGGGAGAGATGGTGTGGGCGTGAGCGTGGATGAAGAGAAGGTGTGTGTGCGAGTGTGGAGGGAGAGATGGTGTGGGCGTGAGCGTGGAGGGAGAGATGGTGTGGGCGTGAGTGTGGAGGGAGAGATGGTGTGGGTGTGAGTGTGGAGGGAGAGATGGTGTGGGTGTGAGTGTGGAGGGCATCTTTCAGTTAGCATGGGACCTCTGGGCAGTTTGGGTGCTTCTGGTGGAGGAGCTGCTAGGCCTCATGCGGAATGGTTGGGCGCTTTTCTCCCATTGAGAGTGGAGTGCTTGACATTTTGGAGGATCTTCAGCATTCTCCTTGGAAGGAGGCTGTGGGGAACAGCTGAGGCCCAACACCCGATGCCAGTCAGGCATGCAGGGCCCCAGTGCTGAGACCGGACACCCTTAGCACAGGCCTGATGCCGTGACCTGGTGAGCCTGAACCAGTGCCCTGGACAACCGCCCTGCCACGTTGACAGGGCATGCCTGGCCTGCCTGCCCTGTCACCTTGACTTAGCGCACCTGGCCCTGCCATTGTGACCCATCACCCCACCCTCCACCCCGAGACAGACAGGCCTGCTATCGCAACCTGGCTGCCTGACAGGTGCCCTGGACTACATCAAAATAAAAAGCTTCTGCACAGCCACAGAAACCATCAACAAAATGAAAAGGGAGCCCACTGTATGGGAAAATATATTTGGTGCCGAAACCGGTTTGGCTCAGTGGATAGAGCGTCGGCCTGCGGACTGAAAGGTCCCGGGTTCGGTTCCGGTCAAGGGCATGTGCCTTGGTTGCGGGCACGTCCTCAGTGGGAGGTGTGCAGGAGGCAGCTGATCGGTGTTTCTCTCTCATCGATGTTTCTAGCTCTCTATCCCTCTCCCTTCCTCTCTGTGGAATATCAATAAAATATATTTAAAAAAAAAAGAAAATATATTTGGTAATGATACATCTGATAAGGGGTTCATTTCCAAAAAATATAAGGAACTCATACAACTTCACAAAAGGAAGTAAAATAATCCAATTAAAAAATGGGCAAAGGACCTAAATAGACAATTCTCCAAAGTGGACATACAGATAGTTAAGAGATATGAAAAAATGCTCGAAGTCACTAATCATCAGAGAAATGCAAATTAAAACAACAATGAGGTATCACTTCACACCTGTCAGAATGGCTATCGTGAACAAATAAAAAAACAAATGCTGGTGAGGATGTGGAGAAAAGGGATCCCTAGTACACTGCTGGAGGGAATGAAGATTGGTGCAGCTACTATGGGAAACAGTATGGGATTTCCTCAAAAAATTAAAAATGGAACTCTTATTTGACCCAGTGACCCCACTCTAAGAATATATTCTAAGAAACCCAAAACAGCAATCAGAAATAATATATGCACCCCTGTGTTCATAGCATTGCAATTTATAATAGCTGAGATCTGGAAATAGACCAAGTGCCCATCAGTAAATGAGTGGATAGAAAAGCTGTGGTACATTTTTATCATGGAATACTATGCAGCTGTAAAAAAGGATATCTTACCCTTTGAGACAGCATGGAGGTACCTGTCTCATTATGCTAAGTGAAATAAGCCAGTCAGAGAAAGAGATGTATCACATGATCTCACTGATACGGAATCTAATGAACAAAATAAACTGTTGAACAAAATAGATCCCAGAGACATAGAGGCATAAGACATACTGTCAAATCTCAGAGGGAAGGTGGGGGGGATGGATGGGTGGGAAAAGATTAACCAGGGAACTTATATGCATATATGCATAGCCCATGGACACAATAGTTTGGTGGAGATATGGGGGAGGGGGTGGTGGACACCCCCCCCCCCCGAAAGGGGAAATGGGAATATCTGTAATACTTTCAACAATAAAGATAAAGAAAAAAAAAAACAAAAAACAAAGAATAAGGAAGGCATTGCATGATGATAAAATGAGTTTTTTTTTTTTATTAAGGTATTATACGTGTACATATCTTACCATGGTGTTTTTTTTTTAATATATATTTTTATTGATTTCAGAGAGGAAGAGGGGGAGAGAAACATCAATGATGGGGGAGAATCATTGATCTGCTGCCTCCTGCACACCTCACACTGGGGAATCAAGCCTGCAACCCCAGCATGTGCCCTGACCAGGAATTGAACCATGACCTCCTGGTTCATAGGTTGATGCACAACCACTGAGCCATGCTGGCCAGTTTAACACGATATAATAATTCTAAATTTGAATGTACCTAGAAATATTGTTTAGTATATATATGTACCTCACAACATATACAGACACAGAGATGTACACTGAGTGGCCAGATTATTATGATCTCTGAAGGCATAATAATCTGGCCACTCAGTGTATATCCTATATAATAAAAGGCTAATATGCAAATTGTCCCCTTAACCAGGAGTTCGACCAGCAGGCAGGCTGGCCAACCGCCCATGTCCCCTCCCCCTGGCCAGGCTGGCCGGACCCCACCCATGCACGAATTCATGCACCGGGATATATATATATATATATATATATATATATATATATAAAATCTGGCCACTCAGTGTGTGTATGTGTGTGTGTGTGTATATATGTATATATATATATACACACACACACACATACACACACACATACATTAAGTGGCCAGATTATTATGCACTCAGAGATAATAATAATCTGGCTATTCAGTGCAGATATAAATATTTACTAGCTATGATATATGTAACAAAAAATTATAGAACAGCAAAAAGAAATTGACAAAGACACCATTATAGCAGGATATTTATTTGAGTAATTGAGAAATCAGGTAGATAAAAATTTGGTAAGTATACAGAAAATTTGATATCAGCAGTTATCAAGCCTTCTCTTTTGGACATATAGAGAACCCTATCCCCAACAATAGCTTAAACACAAATTCCTCTTAACTATTTGGAAGTTTTATTAAAATTGATCACATACCAGGCTCAAAAGCAAACTCATCATTGTCAAAAATCAGTATGAGACAAACTGAGCTAGGTGGTAAAAGAGAATAATAATAGAAAAAAATTAAACTTAAACTGTAATGAAAATATATGCCATGCATACAGTTCTTATGAACTACAGCTAACATGATACCCAGAGGCCAATTGCACTCACTTTTTAGGATAAAGGTCTGAAATGTAATGAGTTAGAAGACCAACTTTTTATATCCAAAAAAGAACAAAAGAATAAACTCAAAAGAAAAAAGGGAAACATGTCATAATTTTAGGCAAATTCTTTCAAAGAGGGAGAACACACCCTGGCTCATTTTAGGAGGCCAGTATATCCAGACAAGTACATTATAAAAAATAAAATTTACAGATATTTTCATTTATGAATATGAATTTAAAAAATTAGAAAACAAGGTTCAACAATGTTTTGAAAAAAAGCATAAAACATCATAACTGAAGTAGGATTTATTCTTGGACTGCAAGCAAGTCCAATGATCAAAAAGAAGTCAATGTTCAAATTAATCTATAAATTAAATCCAATCAAAATCCCAAAGGCACTTTAAAAAATAGAACTTGACCAGATGATTAAGTTTTATAAAATAGTAAAGAGCCACAGATAATGAAAAACAATTTTCAAAAAGAACAAGGTGGTGGCGGGGGAGAGGGGAACTTCTCCATTAGATATTAGATTAATTATAAAATTTCTATATAACTTATTATAAAGTAACAGTAGTTATTTTTACTGTTCTACATCCCAGTTCCTGGCACATAGGCATTCAGAAATATCTGTTAAGTGAATGAAGCATGCCTTTGAAGGTAGCAGAAATAAAGTAGATTAAAAGTGGGAAAGGAAGAGAACTAGCTGAAACAATAAAACATACCATGGAAGGTAGGAGGATGAAAAAGATGACAGGAAACAAGGAATATCAGAGCAATTCTGTTGGCTCTGGTGGTGGAAGATGTGTAACCTAAGTGAAGTCAAATAAGATATAGTTGTGGATGACCTTGAATTCAGATGTTTTTAAATTAGGGCAGTTGCCAACAATAGACATTTTAGATTACCTGCCAGTTACTTGATTTCAAACTATAATGGCCAATGTTCTAATACAGTTGTGCTATTTATTTATTCAGCTCATATTTAACAAGCTCCTCATTTGTACACAGCACTATACCAAAAGCTGGGATTTTAATGGTGAGCACAATCAGATATCATCCCTACCCTCCTCTGCAGTCTGATACCATGCTAATCCTTCTGTTCAGAATGTTTAGAAAAGGGTGTATCCAGCATGAAATATTTTCAAAGCCTGGATTCACTCTTATGAAAATACTAGAGGCCCAGTGCACGAAATTCGTGCACGGGGGGAGGGGGGTGTCCCTCAGCCCAGCCTGCACCCTCTCCAATCTGGGACTGCTTGAGGGATGTCTGACTGCCTGTTTAGGCCCGGTAGGATCGGGCCTAAACGGGCAGTCAGACATCCCTCTCACAATCCAGGACTGCTGGCTCCCAATTGATCGCCTGCCTGCCTTCCTGATTGCCCCTAACCGCTTCTGCCTGCCAGCCTGATCACCCCCTAACCACTTCCCTGCCAGCCTGATTGATGCCTAACTGCTCCCCTGCCAGCCTGTTTGCCCCTAACTGTCCTCCCCTGCAGGCCTGGGTCCCCCCCCAACTGCCCTTCCCTGCAGGGGGTCACTCCCAACTTCCCTCCTCTGCCAGCCTGGTCACCCCTAACTGCCCTCCCCTGCAGGCTTAATCGCCCCCAACTGCCCTCCCTTGCAGGTCTGGTCCCTTCCAACTGCCCTCCCCTGCTGGCAATCTTGTGGTGGCCATCTTGTGTCCACATGGGGGCAGGATCTTTGACCACATGGGAGCAGCCATCTTGTGTTGGAGTGACAGTCAATTTGCATATTACTCTTTTATTAGATAGGATAGAGGCCTGGTGCACAGGTGGGGGCCAGCTGGTTTGCCCTGAAGGGTGTCCCAGATCAGGGTGGGGGTTCCCTTGGGGCGTGGGGCGGCCTGGGCGAGGGGCCTGTGGTGGTTTGCAGGCTGGCCACGCCCCCCAGTGACCCAAGTGGAGGCCCTGGTATCTGGGATTTATTTATCTTCTATAATTGAAACTTTGTAGCCTTGAGTGGAGGCTTGGGCCTGCCAGGGAGTGTGGAAAGCTTGGCTTCCTCCATTGCTGGGGAAACCCAAGTCTCCTGCTTGCTCCGTGGCTGCAGCCATCTTGGTTGGGGTTAATTTGCATACTCACTCCTGATTGGCTGGTGGGTGCAGCAGAGTGATGGTTAATTTGCACATTACTCTTTTATTAGATAGGAAGATTTTAAAATTTACACTAACTCTAGAAATTGAAATTCACCGCTTTTCATTATACCAAATTTTTTTCCTAATAAACTGCATATGATTTTTGTTATTAGAAACATATACTATCTTGATAACTACATTTTGCTAATCATTTGTCTTGGCTGGTAATCTTTATATGTATATGAACTTTGCACAAGTACTTGAGAAATACAGAATACATTCCTGGTATGTCCTGGTGAGTATTATCAATTATTGCTATCTCTCAACGTCTTTTCTCGTGTGTCCTTTTGCAGGGGTTGTATTCGCACATTATGGTCCAGCCTGGAGACAACAGAGGAAGTTCTCTCATTCAACTCTTCGTCATTTTGGCTTAGGAAAGCTTAGCTTGGAGCCCAAGATTATTAAGGAGTTCAAATATGTGAAGGAGGAAATGCTAAAACATGGAGGAGACCCCTTCAATCCTTTCCCCATTGTCCACAATGCTGTCTCTAACATCATTTGCCTCATGTGCTTTGGCCGGCGCTTTGATTACACCAATAGTGAGTTTACGAAAATGCTTAATTTTATGTCACGAGGGTTAGAAATCTGTCTGAACGGCCAGCTCCAACTGGTCAACATATGTTCCTGGCTTTATTACCTTCCCTTTGGACCATTTAAGGAATTCAGACAAATTGAAAATGATATTACCGGTTTCCTTAGAAGAATCATCAAGGAACATCGAGAATCTCTGGACGCTGAGAACCCTCGGGACTTCATAGACATGTACCTTCTTCATGTGGATGAAGAGAAGAAAAACAATAGCAATAGTAGTTTTAGTGAAGATTACTTACTTTATATTATCAGTGATCTCTTCATTGCTGGAACTGATACCACGACTAACTCTTTGCTTTGGTGCCTTCTGTATATGTCACTGAACCCTGACATACAAGGTAATTAATAGGTGTTTCCTTTATTCATGGCAAAATTAGGTTATATAAATTAGGATCAGCAACTTTGGTGATCCTGTGGCTCCTAGCACTAAGCAATGAAGAGGTATTATTGAAACTCCATGCCATACTTGCTTGCCCCTGCTTTAAATCTCTACAGGTCTTATTCTCTGTGGAAATTGTGATGAAGAAAGAACCTGAGAGAGGAATAACAATTTAGAGCTGATGGGAATCATAATGATCATCCAAACCCATTCATCTTGTTTTTAAAATGGAGAACAGAGGTCCAGAGAAGTTATGTGACTTTCACAAGCTCACACAGCTAGTTCCACTATATCAATACCAATAGGCAGTGAATGCCAGTGGCAGTTCATAGTGGAAGAACACAGTGGGAGATAGTGTATTCGTTTCTGCTGTTCCTAATGAATAACTATATACTTAGTAACTTAAAACATCACAAGTTTATCTTTTAGTTCTGCACATTAGAAGTCTGACACATGTCTCACTGGGCTAAAATCAAGAGGTTGACAGGGCTGCATTCCTTCTTGGAGGCTCTAGAGGAGAATCCATTTCTAGGTTCCTTGGCTCATGGCCCTCTTTCTCCATCTTTAAAGCCAGAAATATTGCATCTCTCTGACCACTCATCTGTAGTCCCATTTCCTCTGACTCTAAATTCAACTGGGAAAAGTTCTCCAATTAAAAAACCCAGGTAATTAGATTAGACATTCTCAGAAAATCCAGGATAATCTCCCCACTACAAGGTCCTTAGTTTAATCACATCTGCAGTCTCTTTTGCCAGGTAAGGCAGAATGTTCACAAGTTTCAGGGGATTAGCTTGTGGACATCTTTGAGGAGCTTTTTTTTTTTTTTTTGCCTACTACAGATGGGATTGTGCCTACCTGTATTAGTTAATCTGTTGCTGAGTAACACATTATCCCAAAATTTAGCATCTTAAAATAATATCTCACGAAGTTTCTGAGAATCAGGAATCCAGGAGTGGCTTAGCCTGGATGGTCTGGCTTAAGATTTCTCATGATGTAGTAGTCAAATCTGGCTGGGGTTGCAGTCATCTATAAACTTGAATGGGACTGAAGGATCCACTTCCAAGATGGCTCATCCACTTGACTATTGGTTGCAGACCTTACCACTTGGACCTTCCCATAGGGCTTCTTGCCTTGACCCTAGAGAGAGTGAATGGCCAAGATAGGAGCCAGTGTCTTTTATAACCTAAGTTCAGAACTGACATGCCAACTCTTCCCTTACTCTGTTAGTCACTTAGACCAACTTAGTACAATGTGGGAGGGGACTGCATAAGAATGTGTAAACCAAGCTTTGGCCAGTGTGGCTCAGTTAGGTGGGCATTGTCCCATGCACCAAAAGGCTGCTGGTTTGATTCCAGGTCAGGGTACAAGCCCAGGTTGTGGGCTCCATCCTCGGTAGGGGATGTGCAAGAGGCAGTCGTCAAGAGATGTTTTGCTCTCACATCGATGTTTCTCTCTCTCTAAAAATCAATTAAAAAAATGAATGTGTAAACCAAGAGGCACGGAGATCACTGGGAGCCTTGTTGTGCTACCATATATTGTCACATATACCAGTAAAAGCTTAGTCAGTCCAGTGTTCACATGAGAGAATAATTCAGAGTACTCCTGAACACAGGGGCTAGCTGGCTCCACTTGGAATATCTGATCAGTGCTTCACTTCACTCATGCTGAGTCAGGCCTGTACTGCCACATTGCTGGTTGTGTGTACAAGGTGATGGTAAGTGGTGTAGGAGGTAAGTCTCAGCTTACTAGTGACTGATCTTCTGGTTTATTCTCTTTTTGTATAGTAAAGGTTCACGAGGAAATTGAAAGGGTCATTGGTGCTGACCGAGTCCCTTCCTTCACTGACAAGGCCCAGATGCCCTACACAGAAGCCACCATCATGGAGGTGCAGAGGCTGACTATGGTAGTGCCGCTTTCCATTCCACATATGACCTCGGCGAAAACAGGCAAGTCTAGAGCTTCCACCTTTGAATGGGAAGCCCAGCCCAGGGAAGTTGAGGTGAGGGTATGGTGACTGTCACCCACCTTGATCCTTCCAACAGTTTAGCACTGTATCATGGATAATCAAATGTCCAGGGGATGCTTCAGCAGACAGTTATCCATTATTTGTTGTACTGGCATTCTACACAGCTTGTTTTGTAAATGGCTTGCTCTTCAGAGCACAGATGCTCACAATGGTCAAACAAATTAAGGTGCCATCTGCGGTGGCTGCCTTGACAGAAGAAACTCTAGCATTGACAAAGGCACCCATCTCTCCATCCTCTTCTTAGGGGCCAGAAGAGCTAGTCTAAATATGAAATTAAGGCCTTTAACACCTTTTATACCAGTCACGAGTATACTTGTGTTTCCACTCACATTAAGTAATTTTAAGGTCTTAAAGCAATGTAGAATTTTAAAAGAACACTCTAGACTGTTTACTTAGTGATGTTTGTTTAGGCTCAAATTATAAGATGTGCGAGATACAAGCCACTTCACTGCTCAGCACTTATTTCAGCCATCCCTACTTTTCCTCTTTGCTATGCGTGTCTTTTTCTCAACTCATCAGTCGTGACAAGAAATACATCGAATTCTTTCCATCCATCTTTTATTATGGCAAAAGTTTTAAAAAAGATGTGTCATGGCAGAGAAGAATGTTAGAGTGAATTATATGCAGATACCGAGTCTGATTGGCAGAGTGACTTTGGTAGTCAGCTGAAAGATAGTACCTTGTCAGAAGATAGTAATGAGTTTGACATTAGACTATCAAGAAGGCAAAAGAAACAGTGAAAATGATTCTGAAGAAGAATGGGCAGAAAAAGACATTTTACCTGGAGGATTATACAAACACTAGAGGCCCGATACACGAAGATTTGTGCAAGAATAGGCATTACTTCCCCTGGCTGCTGGTACCGCCTTTGCTCAGGCTGGAGCCGCCTTTTTGCCTTTGCTCCGGCCCAGAGTTGCCTTTCCGCCTTCCCATGCTGCCCAGAGGCCTGGAACAGCTGGTGCAGTGTGGAATGCCTGCGTCATCACCAGGCGATGATGCAAGTGTCCCACCCCCAGCTGCTAGGCGCCTGCATATGCAAATTAACCCGCCATCTTTGTTGGGTTAATTTGCCTACTCACTCCTGATTGGCTGGTGGGTGTCATGAAGGTATGGTCAATTTGCATCTTTCTCTTTTATTAGTGTAGATTTCAGGCATAACTGTTCAATCTGAACACCCATAAAGTATAAGTGAAGTAACCAATTTATTTTTTGTTAAGAATTTTTTCAATCTCATTACTTCTCAAACCAATTTATACATTAGCACATGGAAAAATACCACAAAACCTCTGCTAAAACTTCACCATAGATGGATGTTACTTATATGGATAAAAAGAAGTTTCTTGGTTTAATTATATATTATTAAAAATCTTTACTGTTCAGATTATTACAGATGTTTCTCTTTTTTCCCCCCATAGCTCCCCTCTACTCGGTTCCCACCCCACTCCAGGCCTCCCCTACACACTGACCTCGTCCATTGGTGTAAGTTCTTTGTCCAATCTCTTCCCGCACCCCCAAGAATTGTCAATCTGCTCCATTTCCATGCCCCTGATTCTATTACATTTACCAGTCTGTTCTGTCCATCAGGTTTTTTATTCATTTGATTTTTAGGTTCACTTGTTGATAGATATGTATTTGTTGTCACTTTGTTGTTCATAATTTTTTATCTTTACCTTTTTCTTCTTCTTCCTCTTCTTAGAGAATACCCTTCAGCATTTCATATAATACTGGTTTGGCGGTGATGAACTCCTTTAGCTTTTTCTTGTCTGTAAAGCTCTTTATCTGGCCTTCAATTCTGAATGATAGCTTTGCTGGGTAGAGTAATCTTGGTTGTAAGTTCTTGCTATTCATTACTTTGAATATTTCTTGCCACTCCCTTCTGGCCTGCATAGTTTCTGTTGAGAAATCAGCTGACAGTCGTATGGGTACTCCCTTGTAGGTAACTGTTTTTCTCTTGCTGCTTTTAAGATTCTCTCTTTGTCTTTTGCCCTTGGCATTTTAATTATGATGTGTCTTGGTGTGGTCCTCTTTGGATTCCTTTTGTTTGGGGTTCTCTGTGCTTCCTGGACTTGTAAGTCTAGTTCTTTTACCAGGTAGGGCAAGTTTTCTGTCATTATTTCTTCAAATAGGTTTTCAATATCTTGCTCTCTTCTTCTGGCACCCCCATAATTCTGAGGTTGGTACGCTTGAAGTTGTCCCAGAGGCTCCTTACACTATCTTCATATTTTTGGATTCTTTTTGCTTTTCCGGTTGGGTGTTTTTTGCTTCTTCATATTTCAAATCATTGACTTCATTCTTGTGATCTTCTAGTCTGCTGTTAGATCTCTGTATATTATTCTTTATTTCAGTCAGTGTGTGCTTAATTTCTTATTGGTCCTTTTTCATATCCTTGAGGGTCTCACTAAATTTCTCGGAGGTTTCTAGAAGATTCTTGAGTAACCTTATTACTGTGGTTTTGAACTCTATATCCAGTATTTTGCTTTCATCCATTTCTTTCATTTGTGACTTGTTTCTTTGTCTCTGCATTTTGGTTGCTTCCCTGTGTTTTTTTCTATGTACTAGGTAGCTGCTAAGTCTACTTGAGTTGATAGATTGGCCTTGTGTGGTAGGTGTCCTATAGGGCCCAGTGGCTCAGCCTCCCCAGTCACCTGAGGTGGACGCTCTTGGTACACCCCTTTGTGGCTGTGTGCACAGTCTTGTTGTAGTTAACTCTTGATTGCTGTTGGTATCACTGGGAGGAATTGACCTCCAGGCCAGTTGGCTGTGATGATCAGCTGTGTCTACACTGGAAGAACTGTTGTGCAGGAGACACCCTTATGGGGCAGGACTTGCTTTAGTGGGGCTTTGGTGATCACTGAGTCTGCCCCTTGAGTGTATCTCTTATGGATGTGAAGAGTTCTAATCTGGTATGGTCTCACTCTGACCACTGGGTACACTGGCTCTTGGATCTCCAAGGCGGTGCAAGGTCAGCCACTGTCTGGGGCCACCCAGCAGGAGCTACAGAGACATCTGCAGATTCCTCCTCTTTATATGGGGTTTGGAAGTGCCCAGATGAGGCCCAACTGTGAAGCAAGGCAGGCTGGTACTGTTGGGCCTTGGTCCTTCTTTTGGAAGCTCTGGGGCTCTCTGACCCAGCTGCAGTTTGACAGGTTTTAGGTGGAGAAAGGACAGGCCATTCATATGCAAAAGCTTCTGTGCACAGCTTGGGTGGGGTTATAAATTGGGTGGGGTGGGGTCTCTGGGAATCACCAGAGTGGAGCAAACAGCAATGGCTGCCAGTCAGCCCTGCACCGGAGAGGTCCCCGGGTCTCCGTGTCCCGCGTCCCCGTGCAGGAACAATGATCGCTGCAAGCACCTCTGAGAGAAAGCCACCCTGGTGTTCCTGTTCCGATGTCAGACAGTCCAGTTTCTCCCCGTATGTGTCTGGGTCCCCCAGGGTCTCGCCTAGAATTGAAGTTCAGAGCAAGCGGAAGCTTGTATCTCCCTCCTTATTAAAAAAGCAGCACATCCAGGTGCCAGCACTTTCTACGCCTCCGTACCTCTTACCAGTCTCAATGCACCTTCTTCACCTCTCTAGTTGTGGAATGTCCACTCAGCCAGCTTTCCCGCGGTTCTGGGTGGTAGTTGTTCTGCGTTTTAGTTGTAATTTTGATGTGGTTGTGAGAGGCAGCAAGTATAGGTGTTTACCTATGCCCCTATCTTGGTTCTCCTCAGTTTAATTATATTGATAGGACTAACAAAGAAGCCAGAATGAAAAGATTACTGTTCAACCGATCCTTTACTTGAATCACCCATAGTTCCAAAAAAACTATGTTTATAGAAAGAGGTTCGAGTAAATACTTACATTCTTTTATCTGAACAATAATTCACAAACAACATGTAACATAGACTGTCTTCACAGATCACTTTATCTTGAAACTTAAATCTTTATATGTACCAAAACAGCAGTTATCACTCAATGAAGCAACAATTTCATGGAGAGGATGCATCAGATTCAAGATGTATTATCCAGCAAAAATAATAAAATGTGGAATTTTAGTAAGGATGCTTTGTGAAAGTGAGAGTGTCTATATTTGCAACTTCAAGATATATATGGGTGAAGGCAAAAAATACAACAGATTATCCATCTTATGGCCTTTTCTTGGTTCTTGTCATCATATTTACCAAAATAATTACTACAATAGCATGGCTTTAGCTGAACTATTATTGAAGAACAAAACACTGGTTTGTGGAACAATAAGGGAGAGCCATGGGTTGCCAAAACTACTAAAAGTAGCTGGCCACATGAACAAGTTCTGGCTCCAAATAGCTGGCCAACAAGATGTTAACTTGGAATTATCCCACTTCAGTTGTTACAATTCTGCAACTGAAGCATAAATATTAAAGAGTTAGAAGAGCCCTTTTGATTCTAAGGGTACCTGTTTCAACCTCTCACAGTGAAATGTGTCCTTTTGGTTATGCCCTTGACATACAGGGTGGGGAAAATGTAGGTTTACAGTTGTTCATATGAAAAATAATACAACAATTAATAAACAATAATACAAGAATAAACTATGTTTCATGAACTCCAACTGTAAACCTGCTATTGCCCACCCTGCATAGGCACTCAGATTCACTCGTAACAAGGAATTTACCTCCTGGGAGACAGCTCATGATGTAGAGGCTTAAATTAGTTATGAGACTGTTGTAGGAGGCAATCACTTATAAATGGCATTAGAGCATTTAACAATTTCTTTGGTACAAATTAAATTCACCGTGTGTGCAGTATCTTTTGGGCATCTCTTAAAGTGCATATGAATTTTTCAGCCAATTAAGAGGCAATGCTGACTTCTCTGTACATCCCTTTACCTTAATTACCTTTCTCATTATTGTGTAGACATAAAAGACTGTAAAATATAAAGTTTTATACAAGTACTAGAGGCCTGGTGCACGAATTCGTGCATGGGTGGGGTCCAGCTGGCCTGCCCCAGCAGAAGGAGGGGCCGCTGGTGGTTGGCAGGCCAGCCCCACCCCCGATTGGGGTGGGCGGGCGACCAGAGGGGGGATGACCAAGGGGGAGGGGTCAAGGGCAGTTGGCGGGCCAGCTCCGCCCCCTGGCCGAGCTCCAGGTCGAACTCCTGGTGGAGGGGAAATTTGCATATTAGCCTTTTATTATATAGGATCAGGAATTTCTATTCTTTGGGAAAGTTTACCTGGTATGCCCTGTGATTTCTATGTGTTTTCTTTTCATTATAATGTTGTTATGGTTTGATCTAATGCATTAATTCAACATCTGTTGAAACAACTCTCAAGCTGGATCCTGGGGTAGTATGGAGAAAGAGATGCCAATTGGTAAGGTCTTGCCCCTGCCTGCAAATACCTCAAGGTTTAGTCTCAGCAAATTAAGAGCTTGGTATGTCACTAGGTATTTTTTAGATAGTAATGTTTAAAGAACTATTAGTAAAAAGCATGCTGAATGACACTGGTTTTTGTTTGTTTGTTTTAGTGCTCCAAGGGTATATTATTCCTAAAGGCACAGTGATACTACCCAACTTGTGGGCAGTGCACAGAGACCCAGCCATTTGGGAGAAACCTGATGATTTCAACCCTAATCGATTTCTGGATGATCAAGGACAACTGATTAAAAGAGAAACGTTTATTCCTTTTGGGATAGGTGAGTTAACTTTATTTTCTTAATGGCATAATTAAAAATGAAGTAGAACCAAAAGAATATTTTATTATTTCATAATACTGTTTTAAAAATGTTTCTTTCTGGGCAAGCTAATATAAGAGATAAATCATTTAGATAATACATCTCCACTATGTTCATTTCAGATTTTAAAAACTAAAGGAAAGCAGTTTGGTTTAAAATCTTTAAATATGCCTAGGAATCTTCATCTCTGAACTGCTCTGGTGATTGTTTGAGTGCCAGGGAACTGCTGGAGTTCAGAGCAGCTTTTGACTGATGGCTGGTGGGTGAGAGGGGTTCTCTATTCTCAGCAGCCGCTCCTTTAGGTTCCTAGAGAACGAATACTCCGGAGAGTCTTAATCTGATTTTCTCCCTAATCATCCAGGTAAGAGCACAGGAAAGAAATAAGTAGGTATATAAGTAGGAGGAGATAAGAATCAGATCTGTCTCTACTTCCTGTCTAGGATGAAAATAGATTTTTATGAGTAGGAGTTAAAATGTGAGCTTTATATGTAAAAATTCTAATCAGCATTACTGTGGGAGGTCATGTGGCATATGTGGCAATTTTATTTTAAAATTCTATATCTGTATTTAAAACAATTTGGATGTTTCATATAAATGTGTCCTTTTAGAGACAGGAAAAGAGGTGGTATTATAATGCTTAATTTTTTTTTCTGCTCTTATTTTAGGGAAGCGGGTGTGTATGGGAGAGCAGCTGGCAAAGATGGAACTATTCCTGACGTTTGTGAGCCTGATGCAGAGTTTCACATTCGCTTTACCTAAGGATTCTCAGAAGCCCATTCTGACTGGAAAATATGGTCTAACATTAGCCCCGCATCCATTTAATATAATCATTTCAAAGAGATAAAGAACATCTCTGAAAGGAGATGGTGAACAGGATGTAAATACATGTCTTTGTAAACACATTCTTCTTTCTACACTTGACAGCGGATCCAGCAACTTAGTGGATCCAGGGTAGGCTCAGGTTGGAGACTAAAAAGAGGGTAGAACATATGGGAGCTTTCATCTCTGGGCTCCTCAGCCATTTTAGTAACGCCTGTCTGTGACTTAGGGAATGGGGCTAGAGGACTGGGATGGGAAGCAGGAGATCTGGATTTTATTCCCAATGAGCATTTCTACCAATGAGCATTTCTTCTCATCTCAGTGCCTTAGTCATTTCATGTGGTAACAAAAATTGCCTTCTCTCTCTCAGCATTAACGAAGGTCAAATGCCCTATATCTTTCCTAACATCACCAAAACACTGCTAAGTTCTGAAGAACACTTTTAGCAATAGAAGGAAGACCAACCTGTTTCAGACCTGTTACAACATCAAAGTGGAGCTCAGACTTGAATACTTTGTCAGAAAAGGATGTGAGTTTAGACTGAGTTAGAGCTTTCCTTGCCACAGATCCTATGCCAGTTGCGGGGTGGGTGAGGGTTGTTCTTGTAAATCTTTTTATGATTTTAGTTTTTACTTTTTGTAGACATGAGAGGAAGTGGATCCTGGTCCAGTAATGTTGAGGAAAGGTCATAGTCTGAATTTATATGTCTACCTTCCATTTCAACTACATGACAGTCAGACTAGCTGAAGACGTGGCTTCATGGCAAAATTCCTTTCTGCTGAGTTTACTTGCAAAGATATAGCTCTACCTTTTGCCTTGAGCACTAAATAGTGAGCTTGGGAATTTTGATACCAGGATTCAGATTGTAGTGAATTCTTCTCTATTCTCCCTGCTACCAGGCCTAATGTATTGCATCTTTAAATACTATCAAAGACAGTAAGAAATTATTATTTGTATTAAAATAACTAAATTGTTTCTTAATAAAGAAGGCCCCTGAAGAAGAGCAGTTCTCAAGAAAGGTAACGATCTCTTTCAGGGGGTGTTTGGAAATGTATGGATGTATTTTTGGTTATCACAATGATGGGGATGCTACTGGCCTTTTGCTGCCTTAAGGCCCGGATGCCAAATGTCTGAGCAATTCTGTACAAGAACTGTCCTGCCCAGTATGCCAGTATTGCTCCCAATGAGAACACAATCCAAAGAATGATGAGCCTTTTCCTTTATTCATCCATAGTACTCCTTCCTTATATAGAAGTAATCATGATAATAATATAAACAACTATATTTTTTAGCTTTTCCTTCTGCTGGTACCATATTCAATGCTTTACTTGTAGGCATACATGATCCTTACAGATTATTAAGAGGATGCCATTTTGTAGCTGATAAAGCTAAAACTTATGTTTAGGTACCTAATGAAAAGGTTCATTTCAAATTTACCCGTCTTTGTGCCTGGAGAGTTCTCTCTAAACCACTTCTCTGTACTGCCATCACTTGATCCCTAGCAGTCTACCTACCCCTCTGCATTTTCAATATGGACAAATGAAACATAGGCTAATCTTTAGGTGCCTTGAGGATTTTTGTTAATTAATAAAGAAAACACAACTAATAAACTAAATGCCCAGGAACAAACTGTAAGTAAATGGAGAGGCTGTGATATGGATTTTAGATAAGATACGTGTGTGGATTAAAGTGCACCCTGAGCAGGACAGTTTGTTCCTGCTCTGGAATTTCATAGGCTTTTGAATTGCACTAGTAATTTGGGATTAACAAGTTTATTACTCCTTAATTTTATACATGCTTAATTTCAACTTTCCTAACAAAACAGTTCATAGCTTACTTGAAGAAAAAAACTGTTTTATGTGTGACTATGTTGAAATCAGATGTTTATTAAACTCTTAAATATAATATCTCACAGTGTAGCACTTTAAAAACAGCTTTATATGGCTAGTCACCAAAAAGGCTATTAATGCTTTCCTTGATCATGTTGACATTTTACAATTTTATACTTTATGATTTGTTAAAATGTAAAAACTGTAGCACTTTGTTTTATAAATTTGCCTAATATCTAATTTTTAGTCTTCATCTTTAGCATAATTTTTATGCTTTTATTAAACATTTTAGTTTACCTTTGATAGTCTCATGTGTTTGTTGTTGTTTCTTGTTTTATTTTAACTGCTAAACCAAATTCTGTTTTACCAGATGTCAAGTTAGGAAATGGAAGAGGGAGTAAACCTCCAAAAAGAAAGAGATAGTCACAGTATTATATAAGCATGTAGACAGTTGGGTAATACACTTACTCTCACAACTGTATCACAGCCCAAGTTTCTTATTTGCCAAGTCAAAGTCCAGCATTATTTAAGGAAAGGATGAACCTCAACAAGCTCTTGTGGCAAAGTATTTTTAAAATTTATTTTTTAAAATTTATTTTTCAATTACAGTTCATATACAATATTATACTGGTTTCAGATATACAACAGTGCCTAGTCATTCATATACCTTATGATGTGATCACTCCAATAAATCTAGTACCCATATGGCACTATATATAGTTACAGTATTATTGACTATCTTCCCTAAGCTGAACTTTACATTCCTGTGACTATTTTTATAAGTGACTATTTGTACTTTTTAAACCCTTTTACCTTTTTCACTCATCGCCCCAATCCCTCTCCCATCTGATGACTATCAATTATCTTTATCCATGAATTAGTTTCTGTTTTATTTTGCTTTTTAGATTTCACATGTAAATAAAATCGTATAGTATTAGTCTTTCTTCGTCTGACCTATTTCAGTCAGCATACTATGCTTTAGGTCCATCCATGTAGTTGCAAATGGCAAGATTTCATTCTTTTTTATAGTTGAGTGATATTCCATTCTATATAAGTACCACATCTTCTTTATCTACTCATCTATCGATGGTCACTTATGTTGCCTCTAGTTCTTGGCTACTGTAAATAACGCTGCAATAAACATAGGGGTGTATGTATCTTTTTGAATTCGTGTTTTGGATTTCTTCAGATAAATATCCGGAAGTGGAATTGCTGGGTCACATGGTGGTTATATTTTTAGTTTTTTAGGAACCTAATACTGTTTTTCATAGTGACTGCACCAATGTACAACACCAACAATGCACAAAAGTTCCCTTTCCTCCACATCCTTGCCAACACTGTTTGTTGATTTATTGATGATAGCCATTCTGACAGCTGTAAGCTGATACCTCATTATAGTTTTAATTTGCATTTCTTTGATGATTAGTGATGTCATGAAGCTTTCCATCTGTTTTCTTCTAAGAGATTTATAGTTTTAGCTTTTATGTAAAGTATTTTTATCCATTTTGAGTTCATTTTTGCACATGGCATGAGGTAAGGATCGAACTTCATTCTTTTACATGTGGATACACAGTTTTCCCAGTACCATTTGTTGAAAAGACTATCTTTTTCCCATTGAATGGTCTTAGTACCCTTGATGAAAATGATCTGCCATATATGCAACTTGATAAACACTATCTTTTAGAATAATGAACCATAAAACTGTTTTGTACTAACAGCAGAATGAACAAATGAAATAAAACAGAAAGCACAGACTTATATATTCTAGTGTATAAATGTGGCATCACACTATGAAGGGACAGGAAACAATATTTAAAAATCAGAGCTAGTAACTGGTTAATTACTTATAAAATTAAAGTAACATTTTCCCCACTTTCCACATATCAAAATTAACCCCCAAAAGTCTAAAAAGTAATAATAATGTATCTGTATATATCTATGTATGAGACTTTTGATATAAGAATGGGGAGCTACTTTTCTAAGCATAAAAAAGTAGTTGCTCAATCATAAAAATAAAGCAGAATGGATTTAATGATGTAAAAATAAAAAACTATTGCCAAAAAATAATTGGCAAACCATAAAAAATTATTGTATCATCTTTGGCAAAACTTTAATATCCTTAATGTACAAAGTGTTAATAATTTGATTAGTAGAATATCCTACTTTTAAAAATAAGCACAAGATACAAAAAATAAATTGAAAATACAAATGACTAATATATGAAATAATATTTAAATTCTTCAAAAATGCAACTAAACCGTAAGATACTATTTTTTACCCATTGGAATTTAAAGGTAATTTTACAGAGGAAAATAATTGATAAGTGAAATGCATTCATATACTATTGGTGGCAATATAGACTGGAACTACATTTCTGGATAACACTTAAGTGTAAGCACAAAGGTCATTAAAGTATCTGTTTCTAAATGAATGGTTTACCAGACTCGATCCTGGAACAAAATACTATATTAAGGGAAAAACAACAATAGTGAATCCCAATAAAGCCTGGAGTTTAGTTAATAGTATTGTACCAATTTAATTTCTTATTTTTTGGCAAAGGTACCATGGTTATGTAAGATGTCAAAATCAATGGAAGCTGGGTGAGGGGAATATGTGAACTCTCTATACCATCTCTGCATATTTTCTGTAAGTCAAAAATCATTGTAGGACAGTGAACAGCATGGTGATGTGAAGGACCTCCAGGTCTCTCCTCTTGAAGTTACAAGTTGGACAACTATAATTCTACAAAGGATTCCCTGCTGACACTCATTGAGACACCTGAATGTGGGCATATCTGAGCAAATGGCAGAGACAGGACAGGGGGTGAGGATAGAGACAGAAGCCTTGTGCAGTCTGGTGCCTACTCTGGCCCCAGCAGACAGGATAGCAGTGATCAGTTGGGATGTAACCTCCATGAGGCAAACTAGAGGGGCAGAGGCAGTAATTGGGCCTGGGTGGCTGGCAGGCATTGAGGCTGGGCCAAGAAGCAGAGTAGCAATATAAAGGGTTGCAGCATTCCTTATCCCACTAGCACCAGACAGAGGATTTAGCAGAGCTGGGAACCAGCCCACCCCACCCACCTGTGGCCTAATCTGGCCGTAAAATCCTTACTTGGCTGAAAAAAGGAACTGGAAAAAACTTTTCAGCTTATGTCGTCTGTGAACAGCATGGTGATGTGATGGTCTGTACCCTTGTGTCTAAATCCACTGAAGAGAAACAGAGTCCCAGATATGTGAACCAGTTTGCCCTTGCCCACCTTTCCCCACCCATAGCAGCATAGCCTGGTAGAGGCAGCTGGGTCCACTCAGACTGAGCAGCTCTGGCTGGTGGCTTTTGGCTACAGGAAGGCAGCATCAGGAACATACAGAAGACCCATACCCCGCCATTTCCAAATCTAGTGACAGATACAATGAGATAGAGACAACCCAATGTAAAGGGGACGCCCACCTCCTTCGGAAATATGGAGCGTTTTTCATGGCTGAGGTACAGCACTCCAGAGATTCCAGAATAAAAATTTGTGCTTTAGCACCACCTACTGGAAAACAAAAGAAAAACCTCTACTTAACAACTTGCTAAACACTGAAGTGGTGAGTAATTTTTTTTTTTAAGTTTCCATTCCCACAAATCCTCAGGCAGAGAAGTAATCCATAAAGCACAATGAATAACCAAGTTAACAAGGGCATTTAGAAAAAAAAAATCTCCAGAAAATAAAGGCATTGAATACTGTGACTTAAGTGACAAGAGAATTCAAGATTGAGGTTTAAAAAAAAAAAACAAAACCCTCAATGAGGTACAAGAAAACTCAGAAAAATAATTCAACACGCTCTAAAATAAAATCAATAGACAAAAAAAGTATTTCACCAAAGAGACTAAAACTATAAAAAAGGAACTAAACAGAAATTCTGGAGCTAAAGAACTCAAAACAATGAGATCAAGAATGAACTAGCGAGCTTATGAAACTGAGCAGACCAGATGAAGGAAAGAATTAGTGGTATAGAAGACAGAAATTTAGAAATGACCCAGGTGGAATAAGAGAGAATCGAGAGTAAAAAAATAAATAAATAAAAAGAAAGAACTCTACAAGAACTACCTGACTCCATTAGATAGAGCAATATAAGAATAATGGATATACCAGAAGGAAAAGAGTGGGAGAAGGGAACTAAGAGCCTATTAAATTTTATTAACCAATCTTACCCCAAATAATTTCAACAAAATGCTAAGAATAAAAGAGTCTATTCAAATAAATAACAGAAACTTCCCAAATCTATGGAAAGAATTGGATCCTCAAATCCAAAAAAGCTAATAGAACACCTAATTATTTAAATCCATAAAGGCATTCTCCAAGGCATAATATATTAAAACTGTCAAAATTAATGACAAAGAAAGAATTCTCAAGGCCAAGGAATAGAAGATGAGAACATATAAAGGAAACCCCATTAGATCATCATCAAATTTTCCAGCAGAGACCCTACAAACTAGGAGACCATGGAATCAAATATTCAAATTATTGAAAGAGAGAAATCCTCATCCAGTAATAATATGTCCAGTAAAGTAACGCTTTAGATATGAGGGAGAAATAAAGATTTTTCCAGATATACAGAAGTTGGGAGAATTTACCACCACAAGACCTGCCTTATACTAGTAAGAAATGCTGAGACTTCCAGTCAAGATGGTGGCATAGATAAACATGGCACTCACATCTTCCCACAACTATATAAAAATTACAACTAAACTACAGAACAACCATCATTCGGAACTGCCTAAAATTTAGCTGAATGGAAGTCCTACAACTAGGGATTTAAAGAAGCCACAACGAGACTGGTAGGAGGGGCAGAGATGTGGAACACCCACGTGTGACAGATAAAAATTGGGAGGGATAACTTGCCTTCAGAGGAGTGAAGGGTATCAGTCCAACACCAGGCCCCCAATCCCAGGGTTCCAGTGCTGGAAAGAGAAGTTCTCATAATTGCTGGCTGTAAAAACCAGTGGGGGTTGTGATGGAAGCTGCTGGAGTCCCAGGCAATTCTTCTTAAAGGGCCTGCACACACACTTACTTTGATTCACTCCCTCTGAGCTCCAGCACTGGGGTAGCAGCTGAAAAGGCACCAGGGACATTTGCAGAGGAATTGAATTGTCTGGAATCAGGGTGAGAGCTGGTGGGGGGGGGGGGGGGGCGGGGGAGCTTTCTCCCAGACAAAAGTGCTGGCAGAGGCCATTGTTCTTTTGATGAGCCCTCCTACAACAGAGCTGGCAGGAGGGTGCCATATCTATCACTATTTACTCTGCCCTGGTGATTCCCTGATATCTCCACCCCACCAAATTCGAAGGCCTACCGAAGCAGTTTCTAGAGGCTTTTCCATAAGAATAGCCTGTCTTGGAGCATGCTTCATACTTTTACTAAAATCTCTCAAACAAGCAGCATCTGGTCTCTATGTACCCCATACCTCTTGCTAAGTGGCCCTAGACCTGACAGTAGAGGCAGCCAGCCTTGGTTCACAGCTTGGCCTCTCCCAGGCAACTCCAAGCCCAGCACAAAAGCAGCCAGCTACAGATTTCTCTTTACTTCACGCTGGATGGTCCTAGGCAAGGCAGAGGTGGTGGCTGACTTTGCACCTTCTGGGAGGCCCCAAAACCAGTGCACCCAATGGACAACTTCAGAGGCACATTTGGTGGACACCAATGCCCTGCTGACACAAGTCCTACTCCATCAGGTTGTCCCCTAGCAGCTCCTCCACTTTACTCGCAGCTAGTCTTTGGAGCTGATCAGCCTAGGGATCAATACTTCCTGATGATACCAATAGCAATCAAGGCTCAACTACAACAGGACAGTGCACATAGCTCACATAGAAGTGCACCTGGAGTGCCCAGCTTAGGTGATTGGGGAGGTTGTGGCATTGGGCTCTACAGGACACCTACTATACAAGGCCACTCTATCAAGTCTGGGAGACATCGCAGCTCTACCTAATACATAGAGACAAGCACAGGGAAGAAGTCAAAATGAGGAGACAAAGAAATAGGTCTCAAATAAAAAAGCCAGATGAATCTCCAGAAAAAAGAACTAAATGAAATGGAGAAAATTACCAGATACAGAGTTGAAAACAATGGTTATAAACATGCTCAAGAAACTTAGTGAGAACTTCAACAGCATAAAAAAAAAAAAAGACACAAAAACCATAAAAAAGAACCAGACAGAAATGAGGAATCCACTAACTGAAATGGAGTAGATGGGAAATCAACAGTGGAGTAGATGAAGTTGAGAATCAAATCAGCAATTCAAAATATAAGGAAGCAGAAAACATTCAATCAGAACAGCAAAAAGAAAAAAAAGCATCTAAAACATGAGGATAGTTGTAAGGAGCCTCTGGGACAACTTCATGCATAATAACATTTACATCATTGGGGTGTCAGAAGGAGATGTGAGAGAGCAAGAAATTGAAAACCTATTGAAAAAACAACAATGGAAAAGTGTTCTAATCTGGTGAAGGAAATAGACATACAAGTCCAGGAAGCAGAGTCCCAAACGAGATGAACCCAAAAAGGCCCACATCAAGCCACATCATAATTAAAGTGCCAAAGGTTAAAGACAAAGAATCTTAAAAACAGCAAAAGAAAAGCAGACAGTCATCTACAAGGGAGCTCCCATAAGGCTGTTAGCTGATTTCTCAACAGAAACTTTGCAGGTCAGAAGGGATTGGCAAGAAATATTCAAAGTAATGAAATGCAAGGACATACAACCATGATTACTCCACCAGGCAAAGCCATCATTTAGAATTGAAAGACTTATAAAGAGTTTCCCAGACAAGAAAAAGCTAAAGGAGTTCATTACCACCAAACCATATTACAAGAAATGATCCCCAGTAGGGGTGTGCAGTAGGCAGCCAATCAATGATTCTCTCTCATCATTGATGTTTCAGTCTCTTTCTCCCTCTCCCTTCCTTTCTGAAATCAATAAAATATATTTTTAAAAAAAGAAGAAAAAGATAAAAAATATGAATAATAAACAGACTGGCAATAAATCCATATCTATCAACAATTACTTTAAATGCAAATGGGTTAAATGCTCCAATCAAGATATACTGTGGCTGAATGGATAACAAAACAAGATCCTTATATATGCTGTATACAAGAGACTCAATTCAGATTGAAAGACACACAGAGACTAAAAGTAAAGGGGTGGAAAAAGATATTTCATGAAAATGAAAATAAAACAGGTGAAAAAGCTAGGGTAGCAATACCTATAACAGATAAAATAGACTTTAAAACAAAGGCTATAATAAGAGACAAAGAAGGACCCAGTAACTCCACTTCTGGGTGTTTATCTGAAGAAACCCAGAACATTAAATTGAAAAGACATATACACCCACAAGTTTATTACAGCATTATTTACAACTAGAGGCCCAGTGCACATAATTTGTGCACAGGTAGGGTCCCTAGGCCTGGTCGGCAATCAGGGCCGATCTGTGGGGTGACCAGCGGGGCGATTGGGACCCCTGCTTGCTCCCGCCTTGGCCTGGCACCGCCTGCTCACCTGCTCCACCATCCCGCCTTGGTCCCGCTCTCATTGGGCCCCATCAGGGCTGGCAGTGCCTCCACTGCTGCCCGCTGCCAGCGCCGCATCACTGACACCCACCATGTTCCATGCCACCCCCTGGTGGTCAGTGCACATCTAACTCCTGGTCAGTTGAACTCCTGCCCATGGGAACAATTTGCGTATTAGCCTTTTATTATATAGGACTAGAGGCCTGGTGCACGAAATTCATGCACGGGGGGGGGGGGGGCGGTCCCTCAGCCCGACTTGTACCCTCTCCAATGCGGGAGCCCACAGGGATTGGGCCTAAACTGGCAGCTGGACATCCTTCTCACAATCCCGGATCTCTGGATCCTACCGCTCACCTGCCTGCCTGCCCTAACTACTCTCCCCTGCCAGTCTGATCCCCGTAACTGCCCTCCCCTGCTGGCCTGGTCACCCCTAACTGCCCTCCCCTGCTAGCCTGGTCACCCCTAACTGCCCTCCCCTGCCGGCCTGGTCACCCCTATTAACTATTTTTTAAAATCTTATCCCCTTCACACACAATTGTATTTGACTTCCTTATAGGCTTCTCCCTCTCACACAATTTTTCTCTCTTCTTTATGTAACTGTTTCCTACTGACTCATCATTTATAAACTTTTCTTTCCTCCTTATTTCCTACTTCTGTTCCATCATCCTTCTTCCCATCTTTCTCCTACCCTCCCTCCCTCCCCACATTCCTTCTTTCCTTTATCTTTACCCTTCCTCTCCCTCCCCTTTTCCTTCCTTCCCACCTTATTTTTCTTCACTTCCTCCCTCGGACCTGCTTTGCTCCCTGCCTCATTTCTTCCTTCTTCCCATTCTCCTTTTAAGCTCTACTGGCTCCCCTTTGAAACTTTTCTTCTCTCCCTCTTTCTCTCTCATCCTACCTTTCCCATACACTATTCTCTACTTACTTTCACTGTTTTAATATCTATCTATCTACCTGCCTAATTATTCACTATCATTTGTCTTTTTTCTTTTCTGACTCCTACTTTTAAAATCTGTCTCCAGTACACAACTATACTTGATTTTCATTATAGCTCCTACAGTTCACTCATACATCCGCTTTCCTTTATTAATTCTGTTCTCTACTGACTCCTTTATAAAGTTCTTCCTACTGCCTTCCCTTCTTTCCCATCTTCCCCCTCCTCCCTCATTCTTTTACTCTTTTTACAGGCTAATTGAAAATTCTATGCTTTTCGTCCTTAGTACTGACTGCTTTCCTCTCTGGGACCTGTAGCCGCCTCTGTTTGGGCACTCGGCCCCCTCTCGCACCAGCTTTGAGAGGCCGAGCGACAATGCAGCTGTGTCTTGCCTACCCTGGCCCGCGCCTCCCTGTTCCAAGTTGGGGGAGGGTCCAGCCAGCAAGGCCAGTGTTCATCACGGGGACTGCTGCATTATATGCGCGCGTGTGCATTCATGTGTGTGTGTGAGGCTTTTCTCCCATTGAGTGCTAAAGGGGGGGGGGGGGTGGAGGCCTTTCCCAACCCCCGGCGTGCCCGCTCCCACACCTCGAGCGGCTCTCGGTCTGCTCCCCTCCAGAATTTGCAGGTGATGGGCGTGCTTGCACAGGCACGGTCAGGCTTGGCTTGTCCTGGGGGCGGGGGGCTTTCCGTCCAGGATGCGAGCTCCCATCTGGGTTGGACTGGGCAGATGAATGAATGGACAGCTGGAGAAAGCGGTGGCGGCTTCCCTGTGGTATGAGGGTCGCCTGTGCACTCTCTGTTGTCATGCCCAGGCTCTTCCTTTGTGGTGTTGGGTCCACACCCTCTCGGATTTGTGTGTGTGACCCCTCCCGCAGGTCACCACTGATGCATGCACCCCCCCAGTTGGCGTCTGTCGACTGCACCCCAAGAACCGGCCTTCTGCCATGTGGGTGTCACCCCTCGGTTGCCCCCACCTCAGGTGGTGTCCCCGGGCAGAGTGCTCTTGGATGGGGCGCAGTGTCACGGGGGTATTTGTCGGATGCATGCACCCAGGAGAAAAAGAGGACTCTGGCACTGGGGGCAGGGAAGTGAGCCTCACGCAAGTACCCATGCTGTGTGTGCACCTGCTGGTCTGTCACTATGCAAATTGGTCGTTACTGGGACACCGTAAGGGCCAATTAGCATATTACCTCTTTATTTGTATAGATGGCTAAGATATGGAAGCAACCTAAGTATCCGTCAAGAAATGAATGGATAAAGAAGTTGTGCATATATACAATGGAGTATCACTCAACCATAAAAAGGAATGAAATCTGCAACAACATGGATGGACCTAGACCAGCCGTGGGCAAACTACGGCCTGCGGGCCGGATCCGGCCCATTCGGCTGTTCTATCCGGCCGGCGGAGCCAAAAGAGCGGAGGGTTCTCTTGCTCTCCCCTCCGCTCCTTCACCAGCAGCAGTGTTAACATGGCAACGTCGGGAAACACGGCCGCAGCTCCTTCTTCTGAGTGGGTGGATTTATATCCGCCCATTCAGTAGAAGGAACAACCTCTCAATCTTTCAGAGGCTCCTTGTAATGCCCTCGGACGCGTCCTCCAACATCACCCTGGGAATGCGTAGACACGTTATCATGGTGATGTAGGGAGACACGCCCCTGGAGAGCACAGTATCAGAGCCTTTCTGAGGTAAGATTAAGAGCTCTACTCAAACACAATTTTTTCCTGTTCCCACATTCTGTACATCACAATGACTTGTTAATAAAACAACAAAGACTTTCAGCTTTTAGTCACTTCAACTGGTGGCCTGTCCTTTGTCACAAAACCCTGAAACAGCACCAGAAGAGGTGCAACTGGAACTCATCAATCTTCAGTCTGACTTTGTCCTAAAGGAGAAATTCAGCTCTCTTGAACTAAGAGACTTTTATGCTTCACTTAATGAAGCCACTTTTCCAAACATCCGGAGGATGGCACAGAAGATACTGGTGCTGTTTGGGTCAACCTATGTTTGTGAGCAGACATTTAGCGTCATGAACATCAACAAAGCCCTTCACAGATCCAGCTTAACTGACGAACACCTCAGATCTATCCTGAGAATAGCCACAACAAAACTAACTCCAGACTTTGATGCATTAGCTAAAAAAGGAGACCAACAACACTGTTCCCACTGAAGTTGATGTTTTAAAGACCAAAAACCTTTCAACCCAGTCTACATTGCCATCTACATCTACGTACCGGGCATAATTTGGAAGTTGCACTAAAGAAAATGTTTAATTTACTGTTTAGACATTTTGTTCTTTTCTATTTGTTTTAGTTTTAAATTATTTTATTATATTTAAGTTTAATTTGAAAGGCTTTTGTACCTTTCCTTTGTTAAGCAATTTTATTTTGCCTTTGCCATCTTCAATATAAGGTATGTTATTGTGCTATGATTCCTCCATTTTTTGAAGTTTCAAATTATAATAATTAGTGTTTACATTCTTCTTGTTAAAATGTTTGAAATGAATAAAACTATTGAAATAAAAAGAAAAAAGACCGTACCCTTTTATGTAATGATGCTTACTTTGAATTTATATTAGTTCACACAAACACTCCATCCATGCTTTTGTTCCAGCCCTCTGGTCCAGTTTAAGAACCCATTGTGGCCCTCGAGTCAAAAAGTTTGCCCACCCTTGACCTAGATGGTATTATGTTAAGTGAAATAAGTTAGAGAAAGACAAATGCCAATAATGATTTCACTTATATGTGGAATCTAAAAACCAAAATAAACAAACAAGCAGAATAGAAACAGACTCAGATAACATTTTGAGTTGCCAGATGGGAGAGGGATTGGGAGGTTGGGTGAAAAAGATTTTATTTCGAAATAAAATTAGTAGTTACAGAATATTCATGAGAATGTAAAATACTGCATAGGGAATATGGTCAATAATCTATACTCATAATAGCCTAGGGCTGTCATGACCAGGATGGATGACCAAACAGTGGGCCCCTGGCCACCGTGGCACGCAGGCAGGAAGGGTCTGTGGGCTCTGGGGTGTGGCGGGCAGGAGAGATCTGTGGGCCCTGGGCTGCGGAGGCATGCAGGCAGGAAGGGTCTGTGGGCTCTGGGCCTCCGAGGCGCGGCGGCGGCGACAAGGGTCTGTGAACCCTGGGCATCTGAGGCGCAGTGGCGTCGGCGGTGAGAAGGGTCTTTAACCCCGGGCTGCCGAGGCACGCAGGAGGGAAGGGTCTGTGGGCTCTGGGGTGTGGCGGTGGGAGAGATCTGTGGGCCCCGGCCACCGCGGCACGCAGGCGGGAAGGGTCTGTGGGCTCTGGGGTGTGGCGGGCAGGAGAGATCTGTGGGCCCCGGGCCGCCGAGGCATGCAGGTGGGAAGGGTCTGTGGGCTCTGGGCCTCTGGGGTGTGGCGGGTGGGAGAGATCTGTGGGCCCCGGGCCGAAGAGGCATGCAGGTGGGAAGGGTCTGTGGGCTCTGGGCCTCTGGGGTGTGGCGGGTGGGAGAGATCTGTGGGCCCCGGGCCGAAGAGGCATGCAGGTGGGAAGGGTCTGTGGGCTCTGGGCCTCTGGGGTGTGGCGGATGAGAGAGATCTGTGGGCCCTGGGCTGCAGAGGCATGCAGGCAGGAAGGGTCTGTGGGCTCTGGGCCTCCGAGGCGCGGCGGCAGCGACAAGGGTCTGTGAACCCTGGGCATCTGAGGTGCAGTGGCGTCGGCGGTGAGAAGGGTCTTTAATCCCAGGCTGCCGAGGCACGCAGGAGGGAAGGGTCTGTGGGCTCTGGGGTGTGGCGGTGGGAGAGATCTGTGGGCCCCGGCCACCGCGGCACGCAGGCGGGAAGGGTCTGTGGGCTCTCGGCTTCTGGGGAGTGGTGGCAGGAGAGATCTGTGGGCTCTGGGCCGCTGGGGCGTGGCTTCGGCAAGAATGGTCTGTGAGCCCTGGGCCTCTGAGGTGCAGTGGTGGCGAAAAGGGTCTTTAACCCTGGGCTGCCAAGGTATGGAAGCGAGAAGGGTCTGTGGGCTCTGGGCCACTGGGTTGTGGTGGCAAGAAGGGTCTGAGGGCCTCGGGCCGCCAGAGTGCTGTGGAACTCTGGGTCTTGTGCTTTTGGGGGTGTGGCCGGCCTTTAAGCTAGACTGTGACAAGAGGGAGGAGGGAGCCCCATTCCTCGCAGAATCCACTGTTGGGAGGAGGAAGCCTGCCTGCCTGATCGCCCCTAACCACTCTGCCTGCCTGCCTACCCGAGGGTTCCCGGATTGTGAGAGGGTGCAGGCCAGGCTGAGGGAACCCCCTCCCTGTGCACGAATTTTGTGTACTGGGCCTCTAGTATTGTAATAACTATATATGGTGCTAGATTTATTGGCATGATTACTTAGTATGTTATATAAAGGTATAATCATGGGGTTGTACACCTGAAACTAATATTGTATGTCAACTGTAATTTAAAAAAAACAAAAACCCACCCATGGCTCTTGTAAGTCTATAGATGTAAACATTGGGAATCAATGTGTGAAAGTTGCAGTTCTGGGGTTTCTTAGTAAGAATGCCTAAGTAAATTAATCTACTTAACCTTTATAATATTAGTAAAACAATTAAGTTCCAAATTCAGACATTTATAACGTTTACTGGAAACCACCCCCTATTTTTTTTTTTTTTTCGTCTAACAGCAAGCAACTTTCTAAGGAGTATGAAAGTATGAAATGAGTGGGAGCCTTGAGGTCAGAGTGGGTTAAAATCTGAACCTGGCCAGTTATTAGGTAGGTTACATTTTTTTTAAAAAATATATTTTATTGATATTTTACAGAGAGGAAGGGAGAGGGATAGAGAGCTAGAAACATTGATGAGAGAGAAACATCGATCAGCTGCCTCCCGCACACCTCCCACCAGGGATGTGCCCGCAACCAATGCACATGCCCCTGACCGGAATCGAACCCGGGACCCCCAAGTCCGCAGGCCAACGCTCTATCCACTGAGCCAAACCGGTTTCAGCAGGTAGGTTACATTTAATAAATGATTTAATTGTTTGGAACCTTGATTTCTTCACCTTCGGAGGAGAATAGCAGTGGTAGCCTTTGGGTTGTTATGAAGAGAGACAAAACAGCATAATGGTTAAGAACACAAGCTCTGAAAACAGACTTTTCTGGGTTTGAATTCTGCCTGTGCCGTTGGTTAGCTGTGTGACCTTGACCAAGTTTCTGAACCTCTCTGGACCTGTTTCCTTACATGTAAAAGAGGGGTACCTTTAGTACCTATCAAATAGGGTTATTGTGAGGATTTAATGAATTTTCTCAGTAGAGGAAAAGATAAAAGTAGATTAACAGCTGCTAACACAATCAAAGCTTAAAGTTTGCCAGGGTAAATTTTTTTCTAAAAGCTAAAGATGAAGTTATTTGTAAAATTGTTCAGTGTTATTGGAGACTTTACCTTATCCTATATAATCCTATATAATAAAAGCCTAATATGCTAAGTGTCTGGTCTTCCGTTCAACCAATCTAAGCGTAATATGCTAATGATATGCTAAGGCCACTCAACCACTGCTATGACATGCACTGACCACCAGGGGGCAGATGCCCCGACCGGTAGGTTAGCTTGCTGCTGGGGTCCAGCCAATAGTGGCTGAGCGAGATGGGCCAGACATGCCCTGGATCCCTCCTGCGGTCCCTCCCTGGCTGGCCAACCTCCCATGTCCCTCTCCAGCCCTGATCATGCACTGGTGGGGTCCCTCGGCCTGGCCTGCGCCCTCTCGCAATCTGGGACCCCTCGGGGGATGTCAGATAGCCAGTTTCAGCCAGATCCCGCAGGCCAGGCCAAGGGACTCCACTGGGACACGAATTCGTGCACCAGGCCTCTAGTGTGTTTTATAAGAGAATATCTTTCAGTGGATACAGCAATACATGACTGCCCTTCTCAAACTAAGCATATATTTTATGCTTATCATATGACTAATTTCCTTGAAAACTCTGCTGACAAGTGTGGTAATGTCAACCCTCATTAATTTTGCAGTAGGTTAGCTTTTGGTTGAACTTTCTGGGCTTTGCTCTTGGGCCACCCTGCGTAGTCACATGAAATCTGGTTTTCTGCCATATGAAATCTAAAAAGCACTCAACAAAACACTGTTTCCCCAGTAAGCCAGAAATCATTACTTTCCCACAAATAGAAGGAAAATTCCAATGTACTCAGTGAATCCTCCCCCATTAGTGTTCCTGATTAACACACACTGTTCTTGGGTCACTGTATCTATCACACGACAGTGTGAAGACAGTGTCAGCTCCACTCTGCCTGCTACCTCACAAAGCAGGATAACTGGAAGGCTTTGATACTTTTTGTATACTGCCAATTTGTTGGAAGGAAAGGGCCAATTGCACTCCCTGCTTCTGCCACTCTGAGAGCCTACCACCATGTATATTTTAAAATAATGCTTCTTCCCCTAACTGGTTGGGCTCAGTGGATGGAGTGTCAGCTTGCAGACCGAGAGGTCCCAGGTTTGATTCCGGTCAAGGGCATGTACCTTGGTTGCGGGCACATCCCCAGTAGGGGTTGTGCAGGAGGCAGTTGATCGATGTTTCTCTCTCATCAATGTTTCTAACTCTCTATCCTTCTCCCTTCCTCTCTGTAAAAAACCAATAAAAATACATTTAAAAAATAAAATAATGCTTCTTTGATATCAGTTTTTTAAATATTACAATTAGCCATTTATAGGACAAAACAAAGTAGTCATTACTTACTCCATTCTCTGTGCCAGCCCTCTGCTGTCTCTGAGTTGGTTCAGTGACCAAGCTCATGCTTCCCAGCACTCCATTCTGCAGAAAGGAAGCATGACCCCAAGAACAGGGTGAATGTGCAAGGCAAGGACCACAGAAGTCGTTACTGGGCACCCGAAAGCCCAAGGCCACACTTGGGAAAAGACTAGCAGTCCTGGCAAAAGGAGAATGAATCTATTGTAACTGTCATCTGACCAGGATTGTGCAGGAGTTGGGGCAGGGTGGCCCTTGCTTCAGAAGACTGTAAATGGGAGTTAGACTCTCAGTATAAAACAGCTGCAAAGTTATCTGTTCAAATGTTTCCTTTGATAGACAAAGACACTGGAGCCCAGGAGGTGTCTGCAGATGGTCATACTGCCCACCAGGGACTAAGCCAGGGCTCCTCTCACTCAGTGGTCCTTTCTCAACATCACGTTTACATAATACAGATAGCCTCAGACTTGAGAGTCACTCAAAAATACAGCACTGGTTATTCTCTCTTTCCTGAGGAAAACAAATCATGGATCTGCAAATGCATCATTCTTGGCATTGTTTGACATTACACACATTTAAAGAATATATATTGTGATGCCCTGGCCAGTTTGGCTCGCTGGTTATAGCGTCGGCCGTGGACCATAGGGTCTCAGGTTTGATTCAGGGTCAAGGGCTTGATCCAAGGCTCCTAGGTCAGGGTGCATGTGGGAGGCAACCAATCAATGTGTCTCTCTCACATTGATGTTTCTCTCCCGCGCCCCCCCCCCCCCCACCCCACTTCACTGTCTCTAAAAATCAATGGAAAAAATATCCTCAGGTGAGGATTAACAAAAAATAAATTAAAAAATATAGTGACAACACTGTCATTAGAACATGTTTGGCCTTGCATTAGACACAACTTGTAACTGAGAGTGAAAGGTTAAAATCCATCTAGGGATCATCCATGCATCCTCCTAATTTATCATCTTTGCTCTCATCACACCGAATTCCTCTTCTCCTGTGGCAATATTTTCTTGTTTCTATCTTTGCACGTGCTGCTTCCTCTGGCTTGAAACCTTTCTTTTCTAATACACTTATTCTTCAAATTACCAGGTTTCTCTGTGTAATTTTCCTTTTCCATTTCTGATCCCATGGCGTTTTGCATTTGCTACATTCTAGCACTTAACGGACTGTACTATTTGGATGTGACCCTATCTCTCCTAAGCCCAACAGTCCTCAGCAAAAGTGCTTCTCCCATATTTTTACAGGATTAGATGAGATCAAAGGAATGGTGAACACAGAATTCCTTATGATAGCTACGTCCCATAGGAGGAGGCCTACTTTTGATTCTATGGTGAGTTTGTGAGTTCTTATTACATATTTAAAAATAAGTGAATAAAGTTCTTTATTACTAAGTTATAGTAATTAGAAATTACTCACACGAGGGAGATTAGCCTAGTGGGTATCAATTACTCTACAAAGGTTGCCCTTTGACCTTAAACCCTCAGATGTCTAACATTGAAAAGGGTAACTAACTCCCTGGGCGTGATCTTTACATTGGGACTCATGGGCCATTAGACATTTTTTTTTTCTTTTCTTTTTTAAAATATATTTTATTGATTTTTTACGGAGAGGAAGGGAGGATAGTCAGAAACATCGATGAGAGAGAAACATCAATCAGCTGCCTCCTGCACACCCCCTACTGGGGATGTGCCCGCAACCAAGGTACATGCCCTTGACCTGAATCGAACCCGGGACCCTTCAGTCCGCAGGCCGACGCTCTACCCACTGAGCCAAACCGGTTAGGGCCGTTAGACATTTTTTCGATTGTTGAGCAGTTAGTTTATTTCTGTTTTAGCAGAAAACACTCATTATCCACAGAAATAAAATAACCCCTAGAGCTGGTTACTAGGTAACATGATTCAAGGTTGCTCATTTTGGGTCCCTTTATTACCACCACCACCAAAGATCACGTATAAACTCAGTGCTGAGGTTTGCACGAGCATCAGAGGCGATGATGTAAGAAGTCAACACTATGCCTCCATCTTACCAGGCGTCTGTGGCTTTCCGAGGAATGGCCTGCACGCTAACCGCCCTGCCCCGCTGCGACCCGGGGTCCAACTCCAGGCTCCGCCGCTGAGAGCCCCCAGCTCCGCGGCGGAAGGCGGCGGCCCGCGCCAGCCCACGTGGACTCCGCGCTCGGACGCCGGAAAGCCGCCCCCACGGCCTCCGCCAATGAGCTGAGCGGGCTGCGAGTCCCCGCCCCTTCTCCGGTGACGTCACGGTAACGCTCGGGGAGCCGCCGGGAGGCGGGGCCACCTGGTCTCCGCCCCCAGAGGTCCGCTGGCTGTCTGTGCGTCGCAGTCGCGCCTTCTTCCCTGAGTCTGGACGCCGTCGCCGCCTCCGTTTTCCCGCAGCACCGCACCATGGCTTTCGTAACCAGGCAGTTTGTGCGCAGTGTGTCCTCTTCGTCCACAGCCTCAGCCACGGCGAAGAAAATCGTCATCAAGCACGTGGCGGTCATCGGCGGTGGGCTGATGGGCGCCGGCATTGCCCAGGTGAGCCGCCGCCCCCTGGCAGCGCACCCCGCTCGCTTTGCTGCCCACCGGAACTGAGAGCGCTGGCGGGCCGCGACTCGGCGGGGTGATCCGCGGAGAGGCCGGGGTCCACGGGAGACCCGGGAATTTCCACCATGCTCCTCCCCCGTGTAACTGGAACGTCTTGCCTCTGGGCCTGTGCGTGGTCTTTCCCCAAAGATACAGTGTCTTGGGGCCGAGCCTCAGTTTCCTCTCTCTAAATTCCAGCCGGGCCCAGGGCCCCAAGGGGGCTGGATGGAGGTACTAGCGAATGCGCGTGGAACTGGGTTCTGCTGAGAGAAGATAGTATTGTACGTGTGCAGGTTGAGACATATCTTGCTTGCTTGCTGCTTGGCTTACACCCGAATTGCTGCTTCCAGAGACCTGGAACTTTTTAGAATTATACGTTCTTTGTAGAGCAGTTTTCTGTTCTCCTAAAGGATCTCCTTCCAACCTCCCGTGTGTTTCCTTTGCTTTCTGGGTTACAAAGAATAATAATAGTCATCGCTTTTGTAGCACTTTGTAAAGTTACCTAGTAAGAGCTTGGGAGGCCCTGTTAGTCCGCCAAAGGCCATGCAAGGCAACTTTTGACCTTTGACCTAGTGCCCTCTGTGCTGAGAACTGCAAATTTTAGGGGCTTGGATAAAGTGGGAGAAGACAAAGGGGCTGAGGGCCTCCAGTCTCAATGTCCATCTTCAAGACTGCCATGTTCCAGCCTAACTGTGGCTCAAGGTCAGTTGTGCAATTGATTACCTGGATACTGTGATATGTGCTGCTTCTCCACCCCTCTTCCCTGCAAATTCCTGCTCATATTGGAGAACCTTGATTCCGGTGTCTTAGTTGATTATATTCTTATCATTTCAGCCTTTGCACCTTGTATTGTTGAAGCGGAGACCATTATCTAATTTTTCTGAGTGGAGTACTCAAGTTCAATGGCTACAGTCATGAAAGTTTATTTTTCAGTGTCCTTCCAGTCAAGTCCACATTTCCATGCTTACTCTTTTAAAAATCATTGACTATTATTATGTATCTTAATTTTCCTCTCCCTGCAAATGTTTTGCAACATATTAATTTGATTGCATTGTCTCCTAAAATCTGTATTTCATTAACATTTTATCCTTCTAACTTGTTACAGTTTTCCATTTCTCTCTTCTGAGATAATGTGTTTGGACATACATTTTCCTTTTTATTGTGTGGATGCCTTGGCTGCTAGATTATGGTGTCCCCTTAATCTGTGTTCTACATGAGATGTGAGGAGTAAGTCCCTTTAACCTAAATGTTCCAAATATTATATTATAGGATATTCAAGCTTGAGCACACTTGTATTCCCCTGCTCCACCAAAAATCTCCCACAGCTGTGAGTGTGAGATTTGTTGTGGGAAAGTATAAAATAATGTATTTGTTTAAAAACAAGATATTAGGGCCTTAAGCCTACCATTTATATATATAAAAGCCTAAGTGACCATTACCACCGGTTGACCTCCTCTACCTGTCTCTATGGGGACGCACTGACCACCAGAGGGCAGACGCTCAATGCAGGAGCTGCCCCCTAGTGGTCAGTGCGCTCTCACAGCTAACCTCCTGTGGCCAGCCAACCTCCCAAAGTCCCTCCCCACTCCCTCCCCACGGCTGGCCAGCCCTGATCAGCCCCAATGGGGACTGGGCGACGGCCCCCGATTCACCCCGATTGCCGGCCAGACCAAGGGACCCCACCTGTGCACCGGGCCTCTAGTACCAATATAGGAAAAAACGGGTCCAGAAACTGTTGTTAATGGTGACTTGAAGACATCAGTGGAAGAGGATTAGAAACTAAGTAGAAAGCATTGTTTCAGGTTGTTCAGCTCTTAGAATGCTGTATCCATTATTGTCCAGAAAAGGGTGTTATGCTGCACAATCATAACACCCAGAGGTGGCACCTAAAATTATGGATATAGTATTGGAGCTTCCATCTCAGAAAGCGGGGAGGAGGTTGACATTGCTGGTAACACAGACTTGAATAGTTGGACCAGGGGAGTGAGTGCCTTTTGAAATTTAAGGGGGGTTGAGGGGGAGAGCTGTTTATCCCACAGGTTGGAAATACAATGGACTGCCATTCCAAAAGTTGAAATAGTGGACAGTCATAAGGGTAAGTAGTTCCATTCTTACAGAACAAGGTTTACAAGAGCCTCAGTCACTTTAGATGAAAACTCTAATCCTGTGGAGGGAACCACGCTTTCCTGCAGAACATCTCTGTGCTGCTCTCAGCCAGTAAGTTGGTTGGTTTCAGCAGTTTAGCTGATCCATTTTGCACTCCACCTTCAGGCTTGCAGTTCTAAGCTTCATTCTTCATGCTCCTTGACCTACAACTTTTGGTAGAGGTTGAATCTGTTCTGCTTATTAAGTGCCACAAAAAAGTAGTTGATGTGTTTGACTAGAGATTGGCTCCAGTTCAGTATGGGGAATTGGATGGCCTATATGCTGGCTCTGCCTCAGGTTGGCTGTCTTAACATGGGAAAGTTACTTAACCTCTGTGCCTACTAATCTCTAAACTAGGACTAATACTAGCACTAGCCTCATAGGAGAATCTAGAGGATTGAATGAATTAGCACAAGTCAGGCTCTTAGCACAGTGTCTGGCACCTAGTAAGAGCTCACAAAGGCTTAGCTGCCTTTATGATTATCTTCATTGCTTGTCCTTTTGTCCTTCTCCCCTCATACCATCTCAGATCGTTGCTGCTAAGATAGGCCTATAATGTTTAGATGGAGAATATTGGTTGTGAATCTGTTGCATCTCACTTAATCTTGACAGCAAATGCCAGTTGTCCAGGGACCTCTGAAAAGAGGGAAGGCACTTTTTGTCCTCTCCTATTGTATTATTAATCCTCATACAGCTTTTTTTTTTTTTTAAATTCTCACCTGAGGACATGCTTAGAGAGAGGGGAAGAGAGAGAGAGAGAGAGAGAGAGAGAGAGAGAGAGAAAGAGAGAAAGAGAGAGAGACCAATGTATGAGAGAAAAACATTGATCAGTTGCCTTACATATGTGCCCCGACCAGGAATCCAACCAGCAATCTTTGGGTGCATGGGATGACGCTGAATGATTCTCTCTCATCATCGATGTTTCTGTCTCTCCCTCTCCCTTCCTCTCTAAAATCAATAAAAAACAAACAAAAAACACAAGCACAAACTAGCATCTAAGGTAAGCTATTAAATCACATTTAGCTTCACTCTCCTGAACTCTTTCTGAAGTAGCTTTAATTTTAATCAAGGTGTAGTTCTGTTTACAATCTTTTTTGTTTCCTTTTTATTGAATTTATTGGGGTGACACTGGTTAACAAAATTACACAAATTTCAGGTGCACAATTCTATAACACATCATCTGTACAATGTATTGTGTGTTCACCACCCCAAGTCAAGTCTCCATTCACCATTTATCCCTTCTATAATCTCCTCCACCTCCCCCATCCCCCTTCCCTCCAGCAATCCCCACACTGTTGTCTGTGTCCATAATATTTTTTTATTTATCATTTTTGCTATATTCCAGTTTATGCTGAGTAGCATGGAAAAAATTAAACAGATTTTGTGGGAGCCTGACACATTTCTTGAACAGTTAAGCAATTTAAGACAAGTGAGGTCTATGCTTAATTAAAATTGATCAGTGCACAGGTCATTTGTACATATGAATTCTCCAAGGGTGTCTACTTTGCCTGTCATTTGTTTTGTTTGTTTTAAATTTTAAAAATTTGCTTAGGCTGCAGGTTAATATTTAAGTCAGGTTAACTTGTAATTTTTGTTTGCCCATTATACACTTCTGACTTGGTTCTGATTGCCAATTTGTCTTCAGCTGGATACTTGGGCTGGCAAAGCTTACAGCATCAAATGACCCTTGAGTGGGGATCAGGTTGTTTTTTGCTTTTTAAAGGAGGAAAAAGGGAAGAAAGGTACTAGCTGTGCTTTTCTTCAGTTTATAGAGTGAGTTCTTTATAAGGTTTTCTTGTACATTGCCTTTTTTCATATAAGGAGCCCAGAGAGCTTGTAGCTTTCATTGTTACTGGTAAGGAGTCAGTGAGTTCCCTGGGCATGGAATTTCTGAGGCTGGATTTCTCAAGGCTCCAGTACAAACTTCCTTTTAGTGCCCTACACTTCTTGGAGGAAGTGAGAAAGTTTGCATCTTGAAGGGGTTGGATCTAGGTTCTTCTCACTCAAGACTTTGCTTTGCTTTTGTTTTTGGTCCCTTTTAAAAAGCAAAAAGTGCACATTTCTTCCTTGGAGAGCTCCTTATGCTGTTAAACAAAAGAAGGGAGGGGGCAACAATCGCAGCTACAGAGGAACATTTTCCTGACATTTGTGATGCTTGATGAGGACTCAGGTGGACCCAAAAGCTTCTCCCAGCCACTGAATTTGTTCACCGTTCTCTTCTCTCCCCCAGCTCTGAATTTTCTGGCGCCAAATAGAAGAGGGATCAAAGTTGTTCTGTATTCTGTTTTGCAGTGAGTTCATCTCTGTTGAAATTTGCTTGAAAGTGCAGTGGCCTGGGAGAGGTTTTGGGATCACAGGAGACTGACACAATCTCTTCTTTTGAGTGTTCTTATGGAGGGAATATTTTTATTCCCAGGTGTTAACTTCCTCCTCAAGGGTATGGGATATGTTTGTCATGACATTCTTCCCTCACTTCCTGTATTGTTGCTTCATTGGGTTGTTCTCTGCTCTTTGTGACATATTGGGACAGTAAACCAGCTTCTGTCAGCATATTACTTCTTGGACTTGGGGGCGGGGGCTGACCAGCATAAAAAGAATGCCATGGAATACCTTTGGACATTGTAGAGCAGAAATGACACCTCCGTCAGGTTTGGGGTATTCTCTGCAGTGTGGTAGATACAGCCTCACTGTTATTTGTCCCCTGCTTGAGTTTCTAATTACCTTTCCTCCCCCTTCTCTCCTCTCCCCCTATCTGCCTTAGGCACACCCCTCACTGCCCAGCTCTCCTGGAAGATAATGCTGCTGCTCTCTGTTCTGTGTCTCCCCTGGGTTATGCTAATGATGCGGTGGGATAGTTTCTGGTGAGTGGTGGTCCAGTGCTTGAAACAGCAGGCTGTGAGGTGCCTGCTGGAGTGTGGATCCCAGCCCTTCCTCTTCTGGCTGTGGGCACCTTAGGCAAGTCATTTAACCCCTCTCTACCTCTATCCCTTACCTGGGAATTCATATACTTGCTTTCACAATGTTATGACAGGTAAATGAGCTAAGTGCTTAGAGTCATACTAGTGGGTTCAATGGTAATTGTTCAATAAATGCTTTTATATAGCTCCCTCAGATCTAATCTGCTGTTGACTTCTCTGATTTTAGATTATTTTAACTATCTTGGAAGATATTTGATAGGGAGATATGGGGAGCTCAAACAATTCTAAAGATTTTTAAGACTATGTGGATTGTTGAGAAAAAATCTTAGTGCTCCATATAGACATTTTTGGGTATTACAGTGACTTCATAAAAGCATTTACAACAGAGCCTGGCACTTTAAAAATTCTACAAATGTAACACTTTATTCCATTCAAAGTAATGTGACCATTATAATAATCACTCCTGCAGAGATGATATTGGGGTCAAGGGTCAGAGGCAGAGCTGGGGCTGGGACTCTGGTCTCTCAACTCCTGTTCTGCTGGCTAGAGATCCCAGAGTCTGAGATAACCATAGCTGTGCCTGCACCTCTGTTCTCTGATGTGGCCTCTATGAACAAGGGATCCTTTGTGGCTATCTGGAATCAACAGATACCAGCTAGACTCAAAGTTAGATCATCTCCATTTGGATGCTCTGCTTCCCATCTTTCTGCCAGTAGACTCCAAATCAGTTACCAAAACTCAATTCATCATGTTCTCTTTAACTTTTCCAGAGAGTTTCCTCCTCTTATTATTACCATTGTTGTTATTCCAGCCACATGCACTCTGAAGATAGGGTCATGGTCAGATAGGGTTGAGCATTGACCTATAACTCACACTGAAAAAGATTGTGAGTCTCTCCTCCATGAGGAGGTTCTCCCCTGTGCTTTCCTTTGTGATTCCTGGACCAGGCATTGTTACCTGGATTCTTGTGGGAGCCTCTTAATTAGTCCTTTCACTAAAACTCCACTCATCCTAACATACATTGCATATTAATCTTCCTAGAGAGCAGTTTGTATTCATAGCTGTCTTCTCTACCTAGAAAGTGTCCATCATGGCAGCATCTTTCAGATATTCTTAAATATAACTAAGACTTGATTGATGCCATCAACATGTCCTGTTATTTCTTTTTTCCAGAATTTGTGGGAGTCCTGGAAGAGAAGTTATTTTCTCTACATTACCAAACCCAAATGCTTATTGAAATTTTTGAAAAAGTATGTATTTAGCCTGGGCCAGTTTGGCTCAGTGGTTGGAGCATCGGCCTGTGCACTGAAGGGTCATAGATTCGATTCCTGGTCAAGGACCTGTTCCTGAGTTGCAGATTCCCCAGTCCCGGTCAGTCAGGGCACATTATCTTGGCTTTTTAAAAATACTTTGTGAAATAGAAAAATCTAAGTTTTTATAAATAGGCCAGCCAATGAATTCAACTGTTCTAAGAATAAGCTAGCTGACTCTAGTGGTAAGTGGTGGTTGAAAGCCTCAACAGAAGCCTTTTTCTGATTGTTCAAGTTGGTGAAGACAACTCGTGATGATGGCAGAGTTCATGGTATTACACAGACACGGATAATTATAAACCCAGAATTGCCAGCTCTGAGAGATGTAACTGATTTGTGGCTTCTCTCCCTAGATCAAATCATGAGAACCCAAAGCCAGGCCTTGTTGGCAAGGCACGAGATCCTTGGGCACAGTTAGCGTGGGAGGCACTGATTACATGCACTTATTCTGGGGATCAGGAGGCAGTCGGAACTCCTCTGTGGCAGATAGTTTGTGCAGGTTTGCGATTTTTCCGAGAGAATGTGATGTTGATAAAACGCAGCCCTCCTATAGTGCTAGGGCCTATGGGACACCTCACTGAACAGTGGACATAGTTCTTACAAATTCACCATTCAGCCTGGCCCACATGGCTCAGTGGTTGAGTGTTGACCTATGACCCAGGAGGTCATGGTTTGATTCCCAATCAGTACATGCCTGGGTTGCAGGCTCCATTCCCAGTGTGGGACATGCAAGAGGCAGCCAATCAATGATTTTCTGACATCATTGATGTTTCTGTCTTTCTCTCCCTCTCCCTTACTCTCTGAAATCAATAAATATATATATATTTTTTAAATTCACCATTCAAGCTATGCTTCAGAGAAAATGCTTCCAATCTGGTGATATGTTTGCTTCTGCTGGGCATGTTTACTTGGCCCTGTGGCTAGAGTACTCTGGCTTTGACAAGTGTGCTATTCACTGGGCCTATTTTTATAGCTCTGAAGCACCCTTGTCTAAAAATATTTCTCTCTGGCTAAGCCTGTCTTCCACCAAGGCTAGAGAAGTCATGGAGCTGAGGACATAACCTTCAAATAAAATTGTTTCCATTGCAGGATTGCTTGTCCTCAAGGTCTTACAGTGTGTAGATCACTGTCATAGAGAACAAGAGTTCTCAATGGATTGATTAAATTATGGTCACTCAAAGTGCCAGCAAGAGTCTTCCTTACTTATTGTAAAAATAACAGATGTTTATGGGACCAGGAAAAGAGTCCTGTTACTTTTTGTGGTCCTCTCTTCCACTGCCATCTCATTCTCAGAAAGTTGGAATAAATTGGGTGGTACTGTTGCATAATTCAGGAATGAGTACGGAATCCTTGCATCCAAGGCACATGAAATTCATTCCTAAGTAAGAACCCTCAAGAAAATAATTATGTTCACATTGTGAGGGGAGGCCCTCAGTTACCCTAATGAAAACAGCCCTGGACCGTCAAAAGATCTAGTCTCACCTTGGCTTTTCTGCCAGATACATTTGTTGTCACCATTTTCTGAGGGCCCATCACCTTCAGGTATGGTCTAGGTACTCAGCAGACCAAGATGAATGACATTTAGTCAGGAGCCTGCAGTAAAAGATTAGGGGAGATGGCACTTAAGCAAGTGATCATACACATTATGATGGGTGCAGTGGTAAGGTTGTGTGAGGGTATTATAGGTGCATGAGGCACACATAGCCTGGGGCTGACAGGATTTTGGAGTAAGGAACATTAGTATATAGGGGTGATACTCAGGCATATTTAATGAAGTGAAGTTGGGGAGAAGGTGTGGACAGTGCAAAGGCCTGGAGGTGAGAGGTGTAGCAGATGCAAGGAGCTACAGGCCTTGTGGTGGTAGAGTGCCAGGCAACAGTGAATACTGTATCTGGAGAGGAGGTGGATCCTCATCCTGGAGGGCCTTGCATGCCAGTGTAGGAACTTAAGTTTTATTCTGTGATCACAGGGAGCCTTTGAAGAGTTTGATGGAGTAAGCAATCTAGACAGAGCTACCTTTTATAGAATTACATTTAGGTGGCACACTAGTGCCTGCATGTGATCTTAGGTTAATAATTTTTCTGCTTTAGTGTATGTTTTTTTTTCCTTAGTAAAATGAAGGTATTGTGTTAAATCAGATCAACAGTCTTTGTTTTTTGATTGTGGTAAAAAAATACATACATAATATAAAATTTATCATGTAACCATTTAAAAATATACAGTTCAGTGGCATTTAAGTACATGCACGTTCTTGGAAAGGCATCATGATCATCCATCTCCAGAACCCTCTTCATTTTGCAAAACCAAAACTCCATACCCATTAAACAACTCCCTATCTCTCCTCTCCCCAGTCCCTGGCAAAACTGCTTCACCCTTTGTCTCTATGGATTTGTCTATTCTGGGTACTTCACATAAGTGGAATCATACAGTATTTTCTGACTTACCTGTTTACCTAATATAATATATTCACAGTTCATCTGTGTTGTAGCATGTATCAATAATTTCCTTTTTAAAAATTTAGATATAATTGCCAATATAGTTACAGATGTTCAACATAATGATTCCATATTTGTATATATTGAGAAGTGATCACCATAATAAGTCTAGTTAATATCTGTCACCATACATAGTTATAATTTTTTTCTTGTGATGAAATCTTTTAAAATCCACTCTTAGCAACTTTCAAATATACAATATAGTATTATTAACTATATAGCTGGGAATTTGTACTTTTTAACCCTCTTCGTTGCCCACTCCCTTGTCTCTGGCATCCACCAATCTGTTCTCTGTATCCATGAGCTCAGTTGTTTGTTTTTAGATTCCACATATAAGTGAGATCATATGGTATTTGTCTTTCTTTATCTGACTTATTTCACTTAGTATAAATGAAGCCGTCAAGGTCCATCAGTGTTACAATGGCAAGATTTACTCCTCTTTTATGTCTGAATAATATTTCTCTCTCTCTGTCTCTCTCTCTGTCTCTCTGTCTCTCTGTCTCTCTCTCTCTCTCTCTCTCTCTGTGTGTGTGTGTGTGTGTGCGCACATACACATACACCACATTTCATTTATCCATTCAGCCATCAATGGACACTGAGGTTGCTTCCATAGCTTCCGTATCTTGGCTATTGTAAATAGTTCTGCAATGAACATAGAGATACATGTATCTTTGTGAGTTAGTGCTCTCATTTTTTTAAGTGGAATTGCTGGATCATATAGTAGTTCTATTTTTAATTTTTTGAGAAACTGTCATACTATTTTTCATGGTAGCTGCACCAATCTGCATTCCTTTCACCAGTGATTAAGGATTCTCTTTTCTCCACATCCTCTTCGACACTTGTTTTTTGACTCTTTGACAATAGCCATTTTAACAGGTGTGAGGTGCTATCTCATTGTGGTTTGGATTTGCATTTCCCTAATGGTGAGAGATATTGAGCATCTTTTCTTGTACCTCTTAGCCACCTGTATGTCTTACTTGGAAAAATAACTATTTAGTTCCTCTGCCCATTTTTAAATTAGATTGATTTATTTACTTATTCTTGCTGTTGAGTTGTATGAGTGCTTTTTATGTCTTGGATATTAACCTCTTATCAGATATATGATTTGCAAATATTTTCTCTCATTCAGTATGTTACCTTTTCATTTTGTTGATGGTTTCCTTGGCTGTACAGAAGTGTTTTAGTTTGATACAGTCCCACTTGTTTATTTTAGTTTTTGTTGCCTTTGCTTTTGGTGTCAAATCCAAAAAGTCATCACTAAGATCTATGTCAAGGAGCTTGTCTCCTGTTTTTTTCTAGGAGTTTAGTGACTTCAGGTCTTACATTCAAATTTTTTATCCATTTTGAGTTAATTTTTGTGTACAGTGTAATATAGTGGTCTAGTTGCATTCTTTTGTACATGACTGCCTAGTTTCCTGGACACCATTTGTTGAAGAGACTGTTCTTTCCCCATTGTATATTCTTGGCTGCTTTATCATAAATTAATTGACCATATATATTTGGGTTTATTTTGGGGCTCTATATCTGTTCCATTGACCTTTGTCTCTGTTTTTCTGCCAGTAGCATACTGTTTTGATTACTATAGTTTTGTAATATAGTTTGAAATCAGGGCACATGATGTCTCCAGCTTTGTTCTTTCTCAAGATTGCTTTGGCTCTTTTTTTTTTTTTAAATATATTTTATTGATTTTTTACAGAGAGGAAGGGAGAGGGATAGAGAGTTAGAAACATCGATGAGAGAGAGACATCGATCAGCTGCCTCCTGCACACCCCCTACTGGGGATGTGCCCGCAACCAAGGTACATGCCCTTGACTGGAATCGAACCCGGGACCACCCGGGACCCCCCAGTCCACAGGCCGACGCTCTATCCACTGAGCCAAACCAGTCAGGGCTGCTTTGGCTCTTTGAGGTCTTTCATGCTTCTATCCAAATTTTAGCATTGTTTGTTCTATTTCTGTAAAAAATTCCATTGGAATTTTTATAGGGATTGCTTGAACCTGTAGATTACTTTGGGTAGTATGGATATTTTAACAGTATTAACTCTTTCAGTCCATGAAAATATCTTTCCACTTATTTGTGTCTTCTTCCATTTCTCTCATCAGTGTCTTATAGTTTTCTTATAAAATGTTTTATAGTGTACAGGTCTTTTACCTCCTTGGTTAAGTTTATTCCTAGGCATTTTATTTTTTATTTAAAAAAATATATTTATTGATTTTTTTACAGAGAGGAAGGGAGAGGAATAGAGAGTTAGAAACATCGATGAGAGAGAAACATCCATCAGCTGCCTCCTGCACACCCCCTACTGGGGATGTGCCTGCAACCAAGGTACATGCCCTTGACCAGAATCGAACCTGCGACCCTTCAGTCTGAAGGCCGACATTCTATCCACTGAGCCAAACTGGCTAGGGTGGCATTTTATCCTTTTTGATGCAGTTATAAATAGAATTTTTTTCTTAGTTTCTCTTTCTGCTAGTTTGTTATTAGTGTATTAGAAATACAGCATTTTTGTATATTGATTTGTATCCTGAAACTTTATATTTTTTCTTACTTTTTAAAAAAAAATATTTTTTATTGATTTTAGAGAGAAAGGAAGGGAGAACAGGGATAGAAACATCAATGATGAAAGAGAATCATTGATTGGCTGCTTCCTGCACACCCCCAATGAGAATTGAGCCCACAACCTGGGTATGTGCCCTGACCGGGAATCGAACCTCTTGGTGCATGGGTCAGTGCTGCCAACTGGGCTCTTTCTTCCTTTTTTAGGGTATAATTATTCCATTGGAATATTTTTAATGAAATGATATTTTATTGCATGTATATACCACATTTTATTTAGCCATTCATCATTGATGGACACTTGGGTTGCTTCTACCTTTTGGGTGTTGTGAATAATGCTGCTATGAACATGGGTGTACAAATACCTATTAGAGGGGCCTTACTTTTCATTCTTTTGGGTATATACTACCCAGAAGTGGGATTGATGAATCGTATGGTAATTATTTTTAATTTTTTGAGGAATTGCTATACTGCATTCCATAGTGGCTGCACCATTTTACATTTCTATCAGCAGTGCACAAAGGTTTTGATTTTTCCACATCCTTGCTAACACTTATTTCCTATTTTTTTATAATAGCCATCCTAGTGGATGTGAATAGATCGGAGGTTTTTATACTGTGCACTAATGGACTTTAGGGATTCCATGAATTTCCTTGGTGGTTTCCAAACTCCCCTTCCCTGATCTCTGTTTTATATGTTGTTTTCTGTTTGCATTCCTATGAAGAGGATTTTCTGGCTACAAAAGTTTGGAAAGCCACCACACTGAATGATCTCTAGGTATCTTCCTGCTCGAAAAGTCGATGGTTTTGATGATCTGTAACTAATAAACATGAATAATAAATGCTTTTGCCCATCTCTGACATTGCAGTAGTTGAAAAACAAAGGTGCCTCAGTTTCCTCAGTGTGAGAGAGAAGAAGCGGTGTTGGAGGGAGTAAACTTATGTGTCTGTGGCTACTCCTTGACCTGGTTCACACATGTGCCCTCCGAGAGGGACATAGACACAGGGTCAACATGCCTCTGGCCTTGCCCACAGCCCCTTTGATAAAAGGTTTGGGACATGTTCTCATGCTGGAGGGAACTAAGCATTAGTCTGGTTTTGAAGACACAGGGGTGGTCATACTGCTCAGTAGTTGCTCCGGTTTCCCCTTTGCCTGGCATCTCAACCAACTGGGCCAAAAATGGGTTAATCTGCTCACCAAAATAACAGAGACTTTTGTACCATTTTTTTTTTCCACTTTATAATTGACTAAAGACTTCGGTTATTAACTTTTTTTCTTTCCTTTCAAACTAATAATATGATTTTTCGTAAATCTAAAATAACTTGAAGGGAAAAAAGAAACCAAGATGGCGGCATAGGTAAACACCTAAACTGCTGCCTCGCCCAACAATTTCAAAACTACAACTAAAAGACAAAACGGACATCATCCAGAACCACAGGAAGGCTGGCTGAGTGGAAATTCTACAACTAGAAGCAAAGAGAAAAGCACATTGAGACTTATAGGAGCTGCGGAACCAGAGGTAAGAAGGCACGTGCGCGGAGAGGGCTGGCAACTGAGTACGCGGCTGGCTTTCTCAATTGGGAGGGAGATAAAAGCTCCCGACTGCTCTGAACTCCAGTTCCGAGTGAGACTCTGGGGACCCAGACTCATACGGGGAGAAACTGAACTGTCTGGCAGTGGACGAAACTTGAGGGCGGCTTTCTCTCAGAGGTGCTTGCAGCGATTACTACGGGACACTGAGAACCAAGGGCCTCTTAGGGCAGGGCTGACGGGAATCCATTGCTGTTTGCTCCGCCCTGAGATCCCGCCCCACGAAGCCATTGCTGATAGCTCCGCCCTGAGACAGCCCCATCCAAGCTGAGCGCAGAGGCTTTTGCATATGAATGGTCTGGTCCTTTGAATTTTAAACTTACCTAACAAATTGCAGCTGAGTCAGTGAGACCCAGAACATCCAAAAGATGGCCCAAGGCTCTGCAGCAGCTTGCATTGCTTCTCAGCTGGGCCTCATATGGGCACCCCCAAAACCCAAACAAAGAAGGGGAATCTGCAGATCTCTCCGTAGCTCCTGCTGGGTGGCCTCAGGCAGAGGCTAAATTAGCACCTCCTTGGAGATTCAAGAGCCAGTGTACCCAGGGGTCAGAGTGGGACCATCCAGATTACAACTCCTCAGATCCATAAGGGACACACTCAGGGGGCAGACTCAGTGAGCACCAAAGCCCCACTAAAGCAAGTCTTGTCTCATAAGGGTGTCTCTAGCACAGAAGTTCTCCCATCGTAGACACAGCTGATCCTCACAGCCAACTGGCCTGGAGGTCAATTCCCCCCAGTGATACCAACAACAATCAAGGCTTAACTACAACAAGACTGTGCACACAGCCCACAAAGGGATGCACCAAGAGTGTCCACCTCAGGTAACTGGGGAGGCTGAGCCACTGGGCCCTATAGGACACCTAGCACACAAAGCCAATGCGGAGACAAAGAAACAGATCACAAATGAAAGAAATGGAGGAAAGCAAACGACTGGATATAGAGTTCAAAACCACGGTTATAAGGTTTTTCAAGAATTTTCTAGAAAAGGCCAATAAATTTAGCGAGACCCTCAAGGATATGAAAAAGGACCAACTAGAAATTAAGCATACCCTGACTGAAATAAAAAATAATATACAGAGATCCAACAGCAGACTAGAAGATCGCAAGAATCAAGTCAAAGATTTGAAATACAAAGAAGCAAAAAACACCCAACCGGAAAAGCAAAAAGCAAAAAGAATCCAAAAAGTTGAAGATAGTGTAAGGAGCCTCTGGGACAACTTCAAGCGTACCAACATCAGAATTATGGGGGTGCCAGAAGAAGAGAGAGCACAATATACTGAAAACCTATTTGAAGAAATAATGACAGAAAACTTCTCCCATCTGGTGAAAGAACTAGACTTACAAGTCCAGGAAGCGCAGAGAACCCCAAACAAAAGGAATCCAAAGAGGACCACACCAAGACACATCATAATTAAAATGCCAAGAGCAAAAAACAAAAAGAGAATATTAAACGCAGCAAGAGAAAAACAGTTAGTTACCTACAAGGGAGCACCCTTATGATTGTCAGCTGATTTCTCAACAGAAACTATGTAGGCCTGACGGGAGTGGCAAGAAATATTCAAAGTGATGAATAGCAAGAACCTGCAACCAAGATTACTCTACCCAGCAAAGCTATCATTGAGAATTGAAGGGCAGATAAAGAGCTTCACAGATAAGGAAAAGCTAAAGAGTTCATCACCGCCAAACCAGTATTATATGAAATGCTGAAAGGTATTCTTTAAGACGAGGAAGAAGAAAAAGGTAAAGATAAAAATTATGAACAACAAATACATATCTATCAACAAGTGAATCTAAAAATAAAAAGTCTGATGAACAGAATAAACTGGTGAATATAATAGAATCAGGGGCATAGAAAGGGAGTGGACTGACAATTCTCGGGGGGAAAGGAGTGTGGGGGGTGCGGGAAGAGACTGGACAAAAATTATACACCTATGGATGAAGACAGTGTGGGTGAGGGGTAAGGGCAGAAGGTGGGGTGGGAACCGGGTGGAGGGGAGCTATGGGGGGAAGAAAGAGGAACAATTGTAATAATCTGAACAAGAAAGATTTATTAAAAAAAATAATTGAATCAAAAAAACAAAATAAACAGACAAGCAGAATAGAAACAGGCTCATAGATACAGAGAACATTTGGACAGTTGCCAGATGAGGGAGGAGTTGGGGAAATGTGTGAAGAAAGTGAAGGGATTAAGAAGAAAAATTGGTTGTTACAGAATAGTCATAGAGATGTAAAGTACAGCATAGGGAATATAGTCAATAATCTTCTAATAATTATTTATGTTGTCAGATTGGTGGTGATTTATTGGGATGATCATTAAATTCTAATCATGGAGTGTACACCTGAAACTAATATGATAATGTGTGTCATCTCTAATTAAAAAATGATAAAACTAATAAATAAAAAAATAAGTAATATTTTCTTCAAAAAAAATAATTTGAAGGGTATGTAAAATTTGTTAAGAGTTTTGAGCAATAAAACCAGCCATGATTCCTTAAGTACTTACTCCTAAAGTAATTTACACATTTTTTAAAAAAATAGGTCTATTATTCATGCATTCTTTTCATGAATATTAAGTGTCTCCCATGTGCTAGACACTGGACTGTGTGAAAGGTATAATGTGATTGCTGCTCCTGAGGAGCTCACTGTTCAGAGAAAGAAATATAAATATGAACAACCAACTGTAATAAAGGCACAGGCTGCCTACCTGTCACATCTGGGATGTTACATGGTACAGATGAAAGTTTTGGTGGTTTAAATACCTTAAGGTAAGGCTTTTAAACACTTATGACATATAGGATATACTTATGGTAAGGAAAATGGGACATTAAAAAGTATATGTAGCCCGGCCGGCATGGCTCAGAGTTTGAGCATCAACCTATGAACCAGGCACAGTTGGGTTGATTCCTGGTCAGGGCACATGCCTGAGTTGTGGGGCTTGGTCCCCAGTAGAGGGCATGCAGGAGATGATGTTTCTATTTCTCTCCCTCTCCCTTCCTCTCTGAAATCAATAAAAATATATTTTAAAAGTATATGTAAAAAAAGACATATGTATATATTGTACTATCTATATGTATATGACATTTATATTTACTGGAAATTCTGGTGGGCTGCAGGTAGGGTTGTGCCAGAACCACACTACATTGGTGTTAGTGGCAACAGCAACTTCAGGCTCTGAAGTGGATGATGCAGCAGCTGTTTTAGAAATGTTTCCAGGTAATATCTTGAGTTCATCATCAAAAGTTGGTGTTGGTAAACTTTTCCATCTTCTTTAATACCTGGAATTTCTCCTACATACTGGTTGGTTAGTGACCTCTTTGCTGAGATGTGTGAGATTTTTTTTAATCTTCTCCAGAGGATATTTTTTCCATTGACTTTCTAGAGAGAGTGAAGGGAGGGAGGAGGGAGAGAAACATTGACGTGAAAGAGACACATCAGTTGGTTGCGTCCTGCTCGCACTGACTGGGCCAGGGATTAAACCTGCAACCGAGGCACTTGCCCTTAACCAGGAATCGAATCTGTGACCCTTTGGTCCGTGGGCCAATGCTTTAACTACTGAGAAAACCGGCCAGGGCAGATATGTGAGATTTTTCATAAAATAGCTTTTGTGTTACCATCCTGGGGGGTTGGGCCACCATTATTACATAACTGAGTGGCCTTTGGTGGCTCACACCAGCTTCACGCTCTGTTATTTATTTTCTTTCAGTATTTGAAGTCTGTATGAAAGATCTGCTATATCTGTAAATCAGTGGAAGCACAAGAGGAAGTGACCACCTCTCCCAGAAGTTAAGAGGTTTCACTAAAGCAGAGATAGCCTGCGTTGGCTTATGAAGGATGAGTTGGAGTCCCCCAGGTAGCTCCTGGTGGTGGGAGTCACTTAGGCAGGGGCCTGGAGCCACGAACTAGCAGGGAAGGAGAAGCCTGGTATGGCTGAAGAAGAGTACAGGCTCAGGTTACTACTCTGCAGCAGTAGTTATTTATTAGACAACCATCATGAGCAAGGCATGTGATACATATTAGGGGCTACAAAGACCAAATCAATTTCTGCCCTTGCAGGATTTTAAACCTAAGAGCAGAGGTTGTTACACAAAGATCCAAATGGCACAGTTTACTTTGGTATAAAGTAGCATAATAAGAGCAATAAAAATCTAGCTCTGAGGTATCAAAAAGAGGAAAGAATACATTCATTGGGGGGAAAGCTTCATTGGAGCGTGTAGCATTTGAAATGGGCCTTGAATAATGAATAGAGTTTCTTTGGACAGTAAGGGTGAAGTTAAAGGAAACGTGTTTTTTTCAGTCAGACTATGCCCCTCAGAAAAGTGGTACCATTAATGAAGGTCAAGAAGAACTGGTTTCAGGACCGAGATGATGACTGTAGCTTAGGACAGAAGATGCTGGTTTCAGCACAGTTGGAATTATGAGGAGGATTCCAGAAGGAAAACATGTAGAGACAGATGAAAAGAATATTGAATGCAGAAACTTAAAAGATACCTTTGTTTAGAGGCTGAGAAGATTAAGAAAAGTCACTTAATATATTTCAAATGAATAGACAGAGATAAGAAATAGAGATAAGACACTGAAGAGCTTTTCAGAAAAGAAGCCCTAGTTGGCAGTGTGCAGGCTGCACAAGGTGGAGCCAAAAACAGGCATTGGCTTTAGCAATCAGAAGATCATTGATAAGTACCAGTGATCTCATCCAACGGTGGTGGTGGAGGAACCATGTTGCTAGAGTGTGTGAATTGCTTGACTCAGGAGAGAGTGGAGCTCCCGATGTAGTGAGGAGAGCATCAACTAACAAGCATTGTGCACCTTCCATGTGCCCAGCACTGGTCTGAGCACTTTAATCCTTACAACAAACCTGTGAGATGGGATCAGGAAACTCTACTAGTATATAGAGAGGCTGCATCATTTGCTCAAGGTCACATAGTAAGTGGTTAAGCCTAGGAAGTCTGGTTCTGGAACTTGTGCTCCACACCATGTGGCACTCAGGAATCGAAGGACTTTGGTCAGAAAGCGAGGCCAGTTTCAGGTGGCTAAGGATGTTTGTGCTTCCCTCCACTCCTTTTTTCTTTCTTCTTTAAATGAAGAGAGATCCAAGCCTGTTTGTAAAAGTGGAAGGTCATAGAAGGGAAAACCTGAAAGTGGAAACCAGAAAGAGAACATGTCTTGGGACCAGAAAGGTGTAAGCTCAAAAACAAAATAAAATAAATTATTTTATGAGGCTGTACCTGGATCCAGTGTTAGGCCTCAGATTCTCGCAGGAGGAAGGGGACTGCTTAGAGTAAAAATAACCAGCTGTTGTGATACATCGAACACCTTTCTGGGTATTTAACATGTATTAACTCATTTAATCCTCCCAGTAGCTATCACTTCATTTTTACAGATAAGACAGCCCACAGAGGTTAAGGAGTGTTTCCTGTTTCACAGGCAGCAGATAGGCTCCAGAGTCCAGCCCTTTCCCAACTCGGAAGTGCCTCAGACTGTTCCCTTAGATCCAGCCATGCTTTTTGGGGTCAGGAACAGCCAGCATGGGAGGGCTCTGGATGCAAGCAGCCCTGGCTTCAGGTCCAGACTCTCAGTTTGCTGTGACAATGCCTCCCCCAAAGGCTCCATGGACACTCACCACACTCAACCACTGAGCCATGCCTGCAGGGCAAGAATGTGCATTTCTAACAAGTTCCCAGGTGGTGGTGATGCTGCTGGTCCAGGACTCACATTGGGAACCCCTATCGTAGAGCCACGGGTGTTGAGGGGCTCTTTTGAGTCTTTAATGCTTACATGGAAACTGTCATTTGTCTGTATAGGTGTTCTTATTTGTCAGGTCATTTTTGCTGTGGATAGGACTATGATTTGATTGAACTGAAGTCTGCTTATGTGTTACCAGCCATGGGACTTTGGAAATGTTATTTAACCTCTTCAAGGCCCAGTTTCCTCATCTATAAAATGGAACATGATGCCAGTTTCATAAGCACTGCAAAGGTGTATTAGTTAGGACTTTAGTTTATGGAGGAACTGACATGTGGTTATTTAGGAGGAATTTTTATTGTTATTATCACCGAGTCTATCATAGTTACTAAGTAAAGCGGGGAAAAGGACACCAAAAAATCAGTTCCATGACATTTCTATAAGGTAGCATTTTATTATTATTGTCTATTGAAATTTGGTTGTCTCGACAAATCAGGTAGCATTCGTTGTATTCCTAACTAGGTTATAAGAAGACAAGTTCTGGAGCCAGGTTCTTGGAACCTGGCTGCACAGCCTCAAGCTGAGTGACCTTGGGCGAGTGACCCCACCTCTCCAATTCTCTTTCTTCTTTTGCAAAATGAGGATGATGTCTTCTTTAACAGGGTTGTTGGATTGATCAGAAATAGTCTTGGAACATACAACTATGTGCTCAGCCCCACAGTAGGTCCTCAGTACAGGAACCTTATTTTTGTTTCATTTAGCTTTTTTTCTTTTTTCTTGTTCTTGTTGTGTTAATCTTTACCTGCGAATATTTTTTCCATTGATTTTCAGAGAGCAGAAGGGGTGGGGGAAGAGAGAGAGAAAAAGAGAGAGAGAAATATCTGTGTGAGAGAGAGACATCTATTGGTTGCCAGGCAGCCTGGGAATTGAACCTGCAATCCAGGTAGTGCCCTTGACCTGGAAGTCAACCTGTGACCCTTCAGTGCACCAGCCGATGATCTAATCACTGAGCAATGCTGGCCAGGGCTGGCTTTTTTTCTTTTTAAAGGCTTATGTTCTTTTTGTTAGTTGAGGGTATGTAGAGACTGTTGCCTCTATAAGTCCTCCCAGCTCTTGGGGAGAAACAAAACTGTATTAAAATTTCAGAAATGAGATGGCCTCTAAGTGGCCTGTGGCTGCCTAGCCATGCTTAAGGCTGCCTCAGTTGTTTGAGCCAATCTAAGACAAGAGTCACACAGCTGTCAGGGCTGACATGGATTGAGTGGGAGGAAGAGACAGATTGCTTGCGTCCTGAGTACATCCTGTGATAGGCCATTTAGACACACAGTAGGAGAGGAATACCAATCCCAACGTTGGACCCCATAGTCCTATGGATATTTTATTAAGCATCTAATGTGTAGCAGGCAGTGAGCTAGATATGCTTCATTCATCACTGATTCATTCAGCAACTGTGCATTGAGTGCTCACTGTGGGCTGGCACTGGGGTTTGCAAGGATGAAGTTGCCTCAGGGTATTGCCAACGTTGTGTCCCTAAGATATGACTGCAAGAAATGATTGCAAGGAACTTAAGCATTAGCTTGGGCTCCTCTCTGCAGGTGGGTGGAATGAAAATGCTGCTCTAACTTGAAATCACTTTGAGTTATGCTGTTATGGTAGTTTATTGCTATGCAGTAAATTGTGGCCTGCACAACAGCGCTTCATCGTAAAATGATGGAGAGTTAAATTTTCTCTTTTTTTTATTTTTTATTGAATTTATTGGAGTGACATTGGTTAATAAAATTATATAGGTTTCAGGTGTACAATTCTGTAATACATCATCTGCATATTGTATTGTGTGACCATCACCCCAATTCAAATCTCCTTACATCATCACCATTTATCCCCAATACCTTCTTGTACCTCCCTTCACCTCCCTTCCTCCACCCCCCCCCCAAAAAAAAATCTCTTTTTCTCCTGTATTTTATTCATTCAGACCAACCATATCCACTTTGGGTTGAAACTGGGATGTCCTTTTTCTCAGTGTCTTGGAATAACTACATAAGATTTCCTTTGTATTTTCCTAAACCAAGGAAAGAAAAGCTAAAGTAGAAAAGGTTTACAAACAATTTAAAAACCTTCCAGGGATAATATTTAGAGCATGCAAGTGTTGCTTTCTCACTAGACCAGAAATACCAGTTTAGACATTTTGGAGAGTCCAAAACTGTAGAAAGTGCTCCAGTGATTTGAGGTAGGGAGAAACATTGAGCTGAGTTCCATGAGAGCAGCTTCTTCCACTGTGCGTGCGGCCCCGGGAAGTTTTGCAGAAACGGGGAAAGAAAACCTGCCGCCTCCTCTCTGTTAGGTTTGGCCCCTGCTTTCACCTCTTCTGGGTGAGAGGGGAATATTAACAAATGTTTCACATGGTCATCTGACATGTGCACTTGGCTCTCTTGAAGGTCACCTTGAATTAATAGTTGTTTTTTTGGCCAATGTCTATCTATGTGTGTTGTCTGTAGTGTGCTCATTCAGACCCCCGGTGAAGCCAGGTAGTGACTGAATGGCCCAGTCTTCTCGTGGGGAGGTGGGGGCAGTTTATCAGAGGACTTCGGATAGGAGTGGAAAGTCAGCATTTAGGCTGAAGTGTTTTTCAGCCATGGTTTTTCCTGGTTGAATTTTATTGTTTCTATAACGTCTCTTGGTTTACTTGAATATTTGAGGGTGCTTCCTCTCCAGGTTTGGTTCTGCTTACACCTTTAAAACCAGGAACCATAAGGATAGCATTATGGCTCATCTGCAACAACAACAAAAAAATGTCCTGTGTCGATCACAATCAAACAGGATGAAGATAACTTTGAAAGTGTCTTTCTAGAAAAATGGTGCGATGTCACCTCTCTTGCTTGTTCCTGGAGCTGGCCTGTTCCAGGTGTACTCCTCTTATCCAACCTTCTGACATCTGCTGCCTGATGGGATTCTCACCACGGCAGTTTTTATTTTATTTGACAATCCATGTATGGAACCATATATAGTTTGATTTTCATATTTTCTAAGTGAAATCATAATGTTTCTAAATAAAAGGACTCTGCCCTCGCGCCCCCCCCCCCCCCCTCTGTTTCCTTCAGTGTTGGCTTCATCTTGAGCCAAATGAGCTTGAATTCCCCCTATTCCCCAATACCTTGAGGAGCAAAAACGCCTGAGTGATGCCTGCTGGAGGGGAAGTGGGCTGGGACCAGGCAGCTGGGAAGCTGAGGAACTAATGTCTGGCCTAGCTAGGATGATCTAGGTTAGAGGTAAAGGAACAAAGTGAAAGTCACTTGTGTCATTCCAGGGGGACTGTCAGAACACAGGAGCCAAAACAAAAGTAGGAGGTTCACCAGCCAGCACCCTTCTTGCTGCAGCCTAGCAGAGGATGTACATTCAGAAGTCACCCCGCCTCCCTTCAGCTGCTCCCCAGGGGTGCCTGTCTCAAAGCAGGTTGATTTCATCACTAGCTCCATCTGGAATTTGAGATTTATTTTCTTAGTTTCTATGTCAGAGTTCACCACCAACACCCCTTTGCGCACGCCCTTCTCCCCCCGCCTCCCCAGATTTGGCTATTTACTAGAAGGGCTCACAGCCTGCCCTCCATATCTACTGGTTATGCATCCTCGGATTTAACCAACTTCAGATAAAAAATATTCAGAAAAAAAATTCCAGAAAGTTGATCCCTAAACAATACAGTACAACAACTATTTACATTGCATTAGGCCTTATAAGTTATCTAGAGATAGTTTAAAGCAGCGGTTGCCAACTGGTGACCATGGGTGATCTGTGAGGTCTGAAAAGGTTGTGACCGCTGATTTAAAGTACACTGAAGGGTGTGCATAGGTTCTATGCAAATGCTACGTCATTTTAATAAGGGACTTGAGCATCTGTGGATTTTGGTAGCCACAGCGGGTCTTGTAACGAATCCTCTCATGGATACTGGAGATGCAGGGATAACTATAGTCTTACGGATATAATTTGTTAGGGCAAGAGGATATAAAGCAAAATCAGCAAGGGGGAAGGCTAATGCAGTAAAGTCTGGAGTGACCATTCCCAAGCTTCCAGAGTCCTCTCCCAGTGGAGTCACATAGGACACACTTAATTCCTCCAGCAACAAGTTGTGACAGCACATATGAAGTGCTATCTACCAGGCACACTCATTAGAGACCCAGAGCCCTGGGTTTTTATTGGGGCTGGTCACAGAGGCATCCTCTACCTAGCAAGTACTAGAATTCCTAGCTCAGAAGGAAAGCAGGTGTTCATCATAAACCACGTTGCACAGAGTCCAGGTGCAGCAACCCTTTCTTACCAGGGAGTGGTGGGAACCCTCCCTGAGTCTGAGTTTCCTGATGCCAGCCAAGGGCGAAAACAGTCTCAGGCCTGCTACATGGACTTTATACAGTTTCTAAAGTTGCTCTTACTTTTTACTTTGAATTTATTGAATTGGACTTCCACATTTGTGTCCAGTGATTGAGGTGTTGGCTAGATGGGCCTTGGTCTGTCATTGCTTAGAGAGAACTATTGTCTGGGTCAGTGGGTGTTTTGCTTTCTGGACATGGTTTTACTTTGATGGTGCTGCCTGCCTGCTTACAGCCTGGGCTTCTGCCCAGAGGGCAAGTTGACTGACTGCCTCTGCCCTTTTATCAAGATGACTCACTCATTCCCCCTTCACCCCTTTGCCCTGCTGGCCTTATCAGACTGTCTGGCCCTGGCAGACTTCCTTTCCTTGGTTCCTAGGTGGGCTTGGATACTGTCTCCAGGCTCCACACGCACAGGCTTGCAGCTTTCCAGGGAGAAGCGTGGGTGGGGGAGAATTGTAATTAATGTCCATTTAAAACCTATCTTACCATTTTTAAAAGTATTCTTTGGAAATCTCTCTTTGGGATTTGTACCTCTTTGCCTTTGAGTTTTGCTCTTCTGTTTCTTTTCTTTTTTTTTTTTCCTTTGAGTTTTAGCTGCCTGGTTTCACAAATCTCCTATCTGATGGTGGTTTAGAATTACATACAGTTGACCCTTGTACAGTGTGGGGGTTAGAAGTGCAGTCAAAGATTCATGTATAACTTTTGACTCCCCAAATCTTAACTAAACCTAATAGCCCACTGGCAGCCTTACCAATAATATAAATAGTCGATTAACACATATTTTGTATGTTTATATGTGTTATACTCTGTGGTCTTGCAATAAATAGAGAAAAGAAAATGTTATTAAGAAAATCAAAAGGAAGAGAAAATACATTTGCAGTATTTATGGGAGAAAATCCATGCATAAGTGGACCAGTGAAGTTTAAACCCATGTTGTTCAAGGGTCAGCTGTTCTCTTTTCTGTCATCTCCGGGCAGGTTCATTCTCGCTGACCTGCCCCTCTCCTACACAGCCTTGGTGCCTCAGAAGCTCCCAAGCAATGGCTCTGCAAGGCTTCTCACATCCAGAGAGGGCATCTCAGCGTCTGGCCTCTTGTGTCATTTATGTGTGCATCAGGTCACATGTGCCCAGTTACCTATGGCTTGAACTCATTCACTTACAACATGTGCCTCTAATGTGACCAGATCTATTTTTAGCCACATCAACCATTCCACAGCCTTAGCCAAAGCTATGGGCAAACTGTGATGACATAGGGACTGTGGCTAAACTAAGCTGTTGCTTTCCAACTTAGCAGTTTCACTAAAGTGCCCTCAGGATTCGGCTGCAGTGGGCATGGGGAAGGGAGGGGAATTGCCCTCCTAAATGGGAGTCTTGTCACTAAATAACCCTTGGGGACAAGAGTCTGTTTGCACCATTACTAGAGTTTAAGTCTTACCTCTTGGTGATGTAAGGACTGCAGAAGAGCAGAGCAGAGGCGTAGAGCTGTACAGGACGTGCCGGCTCTGATGACGGATGTAGGGGACCACTGAGCGTTAGAATATGGCTAGTGCAGCTGAGGAACTGAAATAAAAATACATTTTTTTTCAATTACAGTTTACATTCATTATTTTGTATTAGTTTCAAGTTTCAGATGTATAGCATAGTAGTTAGACAATCATATACTTTACAGAAGAATTATATCTTTAATTTACTTAATTTCAATTAATTTCAGTAGCTGCATGTCGCTCGTGGCTTTGGTGTGGTACGGGAGGTAATTGTAGTGTAGCCTTTGATTTAGACCGCGGGTTTTGAGAATTTGTCATCATTCACATAAAGGGTTTAGAACAGTGCCTGGCGAGAGCTGTGTTTTTAGCAAAAACTGTGTGTGTTGGCCTTATTATGCTTAGTATTTTTTTAATATATTTTATTGATTTTTTATAGAAAGGAAGGGAGAGGGAGTTAGAAACATTGATGAGAGAGAAACATCGATGAGAGAGAAACATCGATCAGCTGCCTCCTGCACACTCCCTACTGGGGATGTGCCCGCAACCAAGGTACATGCCCTTGACCGGAATCGAACCTGTGACCCTTGAGTCCGCAGGCCGATGCTCTATCCACTGAGCCAAACTGGTTAGGGCGTGACTTAGTATTTTGACTACAATGGTGGTAGAGTTCATGTGGAATATGAAACTCTTTATTTAGCTTTTACATTTTCTTTTCTAAACAAAATTATTATTAATTTTTTGCTTTAGGTTGCTGCAGCAACTGGCCACACAGTAGTGTTGGTGGACCAGGCAGAGGACATCCTGGCAAAATCCAAAAAGGGAATTGAGGAAAGCCTTAAGAAAATAGCCAAGAAGAAGTTTGCAGAAAACCCCCAGGTAATTTCTTATTCTCAGCATCCTCAAGACCAGTCCTCTAACCACTTCACATTCTTGGAGGAAGGGTGAGGTGCTGGCCTTTGCTTACTTTTTCAGTTTGTTTATGTAAAACACATTTCTCCATAACTTTAGACCAATGTAATCGCATAATCACTAAACATACAGGGGAGACTGGTTAAAAAATAGGACAAGTAAATAACCACATTGTTGGGTGGGATTTGAGGTTGAAGAGAAAGTTCTGCAGGTGGTGAACTCATTCTGAGAGTTTAGGATTGAATGACACCTATTTTGTTATAAGGATGCAGGAGAGAAAAACAGGAAGATAATTCTCGTACTTGTAAGTTAAAAAGAGAATGAGACTATAAATACTGTGTTTCGATAGAAACTTTCGGTTGCTTAGGTATGCCTGTTATTGATGTACTTGTGAGAGAGGAAAATACAGAGTCATTGTCACTTCCAGCAGCAGCAGAGGTGCGAGAACTTGAGGAAGGCCTGGAAGGTCGGGGCTCTGGTTCACTGACTCCTTTTCAATGGACCTTCACAAGAAATTACAAGTACTACAAAAGTCACCCCAGTGCATCTTTGCTTATCTTTGTCACCTTGTTAAATTTGCTTAGGATTTATTTCCTTGAGTCTTGAATGGAAATTCTCTGTATACAAGCAGAGAAGAGTGCAGGTGGGGATTTTGTTCTTTTTCATCTGAGGTATCCACAAAGATGTGTCTAGGTCCCTTTAAAAAATCTTTTTATTGCCCTGGCCAGGTGGGTCAATTGGTTGGGAGCATCATCCCATACATACACCAAAAAAGGTGGTGGGTTCGATTTCTATTCAGGGCACATACCTAGGTTGTAGGCTCGATCCTTGGTTGGGAGGCAACTGATAAATGTTTATGTCTCACGTCCATATTTCTCTCTCTCTCTTTCTCTGTCTCAAATCAATAAAAAAAATCCTTGGGTGAGCATTAAAAGAAAAAAATTTTTATTGTGATAAAATACATATAAGAAAAAATTTGCCATTTTAACTCAGTGACTTTAATTAATTCACACTGTTATACAACCATTACCACAGTTTGTAAAACTTTTTCATCTCTCCAAACAAAAACTGTACCCATTAAACAGTAATTCCCCATTCCCTCTTCCCCAGTCTCTCTTAACCTCTAGTCTTTCTGTCTGTCTGAATTTGCCTATTATAGAAACCTCAATAAGTGAAATCATACCATATTTGTCTTTCGTTTAGTATAATTCTTCAAGGCCCATCCATGAACTTCATTCCTTTTTATGACTGAATAATATTCCGTTGTGTGTGTATACCACATTTTGTTTATCCATTCACCTGTGAGTGGATACTTGATTGTTTTTTTTACCTTTTGGCTATTATGAATAATGCTACACTAAACATCAGTATACTATCTGTTCAAGTCCCTCTTTCAGTTCTTTCGGTTATGTACCTAGAAATGGAATTGCTGGGTTATATAGCAATCCTATTGTTTTTTTGAGGAATCACCAATCTGGTTTCCATAGTGGCTGCACTGTTTTACATTCCCACCAACAGTGTACTAAAGTTTCAGATACTCTACATCCTGGCCAACACTTCTTGTTTATTTATTTATTTATTTATTTATTTATTCATAAAAGCCATCATAGGAGGTGTGAAAGTGGTATCTCGTGTTTTGGGTTTGCATTTTCTTAATATCTAATCACCTTTTAAAAATCAGAGGGGCAGGGTGGATCTAGTTTTCAGAGTAAGTTTGAACCCAGATCACCTGCATTTTTTACTTGTTTACTCTGCAGACTGTCCCCAGTGGGCAGAGACTCAGCCCCGTCCTGCGTGTAAATAAATGTCCCTGTGCCCAGGTAGCTGAGCTCCCAAAGAGTCACTCCTTAGGAATCCAGTCTCCTGACATTGCTCACCTCTACCAGAGACATCCTCTGAGAGGGATGTGTCCTCTTCAGCCTGTCTAGTTGACGCACTGTATTAACCTAGCTCTGTGCTGACCAATACAGTAGCACTAGCTCAATTGACTTGTGGCTGAGTTATGCTGAAAGTGTAAAACAGACACCAGAATTCAAAGACTCAATAGAAGAAAAGAATATCAAGCATCTAAAATTTTGTGATATTGATTAATTTTGAAATGATATCTTCAATATATTGGGTTCAATAAAAATTTTAACTGTTTTCACTTTATAGCATGCAGCCAATAGAAATTTAAAAGTGACCTGTCCTCTCACTTTATGCTTCTTTTGAACAGCTCTGATAGTTGGCTGTTCAGTGATGAGTTGGGAGCCTTGGCTAATTATGACCATTTCTATGTCCATGAACAAATTACATCTTGAAACCAAATGGCAGAACTGTCTCTTCCTGCCCTGAGGTCTGTTTGTGGAGACCTGGAGTCATGATGAGGAAGATGGGACTTGAAGCTCTTGAGAGCAGAGGCTGTGCCTGGCATATTTTTGAAACACCAGTTGCTGGCCTTTGCTGGGCGATTATTATCTGGTGAATGCTGAGTTTGGCTTTCTTACCCTCTCTGTTGCCCTTACTCAGCTCTTCCCTACCTCCTGTGAGAGGGCAATAGTCAGCACAACCTCTCAGACTGATGGATGGTCCTGAGCTAAGCTTTCACCCTTCCCTGGAAGGACAAATTATAGACTTCCTGGACCAGAACCTGGCAGCCTGTCACTCTGGGGACAGATATCAGCAGGCCAGTACAGGCGCTGTAAATGGACAGTTTAGTAACCGGAGCAGAGCTGGCCAGAAGCTTGGAAGATTATAACCTCTAGCTGACAGTGATAGTTGACCAGCAGTTGGGCTTGTTCACAGGCCAAATTCTTGCCTTGGTATCTAACATACATGGAGATGCCGCTGTCCCTAAGCAGGAACATAGGGAGTTTTATTTCTCAGAATCTCGGGGTACATTCAAGTTGTGTCAGGTGTGTGGGCCTAGTCTCACCCTCCTCTTTCCTTCACCTTAGCAGTCGATAACACCCCATTTTCCAGTGAGCTCAGTGAATGTCTTCTTCCTTTCCTGGCAATAGGCAGGCAGTGAGTTTGTGGAGAAGACCCTGAGCAATGTATCGACCAACACGGACGCGGCGTCTGTAGTCCACAGCATGGACCTGGTGGTGGAGGCCATCGTGGAGAACCTGAAGGTGAAGAACGAGCTCTTCAAAAGGCTGGACAAGTTTGCCTCCGAGTATGTGGACCCTGATGTCCTTGTTGGGTCTGAGGGCTTCCTCCCAGGAATGTGGCTTCTGGCTGTAAGCCCACTTCCCCTTCTGTAGCCCACAGCTGGTTCCCTTGTTCTCCATTCACCATTCCCAGTTTTCTTCCTAAGGATCCAGTTGCCCTAATCTGATCCTGGTCCCCAAACAAGGGTGGAATTTCCCATGGTAAATGGAGGGTCCATCTGGGCCATGCCTCTGCCTCTCGCAGCATCTGGGTCATGGGCCCTCGCAGGCCAGAGGGCGGAGGAGGCTTGGGCATGTCCTTCGATGATTGAGGACCTTCAGAGCAGTTTCCTATGTCCCCTTATTTGGGTGGAACTAACAGAATGGTGTAAGAGAAGGCAGTGTCGCTGTCTACATAATGTTTTCCCAGGACTCTCCTGTTCTAAGCTTTATCTGTATTAAATCGTAACAGTCTTGTGAGCATTAAAGGAGCATTAAGTTCTGACCAGGCTCTGGCAAAGGGTGGAGAGGACAGCCATACCATGAAGGCCAGGCATGCATTTGCCTGAGACTCAGGGCTGTGCACGGTCAGCACACTTGTGCACGTGCAGCTCATGTTCTCAGAGTCTGGAGCCTTCTGTTGTGCTTGACTCTGGCTTTTGGTGACAGTGACACCTGACTGAGTCATTCATGCTCTCCTTCTGTTTTGTTTGGCTGCACTCACCCGTCTTGGTCAGAATAGATTATATGACAGAAGTAATTCTTAGGCAGCCACAAGTGAGCAGTGGCTACAGAGAGACCCTTGCATACCAGCCTGCTCAAATGTCAACCCTCAGAGCTCTATGGCCTGGGGTCAGGAGAGGCCCTGCCCCAGCAAAGAGAAGAGACTTATCTTTCTGTCACCTGTCTATCACTGCCAGTCTGCATGCTCATGCTCTGTATACTGGCATGTAGGGGCTGCAAAAACTGAGGATTCTCTTGGTAGGGGTGTTGGCTCCAAAGTGGGCAGGAAGCCCTCTAAGATAAGCAGACATTTGCCCCAGGAAAGGGAGTATAACCCAGTAGTTTGGCCTATCCTATAGAATAAAAGGCTAATATGCAAATTGACCAAATGGCAGAATGAATGGTTGCTATGACATACACTGACCACCAGGGGGCAGAAGCTGAACGCCCTGGTGGTCATTGTGCTCCCAAAGGGGAAGTGCCACTCAGCCAGAAGCTGGGCTCATGGCTGGCAAGTGCAGCAGCGGTGGCGGGAGCTTCTCCCGCCTCCACGGTAGTGCTAAGGGTGTCCGACTGCCGGCTTAGGCCCACTTCTAAACTGTCAGTTGGACATCCCCCGAGAGGGCGCAGGCCAGGCTGAGGGACCTCCCCCCCAAGTGAACGAATTTTGTGCACCAGGCTTCTAGTATTGTAATGTTGGTCATTCCCTAGTGACAGTGACAGATCTGACTGCCCTCTATGTCAGCATACAGTAAATGGGAGGACTGTAGGGAAAGTGAGGGGTTCTGGGGCCAGCCCCACCACTTCCCTCTGGTTGTGGACTGCCAGCAAACCTTTCTGGCTCTCAGTTGTATCATCTGTAATTTGAGTTGGGTTAGGGGTAAATAATTTCCAAGACCATCCCAGTTCTAACTCTAACTTCCCTAGTAATCTGTAAAATAGGGGGAGTGGTGCCCACCGCAGATGTGACTTTGCTTCTGGCCATCGGCTGTCCTTCTCTTCACGCTTATTTTCATTTTAAGTAGCTTGATTGAGATATACTTTACTGCAGTGCTTTACAGTTAGATCCTATAACAGGAGATGAAAATATGTTTCAGTGATAGCCTTCCAGATGGAAGCCCTGGAGGAGGACATGACTTCCCTTGTGTAAGAACTGCAGATGAAAGCTTGGCTAAGGCCCCTAGTCAGCTGAGTCCTGGCTCTCCCTTGTCGACACTCATGGACTCTGACCCACCGCAGTCCCCACCACCCCCTCTTGTCTTCTCCACACTCAGGCCTGCAGCCATTGCCAATGATCATTCGGCTTGCACTGTCGATTTTTTCTTACTACGTTTAAGAGAAAAATAGTTATTTTTTTGTACCTGTCAGAAAGGGAAAAAAAGATGGTCCAAGAAAGGGAAAATGTGAAGGCGTACTTTTGTGGAAGATAAGACAACCTTGTATATTTATTTATTATGCAGCACATTGTGTTTGTGTTGGAAGAAGATGTGAGGTCTGGTAGGAGCAGTGGAAGGAGACATTTCCCCTTCTGGTAAAACGTGTGCTGGGAGTGCCCTAGGTTGGGGACACTTGGGACTGGGCTCTGTTGTGACTTCATCCTTTCACAAAACATGCTCTGCAATCAACGCATCTTCATTTCCCCTTTTTGCAAGTGGGTTGCCCTTCAGATGTCCTGTAAATGCCCCTGCTGCTGTGGCTCAAGGTGTGTGGTTTGTGGCAACCACACTTGTGGTTATTGCAGAGGATCTTTTCTCATTACCTTCTGTAGTGGGCAGTAGTTTACCTTATTTCCTCCATTGACCAAAAAGCAAGCAGCTTTGAAAACTAGAATTTTAAAACTTTAAAATTAAAAAAAAAAAAAAAAAGGCAAAAGCCCCTCTACCTGGCTTTTAAATTGGCTAACTTGGAAGTTGTTGAGAAAGCTGGGTGCTGTGGTGCCTTAAAAGTGAGCGCTCTCCTGAGTAGAAGACCCGGAGGATCTTCCCCAAGGCGCTTGACCAGCCACCAGCCACACTGGCTTCTCCTTTCACCTCACTCTTCTCTCCTCTTTCCAGACCCACTTGTTTCTCCTCTCGGCCTTCTGCCCCTCCTCCCACTTGCCCCTGATTTTTTGGTAAGCAGGAACCCCAAATTCAGTCAGTAAAGGACTGCTCTCCTTCCTGTTGTAGTGTGACCAGGCCTTTGTGGTTTTAATTAGCATTAGGCTGTTTTGTATCTACTCATCCACAAGGTGGTGCCATAGGAAAGCTTGGAAGGCTTGCCTAGTTAAAGATTTGCCTGTTGTTCATTGGGCACCCCACTTTATTGTGGTCTTAAAAATTAAATTTGATTTAAGTCGGTATTTTTTTTTTAATTTAACAATATTGTATATGCACAAAAGAAGATGGTACTGCCTTTTTAGAAGCACAATACCTTGAACTACATTTATCATGTATATACATGTATCTTTTCTTTTCCAGTTCTACTTGTGGAACCTTAAAACTGCTTTTGGATCAGGTGGTTTTCTTCTCTTTTCATTTGAATTCCCATTCAGTGGAGAAGTAAAGCTTTTCACTGAGGGGAAAAGATCTTCGTTCATGTTTCTTATCTGATGGTTCTAGTTGAGAATCCAGGTGTTTCTTTATAAATTTTTGTTTGAGTGTCTGGATGCATCCTTTCTTACATTGGTCTTTGATTACTTAGAGTTCTATTTTGTGGCTGAGGTTGGTTAAGTGGCTGCCTCCTTTTTTCCCTCATACCATGAAAATTAATACAAGTAGAGAGGAGAAATTTTGCTCCCTAAAAATAAGGAACGATTGGCAAAGATTAAGTACGCCTTTGGAACAGATAACTTTTAAATTACTTAGTATAAAATTTTAAAATTAAGTGCACCAGGTCACTTGATTTCAGTTTCTTATATGAAGAAGTCTTTTCTCTGACTTCCTCTGGGGGTCAGGACAGCAAATCTGGGCAGGAAGTATTGCCTCGTGCATCGCATCTGATAGTAGTCCTGACTGTTCCCAAAGATAGGATTCATTCTGATAACCTACCATCTTTCTCTCCACAGACACACAATCTTTGCCAGCAACACTTCCTCTTTGCAGATCACGAGCATAGCCAATGCCACCACCAGGCAGGACCGCTTCGCCGGGCTCCACTTCTTCAACCCAGTGCCCATGATGAAGCTTGTGGAGGTCAGTGGGCCCCTGCTGTGCGTGTCTGCTTGCTTTGCAGCTCTGTCCTGCTTCTTCGATTCGCACCTGCCCTGCCATGGGGCATTGCACCGGAAGGATTCTTATGGGGGGTAGCTTGTCCTTGTGCTGTGATTTTTTGGCCATAGTCTGCCCTTTCAGAGCCAAAGGGAGGCCCCTGTGCTTCATTTCTCCACAGCCCTGTGTTCTGACCTGTGATGTCCAGGAGGGTAGTTAACTTTGTGGAATGTTAGTTACTTGTTTGTTCCATAGCTGGTGGGCAGTGCAGAGAGAGGCATCTGACTGGGAGGCAGCACTAAAGATCACTGGCTTGATGAGACGCAGGGGAGAGCCACACGTGTTCAGATGGTCTCGTTGAGGCCAGTTTGCTCCACGCTGTAGATGCAATTCTTATTAGACAGCCTGGTTTTACGCAAGAGCCACTACCACTACTTCATCCACTGCTCCTGGGGTGAATTTGGCCCCATTTAATAGGGCCTCAGTATTGTCCCCAGGTTGAGGCACATCTTTTGGGTGTTGTCATCAGAGCTATTTAAAGAGCTCCTGATAACCTTGAACTTCCTGACCACAAACCCGCAGGTGGAAGGGAGTGGCCTGGGAGGGTGCCCCAGCCTTCCTCGTTGCTGCTTCCATTTGCTTGGAGACTTGGGGATGAGGAAGATGGAGTCACAATACCAGCCGTGGGCAAACTACGGCCCACGGGCCGGATCCGGCCCGTTCGGCTGTTCTATCCAGCCCGCGGAGTCGAAAGAGCGGAGGGTTCTCTTGCTCTCCCCTCCGCTCCTTTACTTTGAATTTATATTAGTTCACACAAACACTCCATCCATGCTTTTGTTCCGGCCCTCCGGTCCAGCTTAAGAACCCATTGTGGCCCTCGAGTCAAAAAGTTTGCCCACCCCTGCAATAGACAATTGGTACCTGAAATGTGGCAACTTGCCTTTTACAGTGGACTAATTAAGGGGTGTGAGGAGCAGCTGCTATTAAAGTAGCATTTGTTGTGAGGTTGGAGATTTATTGCCGTGCGAAGTGTGGGGGACGTGGAGCCAGAGTGTTTCGGGATCTGTTTTCCCCACTGCTGCCTTCTCCAGGCCTCGTTCCTTCCTTTATCCCTGCCCTCCCCACCCCATCCTGCAGCAGCGTGAGCTTAGGTTAATGAGGACTGTTTTCCTATAGTTTTCTGTCGAGTGACAGCTCTGACCAGCGATAGGAATCTGTTTGTTCTACTAACATTGCTCCTCAGCTTCTTCCAATTTACCCCATTCCCAAAGGCGGTTTTTGAAGAAGTTAAATAAAGAGGGGAGAGAGAAAACCACATTTACCCTCTTTTATGCAGAAAAGAGCAAAACAAGTGGAACGGAATTTTTAACATTTCTGTACTTAGCAACTAATTACTTTCTTGTGTAAAACACATCATGTGCATATGTGTTTTGGAGATAAAGACACATTTTATAGCTTTACTTCAAACTCTAATGTTGTTTTCAACTGCATTTATCAGATAGTGTCCATCTGTGTCTTTGAAAAAGTTGCACATTGGTTGTTAACAGCTAATACTTATTAGCAAATGTTAGCATTCTCTAGAAAATCTTTTCTAAAAAGAGCTGTTCTCTATTCGGTGTTTATTCTTTAGCTCTCACATGTGTCTGAGTGGCTCTTGCCTTTTACTTGGAGCTGGAGATATATGTGTGTGTGTGTGTGTGTGTGTGTGTGTGTGTGTGTGTGTGTGTTCTTTTCAGACCCTTCTGGAGCTCTAAGCAGATTATCTGTAGCATGTAGCTATTTGTTGAGTGAATGAATATGCAGCCCTCCCGTTAAAAGCCTTTACCGTTGACTTCTTTAACACATTATTTTTAAAACTCCCTACTGAGTGGTCTGTGCCCTACTCCATTTTTGTGGCACTGGTGGGATGTGCAGCACCTCCTTAGATCATCTCTTAGGTTGCTCTTCGATAGGTGATGCTGCAGAGCAGTGTCTGGCCTGTTTCTTCCCAGCTTCGTCCCCATCTCCCTGGTGCTTCTTTCTGCTTCCACTTACTGACTTCCCTTAGTGTCCTGGCACCACACCACACCCCAAGCTGTGCTCACATTAAAACACGAATGAGAATCTCTTCACTTAGATGCACCTTTCATCTTGCACAGGTACTAGCTCATTAAAGCACACTGCGCCCTCAAGTAGGGCGGACGTATCAGGTGTCCTCATCCCATTTCACAGGAGAGAGGCACGCAGGGTTGGCCTGGCCTGCCTAAGCTCATAGACAGGGTCTGATGGAGAAGCCCAGCCTGTTTGCTTTGACTTTCAGTGAAGTTCTTTAAGTGGCATTTACATTGTGTGTGTGTGTGTGTGTGTGTTTAAGTATGAATTCACCTGGCTCTCTCTCCATTTGCCAGAATCTTAACTTTTGACAGGTACAGTGAATGTTTCCTAAGGGCTGACTGCCAGGCGTGGTGCTTGTGCCGTCGCCTGTGGATTCCAGTGGCCCACTGGACCCTTGCACTGCACCTCGTAGGAGGTCCGAGGACTGGGGCACCTTCCCAAGGTGCCTGGCAGGCCAGCCCCAGCCCTGGGCCCCTGTTTGCAGGAAATTAAAGCCTTCCTCTGTGATTGGCCTGTTCAGAAGCCAAGAGAGCCTTTAGGCTCCTCTAGTTACCTCCCTGAAGTAGTGAACAGGAGCAGGTAAAACACCAGCCAAAGCCGGCACTTAGGGAGCAGTACCTGCCTGCTAGGGCTGCGATCTTGCCTTACCTCACTGTCTCGCCTCAATTCCTTGAGACAGGTAGAGTGATTTCAGTGTTGTTTCAGTCTCTCAAAACATGCCGAGTTGTGGGCCAGGAGGTGGTGCAGTTGGGATTTGAGCCCAGATCTGTCTCACAACGAAGTCTGTAAAACTCTCCTACACGAACCCTCACCTTTATATTTTAGGCCTTGATTTTGTGTATTCTGCAGTACTTCACTGTCTTAAAGTGGGCATTTTGGTAAACATTTTGTTTCTGGCTGAGTTCCTTCTATTCTGAAACAAAAGCTATTTTTGCTGCCCGTGTGGGTGCTTTTGGTCAATGTTTCTTGAACTGTTCTGTTAAAATTATGTGCTTACTCTTGGTCATAATTCTTCTCCACTTTGAATTTCCAGGTCATTAAAACGCCAATGACCAGCCAGAAGACGTTTGAATCTCTGCTAGACTTCAGCAAAGCCCTGGGAAAGCATCCTGTTACTTGCAAGGTAGAGTATGAGTAGTATGGGAAGGGGTGATTTTCCTGGGAACCTGACTTGCTCCAGGTGGAATTCTTGCATAGGAGAATGATGCGGGAGGTGGGGCACTTGTACTGCAGGCCTGTCCACGGGTTGGGAAGAGTGAGCCATGCCTCCTTTCTAGCTCGCCAGGGCCATCATGGGGAGTCTGAGATCCAAATGGGCCCAGCAGTGATGAGTGGCTGTGTTTCCATAAATGGATTTTGTTACCCCATCAGCTTTAGCTTCTGGGCCTCAGGAGCCAGAACCACCCTGTGTGTCCAACACAGCCTGATGGACATGTGCATCCCAAACAGAACACTGGGGCTTCGCTGTTGGCAGGAGCAGCACGCATGGTCAGGAGGTGATGAGAGAAGAGCAGCCCGCCCTGCCCCAGGTCATGCTAGGAAAGCTGCTTCTCAGTGGAATGCTGCGTTGTGGTTTGTGTGTTTTGTTTTCAGTAAGAAGTGCGGTCAAATGGAAAGCATGCTTCGACCTTTCCCCTTAGGGTCCCCAGTTATGAGCTGTAAAGTCACCCCTGGCTCCCTACTGCTTCATGTTGGTTACCTCAGTCTCTTCATTTGTTTAGTTACTCATTAGTTCTCCCGAAATTTAAGGGCCACACTTCTGCATGACTTGGCAGCTTTTCTAAAGGGGCAGTTGTGTCACAAAACGCTGTTACGAATTTTTATAACTATCTCACCTTTTTTTTTTTTTACCTTAATTTTCTATATCATTGTTGTTCTTTTCATAGCCTGCTTTTGCTTTCTAAAAGATTCTTGAGTTTGAACTCACAGTATTGTATTAGCCCATGAAGACTCAGGTTGTTCATGAATCAGCCGAGTCAGTCGCCTTTTGATGTGGACCCCAGGCACCAGAAAGAGCAGAGCAGTGTGTGCCAATCCCCCAGCCCAGGAGTGGAGGCTATTAGGGAGTCTCACTTTTCTAACACTCATTCTTTATTTGTTTAGTTTTGTGGTTTAAATTGTCTGGGATTTTTAAAAATCACGTTACTAACCAGATGTTATGATTGGACTTTCTTACCAGTTTATGCTATGTTAGTGGCAGGTAGTAGTAAGAGGTTAGAAAGAACAGTATGTAGCAAATCAAAGACTGGCTGTAAAAGTGGGGGTGCAAGGCCGATCCAGTGGTCAAGCTCACAGCGTAATCAATACTTCCTGAGAGCAAGGGTCTGTTCTTCCACGGGGGAGCCACGCCAGACGCAGAGATGGGAACTCTTGGTCTCATAAAAGTACCTGTGATATCATCCAGAACATTTTCTCCAGACTAGACCATAGCGCTTCCTGGGAGTCTTTCTGGGTCAGTTATTCAGGCTCTTGGAGAGGCATTCTGACAATATAAGGCCCCCATATAGAACAGGGGTCTGTACGCTCTCATGGAAAGGGCCAGAGTGAGTATTTTAGGGCACGTGGTTTCTGCTGCAGCTTCTCAATCCTGCTCTTGTAGTGGAAAGGCAGCAGCGACAACACATGCTGAGAAGAATGTGGCCGTGTGCCAATAAACTTTATTTAAAAACGGGCTGGGGGCTGGATTTGGACTATAGGATTGTATTGGTAATTGCCAACACCTAACATAGAAGAGTGGCATTCATGTGCCTGCAGTGTGTCTTTTCATAGTGAGACTTCACAGGGAAGGAGAGTATGAGGTAAAAAGGTTAAGGCCATGAACTCTGGAGCCAGCCAGCCTGGGTTCACCTCTTGCCTCTGGCACTTATTAGCTGTGGAACCTTGGGCAAGTTACTTAATCTTTCTGTGCCTCAGTGTCCTTTACCTTACAAAGAGGTAATAATAGTACTTATCTCACGGGGTTAAATGAGGAATAAATTATATATATATATATATATATATATATATATATATATATATATATGTATATATATTTGTAATCATCCTCAACTGAGGATATGTTTTTATTGATTTTGAGAGGGGGCAGTGAGGAAGGGAAAGAGAGAGAGAGATAAACATTGATGTGTAAGAGAAACATCAATTGGCTGCCTCCTGTACATTGGCTTGGCTGCCCAGTGTGTACCATGCAGTCAAAAGGCCCCGATCAGACCCATAATCTAGGTATGTGCCCTGACCAGGAATGGAACCCGCAACCTTTTTTGGTGTATGGGACAGTGCTTCAACCAACTGAGCCACCCGACCAGGGCGTGAATTAATGTTTGTAAAGTACTTAGAACAATACCAGTCACATAGTAAGTACAATAAAGTATATTTAATAAATTGATAAAAAAGCATGAACAATGTAAGCTGTACGATTTCATAAAATTAAATTGCTTTATTCAAGGACGATGTCTCTTTAACGTCCCACTAACATTATGAGAGTATCTGTCTCAGCATCCTCAATAACACTGAGTATTTTAATGGGGAAAAACCTGTTCCCAGTAATCTTACTGGCAAATGCCAGTTTTGTTCCAGTGAAAAGTTTTTGATTAGTAGCTTGTTTAAATATTTTGTGAGTTTTAGCACTCTTTTTCAGGCTCTTTATGTAGACAGTGTAAACTCTATCTGTTTTAGAACGCTGTATATTGTAAGTAGAGCAGATATTTTTCCCCGGCTGCTTTCTGACTTCTAACCTTGTATATGGTGTGCCTCATTTGAGTTTCTTTAATAAACCTTTTAAATTTGAAAAGCATTTTCTCCCTGGTTATAAAGTTATGATCATATCATTAATACAATCTTGGCTAAATGGATACAGTTCTTGTGTGCATGTCTGTATTCCTGGGAGCTAAGGGTAGGGGATGTTTGAAAGGAGGTAGGTATAAGCCCTGTGGCATGGCTGCCCAGTGTGTACCATGCAGTCAGGCTAGCTGTAAGAGTAGTGCAGGCTGGGTCATCTTTAATTCAGTGTGTACGGATTGCCTAGTGTGTTAGAAATGGAACCCAAGGCCAGGGTGAGAATTCTGCCTGTAGGGAGATCACAGCCTTTTTTTCAAAGAGGGGGGCTATTTACTTAACAGAATCAGCTTCACATGAATATCACCAAAAATTACCGCCCCACTAGCCCCCAAAAGAGATCAGTAGGTGAATCCACATCCCACACTAGGTCTTCAGGGGAGATGAGGAAGGTTTCGATGCAAGGGAAAGAGTGGAAGGAGTTATCCAGAGTGGTGGGTCCTAAGTGGTGTGTGTGAAAGGCCAGCGGTCGGCCTCAGGCCGATTGTCCCGGAACCTGTTCCCAGCTCGAATCCTGCTGTTGTAGCGGGAAGGCAAGAGAAAATCCTGAGTGGCCCAGGAATGGCTTTGAGGAGCCCAGGAGACGTGCTCCTGTGGGGTTTTGAGTTGGAGTGTTGCTTTTTCTAGATCCCTGAAAGGCGCGTGGGAGAGGAGAGGAAAGGAGAGGAGCAGAGGGGCTGCCATTGAGTGCAGGGCAGTGTGCACAGCAAAACTGTTTTCTGATGTGTCTGCACAACTTGTCACATAGAAACGATGACTCCATTTCACAGATCATAAAACGACTTCAGGATGATGCAAGGTCAGAGAGTCTTAGAATTTGAGCCCAACCTGCCTGCCCCCAAAGCTGGGCTCTTCTGATGCCCCCTTCCTTGACCTGCCTTTATTTCAGGATCACACAGTGGGGGCATCTGGGGTTTTGTTAAGTACTATAGTTGTTGGATAAATTGTCATGTAAAGTGGAAGTAAGGCTGTGCTGCTACTATAATAGAAGTTTTGAAAATGTATAGCTTCATAAATGTGGGTAACATAATCAAGGGTGAGAAAAGGCAGCCTGGTGACTTCACAAAAGATAAAGTTCAGTGAAAATTCATGTGTCTTTTTCTGTCTCGTAAAACAGGACACGCCTGGGTTTATTGTGAACCGCCTGCTGGTACCCTACCTCATGGAAGCAGTCCGGCTGTACGAACGAGGTACGAAGGAGGTAGCTGCCCTGGGCCAGGCGGGAGCCGCAGGCTGGATGTCCTCAGGCAGGGGCTGCAGGAAGGGCGGGCCTTACAGAGCAGGGAAGGAGCATCCATTTCTAGCCGGATGAGTTGGCCTCACCCTGGGCCCTGGTACCTCTGTCAGTGTGTTGCCAGGGCCCCCTGGGTTCCTTGTGAGGCCTCTGAGGTGTGGCTCTGGGACCCTCCACTGTAGTCCTGGCCAGAGCAATTGCACGCCCAGCACGGCTTTATATCCTGGATCTCTGCTTTTGGTTAAAGGGTTTATTGCTTAAAATAATAGCAGTAATGTGAAAATCACTGGGCTAGGAAACCTTCAGTTTTCCTTAAAGCTCTAAATTGCGACTGTGATTGGAAGTAAGTAACAAGGCTGGCACGCGCTGAGGAGCACTTCTGACAGCCCTGTCCAGCCTTGCTGATGATGCCACGGTGTAGGTTGGGTTTTTAACCTTAAGAATAGTCTAAAATGTCTCCTCAGTACTTGTTGATAGACATATAAGACCTGGGACCCGGTCCAGATTATAAAATGTCATGTATTCTCCTGCCTGCCTTCCCCACCACATTTCTGGAAAGGTAACTATCATGTCAGCTTCAAAGGCAAAGAGCCTTAATAGGATGGATAAAAAGCAAGTGTAATTGTTTTCAATTACTTCACAAATGCTTGCTCCTGAGCATGTCATTTCGAAACAAAATGTTTCTACCAGCTCTTCCAGAGAGATGAAAGCACATTTGCTTCCTCAAAATCTGCTTTAAATATTAAAACTTTTCTCTGTGTTTCAGGAGAGCATTTGCCTCACTTTTGCTCCAAGATCAAACCAACACTTCTGTGTTTATCTATCAACAAATACGCCTAATTACACCTCAGAGGAAGCGCGAAATGTTTTGCCCAACCTTGCAAGGCAGGGTTGGTTTTTGTAATGTAATGTGTTAGAATAGAGCTTGTGGGTGATTCACCTCCTGATGGTGTTTTTCTCACTGCAACATACTGTCACTTTGACATATTTGCAGAGGGACCGTGTATCTGATTGTAAGTCGAAAGTCATTTTCTTGCCTTCTGTCCCCAGTCCCCGGCAGTGGTCTCTTTCTGAACAGATGCATTCCCTTTGAGCCTCAACATCACCAGTGGCTGGTGAGGTGAAGCTGGAAGGGGGGGTCTGACCCCTGGGGGAGGTGCTCTTACTTTGCCTTTGACGCTTCCCTCAGCACCTGTCATTGCTGTCCCTTTGCCTCCGCCAACAGCTTCTCAGGGCCTGGGAGCCGGAGCCTATTCTTCTAGAACAGCTGGGGATCTTGTCGGGGGTGGGGCTTTCTCCCAGCAAGCCCACTGTGGTCTGGACTCCTCATGTCACACCTCAGACTCCTTACCATGTCCCTGCTGCCTCAAGGTTCTGCCCTCCTCCAGCCAACACAGAGGTGCACACCTGCCACCCGTTTCCATTGTCTGTGCTGACGTGCCTGCATCCATTCTACTTGGAAACCTGAACCCATTTTGGATCCTCTGTTGCCTGTCACATCTGTTCATTTGTCACTGTTGATTCCTCCCTGTCATCCCAGCTCCCCTGTGCTAGTCAGCCTGCCTCAGCGGGGCTCCTTTAGGCAGCAAAGGCGTTCACGCCGCCTTGCATCTTTTCCTAACTGGTCTCTGCCATGTTTGCAGACAGTCTCATGCTGTCCTGGAGGGTGCGGACATAGTGCATGCTGTGTCTGCCCCATGCAGTGGGGAGCCCAGCGCCCAGCAGCAGAGTCGTACAGTGAAGATGTACACTGACTCTTTCGCCCGGCCTTTTCTGAACTCTTGAGGAAAACTCAGTACAACACTGCCTTGGGCAGCTCGGGCTGCTGTAACAAGAATACCACAGACTGGGTAGCCTGTAACTAACAAGTTTATATATGACAGTTCTGGAGGCTAGAAGTCCAAGGCCAAGGTGACGGCAAGGTTGGGTTCTGGTGAGGGCCTGCTGCAGGCTGCTGACTTCTCGCTGTGTCCTCATACTGTGTCCTCATGTGGAGATTACAGAGAGGAAACAGGCTCTTCGAGGGGCTCTAATCCCACTCATGGGGGCTCTACCCTTATGACCTCATCTGATCCTGATCACTTCCCAAAGGCCCCGCCTTTTTATACCATTTCATTGAGGGGTAGGGTTTCAACATAGGAATTGGGGGACACAAACATTCAGTCCATACAAACACTGCAGATACACCTGTGGTCTGAGTGCTCCATGCACATGGGCTGGCACACTGCTGCTTTGAGGTGCAGGCTCAGGAGGAGGGGGCTGGGGCATTACAGCAGGGGTCATCCCAGTCATCATCCACTCAGGCCTCCTGGCAGCTGAACACCTTGCAGAAAGCCACAGGCTGCACCAGAGCTTGCACCATCTCCCCATGGTATCCGGGCACTCTACCACTCTCTGCCTCTGAGCCTCTCAGCTTCTGTCCTCTTTCTGTCGCTCTCATTCATTCCCACTGCCGTTAAGGCCTGATGGGTGGAGTCAGTCACCCTCATCCCTGTGGGTCAGAGCTCACTCTCCACACCTTTGAGCAGGCTGGTGCCCAGTAGCAGACAGCTGCCCCATCAGGTGCCACTCTGACAGGCCACAGTGGGCTCTGGCAGGGTGATGGGGCCACAGGTGACACCTGGGAGCGCCATGAGCCTGACCTCCAGTCACTGTGATGTCCTGCTCACACTGTCACTCCTTGCTCAGGACATATGCAGAGGTTCTGTCGTCATCAAGGACAGTGTCCTTGCCAGGGGCCTTTTCCCTCACCCTCTGCCCCTGCGTTCATCACCACATATCTTGCCCTGCCTTTCTCACAACTCCACCATGTGTCCTCAGGGCTGCAGGCCAGATCTGATCCGTGTTGCCAGTGTCTTTACGCTCTGGCTGTCCATGGGACTGTTGCCATTCAGTTCCTGAGGCAGGGCAGGTGCCTTTCTCCTTCCCTACTCTTTCCTGTGGCGGTATCCGGGTCTTATCTTCATATCCTCAGTGTGCCGGTACAGGACAGGCATTGAGGTCGCTGTTGCTGAATAAAGGAATGGTGGCTCACAGAGGTTCTGCTCCTTGTGGCTGTGACCCTGGGTGTTGTTAATGCCAAGCGTGGCTGGTAGGTGGTGCTGATGAGCCAGCAAAAGAGCCCTGTTGGGGCGATCTCAGGTTCTCAAGGCTGCAGGATCTGAGAGTTCACTGAGGAGGCTTTTCCTTGTTGTCTAGAGTTAAGGACTCTTATCTGGGGAGGAGGGTTCCAAGAACCTCCTAAGGTTAATGCAGAATTTTGCATATATGTACATTTTCTTTGTAGAGGGCATCAGCTTCTCTGTGAAGTGCTTCACTATAAAGTAAGTTAGGAATTATTAGTCTAAAACACCCCACCACATTTAACTCCCACATGGCACACCAATCTATATGTGTGTGTTTTATTTAGCTCTCTCTTTTTTGCGTCTTTGGCTCTGTATTAACTCAGAACTTTTATTTTTTTTCCCCCAAATATCTGCATTTTATTTATTTATTTATTTTTTAAATAAATCTTTATTCAGATTATTACAATTGTTTCTCCTTTTTCCCCCCATAGCTCCCCTCCACCCGGTTCCCACCCCACCTTCTGCCCTTACCTCCCCCCCCCACTGTCCTCATCCATAGGTGTATGATTTTTGTCCAGTCTCTTCCTGAACCCCCCATACCCCTTTCCCCCTGAGAATTATCAGTCCACTCCCTTTCTATGCCCCTGATTCTATTATATTCACCAGATTATTCTGTTCCTCAGGTTTTTAATTCACTTGATTTTTAGGTTCACTTGTTGATAGATATGTATTTGTTGTTCATAATTTTTCTCTTTACCTTTTTCTTCTTCCTCTTCTTTAAGAATACCTTTCAGCATTTCATATAATACTGGTTTGGCAGTGATGAACTCCTTTAGCTTTTTCTTATCTGTGAAGCTCTTTATCTGCCCTTCAATTCTGAATGATAGCTTTGCTGGGTAGAGTAATCTTGGTTGTAGGTTCTTGCTATTCATCACATTGAAAATTTCTTGCCACTCCCATCTGGCCTGCATAGTTTCTGTTGAGAAATCAGCTGACAGTCATATGGGTGCTCCCTTGTAGGTAACTAACTGTTTTTCTCTTGCTGCTTTTAATATTCTCTCTTTGTCTTTTGCCCTTGGCATTTTAATTATGATGTGTCTTGGTGTGGTCCTCTTTGGATTCCTTTTGTTTGGGGTTCTGTGCGCTTCCTGGACTTGTAAGTCTATTTCTTTCACCAGGTGGGGTAAGTTTTCTGTCATTATTTCTTCAAATAGGTTTTCAGTATCTTGCTCTCTCTCTTCTTCTGGCACCCCCATAATTCTGATGTTGGTACGCTTGAAGTTGTCCCAGAGTCTTCTTACACTATCTTCAACTTTTTGGATTTTTTTTTTTGCTTTTTGCTTTTTCGGTTGAGTGTTTTTTGCTTCTTTGTATTTCAATTCTTTGACTTGATTCTTGTATTCCTCTAGTCTGTTTTTGGGTCTCTGTATAATATTTTTTATTTCAGTCAGTGTATGTTTAATTTCTAGTTGGTCCTTTTTCATATCTTCGAGGGTCTCGTTATATTTATCAGCCTTTTCTAGGATATTCTTGAAAAGCCTTATAACCGTGGTTTTGAATTCTATATCCAGTCGTTTGTTTTCCTCCATTTCTTTCGTTTGTGATCTGTTTTTTGACGCCGCATTTTCACTGCGTCCCTGAGTTGGTAGGGTAAATTTGTGTGCTAGGTTTCCTATATGGCCCAGTGGGTCGGCCTCCCCAGTTAACCTGAGGTGAACACTCTTGGTGCACCCCTTTGTGGACTGTGTGTACAGCCTTGTTGTAATGAAGTCTTGATTGTTGTTGGTATCAGTGGGAGGAATTGACCTCCAGGCCAGTTGGCTGTAAGGATCAGCTGTGTCTATGCTGGGAGAAGTTCGGTGCTGGAGACAGCCTTATAGGATTAGACTTGCCAAATTGCAATAGCCTCTGTGCTCAGCTTGGATGGGGTGGAGTCTCAGGGCGGAGCAGACAGTCTTGGCTTCCCGTCAGCCTTGCCTTGCGCGCACTCATAGACCTCTGCCTTCCCCAGCTCCTGAGTCTCCGCCCGAGAGTCCAGACTCCCCCCACAAGAGCGTGGGTCCCCAGGGGCTCGCCTGGAACCGGGGTTCAGTGCAGTCAGAACTGGGGCTCAGTGCAGTCAGGAGCCTCTGACTCCCTTCCACTAGGGAAAGCCTGTGGCAACCTCCGCAGCCTTTGTGCGCACTGGCACGCGTGCTCCTTCAGACCTCTGCCTTCCCCGGCTCCCGAGTCTCCACCCGAGAGTCCAGACTCCCCCCGTAAGAGCGTGGGTCCCCAGAGGCTCGCCCGGAACTGGGGTTCAGTGCAGTCAGAACTTAGGTTCAGTGCGGTCGGGGGCTTCCTTCCCCCTTCCGCCAGAGAAAGTCAGCCAAGCTCTCAGCCGCCCTTCCTCTCTGTGCGCACAAAGACCCTTTGCCGTACCTCCAATTCTCTGTGAGTTTTTCTCTTTCCTTCTAGTTGTAGAATTTTCACTCAGCCAGCTTTCCTGTGGTTCTGGATGGTGTCCATTCTGTCTTTTAGTTGTAGTTTTGAAATTGTTGTGCGAGGCAGCAGTTTAGGTGCTTACCTATGCCGCCATCTTGGTTTCTCCCCTTAACTCAGAACTTTTAGAGTTGTGCTGTAAAACTTTGGGTTTTGTTTTGTTTTGTAATATGCTGTCTTCATATTATTTTTTGAAATAAGTGAGTCTCTTAATCTGGAATTACAGTGTTGCCTCTAGGGTTCATTGCCTGTCCTTGAATATAGATTTGATTAAATGGCATGAGGCAAGTTGGAACCATTATGCCAGGAGATCTCTGTCCTCAGGGAGCCTATATTCTTATGAGATGAGAGAGCCCCTAGTAAATAAGCAACCTGTTAGGTTGTAACCAGTAACCTCTGAGAAAGATAAAGTAAGAGGATGGCAGGAATCCCAGCCTCGAGTCCTTAGTTTACATGCATGGAGAGGGATGGCAGTGAGCAGAGGCCTACAGATGTCAGAAGTCCGAGGACATTGGGCACCCAGTACAGGGAATGGCAGGTGCTGAGCCAGAGGAATGTGCAAGGCTGTCATTCCAGCATTCTGGCTCTGACAGCATAGAAGCCTTGGGGTTTAATGAAATTCTTTGAGCAGAATCCACCTTTCAGCTGCCATATTCTTTCTCATTCCTGGCTTTGCACATGCTGTTCCTGCTGCCTGGAATGTCCTTCACTGCCTGATCTTCCCTTGGGGTTCTCATCAGGATATTTAGGACCTGGGCCTGATGGTGGTTTTGGTGAAGTCATGGTAGTGTGAGTAAACCTCTCCATCTTTGCCCACACAAAGATGAAATTTTTGGTTTACATATCTGACTTCTCCCATTATATCTTGAGTACTTATACTCAAGTGCTCTTCTTTATTTTCTTTGTCTCATTCTAAGTCTGGGTGCCTGATACATGACAGATATGAATGCAAGTTGAATGAATGAGTGAATGAATGAGGACACCTGATAAGGCTAGTGTGTATGCTCATTTTTCTCTCTTTGCTTTCTTATGACCGGAAATTCAAACCATGATTCTCAGGACCCTCTGGTTAATTAATTAGTGGAGTACTAATAATGTCACCCTTATGAAATAATTGGCTGATAGTTTAATCACCTTGGACTGCCTTGAAATCCTTTGGCATTACTTCAGTACTTAATTTGCTTTTAAAAATTGTCTTTATAGATCTTTAAATAGTTCCTGTTTCTCATGCCCAAAAATCCAAAATATTTAGTTATGAAATCTTCTCTGAGTATTTGTAACATTTTGGTATAATTGTCCCTTTCTTTATGCTTTGCAACAAAATTCTAGATAGCCTCTTACTATAGATTCTTCCTGTTCCCGATTTCAGAGAAAAGGACAGGCTGTTCTCTGTAGAGGCCTCCTGTGGCCCAAGGACAGTATGCTAAGGATAAAATTCCTAGGAAGAAGCACATTGACCCTTGTCTTAGTCTTCTCAGCACATTTTCAAGCTTTCATGGCAGTTCTAAAGCAGGTTTGGGCTTTTCTTCCAACGTTATTTTGACTGAAGTGTTTATGTGACTGTGATTCTAGAGCAGCCTTGGGCAAACTACGGCCCGCGGGCGGGATCCGGCTGTTCTATCTGGTTCTCTTGCTCTCCCCTTCACTCTTTTACTTTGAATTTATATTAGTTCACACAAACACTCCATCCATGCTTTTGTTCCGGCCCTCCGGTCCAGTTTAAGAACCCATTGTGGCCCTCGAGTCAAAAAGTTTGCCCACCCCTGTAGAGGAATACTCATTACTTGCAAAACCAAGAAAGCTGGAAAAGAAAAATAAACATACAATAAATAAAAAAGCATAAAAGTTCTTTTAAAAAATATATATTTTATTGATTTTTTTACAGAGAGAAAGGGAGAGGGATAGAGACTTAGAAACATCCATGAGAGAGAAACATGGATCAGCTGCCTCCTGCATACCCCCCACCGGGGATGTGCCCACAACCAAGGTACATGCCCTTGACTGGAATCGAACCTGGGACCCTTCAGTCCGCAGGCCGACGCTCTATCCACCGAGCCAAACCCGTCAGGGCAAACTTAGTTCTTTTTATATAAAAAAGTCCATTTATCAATAAAAAATCTGCTTTAGATTCTAAAATATCTAAATGATATTTTAGTACATTATTCCAGACTTAGAAATTTCCAACCCATTAGAAAGGAACTAATGTTGGAATCAGGGTCACGGGGCTTTCTCTCTTCATGAAAAGAATTCACCTACAAAACAGCTTTGAAAGTCTTGTGACCTGTTTAGCATGTACCTCTGACACAAAATCTTACTTAAGCCAGAAATCCTGACTCCCGCTATTTTTTGAATGTGCAAATATGCAAAACTCTAGCAATTCTGGAACTAGCGACCTGACAAGGAGAACTGTGGGAAGATAGTAACTCAGGGCTCCCTTCTCCCTAGGTGACGCGTCCAAGGAAGACATCGACATCGCTATGAAGCTGGGAGCTGGGTACCCCATGGGTCCGTTTGAGCTTCTTGATTACGTTGGGCTGGACACAACAAAGTTCATCATGGACGGTACGACTTGGGATTCTCTGTTGTTTTTCTTCATTGAGTTGAGGTAGTCTCTCTCAATTGTGACTTACAGGCCTGCTTAAAACTGAAATTCTAAGGTGTCTTAGGAGACTTCCTGACATCCTGCCCACACAGCTTTACAACTCAAGTTACTAGGTGGTAGAGAAAGGAAAAATGTGGCTGCCTAGCATCTCTTCACAGGGTACCTTTTTTATTTTTAACTTTTCACTTTGAAATAATTACAGATTCACAGGAAGTTTCAAATATAAAACAGACAGTCCTATTTACCCCTTTCCCAGCATCACCCCGCAGTTCCATCACAAGCCACAGCACAGTGTGAAACCAGGAAACCAGCACTGACGCATTGTGTCCTTCTCGCACACACTCTGATTTGTATGACTGCACTGCAATGAAGATACCCGGCCATTTTCTGTAATGTGTCCACTTTCCTGTGAAGGCTCTGAAACGGGGTAAAATCATTATTAAAACGGGACTACTACCTGGTAGCTCATACTACCAGGTTTCACAAAGAATACGTAGGTGTTTTGGAGGAGTGAGGAAGGTTCTACTTGAAGCATGAACTTTGGAATTTTAAGAGGATGTAAAGTGCTAGCAGCAGCAAATTCGGATTTTTCACATGTTCTGAAAGTTGTTTGACTGTGAAGGGTTCAACCGCAGTTGAACCAGTGATTTCAGGAAGGATTTGGATAAACAGGAGCCAGGCCTCAAGCAGCGTGGGGTGGGGGGAAGGCAGGCAGCTCACCTCCTTTGGGGCCCTGGGGCTGCACCAGCTCAGCCTTTCTCTGCCGTGTTGGCCTGAGGGGCACCACGCCCAAGGGGCTCTCCCACATCAAAGTGGGACCTTTAGTCTTGCCCTGGGAATGCTGAGATGTGAAAATAAACCCAGCACTTCATCTGAGCCCTCTTCCCTCCTCTCAATAGGGTGGCATGAGATGGATACACAGAACCCCCTGTTTCAGCCCAGCCAGTCCGTGAACAAGATGGTAGCAGAGAAAAAGCTTGGCAAGAAGACTGGAGAAGGGTTTTATAAATACAAATGATGCGCAGTTGCTCCGGCTCTGGGAAGAGCCCTGCAAGCTCCACTAGCAGCCGCCCCAAGTGCCCGCGGGAATGCCCTGGGGTCGACCTGCTCCCACCCGGCACAGTCTATGCGATGTGCATTTGATTGTAATCTGTCTGAAATAATCATTTACATGTAGCAGGGTTCTCTGTTGAGAACGAATTCCCTTTTTTAGTCTGTTTATTTCTGTGTATTTTCTAAAAAGCTTTACACCCTCAGTGCCTTGGAGCAAACATTTCTTTTGAACCTCATCACTTTGATAAAGCATTGCCTGAATTCGCGCACTGGTAGAGGGAAAGCACTTCCTCTGAGAGCCACATGGGAGGGTCCTGGGCGTTGGTGCGACCGTGGTGTGTCTGTGAAGCGCAGCGTTGCATCTCACCTTTGTGAGAAGGTCTGCTGCCTGCAGCTTTGAGCCTCTCCCCACATCCTGGGTACGACATAGTGTCCTGTCTATCCCACTCATCATCTGCTGGACTGGCAGGAACATCACCATGCGCTTGGTTTGCAGGAAGAGGTTTCATTCACATCTGAAATCTGGATGAGTATGGTCTCTCTCTCTCACTTTTTCATGAGAAATCATTACTGCAAACTGCCTACAAATAGACTCTAATAAAATACAATCTTTTAATCTGTAAAAAATTTGAATTGAAATAAACATGTATAACTTTAAATGGTAACATGCTTAAATGATTACAAAAGTAAAGGTTGGTAATTTAGCCGAGAGCTGTGTCCCACCTCCTTCGGTCCATTGCTATTTTAAAGTGGCAGTGGTAAGGAGGAGGTGTTCATGTGAAGATGTTTGTGGGGACCTGACTAGCCATCACTCCAGATTTCTTGCCAATAAAACTATGGTTGTTAAATATGCTAAAGGCACAGAAAACAATTTTTAAGGAACATCTGCTGCTTTGCCAGCAAAGGGAAATAATGTAACATAAGCTTCTTTAATCATTGGCTTGAGAAAGTGTCTTCCAAGATAGAATTTTGAAGCTGGAAGGACATCAGAAACCCTGAGGTCCATTGACCTCATTAACAAAGACCCTGAGTTATGTGCCCAAGGTCACCAGAAGTTTTGTAGCAGAGCCAGGATTAGAACTAGTTTTGATAATAAATACAAACTAGCACATTTGGGAATTTCAAATCCAGACTTTCAAACAGGACTGTCCCCAAAATGGGCGTCCTTGTTTGGTGTCCTGGGGCATAAGTCTAATGGTTGAGAGATTGCCACCCCCCACCCCACACTTCATGATAAAAGGGGGCTTAGTAATTTTTTTTTCTTGAATCTAACTATGGCATCATAGGAACATAAATAGGTACATGCATTTCTACCACAAAGAGACTCTGGTTTAGGAAGCTTTTAGGTTATTCTTATAAAGCATTTCCTAACGCGAAAAAGGAAGCACCTGCGGTGCCACCACGTTTCCATCACTAAGGATCACCCTCATGCCTGAGCCCTGTGCTCGCAGGCTAGCTCTTGACCTTTGACCTGCGTCTGGCTTCCGGCAGGGCTTCATTTCCTCTCACTGACTGGAGTGTCTACAGGATGTGGGCCTTTGTCCTGAAAATGGCAGGGCTCTTTCTTGACCCCTCAATTCAGGGAAGAGAGAAAATGGCAATGGGACCATCAGCCTGCCAGGATGTGAGGGTAGGGCCACAGCGATCCTTTTCTGGCTGAGGTTTTTATATGCACTTTCAGCAAGTCAAAAAGGCTGGCCTCTGAGCATTTTTATCATTTTTAAAAAATTTTCCATGCATCATGTTTGGGACCAGGAAGGAATGTTGAACATTCTTGTACAAAGAGGCATTGATGGTGGGGTCCTCAGTCCCACTGAGAGCTGCTGCCCTTTGCTGAGGTCTACGCTGCAAACTGGACTGAGGAGGAACCAGAGGGCCAGGCTGGCCTCCACTGCACTCAGCGGCTTGTCTAGGCAGATCTGCGAGTCTGACTTCATCACCACGGCCTCTCACCTCCCCAAACTCTCCTCCCAACAGCCACCAGGCTCTTCCATCAGATCTGGAAAGAGGGTACTTTTGCCGCCCCCCCTTCCCCGGTCTCCTATACTCCCTTCTTAGTGATTATGTTCCTGTAATAGAATGAAACTTTGATATTAGGAAGAACCACACAATTGATGACATGGCTTGTGAAAAAATTTCCAGGAACCTCTGAGCATAGCCATCACCCAGTCTAAGTTAGGCTTAGCAAGATGGCGTTCTCTGAAGAATTGTTTTAATGCTTATGAAGATGTCTTTGTAAAATAAAAACTGCGGCCCTTTAATGTTCATAAGATTCACTATTAATAACAGTTTCTCAGGGGATATGGTTGGCTAGCTTTTGACATCAATGGTAAGGTATGTTTCCAGTTCAGGGCCTATTACATGGTGCAGCGTGGGGCAAGCTATGGCCAGATCCTGGAACTGCAAACATATACAATTGGGGGTATAAAATGATTCCCCACTGGGTGTTAGAGAGTAAGTTTTCTGACTCGTTAACATGCTAACTTTCAGAAGCTCATTTCAGACTCAACCAGCAATTGGCAGAGAGGATAGAACAGCCGTGGGCAAACTATGGCCCGCAGGCCGGATCTGGCCCGTTTGGCTGTTCTATCCGGCCCGCGGAGCCAAAAGAGTGGAGGGTTCTCTTGCTCTCCCCTCCACTCCTTTACTTTGAATTTATATTAGTTCACACAAACACTCCATCCAGGCTTTTGTTCTGGCCCTCCGGTCCAGTTTAAGAACCCATTGTGGCCCTCGAGTCAAAAAGTTTGCCCACCCCTGGGATAGAACTCATATGTTAGTCATGGCTTACACAACATACTCTGCTTTCTCTCGTGGTTTTCACGTTACACTTTTCACACATTTGAAACAAGTTTTTGTCTTGTCCCACCTTGATTTTAATTCCTTTAACATTTCAACTTCAGTAACTAAGCAGTTAAGTCTACCAAAAGTACAAGGTGTGGCTAATTTTGTGGACCAATTTTCTTGTAAACAGGCACTGATGGTACATGAATAGTAACCTAAAATGTGCTTTGAGCAATGGGAGCATTGCTGTTTTCAACCCATTTGTTTGTGTAAATTATATTTTATAATCAGTCTTAATATTTTTAATCACAGTTTTTATTTCTACAGCAGGAATGTTAACTCCTGAAAGACAGAAAAATCCCATCATTGACATGAATTCAATGTTTTATTTAAAATCACCATCTGCGGAGAAAAACCAAGATGGCGGCATAGGTAAACATCTAAACTGCTGCCTCGCACAACAATTTCAAAACTACAACTAAAAGACAAAACAGACATCATCCAGAACCACAGGAAGGCTGGCTGAGTGGAAATTCTACAACTAGAAGGAAAGAGAAAAGCACACTGAGACTCAGGAGCTGCAGGAGGCAGAGGTACTGGTACGTGTGCGCGGAGAGGACTGGCAACTGAGTGCGCGGCTCGCTTTCTCAAGCAGGAGGGAGACAAAAGCTCTCGACTGCACTGAACTCCAGTTCTGGGCGAGACTCTGGGGACCCAGACTCATACGGGGTGAAAATGGACTGTCAGGAAAAAGAAAAGCACACTGAGACTCAGAGGAACTGTGGAAGACAGAGGTACCGAGGCACGCGCACGCGGAGAGGGCGGGCAACTGAGTGCACGGCTGGCTTTCTCAAGCAGGAGGGAGACAAAAGCTCCTGACTGTGCTGAACTCCAGTTCTGGGCAAGACTCTGGGGACCCGGACTCATTTGGGGAGAAACTGGACTGTCTGGCAGTGGGTGGAACTCGAGGGCAGCTTTCTCTCAGAGGTACTTGCAACGATTACCACGGGACACTGAGACATGGGCCTATTAAGGTAGGGCTGACGGGAAACCAATGCTGTGTGCTCCGCCCTGAGATTCCGCCCCATCCAAGCTGAGCACAGAGGTTTTTGCAAGTCTTGTCTCATAAGGGTGTCTCCAGCACAGAAGTTCTCCCAGTGTAGACACAACTGATCCTCACAGCCAATTGGCCTGGAGATCAGTTCCTCCCACTGATACCAACAACAATCAAGGCTTAACTACAACAAGACTGTGCACACAGCCCACAAAGGGGTGCACCAAGAGTGTCCACCTCAGGTAACTGGGGAGGCTGAGCCACTGGGCCCTCTCGGACACCTAGCACACAAAGCCACTCTATCAACTCAGGGAAGCAGCCAAAATGTGGAGACAAACAGATCACAAATGAAAGAAATGGAGGAAAGCAAACGACTGGATATAGAGTTCAAAACCATGGTTATAACGTTTTTCAAGAATTTTCTAGAAAAGGCCGATAAATTGAGCGAGACCCTGGAGGATATGAAAAAGGACCAACTAGAAATTAAGCATACACTGACTGAAATAAAAAATATTATACAGAGATCTAACAGCAGACAAGAGGACCGCAAGACTCAAGTAAAAGATTGGAAATACAAAGAAGCAAAAAACAACCAAAAAAGAAAAAAGAATCCAAAAATATGAAGATAGTGTAAGGAGCCTCTGGGACAACTTCAAGTGTACCAACATCAGAATTATGGGGGTGCCAGAAGAAGAGAGAGAGCAAGATACTGGAAACCTATTGGAAGAAATAATGACAGAAAACTTCCCCCACCTGGTGAAAGAAATAGACCTACAAGTCCAGGAAGCGCACAGAACCCCAAACAAAAGGAATTCAAAGAGGACCACACCAAGACACATCATAATTAAAATGCAAAGAGCAAAAGACAAAGAATATTAAAAGCAGCAAGAGAAAAACAGTTACCTACAAGGGAGCATCCATACTACTGTCAGCTGATTTCTCAACAGAAACTATGTAGGCCAGATGGGAGTGGCAAGAAATATTCAAAGTGATGAATAGCAAGAACCTACAACCAAGATTACTCTACCCAGCAAAGCTAGCATTCAGAATTGAAGGTCAGATAAAGAGCTTCACAGATAAGAAAAAGCTAAAGGAGTTCATCACCACCAAACCAGTATTATATGAAATGCTGAAAGGTATTCTTTAAGAAGAGGAAGAAGAAGAAGAAAAAGGTAAAGATAAAAATTATGAACAATAAATACATATCTATCAACAAGTGAATCTAAAAATAAGTGAATAAAAAATCTGATGAACAGAATAAACTGGTGAATATAATAGAATCAGGGGCATAGAAAGGGAGTGGACTGACAATTCTCGGGGAAAGGAGTGTGGGGGGTGCGGGAAGAGACTGGACAAAAATCGTACACCTATGGGTGAGGACAGTGCGGGGGGGTGGGTAAGGGTAGAGGGTGGGATGGGAACAGGGTGGAGGGGAGCTATGGGGGAAAAAAGAGGAACAATTGTAATCTGAACAATAAAGATTTATTAAATTAAAAAATAAAATAAAATCATCTGCAGCTGCTGCAGAATTAACTGGAGTACATGATTTGTACCATGGGCTTTGGAATTAAACTGACTGGGATTCTAATGCTCAGCCCATGCAACCTGTGCAACCTCAGGGATTGTCTGCTGGGTGCATCTGGCAGAGTGGGCAAGACGATGGCCCCTTGTCCACATCGCTGTTGAAGATCAAACAAAATGATGACTGTCACAGGCTGAGGTTGTGCTGCAGGGCAGACTTCTTGTGACCACCTCCCTCCTCTGCCCAATTTGGAAGGACGCCAGAGTTTTTCACTGCCCGCAGGCTTACAAAGAACATTTCACACGTGGGGGGAGTGTGCTGACTATTGGGAAGGGCCCACGAGTCTTATAAAAGAGAGTCTTAGAAGTGAAGCTGCAGGGTCGCCTGGTAAGAAGATAAGTGATGGAGTGCCACCCCCACAGCCGCTCTGGAAGGTCTTCCCGAGCTCCCTGGGAAGCTGGTCAGGCTGGTCGGCTACCAGGGGGGAAGCGCACACAGGAAAGCTCCCAGTGAGCTGCAGGGGTGGCTGTCACTTGGGTAAGTCACATTTTGTGAATGGATGGTAGACTGTGGATGATTTAAGACCCCGGGAGAACAAGTGTGGAGAAGAGAAGGTCTCAAGATTTTCCCAACGTGGTAGTTGGGGAAATGATGGAATATGAACAGAAGAAAAATTAGGCTTTCATCCCATCATCATGTAGTCAGTCAAGAAAAGCCCTTCGCGTGGCAGTGGGATGATGCAGGCCTCCTTGCTGGAGCCGCTGGGTGTCTAAATGGGGTTCTCCAGGCCTCAGCAAGATGCCTCAGCCCTACCAGGGATACCCCACCAGGAAAATGCAGTCGGTGTTTAGGCGACAGGGACCAGAAGGGAAGCCTCTGGAATAGCAGCTGTTGACTGCCCCAGGTTCAGAAGGCGGGGAACTGAGGAGCCAGAACCAGCGTGGGGAGGAAGACCTGCTTGAACTAAGGTTTCTGTTTGGGGTAGTTTGAAGGACTGACACCTAAATGCCTCATTCTGGGGCTGTGTGCAGGTTTGGAGGCACCTCTGGGAAGGTAGGTTACTAGAGCTTTTGAGCCTCAATGGTCCAGTTGAGGGAGGGGGATGGAACCACCACATGGATTTGTGGTGGGACCACCGCTGTCTTGCTCTGCTGCGTCAGCAGTCTGGTTTGAGTCCCGGGGAGAGACAGCTGCCCTCAGACTGCTCCCAGGTGAGTAGCTCTTGTTAACTGATGTCAGGTGAAAGGTGGCGCACGGGGAGGGAAGTGGTCAGGAGCTGAGTTACCCAAGTGCATCCTGGTCTGGGACCAACTGCCCCTTCAGCACTCCATCTCTTGTGGACTCTGCCAATAGCTGGCATGACGTTCTTCAGTCCTAGGCCTATGGTGGTTATTAATGCTTATGTTTTGATTTTTCTCTGCTGGCCTGCCTTTCCTGTCCAGTCTCCTGTGTGTCGGGGGTTCTCTTGCTAGGAGAGAATTTGTTTATAGCATCCTTTTACTAAAATTACAGCTCTGTCCAATGCTGGGCGGTCAGGGAGGGACAGCACATCTCACTCCCTGACCTGCAGTTTGCAGCCCATCCCTCCCCAGGGACCACAGCCTTGTTGGGACTCTGCACTCCAGGGTTTCTGATCACCACTTGAAATTCCCCTTCCGTAAGGTAAGAGGGGGGAAAGACTGAAGAGTAGAATAGAGACAGTCATCCAAAAGCTTCAGTAAAAGTTGGAGTGGCCACATACGAAGAGGGTTGCATTGGCATTGAAAGCTCATGAGCCCAGCCAGCATGGCTCAGTGGTTGAGCGTCCACCTATAAACCAGGAGGTCACGGTTCGATTCCCGGTCAGGGCATATGCCTGGGTTGCAGGCTCCATCTTCAGTAGGGGGCATGCAGGAAGTAGGTGATCAATGATTCTCATCATTGATGTTTCTATCTCTCCCTTACTCTCTGAAATCAATAAAAATATATTTTAAAATATATTTTTTTAAAGGAAAAAAGAAAGCTCATGAAAACGGGCCAGTTGTTGTGAGGGCTGCTGGATGGGTTCCAGTTCTCTGGGACCGGACACCCAGGAAAGAACAGCCGAGCTGACTGGAACCTTAGAACCAGGGTAGGAACAGCCTGTGGCGGATGAGACTGCCGCAGGTAGCCCCAGGAGCACTGTGCAGGCCTTGCCCTGTGAGTGCTAAGGAGGGCAAGCTGGACTTTCTGCAATCGAGCAGCAGGTGTCTGACCTAACTTTGGTAGAATCTGTAACAACAAACAGGCTGATTGGTGGGGCTCCATTCTACTTTGGTGGGGTCATAAGTTAGAGATGGAAAGAGGAAGTGACTAATCTAATTCCACTGGACTGCAAAGTCAAACAGTTAAGCAGTGTTATTCTATCTGGCAAATCATACATTTCCTACCAAGTTCTCCCATTTATTTAAGGGAAATAAACATTTTTAAGTAATTTAGCTGGTAACATCTCAAGCTATTACAGATTAAGAAAAATACCTAGTAAACACATTAGTGTAGATGACCCAGTACAATCCAAACCCTACCCATTTTCTGTATTTCCTTGATCTTTGGTCCAGACAGATTGGTTAGGCTTGGTTACCAATTGCTTCCAAGGACAGAAGAAACATTTTCACATGTTCTATGGCTATAGGCAGTACAAACACAATTTTTTTTACACTAAGCAAAGGAAGTGTGTTTAATAACAAATTACAAAGCAATTCAAGGGGAAATTCATTTATTATTTCCTATCTGGCAGGCGTCTCTCCTTTGTAGAGGTCAGTGGTCTCTTCATTTAGCCCACAGGGAGGTATGCCCAGAGGGGTGGGTGCTTGGCACCCAGCAGTGGTGGGAGTGGGTATTGTCTGGCTCTGTGACTCCAAACCAGGCCTTCCCTGCTGCACCACCTCCTTCCTAACATAGAGCTGGTTTTTAAAGTCCAAATTACTATCAGCAACAGAATGCTTGTACATTCTAACACATGAGATGGCGAGTAAGCTTGCAAACAGTGCAAACATTTTTCTGGCTCACCACTACCTCAGCGTAGCCCATTGGCAGGTGCTCAGTGATATGTACTGAATGAGGGTGCCGGGCATTTCTCTTATACCAGTTGCTGTGGCCCCCAGAACTGCCTATGATAGACAACATTAGATTGTTTCTCAAACGGGTCAATTAGGTGAGTAGCCAGTGTTCACTTGAGTTCTTCAAGTTTTACCATAAATTATTAATTCTATATTACCTAATATGTATAAAGTTTAATATGTATAAAGTTTAACTTGGGTTGTCTAGTGTGAGTAATGTTTATTTTCAATAGCTGCTCTTGTACGCCCTTCCCCTAGCCTCCGTCACCACCACTCCTGGCAGCAAAGGAGGAGAATATAGGTTTTCCCATTAGAGAGGTGCGGAAGTTGAGCAACTTCCAAAATGGTGCCCACTAAGTGAGAGCCAACAAAATCAATGATCTTATTTTCCCCCTAATACACTTAAGTAAGCATTTAGAATCACATCATTCTATTCGTATTAAGATGCTTAATTGCAAACTACCCTAGTAAAAAGCAGTTCAAAATTTTGTGTTTATGTCTGTTTATATCCCTGGAAGTTAAGTCAGCTCCTAAAATTCTCTGTATGAAAGATAACATTCCATGGGAAATATGGGAAATGTAGTTTGTACAACTACTGTCATGTGGAATATGCTTTGTCAGAACATGCGTTGCTTCCTCGTGATTTTTCTCCTTTAAAAGGAAAGCCACACAGACATCTCATTTTTGCTCCTGGGCCCTGAGTAGAGGTTTTCATATTGTTGCAGCCTTATTCCAAACTATAGAGGAAAAAAAATATTGTACTTGGGATATCTGTAGTCAAGAACCTGTTCAAAGGCTCCTTCTGGCTAAACAGGTCGTTGCCAGCAACCCTAGCAACCAAACAAATTAAACCAGGAGAAAACACCCCTTCGAAGGGCCAGTGTGCCAACTGTGGCCTCAGAGAAAGGCTGGTTCCCAGAAAAAAAGGCGGGCCATAGTCCTCCTGGAGGCAGGCGATCAGCTCTGAGCCTGCTGCAGGGAAGAAAGCCAAGTCATCCAAGACCAGCAGGAGCAGTGGCTGGAGGAGCCCCTCTGCCCAGCCGCCCAGGATAGCTTCCCTTGGTCTGTGCCTCCAGGGGCTCTTGACTCTCCTTCCCCAGAACCCTCTGTGGCAGAAAGCAGGATTTGGGCTGAATGGGCCAGGCTTGAGCACTGTGCATCCACATCAAAGTTCTCTGGGAAAAGTTATCCTGAAAGCAAAATAAAAAATGAAGAGGGGCCCTAGCCGGTTTGGCTCAGTGGATAGAAGGTTGGCCTGGGGACTGAAGGGTCGCAGGTTCTATTCCAGTCACGGGCATGTGGCTTGGTGGCGGACTCAGGGGTTGTGGGGGAGGTAACCAATCGATGTTTCTCTGTGTCTCCCTCTCCCTTCCACTCTCTCTAAAAAACCAATGGAAAAATATCCTCAATGGAAAAACAAGAAGAGGGGCCTGGGTTTGGGGAAGGAACCACTGGCTCAGAGAGGATGCAAACAACCCATTTCTTTCAACATTGTTACTCATTTTTTGTGTGTGAAAATTGTGGAGGGGGAACCCATGGAGAGGACTGTAGTAGGCTTGGGCAAGGCTTGATTCTCAGCTCTGTATCCTTGCTGTCTACCTAACAGATAGGCTTTTATTATTCATGGATTTATTTCTAAGATCCAGAAAAGCCAATTAATATGTTACTACAACCCTTCCCCCCAATAAAAGTAATACTTAATGTCACCTTTTACATCATTTTGTTGGATTTTCTAGCCAACTCCTGAAAAAAAGCATGGTGGGGCTTCAGGTATAACTACTTGGTTGATGTATATTAAAAAAGCTCAGATAATTTTCAAATAAATATGAAACCTTTATAAAAAGTAGGTCCCCTGAACATAAAATAAGACATTTTTCCCTGGTTCAAGTTAGAACTAAATGAAGAGGAATTGGAGAGGTTCCAGAGGATAGTAATAAAAATGATTAAAGGACTGATGATGAAAGGTTCAAGGAGTTGGGATTACTTAGCCTGGAGAAGAGAAATTTGAGGGGTGATTTAATGGCAATCTTCAAGTACAGTATGTGGAGGGTTATTACAAGTATGGTAGCCAGCTGTTCCCCAGCTGTATTGAAAGTTGAAAAAAAGAGATAGGATTTCAGCTAGAGACAAGTTAGACCAGTGGTATAAATGGTCCTCATGCTATCTCAATGGATGGGAAACCATCGTGGAAAATCATGAAATACTGATGTTTGAAGTGCAAATGTGTATTTTTGGCTAAGTCAGATACCAACCTATATGCTAGTAGTGTAACAGAAGCTTAAGGGAGAATTCTAGAATACAAACTCAATACTGGGGACATGTTGACTTTGGGGAGACGAGAGGGAGTTAAAACCTTCCTTCGGCACAGGGACACCTTGACCTGGGGACCCAGTTTGAGAAGCAATGAGCTATGAAGTGGAAAGCGCGGCACACCTGCAGACACGGCAGCAAGCTGAGGGTGGAGCCCATGATGATGTCTGAGGGGCTCGAGAAGGGAGTCAGTCCCATCTGAATCCTGGGGATGCTCTTCTCCCCATTGGCCCTGACTTCATCTACACCTGGGAAGGAGGTGGAGGGGCCCACTCCGTACAAGTTCCTTGGAGGCGTACCTTTAAAGCTGCACCAGCAGTGCCCCTCAGTCGGGGACAGAGCAGCTGTGGCCTGGCCCGTGGAGTTAGTTTACCATCACCAACTCCAGATGATCAGGAACTTCACACTTTAAAAAAAATTACACTTTAAAAAATTTTTATTACAAAGCTTCTTTTAAAAAATGCTCAGCACGTTAACGCAAACTGGAATGACAAACGTTAGATGACAATTTGGGGCAAAGGCTGTGCCTTGCTATTTCAAAAAAAAAAAAAGGGTACATCAATGATCATTTTAACAACTGGCATAAAATCCCACTAATTGGCTAATAAAAACAAATACAAATACAGAACATTTAAAGTAATAACAATTCAAGTGCTGGGCTTTTTACAAGAAGGGGTGAGAAGGAAAGAAATGAAAATTCACTGCAAACTGGACTACCGAAAGTATCTGTTAAGGTTTACCATTAAAAAAAAACAACAAAACAAAAAGGAGATCCGAAGAAAAATAAAATGGAATAGTACTGCCGACTGCGACCAGCAGAGTGGACATGGCCACTTACTGGACAAGATGTTGCTCAAAAAACAGTGGCTTCTTTTCAGTTCCTTTTTATTTCAAACTTTTCCAGATCTTTGAATTTTAAAAGCTCATAGCTAGCAAAATATACAAGAAAATTAAAACTAAAAAGTGTAAATTAAAAAAATATTCAAGTTTAAAAAAAAAAGGAAGCAAACTTGATCCTTCTGCACTGTTAAATAAAAGCTTCAGGAGAAAGAGAAAGAAAAGCGAAGACGGAGATGTAGAGGGAACTCGGCCACACGTTCCCGCGGGGACGCCGATGGACGGCTGGCTGCTGGCTCCAGGTGCTCGAGGCCCGCGGGGGCAGCCAAGTCACTATCCTTGCCAAGAGGTTACAGGTAAGGATGCAAGATGCTCTGGGAAGTGCACGGCGGACACACGGGGAGGAAAGCGGCTCAGCTGACCCAGGGCCTGCTGGCATTCTCATGTGCTGCTGAATTTTCTTTTAAAAAACCTTTTACGCTTTATTTTGGACCTTGGCTCTTGCAGTAGATGAAAGGGGGTTCGGCAGTGATTGTCTTTGTGGATCAGTGTCTCTAGCAGTGACCTCAGGGTGAAGGTGGTGCCAGTTCTCCTCTGGGGTCGACTGGGCAGGCCATGGAGACAGTCTGGGTTTCAACAAGCTTCCATCTCCAGGAGGGGTCCCGGGGCCGCCGCCTTGGCTTTGCACGTTGGGAATGAGCTTCGTTTTCCACCTCAGGAAGGAACACAGGAGATGCTGTTAATGGGTCTCTGTCTAAGGCCTTGACAAGATTTTCACCTCTACTGAATACAGTACGTGACTTAGGATCTCTGCATGGAATGAATCCACTTTGCTGATTTGGTGATGGCTACACAAACTGCCCCATGGTAGCCCCATATCCCCAGACTACGTGAGAGGCAAGTGTATTTTATTGAAATGTTTATTTTGGTTCCACGTACGTATATACATGTATAGGTTATGATGTGAAATACACTTTAAAAAAATCCATTTAATACTTTGGATCACGGACAAACATGAACTGTAATGGCGGGCAATGGCCACATCAGGGGAAGAGTTGTTCTCTAAAGTGTTTGGGTATTCTGTGCACTGTGGGGATCCGCTGTGTGATTTTCCTACACAGGACTAACCCCTACTCCCATCAGCCTGTGCAGGCACACGCCCACCGCCAGCCCCTGCGACCGACCGACCGGCATGTGCTCCGTCCACCGCTCAGTCCACTGCGCGTAGGCCTCTCCAGTCTCACGTAAGACTTTACAGTCCTCTTGTTTTTTTCCTTCCCAATAACTAAGATCTCTAATGTTAGCCTTGGTATGTACACTTGACAAGTGTTTGAGTAACTGTTGTTTGATATGCTGATGATGACTTTCACAAAGGATCCCCAAATCCTAAAATGAGCTGAGATTTTCTAAAGCAACTAAAAATAAAATAAACGCTGTACCAGGATGAGACCAAGATGAAGGGAAAGTGAAAGCATCCTGAAGTTTGGTTCCTTCACCCGGGAAGGAACCTGGGGAGGCCGCCCCGTCAGACGACCTGGGTCCCTGGCCATCTCAGGTGAATCCCAATATTCGTGTTTGTGCTGTCCTTGTTGCCAACGGAAGTTTTCTTTAAAAAATTAATTCTAATAGTGAATTTCTTTACGCTTTTTGAGTGGAGAGAGACTTAGAGGAGAAATAGAAGGAAGCTTTGAAATAGTTTCATAATGCAAACTGAACCTGGGTGGGAGGCTGCAGTCTGTCAAGTGCTGTTCACGGAAGGAGAGTGCTCTGTGGGGTGGGGACCGCGAGGGCAGGCGAGGCCAGCGCCTGAGGTGCAGAGAAGGCGTCGGTGCCTGTGAGCCTGGTGCACGGCGAGCCCGGGGCACACTAGCCACTACTGGCATGACTGGCCTCAAAAGGACTCATCGAAACTGCGCAGAAACTATCTGTGTATCTGGGTAGTTACTGAAAAGATAAAGCAACGACCAAACAGAGGGCATTTAGCCACAGACTGCTGTCCACTGAGGACAATGTCAATGCCTGTCCTCCTGCACAATGCCCCTTTCCCATGTGACAGGAGGACCCTGCAGCCTCGTGGTTTTCTAAGGGATGCGGACGGCCTGCAGCCCTGGGCCAGGTTCATGCAGTGGGAGATGAGCCGGCCTCAGACAGTCTGCAGGCTGAAGGAGACACACAGTCGCTCTGTTGGGATCCGTCCCTCATCCCAGCCACAGTCTGACTATGAGGTCATGAGGTCAAGACCTCCAAGGCCCTGCTGTGGCCCTACTCCTTGAGCAGGCCTGGACACCTGACAGTCTGTAGCACCCCCACTTCCGCTCTCCGAGGCGCCCTTTCCCCTCCAACCTCACCCCAATGGGCCGCCTCCGCTCTTCCTGAGCTGAGCACAGCACTAACACAAGTGTCAGAACAAGCTTGCTGTCCGGGGCCATTCACCAGAGATAACGTGCACTTCCCAGAGGAATCTAGGCATCTGGCGAAGCCATTTCTTTCCCAGGTAGCCACACACTCCCCCGCCGCCATTTCATTATGTGTCCTCTCTCAATTCCTCTGGAAAAGCTGGCTTCGGAATCCTCTGTACAAGGGACAAAAAGCAGCTCGCCCCACCGGGACACATTCCTAACAGTGGCAGTAATATTTAAATACATGGGCAAAGAAACTGCCTCGCTATCGGGTATGGCGGTCTGAATCTGGCTGCTTCTATACACACAGGGTCGTCGGGGCAGACCAAGTCTTACCTCCAAGTGGGACCAATGGGGGCTGGCAGGGTTGCTCACAGATATAAAACTGGTCAAATCAAGAGTCTTTTCAAGAAACCACAGGCATGACGCTGGGAGACTAGAGACTTCCCACATCTGAGGCTCCACTGGGGACTGTGGCGAGGCTGGGCCAAGCCAGGCGAGCCCCGGCGCAGCCCAACCCACCAGTGAAGCCAGTGCAATCAAAGCCGCAATTAGGCTCCCACTTCAAAGGGAGCAGGGAGCCCTGTGTGTGTGTCAGAGCTCAGGCTCCTCCGCCGGGAGTCACTCCCAAGGGTGGGCCCTCTGGACAGTGGATTCCCAGGAGGCACAAGGTGACCACCTCCCCCAGCTGCAACCCATGATGCTCTCTCTCCTGGAACAAACTCCAGTCTTGACAAAATATCCTACTAACCAGATGGAACCAGAAGCCCAAAGGTTTTAAGATGGGCCTGTTTTAGAGCGAGAACCAGCACTGACTCTGAGGTGTTAGAGCTTTCTAGGTTTGACTCAAAAGAGAAGAAGATAAAGGGGGTCATTCCCGCTCCATCAGCTCTAACAGGAGATTCTATGAAGCTGGTGCTTTGCCAGCCCACACCTGCGGGCTCCGCAGCCCGGCCCCGTTCCCCAGTGGGGAGGTCAGCATGTGGAGGGACGCTCTCCTCCGTGGGGCAGCAGAGCGGGGCTATAGGAATATGGGAAGACCTCCCCCAGCCCCTTGGTGTCATGTCCTTGTTCAGAAACGGTGAAGAAAGTTCAAAGATCAGAATAAAAAATCCTTCCTTCATCCTCCACCCAAATGTGACTAGCATGAAATCTGAGGAGAGGTACCTGTGAGGTGAACAGAGGCAGGTTTTAATTGCAAAGTTTGCCTCACAGCAGCGCACTGCACACCTCACGCCAACTGTCGAAGTGTTCAGCCTGCCGCAGGGCGAACTGACAAAATCCTGTGATTTCAGGGCATGAACTCCCGCCTTGCGTAATGTCATGTATGTCAGGCGAGAAGTGCCTCCTTCTAGAGCAGGAAGCAAGCATGACAGAGCTAATCCGGCCGTGGTTTAAGAGGAGGCTGAGGCATACGGTCATCAAGGGGCGGATCCCAGGTGACCCCCGAGAGTACCCAGGCCTCCTGGCTCCCTGTGGGTCACAGCCTTGTTGATTCCAAGGAGGCCTTGTCTGCAAGAAGCTGGTGAGGGGGAAGGAAAAACAATGTCCACCAAGCACGGGTGTGCCAAGCACTGGCAAGTACCTGACATGTACAGCGTCATGTAATCATCACTTACAGATAAGGAAATGGGGGCTGAGTGAGGTTAAACAGCATGCCTGAGGTCACCCCCCACAACAGGTGGCAGGATTAGCGTTTGAGCCCTGAGCATATGTTCTCTCCACCACACCTTTCTCTCATTCTGTCAAAAAGAACAAAGCAGCTCACTGCAGTGCACGGACAGCTTTGGCAGAACCGCCCCACTCACCTGGCAGTCAGTCAACCTGGCAGCATCAGTTCTAAAGAACACAGCTGAAGACGAGAAAGTGGCAGAGCCTCAAGCTATCCCAGTGCTAGCAAGTTCCCTCACACAAATAGCGCATACTCCCCTTCCTCGTCAGAGCAACCTCCACACGCCAACTGGGGCCCCATGTACTTTCCATTTATATATTATAAAAATAAGCCTCGTCTTCTCTTTCCAGCTTCACATCATGTCAGAAGGCGCATATTACTGTCCAAGAGGGATAGAGTCTCATACAAAAAAGGAACGCACAAAATATTGTCAAAATCAGATTTTAAAACAATTTTTTCTTAACCCTCATCCAGGGATCTGTTTGTTTTTATATTACTTTTGAGAGAGAGAGGAAGAAGATAATAGAGAGAGACATGGATGTGAGAGAGAAACCTGGATCAGTTGCCTCCTGCATGTACCCTAACTGGGGATCGAACCTGCAACCTGGGTATGTGCCCTGACAGAGAATCAAACCCAAGGCCTTTTGGTGTACCAGAAGACACCCCAGCCAACTGAGCCACCCGACCAGGGCAAGAGCAGAGTTTTTAAAAATCCAACATGAGAGGAGTCATTAAGAATATTGGCCAACAAGCACCAATTCCTCATTAGCATGTACTCTATATGTCACATATGTGCACTGTGGAATAATGACAGGAGGTATTAAGAAATATTTAATTTCCATGTATTCTGTTGAAGAAGATGAGCTAACCCAAAAGAGTTAAACATTACATGCTTTGTTAACTTAAATAAAAGGCAAATCTAGAGTTCTCTGGGAAACCCTCTTATTCAGAAGGGCTGATTTCCTTTATAAATCCAGATGACTCAGTGAGAATCAGAATGTTCTGATTTTTAAGTGTCCAAAATACTTATTTTCTGTCAACTATTCTGTGCATTGATCTTTATTCAATTTCATGAACAATACCAAATATCACGTGTCTTAAGAGGGTTGAACGAGCCTCACACTTCTCTCCTTCCTATATTTTAATGGCACGTGATCAACACTGAGAGCCAAGGGTCTGGTTCCCCATTTCTGTTACCCAAGGCAACTTACACACAATTCTAGCTCTTTTGACCAGGAAAGAAGGAAGAGGAATTGATGGCAAGTACACTGTAGCACAGCAGAGATTTCAAAAGCTTTCCCCATGTGGGCAACCCCCTCCCCATGTCTTCACTAACGCATAGCTGTCTAGATAGAACCACCCTGTCTGCTAATCTAACAGGCCGGGCCACAGCTGACTATAGAGCTGCAGTGCACACCTGTGGGTTGCTGCCTAGCGCTCCTCTCATCCCCACTCCTCACACCCCGGCTAGAGCAGTGAGCCCTGACAGCCACCTGTACAGTGTGACCACCTCCTCTGGCCACAGCTGATGATGGATCGAGTAGAAGTCTGTCTGACCGAACTGGGCCACCCAGCGCCCCTTCTCTGGGATTGGAAAGAATCGCCATCTCTTTGGGAGACTGAGATTGTAACAACACCTAAGCTTGGGAGTTCTGGACTGAGGATCAAAGAACTCAGGAAGTCAATCTGCAGGAGGGAGAATGAAGCAATTGTCAGGGAGGGATGGACGTAAGAGGCAGGAAGAACATTTGGACAGCTTTCCCAGGCCACCCACCCTCTAGTACTCTCCTTAGCCCAACTGTCTGGCTTCCACTGGATGCTCCTGTATCCCTAAAACAGATTTCCTGCCCTGCTTATGCTAGCATAGGTTCTTTCTGCTCCTTGTGATCTCGAGGCCCCCGTCAGCGGTGCGCAGAAGGCATCCTGCAGAACGGGCAGGATGTGAACACCCGCAGCCCACATACAGCATGGTCCAGCCACACAGTGTCCCCAGGCAGCCATCTCTATTTGAGACGGAGTGACCAGGCCTGCCCTTACTTGCCGATGTCACATTCCTTATTGAATGTTCTCACCATGGAGTCCCTAGTAAGGAACATTGTAGTCAAGTGTCAGCTGTGACAAGTTTAGCAGGGATTTGTAGGCAAACATAAGAGGAGGGAAGACACAGGCAGGCCACCATCTCAGACAGGAGCATGCCCAGGGCAGGGGCTGAGTGTGAGCCTCTCCTGCCACCAAGACCTCCACTTCCTGCGCAGAGTAAACCGTCGATCCTTTACAAGGCGAATGATACGCTACTAGGATCCAACTGCTGTGGAAATGACAGAGGTGTCCCTGGGCAAGGCCTCCATTCAAAGGACCAGGCAGGTGGAGCAGGTGCACACGTTTTCCCAGGACACACTGATGGGCCCACAGGAGCCTCGCAGCACCACTGCCAGGGCTGCTGTGCCCACCCCTGGGCTTCCCTTTCCAAAAGCCCCCAACACCCGTGTCCCCTGCTCAGTGCCTGACACACTCAGTGCCTAAATGTATATTAAAATAGTTCTTCTAATTAACTTCCTTTCAATGTGCACGAATCTGTGCACCAGGTCACTAGTCTGAAATAAACGTTTTTTTCAACAAGACCACTGAAAATATTTAGTCCACTCCCTGACTCCAGGGCAGGGTACTTCCCAGCTTCAGGCCAGGGTCCTGAGAGACCCAGGCTTGCAAGTCCTATCACCCGCCCTGAAGATGTCTCCGTCCCACTCTGTAGTCAGGCTGCTCTGTAGGGAGGCCTCACAGGACCCAGGGACCCCAGGTTCCCCATCCCTAACTACCTCGCCAGGCTCACAAATACCATCATCAAACAGAAAGCTAGAATAGTTTTTTTAAACATATAAATCCAAGCACTGCACAAATAGCTACTGCATTCTATACTGTACTAGAAATTACCTCCCCTACATACCTCTTGGCTCCAGAAAAATAAAGGTTAAAGTAAAAACACTTTAATTTCTCAGGTTAGCAAGTATACACAATAAAGCCAAAAGCAGGTGTGTCTGTACTGAGCACCTGTGTGCATCTGTGTCTGCATTGAACCGGAGGTTTTTTGCTTTTTTAGAGATAGCATGTTTCTACTTTTAAACTAGTTTTTTGAGGTTATATACTCAAAGAAAATACATTAAAATATCACTAGAATATCTTCTCAATCTATATAATTTGAAGATGGTGGGCTTTTTTTTTTTTTTTTTTTGTATTGGTTCTGCTAAAGTTACTAACCAAGTTGTAAAGTTACATTTTTAAATCAGTAAACTCAGAATGATAATCCTCTCTAAAAAAAATTCTAATTCTTTGCTTCTTTAATTCCTTATGAATCTTGATTAGCTCAGGAAAGGAAATTCACTCTTTGATGATAATCTCTGACTTCTGACAAACTCTTGAGATGTTGCGTGTTCCAAATCAAACATGTACCAAAATGCTGGAAGCTCACAGCAACTTGATCCCTGTTCTATCAAACCCAAGAATTCCCTTGTGGCAGAGCAGCTCAAGTGCTGCCTACTCTAGGAAGCCTTCCCCGATGTCCCTCTGATTTACGTACTTCCTGTTTTCTTTATACTTACATCATGCACTGCATGCGCCTCCTTCCTAGCACAGAGCATATTATTCTAATTACCCATTTGTACATCTGTATCTTCTTAAACTGGGAGCACGCCAGGAAGGGACAGGGCCCAGTTAGCAAGCACCCCCACTGCCTACAGCAGTTCTTTACTTGCAGCAGTCGTCCTCACTGTATATTTGCAGAGAATAAACAAACGATTAGCCCGGCTGGTGTGGCTCAATGGTTGAGTGTCCACCAATAAACCAGAAGGTCACGGTTTGATTCCCGGTACATACTCGGGTTGCAGGCTAGATCCCCAGTGTTGGATGTGCAGGAGGCAGCCAATCAACAATTCTCTCTCATTGTTGATGTTTCTCTCTCTCTCTCTCTCTCTCTCTCTCTCTCTCTCCCCCTTCCTCTCTGAAATCAATAAAAATATATTTAAAAAAAGGAAACAACAAAAAACACACTAATGATTGGCATTCATGATACTTGTCTTCTAGTTGGACCTGAGGAGAATGTGTGCAATCTCATCCCCTGCGGCCCTGTGCTCCCAGCATTCCCACAGCCCAAAAGCTAAGGATGAACTTGGCTTTCGTGAAAGACCCACAGCTTGGGAATCACCTCCAACCTGGAAGAATGTCTTTTACAGATCCCATTTCTAATTGTCCTGGAAGTGGTTGCAAGGTATAGAGCCTGGGTGAGTGCCAATTCTTTGTTTCAGCATGATTTCACCAGAGTAATACTCTTCTTATAAGACCCAGAAGTGGAAACACACGGGGAACAGGGACACAGCTGGGTGTACAAGGAACTGCTTCATCGGCCAATTTTTATCTTGATCTGCATGAGGCAACTGCAGTGGCATTTCCCATCAAAAAAAGGGAAAGCTTTAAATGAAACATATCTTTTAAAGAGTAGAAACACAAGCCTCCAGAGGGCTTTTGGTTCACCGAGGAGTGTCTTTTCCTTGTTAGCAGGGCATTTTCCTTTGAGTTGATGGTTCCGTACTAGTTCAGAGTAATGAGAGTCTCTAGCGTTTGAGCAACAGACATGGATGAAAGATTTACTTTAAGGACACCAAAACAGTGTTACGTTTCACTGTGTACATAAGAGAAATAAACCATCTCAAAAAAATATCTTTTGGCCCAGCCGGTGTGGCTCAGTGGTTGAGCATTGACCTATGAGCGAGGAGGTGAGGGTTCAATTCCAGGTTGGGCGCATGCCGGGGTTGCAGGCTCAATCCCCAGTAGGGGGTATGTAGGAGGCAGCCAATCAATGATTCTCACTTATTGATGTTTCTATCTTTCTCTCCCTCTCCTTTCCTCTTTGAAATCAATTTAAAAACAAACAAAAATGAAAACAACTCTTCCTGTTGGAGTCATGACATCTCCCCTGCCTGGGCCCTGTGCTCCATCAGCTTTACCTGACTACAGAGAGGAGCAGCAGGACTTAGCTAATACTCCATTACGTCCCTTCAGAACTGAAAACCAGCCGTGGGAGCTTTCACATCGCACCACCCGCATGATTGATTCTAATTACGTGTTTTATCTGTCTTCCGCTTTTATCTAAGGTGAAGCCAGCAGTAGCATGACTCAGTCTGTCAAATGGAGCCGCTTGATCACGTCAGCGGAGAATCAAATCCATAGAGGCAGAGCATCCAGGCCCTGACCTGGGGAGAAGGGGGCAGGCAGGGCGACCTATGCAGGAACAGAACACAACCACTGTGGGTACAAGTCATCCGAGATCACACAGGTGTGTAATAGTTACAAACCGCACAGGCACAGATGAAGACTGCAGACTAGTGAATATTAAAGAGACCCGAGTCTCTCTGCTATCACTGGGCGGCAGTGCAGACCACAGGGAGCAAAGCAGACTAGGAAGCTGGTCGGAGCACTTTCAGTCCTGCCACGCGAGGAACCAGAGGCACACTGATTGGAAATGACCTGCCCCAGGCCCCACAGCTTACTCAGGGGTAACGTGAGGGGCCGGGGCCTCACTCCTAGTCCAAGCTCCTTCTACAACACAAGGCTCTCTTTCCTTTGACTTTCCTTGCTTTGCCACTGCTGTTTCAGAACCATACACACAACACCCTCCATTTCTCAGGGGTAACAACTGGTTGTCCCCAAGTGTTACATCCTCAGAAAGGCCCTTTCTGACCAGCCAGCCTAAAGCAGACGCCAAGCCCAAGCCCCGTTTCATTTTGATTACAGCACATATACTTTCCCACTCATTCTTCATCAACCACCGCCACACCGCGGTACAAGCACCATGAGAGCAGGGAGCTCCTGCGCCTCCTCCACCACTCTAATCCAGGTCTCACACAGCCTGGCTTCCACTGGGTGCTCAATACATGCTGAATGATGCCGAGACAAGTCAACTACTATACATATCAAAGTTTCTGAATTCCTAACACAGAGAAGGTGGGGGGAAGAGTAGAGATATCATCATTCGTAATTTACTGAAATCTTTATGAATGCAAGTCAGCTCCTCTCTGCTCAGTAATTCATATATATATATAATTGATTTCAGAGAGGAAGAGAGAAGGAGAGAGAGCGAGAGTGAGAGAGAGAGAGAGAAACATCAATGATGAGAGAGAATCATTGATCGTCTGCCTCCTGCACTCCCCCTACTCGGGATTGAGCCAACAACCCAGGCATGTGCCCTGGACTGGAATCAAACCCGGGAATCTTCAGTTCACTGGCCGATGCTCTATCCACTGAGCCAAACCAGCTAGGGCTGCTCAGTAATTCTTATCAAGGGACCACCAGTGCAGCTCTCTGAAGCAGGACAGTGAGGGGACAGTGACTTCAAAGGCTGAAGGACGATCCAGCAGCCAGGGGAGCCCCACCGTCTGGAGCCCCACAGGCAGCTGGTGGGAATTATTGCTGGAGGAGGGTGGTGGCCACTTTATTTTGTTTTCTTCTGGGACAGATTAGAGAGGACACCTTAACTTTAGACAGAAGTAAACGACAAGGAAGCACAATGATAGTTATGACTTATTTTTTTAAAAAAAGTTGTTTGGGATACACTCGCTCTAGGACAAAAATATATTCTGCTTAATCTTCTAATGGAAAATACTAGGTGATGTTAATCAATAGGACACAAAACCAAATTATACACTCTGAAATATAGTAGTACATTTTCATGGTTTTTAATAGAAACAGCATTAGAGGTTTTGATGCAAATAGAAGGTGGAGCGAGTCTGTGAACATCAGTCCTCAGCGCACTGCACTTGGAGGATCTTCCCTTTGGGGGAAGAGCGCAGAAGGAGAGACTGCTGTCCAGACCTGCATCAGCACTTAAAAGGACAACATTCTTTCCAAAAAAAAAAAAGAGTGCAAAAAATCCCACACAAGCTTGTGTGTGATGGTTACTGGAATTACTTCTATTATGATGTCATGAGCTTCTGGAGGCAGGTGATTAAGTCATCTTTCTGCTCCTTGCTCCTAATCACCAAGCAGGGAGGCCTCAGAATAGGTCCTAGGACAGCCGTGGGCAAACTACGGCCCGCGGGCCGGATCCGGCTGTTCTATCCGGTTCTCTTGCTCTCCCCTCCACTCCTTTACTTTGAATTTATATTAGTTCACACAAACACTCCATCCATGCTTTTGTTCCAGCCCTCCGGTCCAGTTTAAGAACCCATTGTGGCCCTCGAGTCAAAAAGTTTGCCCACCCCTGTCCTAGGATCATAGCTGTTAGGCTGAATTAAAGATGAGCATCTGTGACATTTTTTGGATTCTTTGTTTGGACACCTAGATGAAGGAATGACCCTCTTTTCACTCAGAGCAAAGCCTGCCTCTCTGGATTAGTTTAGAAGAGTTGTGTTTTAAATGATTTTGAGGGAGAGAGATTGAGAGAGATTTGTTGTTCTATTCATTTATGCATTCATTGGTTGATTCTCGTATGTGCCCTGACTGGGGATTGAACCCACAACCTTGCTATATGGGGACAATGCTCTAACCAACTGAGCTACCTGGCCAGGGCTAGAAGAGTTTTGATATCACAGAACTACAGTGATGGGATTCTGGAGAACCTGGGAATCTGAGTAAGATCAGGGAGTTGCACAGAGGAGAGAGCACCTGAGTCGGGTCTCAGTGAGGGTAGAGGAGGAAGGCAGGCATATGTGGCACAGAAACAACCGCAGGTGGTGTTATCATCCCCATTTCAGAGATGAGGAGAACGGAGATGAAAAAGCTGAAGTAGAGCCCTGGCCAGGTGGCTCAGTTGGTTGGAGCATCATGCCATGCACCAAAAGATTGCCGGTTCAATTCCTGGTCAGGGCACATACATAGGTTTCAGGTTCAATCCCCAGTCAGGGCACGTTCGGGAGGCAGCCAACCAGTATTTCTCTCTCACATTGATGTGTGTGTCTCTCTCTCTCCCTTCCTCTCTCTCTAAAATCAATAAAAACATATCCTTTGGTGAGGATTAAAAAAAAAAGAAAAAAGCTGAAATAGATTGCCCAGGCAAACGGTGGATTTAAAATTCAGATCTATTTGGTACCCAAACCTCTGCTGGCTCCTTTGGGAAACTCCACTGACATTTCAGCACCAAAATGTAGTTCTAAAGCAGGCGTCCTCAAACTATGGCCCGCGGGCCACATGCGGCCCGCCGAGGACATTTATCCAGCCCGCTGGGTGCCGCTGCCTGTCCTGCTTAGCAGCCGACTCATCCCGGGCCCACAGTGTGCATAGGAATTTGTTCATAGTTTTTTTTTTTAAACTATAGTCCGGCCCTCCAAGGGTCTGAGGGACAGTGAACTGGCCCCCTGTTTAAAAAGTTTGAGGACCCCTGTTAAAGACCAAGTAGGAATCACCTGGTTCTAGTCAAGAGCCAAATGGTCTGCAGGCCAGCGCTCCACTCAGGACCCCAGCCCTCCAAGCACAAGGCAGTGCGTGCAGCAGCCTCCACCCACAGGGAACTGCTAGGAATTCTGCCTGGACTGACCACAGGACTCATAAGGACAGGCAGGAGGGCAGGAGGGGCGGAGAGCGAGAGACTGAAGGCTGAACTCTGCGGAGAGGGGAGAGGTGGGGCAGCACTAAGTGGATTGCTCTTGATCCTATGGGCGGTGAAAAGCACTGACTGTTTTAGCCAGGAAGTGACATAATCAGTCTGTGTTTGAGCCAGTTCCTCTGGGAACTGGCAGGAATATGACCCAAAGGCTACTGCAATCATCCGATGGAAAGTTTGTGCTCCTGAGCTGGGCTGTGGCAGTGGTGAGTGAGAGAGGAAAGCCAGACAGACCCAAGAGACAGAACAGACAGCACCTGGACGTGGCTTCTAGACAGACAGCAGAATCCAAGGTGGCTCCTTCGGGAAGAATTGTCACTGGGAGAAAATGCAGACGCACTACGTTTTGAAGACTCAAAACTTAGCCAAGACCAAATCAATGTACAAGGCAGGTTCCCTGGGCTGGTGGTTATGTGGTCAAAAATAATATTAGAGCAAAAAGAAGTGAAATAAATGTTACTTGCAAATAGCAGAGGGAGATCTAGCAATGGTTACCAATAAAGAAAAATCTTGGTAGCAGGATACAATTAATCAAGTAAGTGGTCCCCATGCCAGGTTTAATAAATAAATAAATAAATAAATAAATAAATAAATAAATAAATAAATAAAGCACATCTTTCTCACTAGAAACAAGTGAATTACTTTTAAGTATGTGTGTGTCAGCTCTATTGAAAGGAAGTCCCCAGAGAGCAGATGGTGCCGAGCTGAGACAGAACGGCCTGGGTTCCTCACCCAGCCCCAGGCGCGGAGGAAGACCGCATTTTGCCTGCTGGTTTGTGTTGTTGTTTGTTTGTTTTTTAAGGAGGCAGATTTGCCACTCAGAGTAAGGAATGGCTGAGAAGAGAGTAAGGGAAAAGGGAATGGAGAAAGATTAAAGGGGCAAAGCAGGAAGAAGGGAGACATGAACGCACACTATATTGCAAATACATAGCCGGTATAAAAACCATCAGATTTTTTTTAAAGCGCTAATTTGATTTTGGTGGAGTTTCCTCTTTAAGGGAGCAATGCTGAGTGAGCAAGGAGGTTCGCAAGCAAGTGCCTCTGTGTATAACGAACGTCAGCAGTAGGACCAGAGAGTCGTTCTTACCATGTTTCAGATGTAGGCAGCTGTCATTCTTGGACCTGTACCTGCAGAAAATTGTGTCTTTAACAAATTTTTATTGAAGAGGTTTTTGAACATTCCAAATATGTAGCAGCTACAACATCATGTGGACCTGTTTGCTTTACTTTTTATGGTTCTTATACCAGCCGTTTTTATTTGTGCAGTACAAGTGACCTTACTTTTAATGAAAGAAAAAGGGGAAATAAATAGGACCTCACTGATTGATGCCTTGAATTAATGTGTAGGAAAGATAAACCCTAACACCATGTTTTATATTTTTAAATAACCTAAACCACAAAAAAAGATTCTCAAGGGGATATAAGGTAGCATATTATAGAATCATCATAAAAAATTTTACTGTAAAGAGTTCTGCAAATAGAAGAATAGAAGTATTAATAAAGCAAAGAGAACATAGACAACAGAAGCAAAAACAAAGCAAAACAAACAACCACAGTTAACCAGGATTCCAGGTGACAGGGTTGGGGAAAGGAGTTTTTAGATGTACCTGCACACAAAGTCACATTGAAAAGAAAGGTCTCTTAAAACATTTTTAAAGAATTTCAGGAGGAAAAGCAAAGTGGAAGTATCACAAGATACAGTTGCCAAATAAAGCAGTGTGTGTGTGTAGAAAGATGCAAACTACTTTAAAGGTGTTTGTCAGAAGCGTGAGGATTTACTGAAAAGTCACAGGGTGCCTACCTGATGTGGATTCCTGTAGTTTCTCTCTCTTCCTCTTCTTTTTCTTACCCTGGAAGAAGACAGGCACAGTGTCATGTTACAGACTGTACTGAGAACACATGGGTGAACGGGATACAACAATACAGATGGGCAGTCAACAAAGAGATACAGATGCCTCATATTCATTCATTCTCATTTTCTCTATCCCCCGCCCCCTGCCCTCTCTCAAATCAATAAACATATCCTTGGGTGAAGAGAAAATACGTATAAAATCACATTAACAATAAAAAATAAAACTATAAGACCATCTTGAATATATTGTGTGAATACATGAAAGCATGTGTTTATACACATCAAGGTAGTTTTTCTTCATGTCACAGGGCCCGACTACTGAGGTCATAAGACTTTGGAAAGTTGACTGAACTATCCTCACAAACACTGAGGCCACCGGCGGGAACTGGCGTGTGAGTAATAGAGTGGCCTCTAAGGTTACTGAGTGCTCTGGGAGGGGAGCAGACAGCGGGAGAGCATGCTTCTCACCGGCACCCCCATCACCCTTTCAAATGGTTTTCACAAGGTGCTGCGAGGTTGTTTCATGTCGGGAACTGACTTCCTCACTTTCTCCTCCTCCCTCCCATTTGTCCTTTAACACTCATCTCAAGTGTCATATCTTCTAGGAACTGCTTCTCACCCCCCCCACCCCTCCCTCAGCCGGAGCTCACCGCCATACCTAAGTCACCACAGGTGCTGTGCTGGGCTGTGTCCCCCAGTCCCTCCCCGCACAGCTCCTCTCACCAGAGCACCGCCCGAGTCAGCACTTCTCTGCCACCCAGCACACACCTAGAACATGTAACTGCAGCCTTTGTGAAATAACCTAGACCAACGGTCGCCAACCTTTCAGACCTCATGGACCACCAGTGGTCCGCAGACCACCAGTTGGCAACCACTGACCTAGATTACATTTCAAGGACAAGCAGGTGTTTCAAGAGAACCTACAGTTATAGCAAACAAAAAGAGCTACATCATTTGGATGCCGTAATGTCAACCTATGCAAAAAACAAAATTCATGGATAGTAAGCATAAAATATTTTTCATAAAATTATATCTAATACTGAGGTTATTAAGCACTAAATTTAAAAGCTTAATAAATATTTGGCTGATCTCACCTAAGAAAATATGTGCACTGTTGTTGATTTATGAAAACCTCAGTTATAAAAGCTATACAAACAAATTGAAGTTATAAAATCTAAAATGCCATAGAATAGGGCATTTTAATAGTAAATCATTGAGCTATATTTAATATGATCTCAGTGAGGATCAGACTAGCATTCTGACACTAAAAGCTAAGCTACAATAAGGATAGTCCTGTTTAGACTATTCTTATACTGTTATTTTAAGAATACCTTTAGCTAAAGTGCTATCACTTGATTGACTTCTGTTTGCCTTAGTAATTAATAGGCTTATTTTGATTTATGATAAAAATTGTATGTAACAAAGCTGGGTTTCCCCGTTCATTCAGGACAATCCTAAAATCAAGTTTTGCAAAACAATTTTCTTTAAAAACTGTGCTGAGGAAAATCTTTCAAGGTAAATTCACATGACACTGGCTGCCTTTAAAACTTTCTTCCCATCTCTCCATATGGACAGAAGAGAGAGCAAGAGGGAGAGAATGTTTCTTTTATCTCTTCTAAAAAGTAAAAACTCACTTCTCTACTTAAGGGTCAGAACCAGAAACTTCAAAGACATTCAAGATGCAATGCTCATTCAATTTATACAGATTCATAGCACAGCACAGACCTCCCCTGGGCCAGAGAGGGAAGGCCAGCTGCCCCCTCCCAGGCAAACCGCATCCCGGAGAGAGGCAGCGCCAGGTGAGGTGAGAAGAGGACACTTCTGAAACCCTTTGGGCGGGAAGCTGATTCCCACTGAAAGGGCATGGCAAAGGCTCTGCCCAGAAGATGCTAATTATAATTACTGCCCGGGGAACAGAAGCCCAGGGCAGGGGAGAAAACTCTTCAACTCAAGCAGTCTTAGGGAGGTGCTGGGAGACTAGGCCTGATGAGTTTATGGGCTTAAAAAATCGTTTTTGCCAACATTTCAATGATAAGGTCTTTTAATTATTTTTGTATGAAAGAAAACATAGGGTGTTTTCTTATTTATTTAAAAAGTTTCACTTAAAAAATTTATTAGCACTTATAGCCAAAAAAAATTGTGACAGCTCAAAGCTTTCAAAATGTGATGATATATTATGAAGTCTCTTAATTTCCAAAATAGGACATAGCACCAGCATTAGACACACAGTGAAACACACTTCCTCCATGAAAGCCATGGGAAGAAAGGATGAGGGACAGCAGAGAGCCGTGGGCGCGTGGCGGCCTTACATAATTGTCTCTTGCAGACCAGCCTGGATAGAGTTGCATATGAAGCTGCCTTTCCTTCCGCGCTAGTTCATAATACTTAGCCTGCTCTTCGCGGGAGAGGGCGTGCCACTGAAACAGAGGGGAGGGGGAGGTAGAGACAAACAGAAGTGAGCAAAATAGACACAGTAGTATCCAGTTCATGTTTTTAACACCAAAGAACGAAAACATTAAGCACTTAAACATCGATTTATTTGTAAATGGCAGAAGACTGAGAGCTGCAGACATCCCGCTGGAGTCTGGTGGCGGGAGACAAACTCCAACCTTGGTCTCTCTGTTCCATTCTCTGGTATCACAGGAAACACATCAAAGCCAACCCAAGTACCCAAAGTAACAGGATCTGTCACCCACCCTCTCTTTTCCAATACAAATTAAAAACTGTCACTGCTGAACCTCAACGCCCAATTTAGCCCTTTTCATAGTTTGTAGCATATTCTGATATCTGAGCCTAAGTACCACTTATTTATGCAAAATGTGATAACTTCCAGATGTCTTTCCCACAGATACATCCTCACTTCGCATGGACACTCTCCCACTGTCATATGAAGAGCCTGAAACCTTCATCATATGATCCTGTCTGTAAAGCAAGACATCAAAAGTCAGTCTGTCCCAGCCTCTTCACCCTCTCCTCACACTTACATGAACGCTAATAGTCTCCAGGGAGAACACTGATCACATTGTACACGCACACTTCATGGTGCTGGGTTTTCGCTTCCTTCTGATGGAAGGCAAGGAGCATTATTGAAGTTTACGTTGCCATCTAGAGAATTTAAGGCAACAGTACCTACTTTGGAGAATACAGTGGCTGATACCCTGCAAACTTCCCATTTGCCTTTCACATCACTGATATATATGTATATGGCAAAATAGCTTATGTAGGGCAAGGCATCCGTTTGGGATTTTAAGTAGCTTATATTTGCACACTGCTCTGCATATATTTGCCCACAACTTGCCCCAGGCCCCCAGTAGGCAGTTTCAAATATATTCCCTACTTCCTCAGTGCCCGGATCTGTCAGCAGAACCTTCGAGGAGACTGGCTGAGCATTGGGGGACCCCCACTGGCCTGAGGTGATGGCACAGAGGCGGCAGCTGCAGGAGCAGACCTAAGTCCACGTGCACACCCGCGCACGGCCACTCTGGATCAGCCCAGCCTCCACTCCTGCTCTCCCAGCTCGGGGTAGGGAACTTCCCAGTTCACTCCTTCCATGCAAGGCTAGGCCAGTCTTTCTCATTCATGTCCACCCTGAATACTGATTTTAATTCTCCTGTTCTTTATTAATGACAAAACAAGGAAAAAGAAAAGACAGGTGTGGCTGGATTGGGGAGAACGAGCGAGAAAGGTGGATGAGAAAGTCCTCAGGAGGAAGTGATGTCTCAGTCCTCCCTCAGCATGGGGACGCCCCCTGAAGGCAGGCTAGGAAGCTTCCCTGGGGAAAACAGAAACAGCCGCTGCTCTTGTCTGTCAAGAGAAGCCCATCTCAGGAGGATCACTGATGCCCCTTCTGCCATATCCCACCCACCACTCCAGCCTCCAGCAGGTCAACTAAGTCCATGTCCTTTGAAAGCCCCTTAAAAGCCAGGGCCGCTGTGTTGGACAGGATAGATGATTTATTTTTTAATTGCTGTAGAAGTGTAGAGTGTAAAGTTAAGAAGCAGGAAACACAGCAGGACTTGGCCTGAACCTAAATCAGGTAATATGCTTTTCTTAAAAAAGAACTGGCGGAGGGGACAGAAGGAAACAAACAAACACCTGAAAGCTACCTGAGGCCCAGGTCATTGTACTAGCAGAGTAAACCCGCTGAGTCAAGTGGCGCCTAGGAAGAGGCCTGTCTGGGTCAGCCCTGGCAGCTTAACCCAGGCAAGAAAAGTCACGTGGCTTCTGCCAAGGGGCAGTGTTCCCAAGCCTGGTGAGAGCCCTCCACAGGGAGAAGCAAACAAACTGAGCACAGGAGAAGAGGGCAGCCTCGATTGTTTTTTTCTGTGCTGTGATTGTTTGTTTTTGAGAAAAGACTAATCATTAATATTTACACTTCTGGCACGAAGTAAATGTGACTCGCAGGAGGCAAAGTGTTACCAAAGAAGAACACAAAAGGAGGTAAGAGGGACTAAAGTTACGAAAGAAGTCTTACCTTGTAAATTTGTTTATTCATTTGACAAATAATATCTCTCTAATGCTACCATAATATATCAAAATAATTTTATATAACGTATGGCAGCTTCATAACTTGCTGAGAAAACCTGAAATAAGTTTTATAAAACTATTTCCCCAAGTTTGGGAAGTTGGGTCTTCTACCCAAGCAACCAGGTATTTTTCAGTTCAAGCTGAAAACTTAGGGTTGACAAAAACCCAAGCTAACAAAACGGAGCAAACTGCAAGGAGAAAAAGCAGGTCACAAATTAAACCATTTACTTGTGTTTTTCAGTTCCTTTTAGTTTCCTGATATTTCTAATGCTCAAAATCTACTCACAGTGAAAGATCATTCACCAGAGAAAAGCAGTAGGTCAAATAATGGTATTAAAGTTTTGCACTGAAACAAAAATAAAGTCTAATACAAACTAGAAAGATGATCTTTCTTTACAGGAATTTCTGAAACACACCTGGTGAAAAATGCTTTTCTATTGCTTTTGCTGAAAAACTGAGTTAATTTAAAAAAAAATTAAATTTCATTGTCAAGATTTCACCAAGTTGTTGAGAAAATACCCACTTAACTTAAAGAAATTTATACAGTTCCAAGATTTTAAAATCCTGACAATACATTTGCAATAAATGGACTTCCTTTAATAGCCTGGAAGGTCTTTAAAAAAAAGCTTATATTAAAGTTAGATTTGTGTTATTATTTATAATAATAATAAGAAAACTGATTAATTCCTACGCATGAACATTTCTACTTTAGAGAGACAATAAAGATGCATAAAAACCCAAAGATAAAACGCTCAGGGATGAATTTAAGCTCCCTTTTAAGAATTATAATCATCCCAGTGTAAAACGTCATGACGGTAAAGCCAGGGACTTCAAGAAGGAGCAGGGACTACTCTGGCAGAGGGGAGCCATGAAAGGAGAGAAAACCTGATCTTAATCAGAGATCTCAGAAACTATAAATAGAAACAGGTGTCCAAATCAAACACAGAGAGAGACCCCAAATGAGAACCATCCCTTAGGACACATGCTCTGATCCGGGGATGGTTAAGGGAGCTGAGAAAGTAGCAATTGTGGGAAACGTGCATGAAAAATAGGAAGCATGCCGCCATATCATAGCCTTCCCTAGTCTCCTGAGCAGGAAAAGAATCCCTGCTGGAAGGACAGGGGACCTTTAACTCAAAAAAGGAAAACAAAACAAAACAAAAACACACAACGAAACAGAGTTTTACAGAAGCTGAAAGAACAATTCTTCTTTTCCTCTGATTTCTTCTTTTAAAGGGTCAGGGGAAATGGTCATCAGTCTTTAAGCTTTTAAGGTGGAGTTCTTCAAAGATGATGGAAATCACTCATCGGCTTGGGAAATCATTGTAATTACTGTTATTAAGTGTTTAAGGATCCACAGGACATAGAGTATTGTACACAGGGCACCAAAAAGCTATAATCTGTCACTGCACCCTGACCCTGAAACCCTGGTGTCTTGCAGATTGGAAATAGCTGCATTTTTTTTTGCCATCCAACAGGAATCAATAATGCAAGAAAGCCTGCTCCCCTCTGCCTAAAATCTCCTGAATGCTTTCTATTATGAATGCTAAAATGTATTAGGTTTGTAGCAAACATGGTAAAAATGATCATCAATAACAGATAAAACGTGGTCCTCTAAGTTTCACAAAGGTTGCTAGATCCCCATCATTGAATGTTCATTTGCAAATCACGAATTTCTTGAGAGGTTTCAAAAACAAATATACACCTGCATAGTTAAGAAGCCACCACACATCTATGAAGAGCATCAACAACTATGATGAAGCATCTTCTAAAATTATAATGCAATTACAGAGAAAATGTGATTTGAATTTAAAAATTCCATTTTTTCCCACCACTCTTCAGATACCTATCTAAAAGCATTTCAATCCAGAGAAAAACCCCTGGAAAAACTGACTAGCCTTTTGGCTGGTTGTTGGATATAAAAATCTCAGTATCTGTCCTAGTTGCAGGCTAGTGCCTGCTACACAATATGTTCTCAGAAAAATATCTTAGCATCGGTGACAGAATGATGAAAAGGGGGAGCAATCCAGAAACCTGGCTCGTGTACATTTTGAGAATCAGAAAGTGATTTTTCTAGAATAAAGATTTCTCTGGCCCATGTAAGTTCTTCCACTCAAAGCTTCTGAGTAGCACAGATCTGCTTCTACCTTGGAAAAAGTGGCCAGTATCTGTGGGTTGTCCAGGCCTTTCCGTTGCTCCCCAAGTGGGCTCAATGCTCTCCTGTTTCAGACTACCTCTAACGCATCCCTCAGGTCTCAGCTTAAATACTATTTTCTCAGAGGGGCCCTTCTCCTAGCCCCATTATTCTTTCTCATAGAAGTTTATTCTTTATAGTCACAGTATTTGTCACAATTTTAATTATACATTTATCAGGTAATTAACTGCCTAATATTTGTATCCTGTCACAAAACTTTAAACTCCATGAAGACAAGAACCATATCTATTTTATTCAGCAATTATCTCATTGCCTAACTATAGTGCCACACACACGAAAGACAACAAGTACTTGTTTTAAGAGTGATAACAGGAACAACTGCGTAGATGGTTGACAATGCATTATAGCATTTAATCCTCGGAAAAGCTATCGCCATAGCTTGTTCTCTTGATTACTTCCCAGAGAGGCTGGTGATGACCCCTATGCATCTGATGACCACCTCATATGCAAGTGCATGTGGGCAGGTCCTAATGAAGCAGCCCCACGTGTCCCACAAACACGGATTTACCATCCCACTACTTACCCTTCTGCCTAGAATCTGGTTGATAGCTGCACTTTCTTTCAGAGTACACTCGGCCACCACATTTGCTCTCATTTCTTTCATGTATAACATAAAAGCATTCAGAGGCTTCTTAATGTGAGGTCTCTTGGGCTCCTGCTCCTTTCTCTGTTCGTGCTGAGGCTTCCTGAAAGGGGGACGTGGTGTTGAGGGAGGGTGGTGGGCAGAAGAAGGAAGAGATGGGTGAACAGTAGCAGAGCATCTGATTACACAGCAAACTCAGGCTGGGACAACCCCAAGGCTCTCTACAAGCCTGGAACACCATCAACTCGGAAGAGCAACCCTTTGTGAGTGAGTACCCTTAGGTTTGAGAAAGTTCTCTGGGAGCAATAGAAGTGTTAACACCAAATGGAAATGGGTGTGTAGGCTGCTCCAGTTAGGGCCCTGAGGCCGAGCTCCTTGGTCACCTCAGGAAAAGCTGAACCTATAGTGTAAGTGTTCATTCCTCTTTCAGAAGTCAGGTTCTTAACTTTGGGGGTGTGGGGGTGGGGAAGAGCCACTTTGAGATGCTAATGAAACTTCAGCCTCTCTCCCCCAAACAAATGCTTGTTGGTTTTGCCCACATTTGCAGGGCATTTATGGACTATCTCATGCTTCCTAACCACCCCATCCTCCCAGTCTGCAAATCCCCTGCATTAAGAAACTCAATTCCTAATCTCTTCAAGGAATTTGCTATAACAGCCTGATACAATCCTGGGTATGGTTGGCCCCTTTCCCTGGACTTCTATGCTTTTAAAGCCTGCATCCTGGGCGGGCACTAGACTCCCAGTCCTTTTCAGGTACCATCGGGGGCTGGCTCCCCAACAATCAGAACCAATTGAAATCGGGCAGAAAGGGGCTGCATAGCTCAAGCTTATCCAGTGCCCGTGCTCGGAAGACTACTCCATTTTGGCAAGGTTCCCTTGATCTACTGAGGTCTGTGCTCCTTTCCAATCCCAGAATCACAGTTAGTTGGCAGTGAGAATCAAGCCCGCTAAAAGTTCACAGGAAGCTGAGCTCACTGATTTCCATCATAAAGAGAGGAGCAGGTTCAACAGGGAGGAAGAAACGGTTTACATGGCAGCACCTTCAGGCACTCCCAGGGAGCCCACAGGCCCACTTACACGTGCATCAGGTCCCCGTCAGTGTGGGGGTGCTCCTGCTTGACCTGAGGCGTTACAATAGCTGGATGAGGGATGCCAGTTGTGTGGGGACCCGGAGGACCAGGAATCATGTGATGGGAAAACCTAAAGGAAGGAAAGAGAAGAAACAATACTCACTAGTGGCCACTGCAGCCAAAGCTAGATGGCATTTGCAACAATCCACTCACTGCTACTGACAGTTATACACAGGAGAATTAACTATACATTAGAATAGGCCAGTGGTCAGCAAACTGCGGCTCGCGAGCCACATGTGGCTCGTGAGCCACGGTTTGCCACTCTGTTGACTAATGAGTTTGCCGACCACTGGAATAGGCTGAGAATTCCTTTCCTTTCTGTGTTCAGGTGGAAAATATTTATAATTATTCCCTGTATAGCAACTTTTTCCCCCCAAAAAACTAATAGTAGAATCTGGCATTTTTCCTGGGACGGCTCTAGGCCATAGGATTAAAAGAAATTGAGTCATTTCACATGCAAAGCAGTTCTCAAATAATTTCATTAAGAACAATGATGTTGGAAATAAAACAAGTAAGATTTAGCTTTTCAAAGATTTTTAAATAAAAGCTAAAGAAATCACATTTAAAAAACTCTGCCAATGTTCCCAATCAAACCATCACAGTAAGTAAGAGTCTTCCCGCATTGTAGGCTTCTTTACTAATACTAGGAGAGAACAACTGAGAAAATAAGGGACAGGAAGATATTTTTCAGGCCCCAATTTAATAAGGTTGCCCTTATCATCCAGAGTAATTTTCTACACAGAAAGAATGCTTAAGAGATCTCGCCTTATAGAAAACTGGTAACATAATGGAGGGAAGCGTTTAATCAAAGGGAAGAATACATAGAGTTCTACATCAAGGCAAAAACTACACACGCTAAACAAAGGCTTTTCCCAGAGTATGCTTGCAGAGCGTAAAAACATCTTAAAATATCCACCACCATCCAACACAAAGGAGGGAAACTGCCATGCAAGACAAATAAAATAAATAAAGGCTACTTTCAACAAGCATGTTGGATAAATTTGCGTGTGCTTTAGAAATCTTTGCTTTTTAAACTGTTTTAAAGTAAACAATTCAGCAAGAACAACATTCCAGGTCTTTCATCACAGCCGGTACAATGTACTCCTTCATCTGGGAAGGAAAGAAGGAACTCTGCTTGGATATGTAATATTTCAGAAACTAATTTTTTAAAAATTAAGGCAGCATGGTAAAAACACAAATAGTTGACCAAATAATAATGCTTTGCTAAATGCACCATTTGCAAGAACATGATGCCTGGGAAAAACTCCTGTCATCAGATAGTTCTTACAGTGTTAAAAAAGTGTAAAAATATATTTGGGGGAAGGATATTAATTTTATCCCCTTCCAACGAGTTGAATTTACAATTTGTTTGTAAAAATAATGTTTTTGTCAAAAAGCTGAAATTCACCACACAAACTGCGAATTTCATACCTACATAAAAAGTAAAGATCCACAACCAGTGACAGGCCCAAAAGCTTGACTTCCAGCACAACAATGCTCCTGGGGAAAGCGACATGGAACACAGATGCCACACCACACGTGTGTGTACATCAAGCACAGGCACAGAAGCCATCCTGTCCAGAAGCAAGCGTCCCACAGAGCAAGGGGCGCAGACGCCCAGAGCTGCGCTGGCACTGCATCCCCACAGGGCCTGATTCACACACTAGGACACGCCTCCCACAAGGCTGAGAGCTCTTCTGACAGCCTTGGTCCAGGAAGGCTCTGGACTATCTGGGCATTTGCAAACACTGTCACATTAAATGGTACAACTTTCCTCAGAGAAAGTCAAGGATAGAACTCTAACCAAACCAGTCTTTATCACCCGCCCCCCCCCACTTTCCATACCCCCAGCGTATTTTGAGTAAAACAAACTCTTAAGTTGTCCACTTTTGGGACATTTCACATCCTGCTGCCGGGTGCATCGGGGTCTTCTGGAGGCACAGTCTCCTGCATGGCCGAGTGCCTCCTCCTGGCGGGTATGGCTGGTGTTTGCTGTTGGGGCGCAGAGTAAGGCTCCTACCCAGGAATCTCTAGGACACCTAGTGTGGGAGCCAGGCACACTGCACAGACAGACGCAGGGCTGAGCTAGGCACCCTCCTAGCCGACCGACCGAGAGGCAAGCAGAGGCACACAAGATGCAAGCGCAGGAAGAGTAGCTCGTCCTGGGTGCCCGTTTCCACCTCTACCTACCTGGACATGGAAGTGTCGACTGACAGTGAGGATGGGTAGGGTTGCCTGAATCCTCCCGTGATGGGATATACAGGCTGACCTTGCCTGAGGTCATAGAAGAAAGGAACCCATCAATGACAAAACATGAGTAACCAACCAGCAGTCAGAGTTTGATGAGGGGAGAAGAGGGAGGTATTCAAATAGGATTTTTATTACAGACCAGTGCATTTCTTCAGTTACCCAACTGCTTCCCTTCCTTCCCCTCTACCCAATCAAAGTACCATTTGCCTTGAAGAAAAGCTCCCACCTTCAACATGAAAAACAAACTAGTCCATGAATTACCCATCTTTTATCCCTTCCCCTCTCCCAACCCCATTAAATGCTTTGAACAAAGTAGGCATCTGACAAATGTTTAACTATAACAGAACCCTGAGAACGGTGAAATAATCCTTTCAGAGGAGACTAGTGGATTCTCTATCAGAATTCTTGACAATTTTAGGAAAAAGAAGAAAGAAATACAACTTCATATTTATATAAAAATGAATAAGTATTTTAAAGACACGGCACTCCCCCCCCGCCCCCGCAGGAGAGCAATTCACTGGAATTATCTTCCTGCTCTCTGACAAGTCCATCTCTCCCAGTTTTCCCACATCTCCCGTTTTTCACTTACACAGTCCTTATTTTTAGCTGCCACTGACACAAGGCAGCACAGGATTATTGCCTCTAAGTAGCTAAGTTCAGACAGAATGACTGTGTAGGTCTGAACATGTACACATAATCAATTACTAGTAAATGCAAACAGTTATTGACGAGAGGGCTAATACTACAGAGTAACTGGAAATTTCCATGGCAGGATAACCCCTTCTTGCTGAAGAAGAGATAATGTAAGGATGTCAAGGTAGTGAGATGGGCAATGAATGACCTGGGGGCCGTAAGGATAGAGAACCCGCTGAAGAAAGGAGAGAAAACTTTTGCCAAAGTTGGAGCACTGTTTCCATGGAGTGCTGTGGGGAGGGCAGGAATGGAGAGGGATGGAGTGGGAGCAGGGAAAGTTGTGTACTCACAATGAAATGATAAATGTAAGCTACACTATAGGAAAAAAATTCCTTCTTCTTAAGATATATTTTCTTTCCTTTACCTTTACAATTTAGAAAACTTCCAAGGCAGCAGTTAAGGATTTTTTTTTATAAATAACAAAGACCAATTGAATTCTGGAAAATAAAAAGCCCAAACATTCGTTTTTTTTGTTTGTTCGTTTTGTTTTGTTTTTTGCTTTTCTGAACTCAATCTGAAACTTACATTAAAATTCAAAAGTTGTTTTTATATTTTTAAATTTCTCCCTATTTGTCATTTACCTCACTTGCCATTTATAAGCAAAGATAGTACATAGATATTCAATGTATCTGTTTCCTTCAAATATATGTTTTCATAAAAAAACAGAAAAGAAAACCACACTGAGCACTTTGTACAGGCACAGCACATGCCCCAAACCACAAATTGAATCTATAAAACTATAGGCTTCAAAGCAAATGCTACAGTCATTTTCTATACATATAAGCAAATGGGTTCAATTGATTTCAATGCCTGTATGTTTTTTCAATCTTTTAAAATGAAATGAAATAAAGCTAGCACCTTGCTTGTTGTTTTAAAATTTCCTCAACTCAACAGGTATTATCATTCATCAAGCTAACTGCCATGAGTGGGAAGTAGGAGAACATGTTCAAATGCCTGGCTGAAGTTTGCAGGGAGGCTCTTACCAGCCGAGCGGTGGGGTAATCTGTCCAACTCCACCCGGAGACAGCGGGTAAAAGGTAGGGATCTCAGGAGCAGGAGGGTGTCTGGACATGCCTATTAAAAAGAATGGAGAGGTAGAGTGTTCAGATTTGTAGGACATTTGACTCTTATGGCAATGGAAAGGCAATAAAATGCTTTATGCCATTACTTGTTAACAGAAGTCAGTTTGGTATCTCTTCTCAAGATTTCAACATGTGAGACAACAGGTTTTAAAATAGTACATCTTGTCTGGCTGGCTTGGCTCAGTGTTTGAACGTCGACCTATGAACCAGATCATAGATTCCTGGTCAGGGGCACATGCCCAGGTTGTGGGCTCCATCCCCAGTGGGGGGCATACAGGAGGCAGCTTGTGATGATTCTCTATCATCTTTGTCTAGAGGCCCGGTGCATGAAATTCATGCATGGGTAGGGTCCATAGGCCTGGCCAGTGATCAGGGCCTATCGGGGCCTTCCAGCTGCTAGCTGGGGCCTTCCTTCCCTGGCTGCCAGATGATGGCTGGGGCCTTCCTTTGTTCCGCACCACCCCCTGGTAGTCAGTGCACGTCATAGCGAGCAAACTCCTGGTCTCTTGGTCGAACTCCCAAGGGGACACTTTGCATATTAGCCTTTTATATATATAGAAGATGTTTCTATCTCTCTCTATCCCTCTCCTTTCCTCTCTGAAATCAATAAAAATATATTTTAAAAAATAAGATAGCTCATCTTGAGGGATTCCTGAAATAGTAAATATACTGCTAATAAAAGCCATCAAAATAAGACTTTTAAATTGTTTAGTCTGCTCACATTATTTCACTTTGGTTAAGAAAATGGTAGACAATTATTTTTGTGTAGAATGGAAAATGACAGGCCTTCATAAGTAGACGGCCTGCCTGGTGCTCAAGGATTAGGTAAATTGCCAATTTCATATTTTTATTGGCTCCCTTATGGACTCACAGATTTGGGAAATGTGATACCTCAGAGAATCAAAGATTAATTAGGAATCATCTGCAGCCCCATAATGGTCACACTTGATATGATTCACTTGGTCTCTGCCACTTCAGCTCCAACTAAGCTCTTCATCAAGTTGAGTCCTCTGGGCTCCAAGGTCAAGCTGCTCAGGATTAGTTGCGTCCCATAGAAAATGAGAGTGCCACCAAATTGTTTCTTGAGCTTGGACTCCCTGGAGCTCATATTGGCCTATAACTGTAAAAACCGCCTAAAGATTATACCTAATCCTAGTCCCAAATGACATCTCTTTGTTTATATCTTACCTTGGGTACAGAAAAGAAGGGTAAGACACATTCATAAAAATGCAAAATATTTTAAACTTAGATTCAATGTATTTGGGGGGAAATGAGTGATTCTGAATAGAAAAAGACCACAACTGCTTTCTTATACAGCTAGTCTGACTATATAAAAACCCACATTCCCAGGTTGAAGACTTAGAGGATGCACTCAGTGGTTGTAAATATATTGATTGGCCAGAATATGGAGCTGGGTGAGCACATGGAGATGCTCTTTACATATTCTACATTTTCACTGTTTAAATTTATTATGAATTTCATTTGAATTTTATAAGATGCTAAAGGCCTTGAACATATGGGAATAACTTAAGAAGTGTTGCCTTCATAGTTGATATTAATTTGACTTTGAAGTTAGGACAAACTATTTCTCAATTCTTACAGAAAGTAGAGAGCTTACATGCTCATCTCATGTTTTGCTGTTATTGAAAGAATGTTCTTCAAATCTCCTTTTTTTTTGGCTAGAGGTACTGCTTCTTCTTTTGGTCACAGTAGCTGCCCCCCCTCCCCCAATTTCATACTCTGGATTTTCTTCTTGGGTTTGGGTAAGTTTGAGCAGCTGGGGTGATCCTAAGGCATATCAGAGTCATGGGAGTTTCTCCACTGGCCTCCACCCTCACCTGAGATTCACATATCTCCCCAATCCTCAGGGTCTGCAGGGGGATTGCTCAGTTTTGAAAAGAAAAACCAGACCAATCAAGAAGGACTTTGGGAACTCTGTGAAAATATGAACTTGAAATTCAGGGTTAGAGGTGAGAGACTACCAAATTATCTACTTTAATTAATAGTTAAAACCCTTTGTTAGAGAGTTGAACTGACTGTTCAGGCACACACAAAATAATGGCTTGTCCTGGGCTCTTCTGACCGGGACACAGAGAAGTAACTTGCTTGCAATCACATGCCTCTCAGCAGATAAGCTTAAAACTCTGCTGCCACGCTGGTCCATGTTCTGAGTGTGTGGAGAACACATCAGTGATTCTGCGTAGGTGCGGTTCAGCAGAACAATATACAAACTAGTTGGACTTCGTTTTACTGCTCTGAAGGAGGAAGGAGAAAACTAACATTTACTTAGCACCTGCAATATGCCACTTCCTATGCTAGTCTTTTGACTGTTTCTATTAAAATTCTACTCATATTTCAAATACCCCTCTGCCATGGAATATTCTCTAACTTTTACAACTCTGAAAAATCTCTTTCTTCTTTGAATCTACAAGGTTTTATTTGTACTTTTAACATGGTACTAAAGATGTTCTTCATTTTCTTTTATAGTTAGTTTGTGCAAATGATTTCCTGCATGAGTTTAAATAGAGCTTGGGAAAAGAGAAACCATGTTTTGCCAATCAATGTATCAAACCAGGGTTGTCTCCACAGGAGGTTCTCAATAAATACTTTTGAGTGACTGAACAAATGAACAAGTGAAAAAAAGTGTTTAAACAGACCGATTCCCCATGCTGGGTCAACATTATCAACCGTTTTGCAGGTACATAAGTACATGATGGGGCTTAGGTCACTACATGAGCAGAAAATGGATCTGTGTTTTCTAAATAGGTTATTGTTGTTTTAAGAACCTGCTTCCAAAGATTCCTAGAAGTGTGTGACCCTCTATCAACTGCTGACTTCATATCCTGCATGTAACTGGTATTTACTGAACACTTACTGTGTGCTGCAGGCCATACACAGCATGGCCTTAAACATTTTTAAGCTTTTACAAGTAACTTTAATAAATATAGATAAAATTATTTTGGAGTTAGACTATATGGATATATTAATTTTGCCACTCAACTACATATCTTTGAGGAAGTGATTCATTATTCTGTAAAATCAGGATAAAAACAGAATAGGGGTGGTTGTGAAGAATAAATGCATTAATATATGCAATAGAGAAAACACCTGGCACACAGTATAAGTGATATGTTTTGTTGTTATTTAATAGGATACAATGAATAGAAAGACATAAGTAGGTATAAATAAACCCAGCATTTCCTAAAAGCTCTTTCCTTTTCATATTTTTACCAGAAATAATGAATAGAACAAAATGATTGGTATTATCTTTCTTTCCTGTTTCTACACCTGCACACAACTCCACACACCAACACACTGACAGAAAGGTAAAAACTAATGTGCTTCCTAGTGGGAAATCAACCTAAGTTATTTTCTTATGAATGAGAATGGGTTCTGCTGACGAACAGGTTAATTTATTGGATGGTTATATCTAGTGTTAGATTATGCACATGACACTCTTTTGGTTTTCAGTTGTTGTTGTTCTTTTTTTTTTATTTAATAAAGCTAACCAGCTTCCTGGGGACTTTGAAATCAGTGACTCTGGCCACACCACATGTTCTAACTAGTTGAGCTACATGATAAAGCCAAAAGGCAGACAGGAGAGAAAAGAAGGAAAAGCAAGAAACCTAGTGAGAATGAACTCTCAAATGAATAAAATAATTCAAAATCATGTAAATCCATTCTTTTCAAACCAAAGTTTACATATCCCCTGAGATACATGAAGTGCAGGACAAAAAGTAATCAAAAGAGGGTCTTTACATTAAAAGCAACACAAAGAGTGTATAGAGTAGAATGTGAAAATAACGCAACTTTTCAAAGAAACTGCAAGCAGACAACTTTTGTTCGTGCCCACTGGGCCTTCTCTAGTTCTGGAGTTTGTTAAAAAGAGAAAAGTTTGAGAAGCAAAGCTATAATTATAATTAGTAAGGCAAAACAAGATAGGGTAGCAGTAAGTGATGGGAACAGAAGATAAAATAGAAATATAATTGATAGCTGTTTATAAACTTGTCTTTTTAAAAAATTGAACTGTCCTAGAATTCTTAAAGAGAAAAGCTACTAAACTGATATATGTTATTCCTTTAAATAAGCTCATTTTGAAGTGCTTAGACCAGGGGCTAGGACCTAGGAAGCACCATGTAACTGTTAACTAAATAAATAGTTAAAAACTTAATAAAACCCACTGTTGGGTTCTTTCTGTTAATAGCTTGTTTGAGTTTTTACAACTGCCTTTAACTGTCACCTACATCTTTGTGGTTCCCAGGTGTGTGTCTCTGGCTCAGGCCCTGCCCTGGGACCGGGATGTTTAAATTGCCTACCTCGTGTCTCCCTTTAGATTATTGCAAACCTAGGTCATATTCCTGATCTTCCCTCTGAAACTTGGCCTTCTTCCTAAAATGCCTTCTTCCATAAATCCATAGACCTGTCCTTGCTGTTTCTTATTCTTTGGAGGTCCCTGGTAACAGGAAGTAGAGAAAGAACTGGAAATGACTAAAACAGAGGCAAACCTGGACACCTCTGCATGGGTGATTCTTACCTTCTTTAAGTAAAGGTACGGGCTCCACTCAAGTCAAAGTCCAATAGTAACTAAGCCCTCAAGTAAGCTGCCTATTTTAACCAGGGAAGGAAATGAAGGTGCTGCGTATTTAACCTAGAAGTACTCACAGTGGTGAAAAACAACAACAAAACTCCCAGCCCCTGAACACCTCTCTTTTTTACAAACTTAATGTCGTTTCCACTACAGGTCAAAGAGAGGGCTGGACAAAAGGGTGAGGTGCTGAAGATGGTAAAATTTTCATCTGTCTATTCTCTGCCTTCACTTGGTTTTTACAGAATATTTATTTCTCTCTCTTCAATTACAGTTGATGTTCAATATTATATTACTTTCAGGTATGTGGGATCTTTTATTTTGAACCCCTAAAGATTCTGTTGAGGTATAAGTGTGGACGTACATGGAAAGGAAAGAGCACAGCCCACCCAGGAACAAATTTTAACCTCAAAGTTTGCTCTCAAACCGTGAGACCCACAGGCTGGGAGACCCTGCGCTCTGTGTCCACAGAGCACTCTCACTGGCATTTCCATTTCTCAGACCTCTATGCTGTGTGCTTTTCTGTAAGTGATACAGAGGGGAACTTGGCAATAATGTAGAGAAGCAAGTAAGATTCATGTTACAGTTTTGTACTTTATTATGCATGTCTAAGTTGGTGCTGTAAATAATAAAAAGAGGATAAAACCTAACAGGTATATAACTGAAACTAAAAGAAACCACTAATGGCTCAAAAAGATAATATTTGAAAGTAAAAAATCTCCTACTTTGTCCCTTTTCTAACTTTTCTTTTTTAAAAAAATATATTTTATTGATTTCAGAGGAAAGGAGAGAGAGAGAGAGAGAGAGAGAGAGAGAGAGAGAGAGAGAGAGAGAGAGAAACATCAGTGATGAGAGAGAATCATTGATAGGCTGCCTCCTAAACGCCCTCTACTTGGGATCGAGCCACAACCCGGGCATGTGCCCTTGACCAGAATCAAACTCGGGACCCTTCAGTCCGCAGGCCAATGCTCTGTCCACTGAGTCAAACTGGTTAGGGCTCTAACTTTTCTTTTAACACTACCATCAACTCCTAGTACATGCTGAAATAATGAGTAACTGCAGGAGGACTCAAGGACTGGATTTTTAGTATATTTGTATAATATATTGGTCTATATTGTGGAGCCTAGATTTTCAGAGCTGTCACTTTGAAAATAACCCTTCTAGGTTCTTCATGTTTTTGTCCTGAAAAATAAAAGCTTCTTCTGGGTTTTTAAAAACGGCTATCAAAAAAAATTATTCTTGTTTCCTAACAATCCATTTTGATCCACCCAGTGACAGGGAGTAAAGGCCCTGGTAAGGTCCCCCAGGCTGACGTGGCACGGCTCCTCCCTAACTGAAACAGACCTGGGAGGGCAGGGCTCTCACCTTGTTTGGAGTTGACATCTGATGGGATGTGTGACGGGTGTGATCCTGGAGAAAAGTGCTCGTCGCTGTAAGTGATGAGGGGGGTGAGAGGATGAACCGCATGGGATGGCTGCACCACGGGCACTTTATTCGACTGCAAAGTAACCACAAGGTCAACAGTTAACAACGGATGCCCGGCTCCTGTCTCCTCTCCCAGAGAAAAAGCCACACAATAGCAGTAACTGGGCATCAGCATAACCGAAGAACCCTCTCCAGACCTGGACAGCGGAAATCAACTGCTGTACCCATTTAGACCTTCAGAATCTGTCCATGCTAAATACTCCTCATGTCTGACTAGCCCATTAGGAGACTATCAGTTATTTAACCAACTCCCCTATGGAGATTTAGGTTGAGTGCTATTATTCCATATGACATGAATCCTGTACATACCTGTTTACATGATCTCTTCAGATTGATTTCAACAAGGAGTTATTGGAGCAAAAGTTATGAATGCTTTATAAGCTCTTTATTCATTACATATGTCTCTCAATAAAAAATTATTCAATGAACAAATAAATAAATAAATACTGCCAATTTGAAGGGCAAATTTTCAAACAACCCAATAAATATAAATTTGCTGTACTGATTTCCATTGGTTTATATAATTAATGATTCTATAATTGTACATCTCTAAGAATTATGTTATACCATTTTAATGTGTTATAGCTTTGTCAATCATACCTGACCACCCATTATGCTTTAGGCCTACTCAGTTCATCTTCATGATCTCTAGTTTCTAGAAGTCTTAATTAATAAAAGGAGTTTCCAAGCTTGCATTTAAATACATAAAGTGAAATATAGCTTGTAAAAATCACTTTGAATTGTTAACAACTTATATATTCTATCTTGTATTTGTTTAAAAATAAATTTATTTAAATCGGAAGCCCAAAGCTACATAACATTTTTTTTTTAAGGTACAGGTTATTTATTTGGACTTCATCAGTTTGAAATCTGGGATCCTTTTGTTTGCTTATAGTTGAATAAACTCCTTGCTCCCTCAAGAAAGTGCACTAAGTAAATCAGTAATATAAGCAAGACCCAGGCAGTTTAACCTAATTAAGGAGATAGATTTTTCAGAAACTTTACACCTCCTCCCCCAAAAGACAATAAACTTGACATAACTATATACATACAAAATGTTTCTGATTTTAAACACATAGACTAATTAAACCAGTATCACAAAGATCTCTATTTGCAAACATTACAGTAATGAGTAACTTGTGAATTTAAGAGGAATAAGATATAATGAATCTTGACTATTAACTAATTCACTACTTCAGACATGCCTTCACCATCAATAGTTCGAATTCATGAGATTTTTACTGTACTACAAACTAAAATGCATGTGAAATCCGTTTCTCCAAAAGCAAATATCTGTATTTAAAAGTTTGGGGAAATGCTTGAAAACTGCCCTGCACAGTATAAACTGCCTATAATGTAGGTCTATCTCCGACTGGTTTCGGGCCCTGTAACACACCTGTGTATGGTGGTAGCACTATGATATGCATCATTTCGTGTTTGATGTTTTTTTACAAATTAGGTATAAAAAGTAAGTGGCTCCAGCAAGAAGGTCTACCCTCAGGAAAATTAGGAGCAATTATCTCAGTAACACTAAATTCTCTTTACAGCCAGTAATAGTAATTCTCTATACCCTATCATTATAACCTCCACCCAAAAGAAACTTATGAATGAAAAAACGCAAGCAGGGGGGGGGGATCACCCTTTTTCAGACAATGATATGATTTTCCCTGTTTTATAATTATCAGCTCCTCTCTAATGGCAGAACCTGCATCGCTCGTATAGCCCTTGGCATTTATTAAATAGAGCACCATTATCAAAGCCACATGCCTTTTCTCTACATACCTCAGCACAGACATCTATGCATATAAATGTGTAAAAGGTTAAAAAAAATGTTCCAATGCTTTTCAAGTGTTAATGATGCAGTCTGCCAAATACAACGATGAGCTTCTTAAATACAAGGAATTTAGAATTTAGAGGAGATAGGGGATGATGGGAAGGTGGGTGGGGAGATAGGGGGATATTGTCATAAACCCTTTTTCAAATGGAAACAAAAATCTCAACACCCAAATGCTAAAATGAATATATTTCAATGATACTTTAGAATAAGAGCTTTGATTTTTGTTTCAAAAGTCTCATAAGTATAGTTGCCAAACAATCTACGAAGATATTTTCTTAGGATAGTTAAAAAGAATAAACATTGCAGAAATCTCCTGAAAACACATATGTATTTTGCATGCCTTTCTTATTTCCATAGCACCATCTTAAGGAACTTGCATTAGCAGGCAGCATCTCCTTAACGTCTGACCTATCCCTCCAGTCATATAGCTCAGAATTTGGTGCCATGAATTTTTGCTAAATTATGCTATCCTTGCTCTCCTCTTAATTTTACGGTTTTCAACACAGATTTGCTTTCCTGTGGGAAAGAGATAAGAAGCCAGGGATTTTAATTTAAGCTCTGGCCTTGTCTTATATTTTGCAAGATGGATAGCGTACTGGTAGTGTGTTATAGCCAGCAAGGCTTATGTACATTTTTGTGGCCAAATCATGAAAGCAATATAAAATCTCAATAATAGGTGTGAACACAATTCTCAAGTTTTATATTTGGCTCCTGCCAACCACCTCCACTGGGCATATGAACAGGACCAAACTACACTACACATCACCATCATGATCAAGTGTCCTTGGCCCTAAACAGTGGGCTTCCCCTGAGAGCACGAGGGACTGTCCGTTGACACTATGCATGCACAAGGCAAGAACCCAGGTACGGCCGCTCTGAGTAAGTTTTAAAGACAATATAACTATTCTTAATTCTAGCCTCAGATCTCCAAATCACAATGTGGTGCCTCTTGGGTGGGGCAAAGGGAAAGGAGGAGGAATAACTAAGTGACTACCTAGTCTTTACAGACAACTTTATGTAATTACATTATAACGTGTGGTTGCGCAGTGTATGTGGGCCTATGTGTGTATTTAAGCACCTGAAATGTGCCAAGCACGATGTGAGCACTGATGGCCAACGCAGATGAGGCTGCTGTTCTTGTGCAGCCTCCTTTCTAGGGGCCTGGAAGTGGGGGCATGGAAACTGGAGACAACGGACAAATACGTAAACAAGACGACGAGTAAAATCTCAGAGGATGACATCGAATACTAAGATTAAAAGAATCCTGATGATAAGAGAGTATAGTAATTATATGCCTTTGTATTATGTTAACACTGTAAGAAACCAACAGTTTAAAACCAAATAGTCTAAGATTCTATTTTCTAAAACAGGAAACGGAGGTCACCAGGGAATGGGTGAGCAAGCCATGACTGCTTTCAGCACTTATGACAACGCAGGGCTGCTCACTACACCACACCAGTAACACAGGGTCACTGGGGATACCATGCGAGTGGAAACCCTAGTCACTCAAGACAGTGGGGGCCATCCTTTTAGCTCCTACTCTGCACACCTAGGATCTCACTCGATAGACGCCCTCCCTCCCCCGGCCCCCGACTCCCACACATCTCCCTACGAGGAAGGGAGAGAGGACAAACGGCTTTCTTTTTCACTCACAGGTACAGTCAGGTGAGTCTTAGCTTCCAGTGGAGAAGCACCAGGAGCTCCCAATGTTTGTCCTGTTTCCTTTCCCAGGTGACAGCAGGCACCATTATCCCACCTTTATGAGATCGCCAGGAGCCTGTGTCATCCCCCAAATGCTGCGGCCGCTCAGAGGTGGAAGCACTCAGGTCTAAGCTCACAGGGAGTAAGCGGCTCAGTCAGGCCACACACCCTGATCTTTTGATTCCATCTAGACTACACATTCTTTTATCTCAAGCAGGTGATGGGTTGGGTGTACAAAGGAAAATAAAAAAGATGGAGAGAGTGGGTACTGGGAGGAAAGGGGCACAGAATACCAAAGGCAAACTCCAGAAGATAGCTCTCCCACCTACTCAGCCCCACTCATTCAGCAGGAAGCTCACAATCCCTTCCCAAACTCAAAAAACCACCATCAGGCCATCCTACCCACAAAGCACATCATTATTATAGCAACTAACACATACCTTGGAGACAGGTAAACTGAGGCATAGAAGGTCAACAACTTTCCCAAGGGCCACATTCACTACCAGTATAGCACGCGGCCTCCCGGGAGATCCAATTTCATAAAACCTCAGGCACTGCACTGACCATCTGGCCATACCTAACAGGATGCACATCCATGACATGACTGTGTGGTCTCTGTCCCAGGCGCAGGAATCACCTCGGACCAAGAGGCACCTCAGCAGAAGCGGTTAGGCCTGCAGAGACACTACTGCCACCCTCTCTCCACAGCTGGAAAGCATTCCCGGAAGCTGTGTGGTTGCCACCCAGGCTGCTCCCTACAGGTATCGGCCTCTTTGGTATCACAGCCAAAATACCCACATGAAGTGGGTGCCACTTGGGGATACTGAGAGTCACCCTCAGCAGCATTCCCGGAAGTGACCACTCCCCCACTGGCATGAAAGCTCTTGGCCTCTGAGGATGTGGTTCTTTCTGGAAAGGACTAAAATGTGGTTCAGCTTCCTCCTGGCGAAGGCGTGGGCCTGCTGGTAAGTCGAGTAATTAGGGAGAAACCTGCGGGCCTGCTGGCTAGTCCACATTTCGCATATCACCAGGTTTCAACTAAACCCGCAGCACAGGATCCAACTGTGCATAAGGCCCTGAGTATCATTTCAACTGGCTGTGCATTTCATCCAGAGTCCTTCTGGCAATCACTGAATCCAGGGGCATTTTAACACTCCACCAACCTGTTGAAATGAGGAATTTCATCTGGCCTCAGTCGTCACAGTGGTATTCAACATTTTATTACACTCGTAGAAAGTCTGGTACTGGTACAGTAGAAGCCCTGAATTTCACATCGTGCCTTCCCTCCTCCTATGAGAATGGGCTTCTTAAGCCTTCCCACAAAGAGGAGCAGATCTGATTTACTCCAAAAGGATGTGACGATCCTTGCACCAACTAGACCTCAAAAGTAACGTTTAGTGCTGGAAGCCTTTCCTAAGACCCACCAAAGCTAAACACCCGATTCGGATCTGACGTGGCTTCCAAATCGAAGATCACTGCTGTTTGAGATGCAGTACCTCTTTTCAGATAATGGTGGGGAACTGGGCTCGGAAGACTTCCTGAGCAAGAACTGGTAAAGTTGCAAGGTTCACAAGGGACAAATATTCCATGAGTCCAACCCTGGAGGCAAAGGTGTCCCATCATCGGACACCTGGGATGCTCTCCTAAGAGGGGAGGAACATGTCACAGGGAAAGGGAGGCATGTGGATGGATACACAGTAAGTGCCCGTCCTAATGGCCGTGACTTTGCACCCTCTGGCACTTGTCCACATAAGTGGGCAGTGTCACTGTATTTATAGGTGAGAAGGCTGAGTCCTTTTGGACACACAGCTCAGTAATAACTAGTCAACAGAGGACTTGTGCTGGCATGGTTTGGTACCAAGTCCCTGCTTGTCCTGCCCCACACTGCTCCCTACACAACTCCTCTCTCCACCTCTGTTCCAAACCACCCTGCCAGTGAGTGTGGCCTGTCATGGGCTCCGCTGCCAGAAAGCATCTGGACAGAACAACTGACCACTTGGGAAAGACTGATGTCACTAGCAGGACTACAGACAGACGGCTGGAAGAGCTGCTAAGAAGAAAAGTGTGGCCCACCCACAATTTTCCCAGTTCTCTATAAAGTGATGATCTCCATACAGTATCTCATTTAATCATGAAATCACCCATAAGCTAGGTGTAAGATTTCTGTTTTATAGAGAAGAAAACCAAGGTTCTGAGACATAAATAATTTATACAAGATCACACAGGATGTTACCGTGTTTCCCTGAAAATAAAACATCCTCTGAAAATAAGACCTACTTACAGGTTTCCTTCTGAGTGAAATATAAGGCATCCCCCCGAAAATAAGGCCCCCAGGCTCTGTCTCAGAATGAAAATTAATTTACCGTAAACTGGTTGCTAGGGCCGCCCCGACTGGCGTCTAGCAACCAGTGATGTTACGCGGAGTCCTGACGTCACTGCTGTGTGGAGGCGGAGCGGAGGTCGGAGTGAGCAGTAAGCACGGGGCGGGAGAGAGGAAGAGACTTTCGCAGATGCGTGTAGAAGAACAGGAGGATTAGAGCGGACGGGACGCGGCGAAGGTGGTGAGTGCTGGTCTGTCTCTGGTGACACTACCTGATGCTCGCAGCCGCCTTCATGATGACTGAAGGTTCTCAGTCAGTGGCAGACCATGCTCCAGCCCAGATCCAGGCCCTAGCAAGCCCAGTGACAGTCCCCAGGCAGGCCCCAGGGGGTAAATGTCTGATAAAGGGGTAGGGGAGATGTCTGGTGAAGGTGTTCAGTGGCACAGGGGTGGGGGGAGGGGGACCACTTAAAATGACACAGGAGGATCAGAGGGGACAATCAAAATGACACAGGAGGATCAGAGGGGACAATCAAAATGACACAGGAGGATCAAAAGGGGTTACTAAAATGGTAATCCCCCCTCTGATTCTCCTGTGCCATTTTGATTCCCCCCTCTGATCCCCCCTGTGTCATTTTGAGTGATCCCCCTCCCCCCACCTTGATACCCCAATTCCTTTTTTTTACCCCTAGAAATGAGCGCAAAAAGAAAAAGCTACTCCGTGGAGTACAAGAAAGGAATTGTGGAAGACTCTTGGGGCCAAAATCTTACTGCTTTCTGCAAAGAGAAGATGTTGAGTATCCGATTGGTCCGAAAATGGCAAGCAGAGTATGGTAACCTCATTGAACAAGTGGACAAGGGAAATGCTAAAAAGCGCAAGTGTGGATCAGGTCGGCAACCATTATTTTCCGAGCTGGAAGACCTGATCTGTGAATGGGTTGTTGACAGGAGAGCAAAGGCTTTGGTTGTGAATAGGGCTCAGATTCAAGAATTTGCCCTTGCAATGGCACCACAGTTTGACATAGCCCCCGAAGACTTCAAAGCATCACAACACTGGCTGGATAATTTCCTTCAGTGAAGTGAACTGTCTTTAAGAAGATCTACAACATTGTTTAGGTTGGAAGATACTCAAGTTATGAAGCGAGCATTTGCATACAAGTCCTTTATTGATGATGCTGACTTCTCTAAATACAATCTTTCCAACATGATTGCTATGGATGAAACTGCAGTGTTTATGGGCCAATCATCTCAAACAACAATTGAACAGCGGTGTGCCTCCTTAGCGTACATTCCCTCCACTGCTTACGAAAGTGCACGTGTTTCCTGTATTTTGGCAATTCGTCTGGATGGCACTAAAATCCCACCTTTAATCATTTCTAAGGGCAAGAAGGAAAAGATTGAACGTGTTTTGGGCGTTTTTATTCTTGAAACTGAAAAAGCCTGGGCCACACAAGCAGTTATAAGGAAGTGGGTCGATTTAATGCTGCTGCTTGTTATGCGAGGGAGCCAAAGAGGTCTGCTAGTCTGGGATGCAGCCAGCACTCACCGTGCTAAAGACATGAAGACATTTCTTCACGAAAGAAAAATAGATCAGATAATGATTCCCGCAGGAATGACAGCCTATCTCCAGACTCTTGATATTGCAATAAACAAGCCATTCAAAGACAATTTGCGCATGGAAATTAATGACTACATTGAAAATAGAATGGAGAGAAATCAGCGTGGAAACTTTGTGAAACCTAAACTGCAAGAAGTTGTGACTTGGGTGAAGAATTCATGGGAGAAAATCACTGACAGTTGCATTGCAAATGCACTGCGAGCAGGCTACCTTGACAAGAAGTACTCATTTAAAGACAGTGCTATTGCTAAACATGAGAGATTTGGTCCACTGATTCTGAAAGAAATGGAGTCACAAGAAATTCACCAGGAAATTCAGGAATTGGATTGTTATGATGATGTTCCAGAAGATGATGACATGATTGTCACTGAATAAATGAGTAAATTCTTGATACTGTAGGATTCACAGTTTGTCTGGTTTGTGTTGACAACTACCGTACTACCGTACCGTATACAGGTAATAAATTTCCTTTATTTTCATTTAACAATAAATGTGTACCGTATTCTTCTTCATGGAAAAATAAGACATCCCCTGAAAATAAGACCTAGCGTGTCTTTGGGGGCAAAAATTAATATAAGACACTGTCTTATTTTTGGGGAAACATGGTAAGTAGCATAGACAGGATTTGACTCAAGTTGGTGATGCTGAAATCCATAGCTTGTACTCTTATAGAATTAAAAACAGGTATTCCTAGCATCCAGGTGGGAGAGAGAGTAATAAAATCTATATATAAAAGCCAAACGACTGGAACGACCAGAATGACCAGAACAACTGGAACAACTGGTAGCTATCATGCACACTGTGGCCAGCCAACCCACCCGAGCAGGGGCGGGGCTGGCTGGCCAACCTCCTGCGGCCCTGATCAGCCCTGATTGTGCGGGCCGGCTGGACTCCATCTGTGCATGAATTCATGCCCCGGGCCTCTAGTCATTTAATATTTAAGTACATGGACACTGGAGGTACAGTTCAAATCCTAAACATTTAAATGTCTAGTTTCTAGGTAATTCACTGAATTTTCAGAATTTCAGTTTCCTCATACATAAAATGGGTGACATAATACTTCACAGGATTAAATGAAGATTAATGAGCAATGCAAATAAAACCTCTTACTCAGGTCCTAGCACATAATATGCTCAATAAGTACTTGTGGAATGAATTAAGGAAAGAGAAAAGAAAAATAGAGCCAATATAAATTGCTCTGTTCCCCAAAATTCAAATCACTCGTCTCTAAGACAAAGTAAGTTTTAGAATTAGAAATGTGCTTTCTTTCAGGTGAATTCCCCACCAAACTCTCCCTTCCTTATTCAGCCAACGTACTTTTAGTCTAAAGTGTCTGTGATCTCAATACTTTCCTCTCATCACTGCTCGTAGAAATCCTTCCCACCCTTCGAGATTCATCACAAGTGGCACACTTGAAATCTTAAACCACACACAACTTTCTGGGTTAGAACTTGCTATGGATTCATTCATACATAGGTTTTCTATGTGCTTGCTTTACTTCTTCTGTTAGATTATAATTTAATCGATAATGCAATCTATGTTTATTCATTTAAAAAATATCTCTTACCAGCAGCAATTCTCTAACTTTTTTGTTCTCAGAACACCTTAATACTCTTAAAAATCTTTGAGGATCCCAATGAGCTTTTGTTTGTGTTGGTTTATTTATAAATACTTATCACATTCAAATAAGCACCTCATCCCCGCTCGTCCAGCCCCACCCTGTTCCCTACACAACATAAAAATAAAAAAATTAAAAGTATTTATTAAGTTATTTTAAAATTACGAGCCAATTACATGTTAACACAAAAATATTTCTATGAAAAATGACCATTTTGAAACAAAAGCATTAAAGGAGAAGAGTGGAATTTAGTTTTACAGTTTTCACAAATCTTTTTAGCATCTGGTTTAATGAAGACAACAGGGTTCTTGTATCTGCTTTCATGTGAATTCAAGTCTCTGCTTTGATGTTATTTTGGTTGAAGTATATGAAAAAAAGTCTGACCTCACACAGATATGTTGTTGGAAAGGAAAGAATTATTTTAATAGTTTTTTCAGTGCCATGTAGAGTCAAAAAACCATATCAATATACTTTTCCTACTCTTACATTAACATCCATTGATCTGTTTTGCACTATGAATTTACCCATGTATCATTTGTAACATTATGCATTAGTTATCTGTAAATATTGGCTCAGTGAGTTGACATATTTCATTATACATTATAAAAATCGCATTTATATTCATATCATCGCTGATCTAATCAGAAAAGATTTAAGAATTTAAGAAACTATCAAGCAGTGGACACAAATTTCTAAAATTCTAATTATTCCTTGAAAGCTCAAATTTTATCACTAGCATCAAATGCTGCCAATTGCTGTTTTCATTGAAAAGAGAACCTCTGCTCATTTGTGAGAAAATATCTGCCAAGGAACAAACTATGAAACCATAGTTTGTCAGTTATGCATTCAAAGGTCAAGATTCAATAATACTATTAATTTTTACTGCTTCATCAAGGATATTCTGAAGTGACACTGGCTTGTTCTGTTTCCTGGGAGGGTGTTGTGGTGCAGAATTCAGTGACTACTAGTATCATTTGGAGCCAAGGCACCAGCACTGCAAATGTCAATACAGTGAAAAAGCAAATAACTGTTAGTATTACCACAAGACTAGTTCTGACCTTGTGGACCCCCTACTTCAGGGAGCTCCAGGGGTCCACAGACCATGCTCTTAAGAACTGATGCCCATAATAAAGTAATAGAACATAAATAGTTGTTGATTGCGGATGATTCAAGCTAATAAAGTGAAAAGTAATATATCAGTTATGTTGAATTTAGAGAGAAATTGATTTATGGGTTACAAAAATGAAATGTTTTTGTGATGTACTCCCCCACACACCTTATTTCCTAGTATTCTAAATGTACAAATCAAGAGAAATCTGAAAAGCAAAGAAAAATACATACCACATACTCCTAAATGAGATTTAAAATTTTTGAAACTCCTTTAATTTAACTCAGTGTGAACCCCGGACTTGGGTTCTTTTATTAGAGTTTGAATTATTTTCTTCCAAAGGATTCTTGCATACAGTAGCCAGGAATATGGATCTGCATCCTTCAATGCTCACTCCTCCTGTCCACTCACCATCTGCCCAGTACCTACAGCCCCTTGGACACGACTCTATGCACTGAGCACACTGTGCTGTTACTATCTGTTTGTGCCTCTGTTTTCTCCCATCAGATAGAGGTCATGCCTTGGTAACTATCCCCAAGCATCTAGGGCAGGGCAGGGCAAAATGGGATATTTAATATCTATTGCTTAGGACTAATTGCCCGAATGAGGCTTTCAACAATAAGAAGTTAATTCCTTTCAAGAAAGAATTCATACCCTTATCAGAAAAGCAGGGATTGGTTCTTGTATTTTCTATTGCTGCATAAAAATGACCACACACTTATTATCAGCTTAATACATCACAGTTTACTATCTCACAGATCCCGTGAGCAGGATTCCAGCACCATTTGGTGTGACCGGGTCCTCTGTTCAGGGTATCTAGTGCAAGGTACCGGCCGGCTGGGTTCCTGCCGGAGGCTCTGCAGGCTCACTCTGGTTGTTAGAATATGTGAGGAACACACTCTTGATTTTGTAGCCCCTGTTGACTTGTCCCCATTTCCTTGCTGGTTATGAGGTGGGGCCACTCATATTCCCTGACAAGTAGCCACCTCCATCTCACAGCAGCAATGGTGCTGGTTTTGAATGCTTCCTGTTCAGAATCTCTGACTTCCTCTTCTATGACCAGTGGAGAAGCCTCTCTGCTGTTTAAGGGCTCATGTGACTGTGTCAGGCCTACCCCATAATCTCCCTTTGCAAAAGTCAACAGTGAGCGGGGGGAGAGGGCAGCTATGATAAGCTCGGGAGGCTGCAAGGCCTACCACCATCTGTTAGGACAAAGATAACCCACTTACCTTCCTTGTATTTTTTTCCTCTCCCTTACAAAAGATAAACCAACTTATCTCTTGCAGATAAAAATGAAGTCCCAGTCCCATTGCAGACATTAGTATTTGGTGTTATAGTTATTTTGATTATACTATAAAGTTCTGAAGTTAAGTTTTATATTTTCTTTCTTCCTTTTATCCAGGGGCTACAAAGTCAAGAGTGTGCTCCTCACATATCAGAGTTGACAGGAGTTACTTGCAGTTTAGAGGGGAAGGGAAGAGTCAGGATTAGCACATCTGCCCCCTCACCACCCCCACCCCCCTTCAAGGACTTCGGGGAGAGCTACTAAGTATGCAGGCACGCAGGGCAAGTTTCGAGTTAACTGCAGGTCATGGCTGAAGAAATCGAAAGGGCAATCTGTAAACAGAGTTAAAGGGTCCAGGTCAATTTATTTTGAGGAAAATTTTTAAAAAGTTTTGGCTTTCTTTCCAGCATTAACAACCAACATGTTAGATTATGGCCAATCATTTGCCTTTTAAGAAATTTTTTAGAAAAATAATTATTTTATATTTAAGTGCAACTCATCTATTACAAGGTTATGCCTAACCTTAAGTTTTAACTTAATTATCTAATCCTTGAATGTAACTAAAGAGTCATATAATTGTCTTAATATTCATTCATCATTAATAATGCACTAAATGCTGTAGGAAGTAAATATGGTAAAAGGGAAATAAATCAAAGAAAGGCAATTAATTGAAAAGAGTGGAAGTACAGGTCACAATAGTTAAAATCTGGAACCTGGCCCGGCCAGTGCGGTTCAGTGGTTGAGTGTCAACCTGTAAACCAGGAGGTCATGATTTGATTCCTGGTCAGGGCACATGCTCGGGTTGTGGGCTCGATCTCTAGTGGGGGTGTGCAGGAGGCAGCAGATCAATGATTCTCTCCCATTATTGATGTTTCTATTTTTCTCTCCCTCTCCCTTTCTTTCTTAAAAAAAAAAAAAAAAAATCAATAAAAATATATTCAAAAACAAAAAACCTGGAACCTGGATACTTGAGTGAGAAAGACAAGAGACAATTCCCTGAATACTTACTATATTCTAAGAACAAATGATGCTTTCATATTTGTGATCAAATTTATTCCCCCATTTTCAAATAAGGAAACAAATTGGGACTTAGGTTAAGTGTTGTCCCAGGTCATACAGGCTAGCCTATAAATGGTTGAACTTGGGTTAAATACAGATCTGTTTTATCCCAAAGAGATGAACTTTTCACTGTGAACTGTGGAAAAGAATGGCTGCAAAGGGGAATAACTCAATCTGGGAGCCAAAAGGGACCCCCAACTTTCCAGTGACTGGAGTCTATAAATAGAGGAACTGGGGTTAAGGTTGAAGCTGAGAGAAGATCAGAGTAAAAGGGAGAATGACTTCTAATTGCGTAACAATACTCCATCCTATTATCTCATTGATCTCACAACGCTTTTATCGACCACCCCTAATCCTCAGGGTGCTGCATTTTCTTTTCATGTTAAAGATTCTTTTGTCCATGTTAAGACTGTTCTTTGAAAATTAAAAGAAAGAACTGGAGTCATTCAAGATAAACAAACCAAAGCACAAAACAAGTGCTAGTGGGAAAATATTACAAGTCCAGAAAATCCAGTGAAGGGATGGGTCGTAGGTGAAAGGGGGGGGGGGGGGGGCGGTGGGCAGACTCTAAGGAAGCAGGAAGGACCAGGAGCCTGCTGGACTCCTGGCTTCAGAAGCACAGGGTTCCACGGGGTGCATGAGTTTGTAAAACTGTAGTGGGAAGGACATGGGGTAGAACAAGATCCCAGTGGTCCCTCACCTTTTCCAGATTACAGGCACTGTGATCTGATCAAAGTTGTGTACAAATGTTTTTATACATAAATACAACCACACATCGGTGGATAGGGGTGGCGGTTGTGGTGTTCACAGGAGAGAAGAGGAACATTAAATTAAAAACTGCTGCCCTGTTTCAAGAGAGAAGTGCTTGGCCATCACTGCATAATCTTTCATTATTATTAAGGCCTGGGCATTTAGTCAGCCTCTCGAAAGTACTACTTGTGTAGGTCCCTGGGAAAGAAGGTAAACAAGGCAGTGAAGGTGAGTGACACGCCAGGAGCCAGAGAGCTCAGCGCAGAGGCAGCAGGCCCAGGGGCCGGGCTATAGAATGACAACACGCAACAGGATGGACAGGAGGAGGCAACTCCTGGATCTCCAGAACCCGGGAGAGGGTGCTGCTGTGGGGTGAGCAAATTCCACTTCTCCCTGACCTTGTCAGCCATCAGGCCTGAGCAGACTGGTGATGTGGGCACACATTGGTTAAAGAGGCTTTCTCTACCACTGTCCACCACTGCCCAGGGGTGCAATTTTGAAGGGAGGTCTTCCACCACAGCAGCACCCCTCTGTTACCCAGATAGTTTCAGAGAGCGGGAAGATCTCCTCCCCATGGCACTCAGAATACCCAGTGGGAAAGGAAGACTCTTTGGGGTTCCATGAAGCTCTAGCTCTCCAGGGGGGTGAAGCACGGTGGCTGGAGCCTTCATGGGGGTCAAGGCCAGGGAAATACAACAGCTACCCAGATGGCGAGTGTGGAGGAGTCATTTATAGGTTCAAGCTGTAAATTCATGGGGCAAAATTCCATAGGGACAAAGACAAGAAACTTAAACCTAACAATTTCCTATTGAAAGGGGACCCGACACACTTAAAGGAACTATGAAGTGCATCTGTCTCATTTTAAATAAAATTGATTTTTAAGATTCAGTGTGAAGCATTTACAAAACAGTTGAATAAGAAGGATTATGTACCAATTTCATCCCACCAAGACATCTAAGATTTTAATAAGTGCCATATGTGTAAAATATTATTTGCTTAAGACTCTGTTTTTAAAAAGTGAAAAGAGCAACATTTAAGTCTGTGGGGATCCTTATTTTTCTATAAAATTTGCTGAAGAGTCAGAAATCAAAAGAAAAGAAGCAACAAATTATTTTGCATTCAACTACTAAGACTAAAACTTTAGTTGAGAGCTAAAGTTTATTAAGAAATTCAAATAATTTCTATGAAGGTATAAATATAATATTTACATGTAAGATAGGCATTAAACCTTCTATAGAGCTGCACTGTCCAAATGGAGACGTGCTTTAAGTGTAAAATATACACTAATTTCAAACACTTAATGTAAGAAAGAGAACATAAGATATTTCAATGATATTTAACATTGATTACATGTTGAAATAACATCTTGGCACCCTGGCAGGTGTGTTTGAGTGTTGAACCATGGACCAAAAGGTCACCAGTTTGATTCCTGATAAGAGCACATGCCCGGATTGTGGGGTGAATCCCCAGTGGGGGACATGCAGGAGGCAGCCCGATCAATGTTTCACTCTCATTGATGTTTCTCTCCCTCTCCCCCACCTCCCTCTTCCTTCCTTTCTCTCTAAAAAACAATAAATACATATTTTAAAAAAAGAAATAACATCTTGGCTATACTGCATTAAATGGGGTTATTATTAAAGTAAATTTTACCTGTTTTTATTTTTTTTTTATGTGGCTACTAAAAAATTTAAAATTAACATAAACTTGCATTTGTGACATGTATTAATCTTTCAGGCAGCTTGGCTTTACAATGGAAAATCTATAGGTAAGATTGCTCCTGTTGCCCTGCCTGTGTGGCTCAGCAGTTGAGTGTCGACCCAGGGATCAAGAGGTCACCGATTCAATTCCTGGTCAGGGCACATGCCAGGTTGCAGGCTCAATCCCTAGTAAGGGGTGTGCAGGAGGTAGCCGATCAATGATTCTCTCTCATCATTGATGTTTCTATCTCTCTCTCCCTCTCCCTTCCTCTCTGAAATCAATAAAAATATATTTAAAAAAAATAAGAATGAACTCTTAAAATAAAAAAACCCCAAAGAATTAATGATTAACTCATTCTTTGATGGGTAACCATCGTTTCCATCTCACATCAGAGCTTATTACCTGAAAAATAACCAGAGCTTATCTTGAGTGAAAATGATGCTGCAGACATCACTATTCATAGGATATACTTAGATGAGTCAAAGAAAAAGAACCTTTTGACTTAGATTTAAAAGCAAAATCCTGAAATGAGTTGAAAATTAAAGCAGAACACTCAAATGACAAACAAAAAGGATTACAAAAAAATTGTTTTATGTAATTTTGCACTTTTTATTTTTTTAATCCTCACCCAAACAGTGAGGGTATTTTTTCCATTGATTTTTAGAGAGAGTGGAAGGGAGGGGCTAAGGGGAAAGAGAGAGAGAGGAGGGAGAGACAAACATCCATGTGAGAGAGACACATTGATTGGTTGCCTCTCACAAATGCCCGGACCGGGATGGGGATCAAACCTGCAACCCAGGTACGTACCTTTGACCGGGAATCGAACCCTCGACCCGCTGTCCGTAGATCGTTCCTCTAACCACTTAGAAACACTGGCAAGGACGTAATTTTGCACATTTTGACTCACCTTTTTAAAGCCCCCAAATAAGTCAAACTAGAATTGAAAATTTTCCTTAAAAACTTTTGTTTCGGTATACACAGCTGATCCTCACAGCCAACTGGCCTGCAGGTCAATTCCTCCCAGTGATACCAACAACAATCAAGACTTAACTACAACAAGGCTGTACACACAGTCCACAAAGGGGTGCACCAAGAGTGTTCACCTCAGGTTAACTGGGGAGGCCACCCCACTGGGCCATATAGGAAACCTAGCACACAAAGCTACTCTACCAACTCAGCAAAGCAGTGAAAAATGGGGAGACGAAGAAACAGATCACAAACGAAAGAAATGGAGGAAAACAAACGACTGGATATAGAATTCAAAACCACGGTTATAAGGCTCTTCAAGAATATCCTAGAAAAGGCCGATAAATATAACGAGACCCTTGAAGATATGAAAAAGGACCAACTAGAAATTAAACATACACTGACTGAAATAAAAAATATTATACAGAGACCCAACAGCAGACTAGAGGAATGCAAGAATCAAGTCAAAGATTTGAAATACAAAGAAGCAAAAAACACTCAACCGGAAAAGCAAAAAAAAAAAAAAGAAAAAAGAATCCAAAAAATTGAAGATAGTGTAAGAAGCCTCTGGGACAACTTCAAGCGTACCAACATCAGAATTATGGGGGTGCCAGAAGAAGAGAGAGAGCAAGATACTGAAAACCTATTGGAAGAAATAATGACAGAAAACTTCCCCGACCTGGTGAAAGAAATAGACTTACAAGTCCAGGAAGCGCACAGAACCCCAAACAAAAGGAATCCAAAGAGGACCACACCAAGACACATCATAATTAAAATGCCAAGAGCAAAAGACAAAGAGAGAATATTAAAAGCAGCAAGAGAAAAACAGTTAATTACCTACAAGGGAGCACCCATACGATTGTCAGCTGATTTCTCAACAGAAACTATGCAAGCCAGACGGGAGTGGCAAGAAATATTCAAAGTGATGAACAGCAAGAACCTACAACCAAGACTATTCTACCCAGCAAAGCTATTATTCATAATGGAAGGTCAGATAAAGAGCTTCACAGATAAGAAAAAGCTAAAGGAGTTCATCACCACCAAACCAGTATTATATGAAATGCTGAAAGGTATTCTTTAAGAAGAGGAAGAAGGAAAAAATAAAGAGAAAAATTATGAACAACAAATACATATCTATCAACAAGTGAACCTAAAAATCAAGTGAATTAAAAATCTGAGGAACAGAATAAACTGGTGAATATAATAGAATCAGGGGCATAGAAAGGGAGTGGACTGATAATTCTCAGGGGGAAAGGGGTATGGGGGGTGCAAGAAGAGACTGGACAAAAATCGTACACCTATGGATGAGGACAGTGTGGGGGGAGGTAAGGGCAAAGGGTGGGGTGGGAACCGGGTGGAGGGGAGCTATTGGGGGATAAAGGAGAAACAATTGTAATAATCTGAACAATAAAGATTTATTAAATTTAAAAAAATTAAAAAAAAATAAAATAAATAAAAATATATTTTAAAAAAACTTTTGTTTCAATGGTATAAAAAGAGGAGGCAAAATGTAAAGACCTTTTACAAGACTCTTAATATAAAAAAATAGTAATACAGCCAGTTATAAAAATTATAATAGCACAGATGACAACAGCTATTCTCTGCTAGTGAAAAAGGATACTTCAGCGAACCTAAAATCAAAGATAAATTCCATTTTGTATCATTTATTGTGAATAGAAAATTATTTTCCTAAATTTCATTTTGCATCTTTTTTGGTGAGAATATGCCCATGAAATTAAAGTAGATACTGAATTCCTGATCTATAAGTCTTTTCCCAAAACAACTTAGGTTGCCCTTAATTTCCAGAATTGAGCTGGAGCTGGCTTGTACTGGCTCTCCAAAGCTGATTACAAACTGTCCAGGAACGTTGAGAGCCTATTAATATTATGTTGGTAGCTCGAAATTGGCCATGGTGGGATTATTTGCACCATGGAAATGGGCAAATATGAAAAGCCAGTGCTACTTTCCCCCAAGCTGGTTATTGAACACACACCAACACACCACTGGCAAACACTGAATCCCTTGCTAAATCGTTAGAAGAAACAAACTTTTCTTTCCTTACTTCTCTTTGACAAGCATCAGTAATGTAATCTTGAACTTTGTCTGAAACCATTCCAGAGTACAAAATTTCAAAGATCATTATTTCACATGATCTAGGATGACCTGATCTATGCCCCAGGTCCCGCTAACACTGGAGGCATGTGCAGCCATCAGTCACTAATTACTCTGCCTGGTTCCTTGTCTCTAGGCCTGAACACCCTGGGTTGAGTCACTGGATAGGAGGAGTTGCACTGCACAGCAATGAGAAGAAATGTGGAGAAGATCCATGAGCATACTCTTCCCCCATTCCAAAGTAATAGTTAATGTAGGAGTTTTTTTTTTTTACATATCCTATATAATAAAAGAGTAATATGCAAATTGACTGTCACTCCAACAAACAAGATGGCTGCCCCCATGTGGACACAAGATGGCCACCACAAGATGGCCAGCAGGGGAGGGCAGTTGGGAGGGACCAGGCCTGCAAGGGAGGGCAGTTTGGGGGAACCATACCAGTGGGGGAGAGCAGTTAGGGGCGATGAGGCTGGCAGGGGAGGGCAGTTAGGGGTGACCGAGTCGGCAGGGGAGTGGTTAGGGGTGATCAGGCTGGCAGGCAGAAGCAGTTAGAGGCAATCAGGAAGGCAGAGCAGTTAGGAGCCAGCAGCCCTGGATTGTGAAAGGGATGTCCAACCGCCCGTTTAGGCCCGATACTACTGGGATCGGGCCTAATCGGGCGGTCGGACATCCCTCGAGGGGGTCCCAGATTGGAGAGGGGGCAGGCTGGGCTGAGGGACACCCGCCCTGTGCACGAATTTTGTGCACTGGGCCTCTAGTATACACACACACACACACACACACACACACACACACACACATATATATATATATATATATATATATATATATACTAGAGGTCCGTTGCATGAAGAGATTCGTGCAATAGACTTTGCTTCCCTTGGCTTCCAGCACCGGTTTTCCTCTGGCACCCAGGACCCAGGCCTTTGCTCCGGCCAGAGTCTGCCTCCTGTGTGTTCACTGCAGACTCAGGCCAGAGTCTGCCGTCTTCCTCTTCACTGCGGCACTCCGCTCCTGTAGATCCCTTCGCCCGCCCCGCCCCTGTTCCTTCTAATTTGCATATTCCTCCTGATTGGCTGGTGGGCGTAGCGGAGTGATGGTTAATTTGCATGTTTCTCTTTTATTAGTGTAGATTTGCATATATATATTTGTGTATGTATATATATATATGTGTGTGTGTGTGTGTGTGTGTGTGTGTGTGTGTGTATTTGATTCCAGAGAGGAAGGGAGAGGGAGAGAGAGTTAGAAACATCAATGATGAGAGAGAATCATTGATTGGCTGCCTCCTGCATGCCCCCTACTGGGGATGAGTCCGCAACCTGGGCATGTACCCTTGACTGGAATTAAACCCGGAACCCTTCAGTCCACAGGCCAATGCTCTATCCACTGAGCCAAACCAGCTAGGGCAAATGTAGCTTTCTTTAAACAACAACAAAAAAAGTGTAAAATGCTTGATCTGGCTGGTGCGCTCAATGGTTAGAGCATCAGCCCACAGACCAAAAGGTCGGTTCAATTCCCAGTCAAGGGCACGTACCTGGGTTGCAGGTTTGATCCGTAGCACCAACAGGGGTTCGTGTGCAACCAAACAATGTGTCTCATATTAATGTTCCTCTCTCTCTCTCTTTCCCTCCCTCCCTCCCTCCCTCCCTCCCTCTCTCCTCCCCTCCCTCCCTCCTTTCCTCCTTTCCACTCTTTCTAAAAGTCAATGGAAGAAAATATCCTTGGGTAAGGATTAAAATATATAAAAGAATGTAATTATTTTTGAAAGTTATGCATAACAAATGAATTTTACATAGAAAAGCAAGTAACTGCCATCTGCGCATTAAAGAATGGCTTCCAATAGGAGGGCAGTGTGTCAGAGTGCAATTATCCCAGCCAACTGCACAGGACCTGGTGCTGAGCTGGAGATTAAAAAGAAGGAGATGAGAGGCTGTTGTTTTTGCAGTGCGTTCAGTCAGGAAACACAACACAAATTCTCTCCAAAGAACAACTTAGTGTCTAGCTGTAAATAAGCCACTCCAAGGAAAGGCTGATGTCTTAGGGGTGGGGAGGGGGGAAAGAGCCAGATTGAACTATAACAAACACAACCAAGTTGACATTCATTTACAAAGTGTTTTCATGTTCCTTATCTCATTTGGATCTCACCCTTAGCTTGTAAGGAATGGATTATTAATATCCCCACGTATTAAATAAGGGAAAAAATGCTCAGAAAAAAACAACATCACACAGTAAGTAAAAGAAGCTGGACTCAATCCTGTTTTCTTTCACCAAACCATGATGTTGCCCATTTTCTGCTTGCCCAGTGGCCAGCAGCCCCTCCGCTCACTAAGGTGGTCTCAAAAATTGACCTGGGACGGCCACAGAGGCCTCGGAGGCAGGCGTGAGTAATGTCAAGCTGTAAATGTGTAACCAAACAAGAAACAACCACAGAACCTTCCCTTCCTCTTCAAACAGGATCGCTGCTATCCTCACCTTTGTGTATGTTTTAGAAATGGTTATGCAGTAACATCTTAATAGCATGCTAGAGGACAGTATAATCACTCAATAAATTATTCACAAGTCTGTGATTCCTAAGCTAAGCTGAAGAATTCAAGGTCTAAAAGGAACATAAGCTACATTCTATTTAGAAAATTACAGTCCATAGAACAAAGAATAATCATCTTCTGTTTTTCACTTTTCCTTTAATTTCCCAGTTTTCATTAATAATGGTCATTTCTTCATGCTCTCCACTCTTCTAGCTAATCAGCAATGCTCTGGATATCTTCTCAACCTTGTCCACTGCTGATAATTCTTGAAAATAAACGTTACTTTATCAGACTTCAATTGTCTTTTAAAAAATCTGTGGGAATTCATCCTCTTCACCAACCCTACTTAAGCCCATTTTAATGTGTAAATGTGGAGATAACATAAATCATTATAACACATTTTCTTTTGTTTACCATAACCTGAAATTTTCCTCAACTTATTAATTTAGCTGTGTTTTCTCTAACCAAGTATGTCATCTTGTTTGAACCCCTACCTCCCTTTAAAAGTTTTTAAATTAGGTGATAATTAGGGATTTAAAAATATTTAAAAGAAATAGAAAAATAACTTTTCAGTTCCTCAAAAAGTTAAACATAGAATTATCATATGATCTAGAAATTCCACTTTTAGGTATATACCCAAGAGAACTGAAAGCATATGTTCACATAAACACTTACACAAATGTTCATGGCAGCATTTGTTCATAATAGCCAAAAAGTGGAAGCAACCCAAATGTCTATCAACTGATGAATGGATAAATTGTGGTAAGGCATACCTCGTTTTATGCACTTTGCTTTATTGCACTTTGCTTTATTGCACTTCACAGATGTTACATTTTTTTACAAATTGAAGGCAAGACCCTCCATCAGCAAAAGGATTGACTCACTTTATTGCAACACTCGTTTTATTGCCATGCTGTTACCAAACCATAATATCTCCGAGGTATGCCTTTATATACATCCATACAATGAAATAATATTCAACCATAAGAAAAATAAAGTTCTGATATATGCTAGAACATGGATGAACCTTTAAAACTATGCTAAGTGAAATAAACTAGAAATAAACAAAAGATCACATATATGATTCCACTTACATGCTATGTCCAGAATAAGCAAATTCTAGAGACAAAGTAGATGAGTGGTTGCCAGGGGCTGAGGGGAGGGGAAAATTGGGACAGACTGTTAACAGGTAAATGGTTTCTTTTTGGAGTGATGACTGGAATTAAACAGCACTGATAGTCCCACCACTTAGTGAATATTAAAAAACACCAAGGTGTACAGTTTAAATGGTGAATTTCATGTTATGTGAATTACATCTCAATTTTTGTTTAAATATTTTTATTGATTTTTTACAGAGAGGAAGAGAGAGGGATAGAGAGTTAGAAACATCAATGAGAAAGAAACATGGATCAGCTGCTTCCTGCACACCTCCTACTGGGGATGTGCCCGCAACCAAGGTACATGCCCTTGACTGGAATCAAACCTGGGACCTTTCAGTCCACAGGCCAATGCTCTATCCACTGAGCTAAACCAGTTAGGGCATTACATCTCAATTTTAAAAATATAAACAGAGGGCACAAGAACAGATCTGAACTGAATGAAGGCTAATTTTATACTTTATATGTAAGGCAAATTGAAGTAAAATTTTACTTGTGTCTATGGTATCTCTGAACCATGGAATTTTACATCAGTGATGACAGGGGAATCTCAGAAGGCTAAACTTGGAATTATATATAATCAAAGCGCCGTCCACAGCAAAAGTATGACGAACTGTACACGGTTAGGGACACAGATGATACCACATTATCATATGAAAGGCATGTCTGGGAGCTAGCCTCCTCTCTTCCCCCCAGACAAAATTCCTGGGCCTAACTCACAGGGATGGCACTAGGGCTGCCATTAGCTCTTAGCCCCTCCCCTTCCAGGGCCTCTCTCTGGAGCGGGTCCATAGATGGCATCAGTCTGACTCGCTGGGGGCACTTCCGAGGAACTGACAGTTGGGAACAGGCGTACCTTTGCAGGTATTCTCCAACCCGCCGCCGGAGGATGAGTAGGGTGTGTGCAGACCTCCTGGGAACTGGCACTGTCTTCCCAGCCTGCTCTCAGGTGGGAGCTGAGGGAGCACGCCCTGCAGGCTCTGAACCAGGCAGGCGCTGAAGGGTTCCGAGGGCCCAGTCACCAAGCCAGGCTTACAGTCCTCAATAACCCACAAACTAAACATTTTAACCTGGGGTGCTAAGTACTATGGGTTTTATTTTTCCTATATTTAAAAATGCAGCAAATGTTTTTTAACTTAGAAGTGTGTGAAGAATCCACTTCAATGTAATATCCACCCCAAAAACCTTAACGGCCACTCGCTTAGAATTTAAAGAATTGTTTTGACATCAAGTATCTCCATTTTCCTAAATGGTTTTAAAATTAACTTCCATAATGTTCCAAGTCATGATTTTTACTGTTATGAATGAAATCTGTAAGGCTTCTATGGCATTTCTCTATAGAGGATCTGGTCAAATCTTAGGCTAGAGTGACGGAACCATCCCGCCTCTAAAAGTGTCAGGTCTGTGCCAGGGCTTTCATTAGCCTCCTCTCAGAGGTCTGTGCAAAATGGCTCCTGGGCCTGAGACGAAATATTCATTTTATCTCATCCGAGAGGAGGAAAACCGCCACTTCAAAGTGATCAAGTGCAAAGCAGTTTATTAAAATGAAATTCGAGAGCTGAAAGGGGCCTGCGGGCTCAGGAGTGTGACTACCCTCAGTGGGCCGAGAGGAGAGTGCCCTCCAGGGAAACCAGGGGCGGGTTGTCTGCAGTCAGGCTCCAGACCTCCCACCTCAAGTCCAGCACTTCCCCTGGGACACCACGCCTCTACCAGGTCAGCCCAGATGCTCAGAGGTCAGCCCAGACCTGGCTCAGAGAGGGCAAACGATCCAATCAATCGATTTTAAATTGAGCATCTACCACGTAAGGAGCAGGGCCAGACAAGGAAGCAAGACAAAGGGGACAAAGATAAAAAAACATCTCATCTCACCAGAAACTTAGTATCTGCTCAAGGAGGTACGACACGTATGCAAGGCACTATACCATGGAGCATTCAAAACAACACTAGGCCAGAGTCCAGCAGAGGGCTGGTAACTTGAGCCTGACTAGAAAACATTTAAAAAACCCAACCTCAGCCCTAGCTGGTTTGGCTCAGTGGATAGAGTGTCGGCCTGCAGACTGAAGGGTCCCAGGTTTGATTCCAGTCAAGGGCACATGCCCAGGTTGCGGGCTCATCCCCAGTGGGGGGCGTGCAAGAGGCAGCTGATCAATGATTCTCTCTCATCATTGATGTTTTCCTCTCTCCCTCTCCCTTCCTCTCTGAAATCAATAAAAATATATTAAAAACAAAACAAAAAACCCAACCCCACACCCCACATGGTCACTGTGGAAAGGCTGACTTTAAGAAGTCTACTGTCTGTCCCCCATCATTTTTATTCTGCACATACAGACTGACTCCAGGGAAAAGGGCAGAGGTCAGTGACCTCTGCGGGCAAACATGATGGAATTCATGGGCAGAGAGAGGGAAAAAGAGTTTTTTTCTTTAAAAGATAGAGCACACAGACTTAGCAGCCTTAGTTCTAGGAAAAATGAAATTTTGTATAATGTATACAAACAGCAAAAAGGCTAGAAATATATGCAATGAAACGGTAATCACAATATTAACTTGTGAGACTAGAGGTGATTTTTGTCTCTTGTGCTTTTGTCTGTCTCTTGTGTTACCAAGAATATTATGCATTTGCATTATAATAAAAGAAAAAACAGTTTTATTTTACAAAAGGAGGACATTTTTGTGCTACTTGAGCTTTCTTGTGTAAAAGAAATCATACTACGAATTTTATTTTGGGTAGCCACTGAAGTCAGCCTCTCATGTAAATATTTAGGTTTCTCCCAAAATGTCCCTCTATGTTTCAGTCAAGTAACTGATTACCTCCCCTCTCTGTCTCTCTCTCTGTCTCTCTTTCTCTATTATACGCGCGCGCACACACGTTAGGTCCATCAAAGAAAAACAAACTGGGCACTATGTCCTCTGACTATCATGGAGCCCTAGTCCACTTGCCCTCCTCGCCCTCTCCCACTCCCCTGCCTCTCACTGCCACGCCCCCTGTGATTAAGCACACAACTCATGGGGGCAGTTACCACATGAAGGCCTTCAGTGGGAGCCGGGATATCCTCAGAAAACACAGCTCTGACGATTCAAAGCCAGATACCCACAGCGCTGAGCTGGCTGCGAAGGGACGGGTCGCCTGCACAGGGACCCATAAGACCGAGAAAATCATGAATTCAAGAGAGAGATGGAGCATCAATAAGACCTGACCATCTGGATTCACTCATTCTGGCAAGTGTATAGCTGCAAGGGACCGTGGCCCCGACATGTGGCTTCATCACAGAGTGCTTCATGCCATGAGGTTTCCTCTCCAAGTGGCTCAGATTTTCCACAGCAGCCTCAGGTGCTGTGCAAGAGATGACAGTTGTGTAACCAGCTGTGCACTGTGCTGGTAATGAAAGGTCTCAGTTTATCGTCATCTTATCTGCGATCAGTTTGTCACAGCACCTTTCTTACTTTCAGCTTCTTCTGGGTTTGACTCACTCACCGTTTCTGCTTGCAACCTGCCCTGGCTCAGAGGTGCAGCGCTGATGCTTTGCTGGCCTCGGTTTTTCCTACCCAAATTAAAGCAGTGGCACCCATGAACACTGGAATTTTCCTTCTGAATGTGTATACAAACTCATATTAAAACATGGGAGAGGACTCATGGTCTTCAAACTGGAGACACTTCCATGTGGCCAAGAGGAACCTGAGTGTCTCACTTCATCTGACCCAGTCTTACCTGAGAGGCAGACAGATCACCCAGGAAACCCCCACAAATCACACCTTCTCAGTTTCCTTATTTATAAGGTGTACTCAACAAGGGGTTAGGGTTAACAGTCAAATATTAGCTTTGAAAACAAACAGAAAACAAGCAAACAAGCCCTTCCGGTTGAGCTGCAAGTTTCTCTCCTCCCTCCCACTCCTGCTCCTATTAACCCTCTTAATTACATTAAAAGGATCTGAAGTGAAGATCTTACTAATAATTAGAGTTGACTTATGTGTGTTTTTCATTTTCTATCTACAACCAGAAATACAGGATTGGACCCAGACCAAGTATCAAATTCAATAGGTCCCTCCTGTGGGAGCCCCAGCTTAGCAGGCAAACTTTGAAGTGTAAGAACTTACATTTCTACCCAGGGATGTCGTTCTGATAACAAAGGGGCTTGGCAGACAAAGGATAATTTGTTGAATCTGCTAGAAGCTGCTTATCTGCTGGAGGCATGCGGTCTTCAGGCAGAGCTGAGTTAGCACCTGTGTGGAAGAACTAATTAAATTGGAGGAGAGAAGAGCCCCGCTCCTTTGTAAGGCGGTCAGCGGTTCCTCCTTAGCGTGTGAGCCTGAGCGCTTCCTCGGTGCTCAGTTTGTTTCAATGGTTAACAGACAAGCTAAATGCTGTTCGCTTGCTGAGGGCTGCGAACCGCCCCGGGAAACGAAGAGGAGACAGTGTCTTCCAGGGCAGGAAGGCGATTAGGCATGACCTCCGGGGCCAGACTGCCTGGGTTGCCTGGGTTTGAATGTCACTTCTGCCACCTACCAGCTGGGTGACTCTAGTCAGTGAGTCACTCCATCTCCGTGTGCCCCTCATTTTGGAAAATGGGGACAAGCACAGAAGCATGGTACGAGGAGTATATGCATTCATATTTGTAACCCACTCAGAACTGCCTGGCACATGGTAAGTGCTGTGTAAGTGTTAAACAAAAATAAATGTTTGTGCAGTGCTTAGACCTGTGGCCATTAGATATGACTACAGTCTAATGTAAAATTTAATCTAGAAAACAGAGGCAAAAACAGTCAGGGTCCTGAATACTAAGGCATTCCCTGAGGCTCTAAATAATGACCTCCTGCTGTACACAAATTTTAAAAAATTCAGACAAGTGATTTTCCATCATCAAGTCCCAAGCTCTGGAGTGGAGGTCGGGGTTGGGGGCGGTCAGCCGCAGCAGGTCCACAGAAACACCCATCTGCCCAGCCCCTTGATTAAAAGAAGTCACCCTTACCACCGCACGCAGATTTGTTTGAAGTTCATCAGAGCTTTACCAATACAAATTACTTTCTCCCAGTATTTCAAGCAATTATCACTTTTAAAGTCTGCTGGGGGAGGGGTGTGAAAGGAAGTAATGAGGGTTTGAATTAGACCTGCCTTTCCTTCCCACTGTGTACTAGGTGTACCAGTTAATAATGCGGATTTTTTTCAATAGATGGAGTCACACATATGTTGATATATATGAGATTTGATATGTACGCTATTTTGTTGTATTGACAGCAAGCTTCAAAACTTCCTATGTCAAATTTACTGAAGGTATTAATATCATAGATATTTTTACACTTAAAAATGTCCAATTTCGTGCAAAAAAAAGAGCATTTGTGGGAAGTTTTAATTCATTATTTTGAAGAAAAAGTTATCGTATACTTCGGGAAGCTTATGCTGAACATACTCCATCTCAAGATACTTGTGAACGCTGGTTTAAATGCTTTAAAAGTGATGATTTCGATGTGAAAGACAAAGAACGTCCACGTCAACCGAAAAAGTTTGAAGACCAACAATTACAAGCATTATTGGGTGAAGATGCGTGTCAAACTCAAAAACAACTTGCAGAAAGATTAAACGTTGCTCAGCAAACAATTTCCGATTGTTTACAAGCAATGGGAAAGATTTTAAAAGAAGGAAAATGGATGCCACATTAACTGAACGAAAGACAAATGGAAAACCAAAAAGTCATCGGTAAAATGTTGCTTCAATGGCACGAAAGAAAGTCTTTTTTGCATTGAATTGTGACTGGTGATGAAAAGTGGATTTATTTTGAGAATCCCAAATGCACAAAATCATGAGTTGATCCGGGTCAACCATCAACATCGACTGCAAGGCCAAATTGGAAAGAAGACAATGCTCTGCGTTTGGTGGGATCAAGAAGGTGTGGTGTATTATGAGCTTCTAAACCCAGGTGAAACCATTAATACTGACCCCTAACGACAACAAGTAATCAATTTGAACCATGCTTCGATAGTGAAACGACCAGAATGGTCCAGAAGACATGGCAAAGTAATTTTGCTTCATGATAACGCACCATCACACACTTCAAAACCAGTTAAAGACACGTTAAAAGGTCTTGCCTGGGAAGTATTAACCCACCCGCTGTATTCACCAGACCTTGCTCCTTCAGATTACCACTTGTTCTGATCGATGGCACACGCACTTTCTGAGCAGCACTTCAAAACGTACGAAGAAGTGGAAAATTTGGTCTCTGAATGGTTTGCCTCAAAACAAGAAAAGTTCTATTGTAACAGTATCCACAAATTACCTGAAAGATGGGGGAAATGTGTAGCTAGCGGTGGACATTACTTTGAATAAAGCACTTTTGATGTTTCTCTTGAAATTATCGTGTTTTCTTTGATTACAAAATCTGCCACTATTAACTGGTACACCTAGTATGTGCAGCCAAGGTGAGGCACCTCCTGTGGGGAGGAAAGGTGAGGAGAAAAGCAAGTGACAATGTTGGCTAAACAGGTTTCCAGGCAGAAAATTAACATCTTCCAAACAATGCTTAATTGTCACATTTTTCTGTCTGCTATTTTGAGTACAGCAACAGGGGTCACTAAGTATTATCATCATTTCCTTATGGGGCATGTTTTCACTTTCTAAAATTAACACTTTCCATTATTTTATTCTCATTCCTCTGAAGTCAGAATTTCTCAAGCACATCATACAGTATGGACGTTTCCGATCTCTACAACTTAATAGCTTCAATCTGTCCCTGGTGATACAACCATTTGTCTGTTGCCTAGAATGTTGCTAATAGGATGAATATAATTGTCTTTGAGACTGAACTTCTGCTACTGACATTTAATAATAATAAAAAACCCACAAAGGAGGTTATTTTACACAAAAGAGACAGACATATCAAAGTTCTTTATTTCTTCACCCTTCTAAGAATGCTCCTCTCTCCACTTCTCTGAGGAAACTGGCCCAGCTCATCTATGCCTCTGCCCAGGCACCGGCACTCTATGCCGGCCTCCTGGTGTGGTGCAAGACCGACAGGACCTGGGTTCAAATCTTGACTTGCCACCCTTCATAACCCTTGTCTAGTGACTTAGCCTCTCTGTTTCTTCCACTATAAAATGGAAATGTTAATATCCACCATACAATGCTCTGATAAGGAATAAGAAAAAATATATAGCGTTAGTAGCTGCTCAAAAAGCACATGGTAACAATTCATATTATTTCAAACCCTGGATGGTCCTACAACTATAAGGTCTCTGAAATCTGTCCAGACTGAGCATCTACTAAAATTGGGAGAAAGATGGGTCATATTTCTATATGCTGAAGTTCCTAGCAATTGGACAAATTATTTCCTCTAATTTCTTCCTAAGCAGGATATAGGGCTAATGGACACCTTGTCTTTCCCTGCCCCACTATTTCCATAAAACACACCAGAGAACACATGTAACAAAAAAGGAAGAAGAGATTATTCATGATGATGATTTGTATAGAACCCTGTGACAGTCAATGAAGAACACCCACCTACTGGTGAGGTGCAACCATGTAGACTTGACTCTCTACTTTCCTTCCATTCCTTTTTTTCCCTAACTATAGCTAAAGCTTTGATGACTTCACAAAAGCTGTATTTTTATCTTGATTCCCAGAATACTGGCCTATAGGTAATGTTGAAAGCACCATCTACCTCGGGGGACCCAGCCAATGGTCGGCACTATCAGTCAAGTCACCCTTCGGTGACCAGGCCGTGCTGCAGAGCCCACACTCCTGCTGGAGGGGAAGAGAGAAGAGAAAAACAAGGATGGCTCCAAAAAGAGATCCTTTCCCTTCTGCAACCTCACAGCCATTCCCAGCCCTGACTGTCATTTATCCCCATCACCTTGTTTAATGAGAGGAAGGGTGAAGGAAGGATGAGGTAGAGGAAGACAAGATGAGAGAGAAAGGTGTTGGAGTACAAAGCAGTGGCAGATGGATACTGGTGGACTACTGGCCCAACATCTGCCATGCGGTCAAGCCCTGCCCTATCTGCCCCCTCGGGTCACCAGCTAGTGTTCAGAGTAGGCAAAGGGCTGGAGTGTTGGACAGGCGGCACCAGCCAACCCGGGCCACACTGCCACGTCAGGAACAGGTGCATGCCGTATGGCAGCTGGAACCCGTTCTGTGAGCCTAGGATGGTTTTGGTGTCATCAGAGGAGAACCTGAGGAGCTGCCTCCATTAGAAAAGGCCAAGAAAAACCGCCGGGACACAGAGTTCTTAGGCCAGAGGGTCAGGTTTTCACTGTGTGCCTCAGTCCCCTGAATAGAGAATTCTCATGCTGCTTTCCCACAGGCAAAGAGAATGGTCTCTTGAAATGGTACCCAGGACTGTGTTTGGCTGCCCCACCACGTGTAGGACACAGCCATGGGGCGGTGGTAAAGCAGATGGCTGGAGCCCGACTGCCTGCCACTCACTGTATGGCCTTTGGCAACTTACTTGTTCCTTCTGTGCCTCATCTGAAAACAAGGGTCACAATAACAATACCTCGTTCACAAGGTTGTTAAGGATTAAGTGAGCTACTACTATTATTAAGTGTCCGAATCAGTTCCTTGCTCATAATAATGTTTGTTAAATAGATAAAATATGAAAACAAATCAATATCTGCTACACAGTGACCAAATGTCCTTTGTACCCAGTAGGAATGGCTTAGCATGAGCACCATTCGTTTGTGCTCTTCATTCTAAACCTAAACCCTTTTATAGAAGCAGCCCTCTCAGAAAAGGCAGAAGCAAGCCAGGGTCTAACGCCACAAAATAAAATGTTCTGCCTTAAGACACACAGAAACCAATAAAATACACTGTTAGGCCAAGTCAAAAATCGCCCATTTGGAAAAGGGAACACTAGGAGAGGCAGGAGCCGGGAATGAGAGCCTGGGGCTGCCACATGTCTCCAAAGGTGAGATGTTACTCATGTGAAAAACACACCATGCGTTACAGGATTGATACCGATGGAGACCATCCTCTTTATGTGATGTCACTCACCAAAGAAGAAGAACTACACAGCCAGGAAATGCACTAATGAGACTTTTCCATTAGGAAATCAGAGCGAAAGCACATGGGACAGAAGACGTGTAGGTGAAGGCAGAGAGGGGACAGTTGGAGCCGGGCCACAGGACTGGGTGCTGCTGAGACCGAGTGCAGGGGAGAGGGGGTTGAGGGAGCTGCTTGGGTCTGGGTGGGAGATCGGGGAGCTGTGTAAAAGGGAGAAGGGCGCACCTACTGAACGACTGACTGTCCCTTGTCAAGTCCTGATGCTAACCTGCACACAAAGGCATCGGATTGTTGTGGGTGTGCAGGGGAAATAGGGACCAGAGCAGGGAGTACCCACCCTGCCACAAGCCTACCACCTGTACAGTCAGGCTCACCTAAAACATCCTGTTTTTGCCAAAGATCACAAGCACCTTGAACCCAAGTCTGCCCTAGCGCTGTCAAAATATCAAAACATAGACACCTATAAATCTGCTCTTCAAAGAATTCGACAGGATTTCCCTGGCACTTAGAATGGCAGGGAGGACAACTGCAAAACAGCAATACCTGTGTCGGGAGGTCGGGCCACGAGCAAGTTGTAGGAATCTATGTTGAGAGAGAAATGAAGGCAGGCAGGACGAAGCAGTATGTGGCTAATTCTACCATGTGGCTACCCACTGTCACCACTGCTTACAGTAAGCACTCTGAATAAAAGACAAGACAGATTCAAGTTAAAAGTTGGTTTGTTCTACTTTCAGCTGTAGAAGGTTCAGCTCTGGACACTAAAGTCATTAAAAACCACTATGTGAAGACAAAGAATAAAAAGACAACAAATAAGTTTAAAGCAAACTGGATCTCTTTTCTTGTTGTTTGTTTTAAAAGGCAAGAATGTCAGGGAAATTTCAGGAAGTTGAAAATTACTCAAGTATTTTTTACCTGTTTTATTAAGTTACTAAAAATCCATTTTCCCATTGTAGACCTAGTCAGCTCAGTAGTTGCAAGCATTCAAACTTTGTGCCTCTGTATAGTCCAGAGTATTTAGTATGGAAGCAAAACAAGAAACAAACAAAAAATTGTCCTTTGGAGACTTTTCTCTCTCCTTTACAGTTAACCTATTTGGTAAGCAAATTAAACTATTGTCAGAGTCACATAAAGGAATGTGTAAGAAAAAGCCAGGGAGAACTACCAAGCTGCCTAAATGATAGAGAAAAAAAAAGCATTTTGTATGCAAAGAGCCATACAGGTGGTAACCATCATCATTATCAGCATCATCATCATCACCACCACCACCACCACCACCACCACTGCTGTCAATCAATATGGTAGGATGGTAAGACATACCAATGGGGCCTTTCCAGAAAGAAGGCCTTCATCACCACCACCACCCCACAGGCCCTGTGATTAAGGGGAAAGGACAAGTTGAAGATGACAGCAAAGGCACAAAAGTGAAAAGTTATGCAGTGTGGGCAAACAGTCCAACGTGACATGAAAACAAGTGTTCTCCGGGAAATGTAGAAATAATGTTGGTGCCTCTAAGCAAACAAGTTCCATGAGCTGAAGAAACGGATTTAATGGTTAGGGAGAGAGCACTGACTGTGAATGAGCAGCGACCACAGGACAAGAACAACAGCTTCCACACTGGGCAGTGAGGACCAATCTCAGAGGCACATGTCACGTGTGACCACAGCTTGTCACTATCAAGGTGCAACAGATTGAAGCAGATCTGCAATGTCGGAGAGAACTGCTATCCAGTCTCAACAGAACTGTCACCTTCCCTGTGAACAGAACCTCGGGAGCCCCATGCCCCTGGGGTGCCCACGACGGCATCACCCCATGCAGCAGTCCTGGTTGGTGAGGGTGGGCTTTGCCTGCCTGGAAGAAAGGGGAGGAGAGAATGGCACTTGAACTGTGTTCCACTGTCTGTGGTGAACAACCGAAGTCTAAGAGGTTAAATTTAAAGCACTTCATTTGTTATCCTTTTTAGATGGTAAGCATTAACTAAAGGCCCCCTTTATACAGATACATATATACACAGTGGTGTAACTGGTACGTTCCTCTGCTGGAACATACCAGTTACACCATTGTGTACATATGTGTCTCTACTGGCCGTGCAAAGGCCCGACTTTATCCACTGAAAATGATCTGTCCTGATCCATCAGACCAACAGGCACCACATAACGTGCATGTCCACCTGAGGGCGAGAACAGGCATAAGTGGAAACAGTCCGGAGACCCGATGGAGAGGAGTCAGTCAGCCGTAATGTGGTTTAATAGTGGGAAGTCGCCTCCTCTCTCAGTGGCCATGGCGAGCCCATATCATTCCTCTGCTTTAGAACACTGAGAAGATGTCTATTTAAAAGTTACTTTAAGGTGATTTGCTTTGAAGAGACAATGGGTCTTTCTAGAAACCCATTATTTTGCTGATCCAAGAATTGGTAACTGAGCTCTCCACCAAAAGTAAGCTAGTAACTGATGCCACAGTGCAGATAACAGCTCTCAAAACAACAGGGCACAGTGAGGGACTCACCAGACTGGAAGAGGTTAACGCGAAACAAGAGTTTAGCGGCTGGTGTACAAATATATGGTAACACTCTCACTTCTCTCTGCTTCTGAAACATACAGAAATATATAGAAAAACAACCTGTGACAGAAAATGTTGAAAGATGGCGTGAAGCTTTTCAAAGAATCAGAGCAATGAGAGACCTTGACATTCATTTAATTCTGTCCTTGCTTTGCTCCAATGAGGGAACTGAGGCTCAGGGGGGGTGAAGAGGTGTGCCCACCACACACACACACACACACACACACACACACACACACACACACACACGGCGTTGGAGCATCTGGCCTCTTTGCCTTGCTTTTCTCCCTCGTTTGAGAAGCAGCTATGGAAAAGCTGTTTTTGTAGGGAGAAGTGGAGCCACTGACTGACAAGGAAGATAAATGGTGGTTTCAATTCTGGTGACACTACAGACTCACTGCTACACTCATACCCAGGTAAGATTTTTACTCTCAGGTAAAAGAAGTACCCAAGGTTGTTGAGGGAGTAGGATTGAGACCCAGGGAGGAGGGCAGGGGCACATGGGCTGGACTTAGCTGACAGGACAGAGACTCAAGAAGGGAGAGAGAAGGGTCCAAAGAGCCCTTTGCATCCCCTCAGAACTGAGTGTGCCACAGCACCCCGTTCACCTCGCCGGGAAGCAGGTATAGACTCCGCCTTGGAAACGGCTGGCCTCAGGGCAGCCCAGGACAGTGTGTGGTTGGAGCATGGGCTCTGGGTCTGCGTCTCAGCTTGCCTCCTCACTGACGGTGCTAACCTCCCCTGTGCCTCAGTTTCCCACAAAGGTCTTCTTCACCAAGTGAGTCCATCCAGAGTGCTAAGAGCAGAGCTAGGCACGAGGTAAGCACTCTGTTTCACAAACGAAGGCACTGGTCACCTCCACAGCTTCAAGTCCACAGCCCAGGAGGTGGCTACACATGAGCACCCAGTGTAGTCACTGCGAGGCACCACTGCACACAACTCACACGCACACATCCTCTTTTCTCTGAAAAGGTTAAGCTTTCCACCCGAAAGACAATTTGGTTTCTTCTTTAAAAAAAAAAAAAAAAAGCTTTGTTTTTCCTTATTAGAAATCTTAACTCATGTCAAACATTTAGAAAATAAAAATATAAGTTAACTAAATATAAAATATTTAAAAATAATAATAAATATAAAAATAAGTTACACAAAAATTACCTGATATTGCCACCCAGAAAACTTTAACAGAGATAATTTTCTTCCTAATTCATTTATTTAAAAAAAAACAACAAAACCCACAAACCTGTGACGTTTCATATCCTAGTTTTCACTCATTATACTGTGAATATTTTCTCTTATTGATGATGCTTTATGACATCATTTTTAATGGTTGCACTGTTTGGTATACTATAATTTCATTTACCACTTGTTAGCATATTTTGATAAGACTTGACCTCTGCCGTCCTATTCTCACCTTTTACATATCCCCCCCAACACAAAAGCATTACAATTAAAGCTTTTGATGGCGACTCCCCCCCCTCCCCCCCCCCCCGCCTGCAAACAGGTTTTCTCCCTTAAATTGCTCCCCAGTTCAGCCGAGCCCATGGAGGGGCTGGGTAGAAGATTAGGGAAAGGCAGCTACTGTGGCCAGGCCCGCGCAGCTTCCCAGCTCCAGGAATGCCTGACCTTCCTCAGGGCTTTGATCTGGCAGCCTCCTCCTGCCTGGCACTAACTGGCCAGGGCGGCTGCAGAAGTGGGGGTATGGGGGAGGGGAGGGGAGCCGGCATGAAGGACCCTCCACTGGGCAGTGCGCCAACCTCGTGCACCACTCCGAAGGCCCAGCTGAGAGTCTTAGACTCACCTACCAACTCCCCCTTTTAGAGGCGAGTTAAGACTCAGGAAGATAACAGGACTTAATTAGTACTTGTGAAATACAACTTAATATTAGCAATGATAACAGCCACAATTACCATCACTACCAGTTGGAACATTTACTGTGCAACAAGTACTATGCTAAACAAATGTTTGATCCCAGCAACAACTTTGAGAGATTGCTATAATTATCCCCATTTTAGGATGAGGCTGAGAAGGACTAAATGAGCTGCCCAAGATCCCATAGCTAGAAAGATAGGGGCAGGAATCAAATCCAGATCTGTCTGACCTGGAACAAGCATATTGTAAGAGTGCCTGATTATTTTTATTTCCATTGCATTGGTTTTTAAAAGATGAGCTTATTGGCACTCACTTCTAATTTAGAAGGTGGCAAAGAATTCATACTTTCATCTCTCTAGTCATCTTTTTACAAAGCTACATTTCTGCATTTGCTAAACAATGGCATAAAAATACCCAACAGATCAATTTACTGGTAGTCAACCTTTACATATTTTATATGAGAATGGTTTTGACACGGCCTGAGTGTAAAGTTTAGGCTTAACATGCACTGTTACCCACAATGCTATACTGTAGCTGAACTAGGAAGAAGGTGACACTTAATAAGACACTGTGCCTCTAATGAATGGGATGACAAATGACGTTTCTTCTAAATTTCTCTGGGAGGCCACGTCAGGTTTGGAAAGGCCTCAGGCCAAGGACTCTCCCAAGTACATAATTACAATGCTTCTCTTAGATGATTATCAGGTAGAAGACAATTTTTTCAAATTGTTTACTTATTTTCTTCAAGGCAGAGTCTCTTCTCAGAATGACTCATGTGAGCAATTTAAACAGCTGTGGCAGGAGATGGCCACTGCCGCCTGCTTTAGTGGGTAAATGTGCTGAATCCGTGTGAGTTAATTAGATCAATCTTGACTCATTTTCTTTAATGAGACAGTGTAACAACATCTACCGACCTGTTTTCTGTTTTTTTGGGGTTTTTTTACATACACTTGCTGTTTCAGTCTAATCTGCTCTTGAGCTTCTTTTTGATTGAAGCAAAAACTCTGTTGTTGTTTTTCAAGCACGTGAGAAAAGCCGCACTTTATGTCATGTGGTTTGAATCAAATGTATTCAAATAACCAAAGGAAACAAAAATAAAATTGAAAAAAGAGGATTTCATTACTCAATCTCTCTGCCTTCTCAGTTCGTCAACTATGTAGATTATAGATGCAAACGATGCAGAAAGGTGGGCTCCCCAGTCTTGCTGGTTTATTGCTTTCACCTTCTGGAATACTGTATGGATACATGGTAAGATGGTTCTTCTCTCTCCTGCTCCCATCTCTCCTAACTGTGCCTGTGGAATTTTGAGGTCTAAAGGCCAAGGGGAAAGGCTGTGATCACAACCCTGTGTGGAGGTGAAGGCAAACTCCCACATTCAGATGAAAGCCCAAGCACCAGGTTACCGAAAATCACATACTGAGGAGAAAAGCAAGTCTCTGGGTTTCCAAATCATTTGTCTTTATTTCTGTTAAAATGGGGAACTTTTCTTTCCTTTCGTTTAGAATAGATTTTATTTCTATTCTTCATCTCCTTTGAATGCACAGACTGAAGTTTTGTTTTAATTAAGAGCTGAGGACACGACTGATTCTTATCTATTTATTTTCACTCAGGAAACTTGAGTCTCCTTTAAATATATGATAGGGTTCAGATTTATATTGCTCAAAATGTCATTTAAGAATATTTCAGTCATGTTCAAAATGACAGTGAGAATTACCCACACTTAAGAAAAAATCCCCCTGTAATGCAAAAAAAAAAAAAAAAAAAGTTCAAATTCTCAATAAAAGGTCTTAAAGTCCTTAAAGTCCTTTCAGTGTGGCCTATTTGGAATTATGATGAATGGTGTTGGTTCATTCGACAGTAGCCTTCATTACAAATAAAAAACTATGCATGTATTTGTGCTCTTGGCAGCTTCAAATCTTTCCTATAAAAGAGCTTAAAAGTTGGACTTACTAAACTAATAGTTCTCAGACTTTTTTGGTTTCAAGATACCTTTACTCTTAAAAATTATTGAAGACCCCAAAGAGCTTTTATTTATGAGGATTTTGTCTATCGATATTTACTATATTAGAAATTAAAACTGAGAACATTTAAAAATATTAATTTGTCTATAAAAACAATAGTAAATACATCACATGTGAACATAAATAACACATTTTTATGGAAAATAAGTGGCACTGTTCTACATTTTTGAAAATCCCTTTAACATCTGGCTTAATAGAAAACAGCTTCATTCTCATATCTGCTTCTGTATAAAATCTGTGGTGATATGTTGTTTTGGTTCAAGTATGTGTAGAAAATCTAGCCTCATACAGATATGTAGTTGGAAAATAATTATTTTAATAGCCTTTTTATATCATTGTGAATATTCTCCTTTAATACGACACTGGACAAATGATGGTTTCTTAAAGGTTAGCTGCAGTATGGAATTTGAAACCATACCAGTGAACTTTTCCTATTCTGTTACATTAAAATCCATTAGTCCGCCTTGCATCCTGAATAATCCTTTCACCTATGTATGATTTTGTAACTGATCATTTGGAGAATGTTGGCTTACTGAGTTATGCAGATCTCCCAAATATTGACACATTTCATTATACAAAACCAAAATCGCATTTGTCAGTATCACCAAAGCTCTCATCAGAAGAGTCTTTAAGGATTCAAGTTCAAGCTTATGGTGAAAGATACAAGATTTCCTAAAATCTAAATTTTGCTTGCAAGTCTGAACTTTATGATTGGTAACAAATATAATTGTTTTCCTTAAAGTGACAGGCTCACTTTGCAGTTTTGATAAAAGGTCTACCAAATAACCAACTCTGAATAGCCATATTTGATCTGTCACTCTTTCTGTAAAGTAAAAACTTAATCATACAAGTGTTTTCCTTGAGACAGCCATGGCAATTCACTACACAGCAAAGTACTTCTCATTTCACCACCAGAAAAAAAAGACATGTAATCAAAAGCCTACTTTTAACAAAATTAATAAGTTATACCAAGTTATAAACACCTCTTTCAAGTAACTAGCATCTTTCAACCCAGCACAAATAAAAATGACTATAGTACAGTTGGTGACACTACCTTGTTTTGTGCTATTACTCACCACTGCTTTCATACCACCAACATAAATGTCAACATAGTGAAAATGACAAAAAAAAAAAAAAAGATTTAATATTGTCATGAAAACAGTTTTGATCTCATGGAGCCTCCCTAAAGTGTCTCAGGGATCCAGGGGTTCCAAAAGTATACTTTGAGAACCTAGCTACTAAACCAAACCTACTGATACTGACCCACTCAACTAAAGGAGCTGGTTTATTTTTGCTCTGGGTGCAGAACAGAGATATGAAAGCACAATCCACGCATGCCCTAGCAGTTCGGGCATTACAAGGTAACCATTTCCCTTTTCTCACCCTCTGAACCAGCTGTTCCCAATAACCTGAATAACATTTTCTAGCCAACATCCTGAAAGACTGACTTCTAATAAAGTTAAAAATGCTCCTCCAAAATATAGGAGCTGATGACTGCTAGCAGCAAAGAAGGATAGCCCCCTGCCTGCACTGTGCTACAATCATTCCTCATGCCTCCATCATTCTCCTTGACCCACCACATGTTTACTGCACCTTTAATCTTTCTTGTTTGCTATTATTAGCATTTAAGGCTATAAATTTCTCTCTAAGTATCCTTTTGGCTTCAAATGACTGGTTTTGACATGTAAATGTTTTATTACTATTTAGTCCCAAATATTTTCTTCAACCTTTGAGACATTTAGAAGAGTTTTCTTTATTGATAAGATATAGCTGTCTTCTTCTAAATCAATGGCTTTGTGATCAGAGAATCTACACTAATAAAAGAGAAAGATGCAAATTGATTGTACCTCCGTGACACCCACCAGCCAATCAGGAGTAAGTATGCAAATTAACCCAACAAAATGGTGGGTTAATTTGCATATGCAGGCATGGAGCAAAGACTAAAGACTGAAGGCTGAAGGCTTGACTCCGCTGTGGCCTGGGTCCCGGGTGCCGGAGGAAAACCGGTGCCCGCAGCCAGGGGAAGGAAGGCCTATTGCACAAATCTTCGTGCAACGGGCCTCTAGTAGTCATATAATAACTAAATGCACTTAAGTTTGTTATGCTTAACTCCTGGCCCAATATTTTCCATCTTAGAGTTGTTGGAAACAGCAACCCACATAATCCATTTGATCAACCTTGTTAATCTGTGTTGTTCAAATATTCTATAGAGAGGGGGAGTATCTAGTGATTTATCAATTAGTAAGATATGTTGAATTCTCTTACTAGATAGAAGGGAGATTATCTATATTTGCTGTGGTTCTGTCAATTTTTCCCTTATAGACTCTGAAGCTATATTATTATCAGGATAACAGTTTAGAATGGTATTTTCCTTTGTCTGATATTATCATAGTTCCATCAGCTTATTTTGAGTTGATCTTTGCATATAGTATCTCTTTCGTACTTTAACTTTCACAATTTTCCTTTATTTGGTTTCTGTATGTTTTCAGGAAAGTTTCTTCAGATCTTTCCTCCCTTTCATTAATACCTCCTTCAGCTAACTGCAATCTGCTGAAGTGTTTTCCTTTTCTTTTTCAAAACTATGTCATTTTTTTACTATTCCAGTGAAAAGGTTTAATGATATTTCTGCACCCCAGCAGAAGACCAACTTATTTAAATACCACACAATATTCAGTACTACAGAATTCCTTGATGTGTGTCATCATCTTCAAATAGGTTCTCTATGTTTACTCATGTTTTTCAATTCCCTTTTCTATTTCTTAAACATTAAATTATATGTGTAATAATTCTATCTTCTACAACTGTACAGTCTAACATAGTAGTCACTAACTATAAGGTACTTAAACTTAAATAAAATTAAAAATTCAGTTTCTCAGGTGCACCAGGGAAGTGCTCAAGAAGCACATGCAGGTAGTACATTGGATAATACAAATGGCAACAGTGATGTAAAGGCTCAGGTGTCTGATTCTACTGCATCTGCTGACAGTGGCTCACGGGATCATGTTTCCTTGTGTGTGTGATTTTCTTTCTTTCTTTTTTGCTTTATTATGACTGCTCATCCCTTGTAAGTTTATAAATGGAAATTCTTTGAGGTCTATATTGAGATTAAGTGCTTCTAGAGGGAATATGCTTCGCTTCTGCCATATGCTGAGAAGCACTGCCAAACTAGGACTCTCTTAAAGAAAACCCTCAGTCTGAGTCATTGTGTCCACCTGGATAATGTGGAAGGGGGATGCAAACCTGAGGGAAAGCAAGCTGCTGTTTCAATTCTTAGGAGAGTGATTTTCCTCCTCTAGTCAGTGCCAATTTCCCTGGGAAAGCGAGTTTATTTCTAGTTCATCTTTACACTGAAGATTCTTCAGCTTTTGTGACCCAGCTTCCTACTGGGGTTGGGGTTTTTCTCCTATTAGATTCTACTCTTTGTCCCATGCACCCTGCAAGATGTAAACTGAAGCTTGATTCACTGCACTCAACAAAAGCCAGCTTCTGTGGGTTATTTTCATCACTGGATTCCCACTTTTACTTGCTGACTGGCTCTGACTAGCCCATACTTTCTAGTCAGCTCTTGAATGCATTAAAAATACTTATTTTGAAAGAAAAAAAAAGGTTTTTTACAGGTTAGATATGTATGTGCATGTTTATGTATCTATACAGGGTGGTTCAAAAGTAGGTTTCCAGTTTTGAGTACATGAAATAAGAGTTTATTCTTGTATTACTACTTCTTTCTTAATTTTGTATTATTTTCCATATAAACAACTATAAACCTACTTTTGGCCCACCCTGTATTATGAATATGTACATATTTGAGTATATATGAGTGTTTGTGTAAGTAAAGTATGTATCTGTAATTTTAGCTTATTTCAGCAGAAGGGCTGGTTAGAGTATTTCATCAAGCATGATGCCAGAATTTGAAAACCACATCAACTGTCTGGTGCCTAATATCAGTTTTAAATCTAAAATTAATAATCAAAGCTACAATTTAGGAAGTATATTGACTTAACACTTACCAAACACTATTTAGAAACTCTGAAAACAAAGAACCCTACACACTCAGATTTATCCTTTCAGAGTAACAGGCAAAGGAAGATTCAAACACAGATTTGCCTGACACTTAGTAAAATAGTATAGTATCATTACTCTAATTTACATGAAGTAACTGAGGTTCTAGTCGACAACATACATGTTATATGAATGAAACCCACAGGGCCAAATGTTTCCCAGTTTACAGAATTTTCCACATGTATGGGCAGTAATACAGGATGTATACTATGTAATATGTAACCCCCCAGAGTCTAGGGCAGCACCCCTTAATCAGATACATGAGTGTTATTTCTAGCAAAACTCAACAGCAGGCACATCAGTGCGGTGAATAAAGTCTATGTAAAGTCGCACATCAATTACTGGCCACCAAATAAGCTCTGAAAACAGTTTCAGATTTCAGAGCTTTTTTTGGATTTCCACATTCTTTTATCCACAAGCAATCTGTCCAGAGTCCAACTTGGACCTAGGACTAAAACTGGTTTTCTACAACACTCCTTTCTAGGCATCACCAGATCTGTCCTATATACTTTAATGTAGTCCCAATGGTACCAAGCTATGGGAAACTTTATTTTTGACTTGTTAAATCTGAAATGAATTCTCTACTGAAATGAATTCTCTAATCATGTAGAATGTAGCACTTCCCAACTTAGGATTCTCATACACCAATGTGTTTTCCCATCATAAACTAGCAGTTATTTTTCTCTGGACTAATGCACTGAGCTTACTAGTATGCATTGTATGTACTCTCTCCAGAAATCAAACTTGCAACCTTTTGGTGTACAGGACAATACTCCAACCAACTGAGCCACCCGGCCAGGGCCACACATTATCATTTTTAAATTTCCCATTGTTACAGGTGAAATATTCCGTGTTTTAGAATTTAATTAATAAACTAGTGAAAATTTATGGAAGTTCAGCAGATATGTACATATTATTGATCGTTTATATTAGTAGAATTTTGCACCCTATGGGCCTTCCAGAAAAATCATTTGTTTGCTGTGTAATACCACACTATCTTAGAATCTTTTTTTTTTTAAGCACATGAGTTTGCGAAATAGTTTAATAGTCCAATTTTGGAAACAACTGGCCCACAACAGATGGTTTAATGCAGCAGTCTGGGTGACAGTCCTACCATCAGAGAATAGAAGCCAGGGCTCGCCTGGGACTTCAATTTCATGTAATCCGCAAAGGTGATTAAAGCCATTGTGATTTACCTATGAGGTAATCCCAAATGTATTGTGTTGTATTATTTATATCTCTAAATTTAAAAAGTTACTAATCGTAACAGTATGAACTACTCATATTTACTACTAAAACCCACAAAAACTTCCCAATTATCTGCCAATTTTAAATGTTTAAGTACTTAGATGAAACCACTTTTGGATTGGGGTAGCTTTTTGTTTGTTTCAGGAAATAGTCCTGTTACAGTTCAGTGATTGTTGTTTTAAATATGTTTATTGATTTTTAGAGAGAGAGGAAGAGGGAGAGGGAGAGGGAGAGGGAGAGGGAGAGGGAGAGGGAGAGGGAGAGGGAGAGGGAGAGGGAGAGGGAGAGGGAGAGGGAGAGGGAGAGGGAGAGGGAGAGGGAGAGGGAGAGGGAGAGGGAGAGGGAGAGGGAGAGAGAGAGACATCAACGAGAAAGAAACGTCGTTGATCTGCTGCCTCCTGCACAGTCCCTACTAGGGATAGGGCTACAACCCAGTATGTGCCCTGACTGGGAATCGAGTACATGAAATAAGAGTTTATTCTTGTATTACTACTGTGACCTCTTGATTCCTAGGTTGACGCTCAACCACTAAGCCACCTGGCTGGGCCCAGTGGTTTTAATTATGTTTTGAAACTCTTGTTTTCCATGGAGGACTTAACGTGCCAATTATAAGTTTCTTTAATTTAGAAATAAAGTTTATATAAACATGCATATAAAAAGCCAATTCTAGATTTTTTACAATAATGAAAAAGATATCATGGATATTTTTTGTAAGTGTTCAGAAGTTATTTTAGTCAATTATGTCAATTTCCCCAATCAAAATTTTTCATCTAAGTCCCTTACCAGGACTTAAACAGATTAGTTTGACTTTGATCTTCCTGTGTCTTTGGTATATACACAGAGGTATGAGGAGACAAAGGAAAAGTGGGTAAAGGGATTAGAGTTAGAATAAATCACAATTGGAATAATTAATCAGGACTGTAATGTAATAGTTTCTCAACATTCTCACCTCCTGGTTGTTTATCCTTTAAAAAAAATGAGGTGAAAGTGCTGCTCATTTACTCCATTATTTGTGAATGAGTATATATGTGGCTCTATTTTAGGGGCTAAGCATACAAAAGAGGTCCCTGTCCTGAAGAATCTGTACACTGTCTAATGAGGGGGAGGAATGAGATGTGAATTAATCACTTTTAATACAATGTGAAAAATGCTCCAAGTGAGGCATGAATCAAATACTACAGGAGTAATTAAGGCCACACAGGACTTGAGGAGAGTTTCCGGGGAGAGGGCCTGTGAGCTGGGTCAGTGGCTGAGTACAAGTTTGCCTGTGGAGGGAGGAGAGGGGGGACATTTTGGCAGAAAGAACAGCAGAGGCAAAGGCCCAGAGGCTGGGACAGCGCCCTGTCACCAGGGGGAGGCGGGAGATGGCACTGGGCACTTCCTGTCTGACTAGTCAATTCCTGGGCTATCCTTCAGGAGGACTCCTTATGTTACTTCAAAGCTGTCTAAGTTGGGGGGACTATTAAAGAAATGAAAGAAATCTGAAAATGTCCGATTTCATTTATAAAGTTGTGAACCTGAGGGAATGCTGACTTTGAAGACTGCTATATAAATGAGGCTGACTCTCACGTGAACCTCCAAACAGAGGCTGGAGAGAGCTGGAGAGCGTGGTGGCTAGAGAGAAGCAAGCCCTGGGGTTCGGTGATGATAAAAAGTTATTAAAATTACTATTGTGTGGTCATAAATTTTAGGTTCTCTCTCCTTCTCTCCGTGTCTTTGAAAACCACCTGTCAAACTACCCCAATGAGTTACAGGTCCTCTCTGGTTTGACAGCACGTCTCACTTCCTTGGGCCGAGTATGTACTGTGGCCACATCTCACCTCGTTAAGCAGAAAACGTACTGTAGCCCTTGTGCCACTGCAAGGAGCCAGAGATTTTAGGAATATTAATAGTGGGAAATGGAAGTCACAGAGAACTTATGGATGTAGAGAATATAACTTGTGCAATAGTAAAGGCCGTACTGTGGGAAATAGGAATTTAAGGTTGCAAATGTTTGGGGCCAGGCAAAGAGAACTAGGTCCAGGACTGGGTGTCTGTCCTTGTGTCCCTTTTTCTGAAGTTCTCCATCCTGACTCTAAAGCAGGGGTGCGGAACCTTTTTTCTGCCAGGGGCCATTTATAACATCATTCTAGCCCTGACCGGTTTGGCTCAGTCATTAGAGTGTTGGCCCTCAGATCAAAGGGTTGTGGGTTTGATTCCAGGTCAAGGGCACGTACCTCAGTTGCAGGTTCCCCAGCCCCAGTAGGGATCCATGTAGGAGGCAACCAATCAATGTGTTTCTCTCATGTCAATGTTTCTCTCTCTCTTTCTCCCCTTCCTTCCTCCCTTCCATTCTCTCTATCTGAAAATCAATGGAAAATATATCCTTGGGTGAAGATTTTTTTTAAAAAAGTAGCCTGCTATATTTGGTCAAACATTTAATTAACTCACCCCTAAGGCCTTGGCAGGGCCAGACCACATAATTTCACGGGCCTTATATGGCCCGCTGGGCAGACATTCCCCACTCCTGCTCTAAAGGACTCCTTTTCTAAATTGTGAAATATGTTCATTTTAATAGAAAATAAATATATACTTAAGATACAGCACCCATATTTATTGAAAGGATAAATACTAGCATATATATATATACACACACACACACACACACACACACACACACACACACATATATACACAGAGATAGGATTACAAAAATACAAAACGTACATGTACATGGTCAAGGACTAGAAAAGGTTGTGAATAATGAAAAGAGTTATTAGTGTGGTGAGGCTATGTATGAATTAGCTCATTTCCTTTGTTGTTGGCTTTAATACATATTCAAATAAAAAAGTGGAAAATAACCCATAAAAATGCCTATCAGAAATGGTTATTTGTAGTAATCAAATAAATACTATCACAGATAAAATCAATAAGCACTTCCCAAACTATTAAATCATAGGCAACGCTTTCACTTTGGGAAATAAGGCCAGGTGGAACCTCTTTCCATCACCCTCTAGGCTGAATCAATGCATTTCTTTGGCTTCCATTCTTTCTCCAATTCCCAACGTTACCAAACCCTCTGCTCCCAAGGGAAGAAGAAAGGAAGACAGAAAATCAAGTTTCCTTGAACACCTTTGCAGAAGTCTAGCCATTCATTTCAAAGTCTTTCTTGATTATACAGAAATCTTCTCAGTTCTAAATTGTTTAGTCCAGCGGTTGCCAACCAGTGGTCCATGAGGTCTGAAAGGTTGGCGACCACTGGTCAACCAACTCACTAGAAAGAGCTAGAAAAATACAAAACTTTCCCCCCAAACCAGTGGTCAATTTGAACACTCTCTTTGTCTTGAACGTTCTAAGAGTACTCAAATTCCAAAGAAAATTATAATTTTAGGAGAAAAAAATATCTCTGAATCATAGTTTCTCAAAGCCTCAGAGTCATAATTTTTTTGGTAAGGGGTAGTTAGAAGCTCAAACCATGTATGGATTGCATGAATTTTGAATGCTTTGCTCTCAAAAACATGGCTCTTCATGAATAATGGGAGAAGCAGAAGGAAAGAGAACAAAGTAAAAGAACACTTTTCTGGATTCTGAGAAGATTCCAGATACAGGACAAAAAGTCTGCTCTGGGCATTCTACTTAAAAACCAACAAAACAACAACAACAACAAAAACTGTTGACAGTAGTTCTCCATAAATCTATCCAACAACAAAGTATTCCCAATTAATTCAGCTCACATCTCAGCATTCTAATTGTTTAATAAAGTCAGCAATATACTTAATTTATCTTATGTTAGGCACAAATTGTAGGCACAAAAAAAAAAATGTGGTATCAATCTTGGGTGGGTACTTATATAAGGTGTAAGCCTAAGAATCACATGTGTATTCATTCTCTGAACAATTTTCTTAGCCTGTCTGAAATACCAATAATAAACAGCATCTAATTAGGAAAGAAACATGGTCCTCTTATGGGCAGCAATGCTATTTAACAGTGTGAATACTCACCAAGGTATTCAATAGTGATCCATTTTTCATTTCTTTTCTTCCATTAACATTATCGGCCCCAATGATCACTTATAGAAAAATGGTATTTCATATACTTCCCTTTGAGTTTAAGGATGAGTTAAAATAGTCTTTCAAATTTCTCCCTTTATACAAGGATTTTAGAACAGCCGCTGGAATTTAGGTTAAAAAAAAAAAAGGAAGAATAGCCTGTCACACAGGTGACCCAAACCAATTACTAAGACTGCTTATATGATTCTCTTTAAATGAAGTGATTAAGAGCTTGGCAGATGAGATCCTTAAAGGCACCAGAATACACAGTCCTATGATGGTGTGTTATCAGCCTATGATTATTAAGTGTTTACAGTTTATTAAAAGGCTCTCCAGTTAATTTGCTATAAAGCAAAAATAACATGTTTCCTTCCTCACCCTCCCCAAATTGCTTCCTGGAACTTAGGCTTGTCCCTAACCACAAAGAAGGAAAATTGGTAAGGTATACTCTTTTTTTTTTTTTGTCTTAAACAATATTAAATTATTACATGGTAATGGTGGTGCTACATAAACTTAGTTTTCTCTAATTTAAACCACGCAAAAGTACTTAAAGCAATGCCAACATAATTATGCAAGAGGCCATTACAAAAACACACTTCCCCCCTGGCATGTGTGTCTAATGCTTAGAGTACCGGACATCCCACCAAAGGGTCCTGGGTTCAATTCCCAGTCAAGGGCACATACCTTGGTTGCAGGTTCAATCCCCGGCACTGGTCAGGGCACGTGCAGGAAGCAACCAATGGATGTTTCTCTCTCAAATCAATGTCTCTCTCTCTCTCTCTCTCTCTCTCTCTCTCTCTCTCTCTCTCTCTCTCTCTCTCTCTCCGTCCCTCCCTTCCTCTGTTCCGCTTCCACTCTCTCTAAAAATCAATGGAAAATATATCCTTAGGTGAGGATTAACAACAATCAAACAAACAAAAACACACACTTCCATGTATCATTAGAACAATTTTAGTCCAAAGAAAGATATTTGGAAACACTGAACTCTCCAGCAACAGCATCCAAGTCAATCTCCATAAATTACCTAAGTCGTCCAAAGAGGTCACAGGGACCAACCCATGAGCCTTTGTTTTGGGTGGTGTCCTCGCACAAGCCACTATATGGGACTAGTAACAGTTATGCTTCTGTGAGGCAAAGCCCCTTTGGGAACATAAATAAGTTTTTAAAATTTCTGGCAGACTTCTGAAAATCAGGCAAAACCTTGTTCTTGTGCAGCTTGCCATGTAGTATAAACAATATCTTGAATAAAAAGCTTAAAACGTAAAACATTCCCAGTAAGAGAAGTGAGGGGTGTGTGATACAGGGTATAATGACAGAACAATGAGATTGTTTTCACAAACCACACACAAAATATTCAGGATTATTTCTTTCTAGTTCAGCAAGTACACTAAACTGAGGTTTGGATTTAGGTCAAACAGGAGGGAAATTTCAAATGCAAGTTCAGTGTTTTCGATGACTTGAATGAGGATCTAATTAGGCAATGGGGTAAGAGATTCAGGAATCCAAAACATTACAGGATTAGACTGATGTGCTACTCAAGCAAGATGAAATAAGGTAAGGCAATGGGGCCCCCAAAGAATTGATTTCATATCCAAAATATGTGAAATATGTACTGCAGTAGTCTGGCTAACAGTACTGTCTTAGTTCTCTGTTATTAGTGCTATATGACATTGACATTCTAGAGACAACTGAGTCCCCAATGGAGAGGTTAACTGTCCTCCCGTGAGGCCAGAATGCTATCCCATTCTGTACCCCAAAGTCTTACTGGTGTCTTAAAGCACACACTTCCCAATGAGCCTTTCTCACGGTCCCAGTTAGAATCCTCTTACTCCTCCCAATTCTCCTGCATTTCGAGTTTCATTTATAGCCTTTTCAAAACAGCACCTTGGCATAGAGTAAACCAGGCCTATCTCAAACTCTGCTTTGAGACCTAGAGGGCAGGCATCATGGGCCATGCTAAGTGTGTGTGTGTGTGTTCCGAAAAGTACTCTATAATGGTTAATGAATCAGCATGCATCAGAATCTCCTGGAGGGCTTAATCAAAAACAGGTTTCAGGTCCTCACCCACAGAGTTCTCTTGGGTAGACTTGGGATGGGAGTAGAAATGAGAATTTCTCTTGGGTAGACTTGGGATGGGAGTAGAAATGAGAATTTCTAAGAAGTTCCCAGGTGATGCTGATGTTACTGATCCGGAGACCACACTCTGAGAACCGAGGGTTAGATCGACCTCACGAAACAGAAGTTTATCATACAACCTTTATCTACAATTTTAAACTTTATAGTGATGCTAGCATTCTATGTAATTGTTGAGACATAAGTAATCAATGTAAAGCAATTACAGACTCCTCTGTCATTAGGTCCTGCACTGGCTGGCATGGCACCTCCTGCTTATTTTGTGTCCTAATTAATTCTTGGAATGGGCTGGGACTCATGCTCCCAGAGAAACCTCTGCCGGAGCTCATCCATCTAAGGCTGAAAAACTATCTTTGAGGTTAATAACTCTGTGGGCGGGGGGAGAGATTCTAAAGGTTTATTAGTCTCCTACTCAATAAACTCTTTTGACAATATCCTTACGAGGTGGTTCAGAGCACCTCCCCACCCCCACCAAGAGGGATTTCAGTGTTTGAGATGTCATCATGTTGGAAAATAATCCAAATGATCCCATTTATTGTGAAATATGGAAAGTCTTCCTTAAACTAGGCTGGTATTTTTCTTTCCAAGACTTCTACTTACCTATTGGTATAGGCCCCATAACTTCTTAACTGAAACCCTTGGGACCATATGTTTTATAAATTAATTTTTCAGATTTTAGAAAAATAATATTTGGGGGGGGGGAAAGGAAAGTAATATTTTGGCACACATACTGTATATTATGCATGCCCTCAGTCGGGTCCAAAGGCAGTAGTCTATAATCAAACACGTTTTCAGTTTTGCAATGAGGCATATAAATATTCATGCTTAGTGAAATAAAGACCATAAACAACTTCACATTACTTAGGGTCAGATTCTGACACCGAATTTACAGATATTCTGACACCAAAATTACAGATATTTTTCAATTCCAAATTTATGAGTAAAAGACTGTGGGCCTGTATGATTTTGTCCTCTGTGATTCCACACTAGCAGTCCTTCAACTCTATCACACCTCTCTTCCTCACCACTATGCCTCTTCCTATGTGTCACCATTCTTCTAAATTATCAACTGATAAAGTAATCCAGTGTAATGAAAGAGGACTAGGAAAAAGGTCAACTACTCATCCAGAGCAACCTTATTTCATTATTTAAGGTTCAAAAGTGCAGAAATGTAAGAGCACGGGAGGAGCCGTCAAAGGAAGTAGCACTCAATCTTAGAAAAGAGGCCTTGAAGCTGATGGGCGAGACAGTGGTTTAATTAATCCAAGGCATGGGTGAAGAATGACGCTTTCTGTGATTCCAAAACAGAGTAAAAAGAGGAGAACTAATCCTTGTTGACCACTACTCTGTGCCAGATACTGTGTTTGATTATTTACCTACATGACTTCCAATTCTTACAACTACCCTGTGCAGCAGGAGGTGTCATCATTTCCTACATGAGAAAAAGTCACACAGCAAGCCAAAGGCAAAACCAGGATTCTTAATCTTATCCCAAAGTCTGTGAGAGATCCTTCCAATATACCCAAAGGCTACTGATGAACGGCTCAGTGAATCGTTCTTGGCCAGCCTCTACACACATTTTAATCAATGCCTTTAAAGAGATGCCGCTTTTCAAAATCCAAGAGGACAAGAAAATGGGAAAAATAAAAAATATTGTATCACTGGATCCAAATAAACCAAAATGGCTAAAAATGACCAAGTGACATTGAGAAGGGGCAATTTAATATGGTTGAATGTAAAACTTTACAAGTTGATGGTTCCATACACCAACATGTTGAAGGAAAACAGAAATTTCAGTTGCATAAAATTAATTTTGAGCCTAGGTATCAAGAGGTGATTAAAACTAAAACCTCCGGCTACATTAATACTAGTAGACCTATGATGCTCAGAAGGAGGGAGGCCTCAGATCAGCCCTATGCTGTAGTGGTCAGACCCAATCTGAAGTACTGGGTAGTTCAAACCTCAAACTTTTATTGAACCAAGCACATATGAGGAGGGAGGTGTACAGAACAGCAAAAGTTCCAGAACCAGAGGCTTGGAAGAACTAAGAATGTCTGTTTCATCTGAAGAGTAAAAAAGGGTGGGAGGAAAGCAAATGATAGCCTCAAATATATACGGACCAGTGATTCCATGTCTTGTCAGTGATGGCCCTGAAATGCAGGGTCCCTCCTGGGGTGGGGTGGGGGTGGGGGCGAGTGAGAGGTGAGGGAGTTACTCCTGAATAGGTTTGGCCTCACTGGGGGAGAGATAGCGCTGTGTCCATCAGCCGGATGGGATGTTTGGCCAGGCCACGTTTAAAGCCCCTCCCATTCTTTAGGTTCAGTTCTGGGGCACTGAACAGCCTGCAGGCAGCAATGGCTTTGTCCCTGAGGACCTCTAACAGTGGGAATTGGGAGCAAGTAGGCTGGCTGAGTGACATTTCAATAGACTGCCAGCAGGGGAGAGATTTTCAGGCAAGCAGAGACATGTAGCTCTCCTCAAGCCCTACCGGGTAGGTAATTATCCACTCTGAATCCTCCAGAGGCTAACCCACCAGAGCCTGCAATTCCTTTTGCCCTCCTCCCACTCATCCCATTGGCCGAGGCTCAAATACACATGGACCGAGGAATCTCTTCTTTTTGGCTTCATCATACATATATCCTTCTTCCCCACCCTGCCCAACTGTACATCAAACAGTTTGTGTGATTAAATACATCCCTTTAAAATTCCTTGGTCTGACTTCTTACCCATCCATAAAGAAAAAGTCACAAAATTAGTGGACAAACAGGCCAACTGAACAACAACTGATCTCATTTCACCTGGAAGCAGTGTAACTTCTTATAGGAAGTTGATGATGTGGAGTTACAATTCAGGTAGAAAAAAAACAAACATGGTAGACAAGAGAAGGAAAATTTCCAGAAGATTATCATATTTAAAACTTAAAAATTATAAAACACAAGCTCATTTTTTTCCAAGATGCACAAGCACACTACAAGTTCTCCAAAGAACTCTTATCTTTCAAATTTCCATGTAGTATTGGTTTAGCCCTTTATAAATTATACATCTCTACCATTTCTGCTTTGTCCCTCTACTATAAAAATTCTCCCACACCCTCAATACTTTAGTTGCACTGTCTATTCAACCAAATATTGTAAAATAAAAGGGTTAATGTTTATAGAAGCATGTGTGTGCTAAATTGCCAGTTCGAATACTTCTAATGAAATAATGCACATCTCCTTAAATTTCCTTTAAAAAAAAAACACCAACTTTAGATAGTTATGCCACATACTAACATTCCAGGTTTGGATATCCCATTCAAATCTGAAAGCTAACAATACTTAGGATCAAATGCCCAAAAGCTGCCAGTTAGGATTCTTACAGCTGCAGAACTAGTCATGATTTACATGTCTTATACAGTGTGATAGTAAATTCTTAAGAGTACCTGAAGGGTCAAATTAAGGGTCATGTGCCCTCCGATAAGATTTGTATTTTCTTTCAAAAGCATAAATGTTTGTGATTATTTACCCTGCTATACTTGTTATATTCTGAAGTAATGTTCTAACTCCAAATAGCCAAGAGTAGAATGGGAGATAGTGTCCAAAACTTTATGAAGCTATTATGTAGGTATGTAGACACTGAAAATTACAGCTATAAATAAAAGCTCTGAATGTTACTTTAAAATTCTGAGGTTGACCAAAGCATCACTTATTTGTTAATTATACCTCAATAAAGCTGGGGGGGGGGTGGAATTTAAGAGGTTCTCTGGACATTTCTGCTAAGGATAAAGCTATTTAACTCAGAATAAGTTTCTTTTGGCTTGTTATAAAGTCAGTGTTTTTATTTTAAATACTTTAAAATTGATGTTAATTAACACTAATTAAAATACATTTTAGAGCCCCTCCCCAAAGAAATATTCTTCCAATTACAGAATTTTGAAGCTAAAAGGAGCAAAACTGTTAAATAAGTTCCTTTCAAAATTTTTTTTACAATAACAGAATCATCAAAGTAAGAGATTTCCTTTTAAAAAGAAGTTTCAAGTAATATTTTGAATATCCATAAAGTTGCCTTCACATTGCAACTTAAGATTTCCATTTGCAGTTTGTATGAGAGAACAAACGCTGCCCTCAGGGACCGAGGAGGGAAGGGTCAGAGGCCGTGTGTGCTGCAGGCCAGGGGATCCGTCTGAGCAGGGAAAGGACAGACACCAGAGACTGTGCTGCCCAGGGCCTGCCTTGACGCTGAAGGACCATAATCGTCCTGTAACCTGAACCTTGCTGGTCTCATCCACCATTGCCCTAAATATAAATTTTAGATGTATAACCCATATTTTATTTGACTAAAAATATTTGAAATATGGCTTTCTTTTTTACCATTTCTAATATTAGTGAATTACCCATGTATGTACTCTATAATTAGGACTTACGATTGTCCTCTGGAATACATCCAACTACATATAAAATGCCTAAATATACTAGGTAACATTCATGTAATTAAAGTTTATTTTTCCTGTGAAAGAGATAAGCTATTTCCTCTAGAATATTAAAAAGGCTAGGAAAAAATATGAACTATCGTTTTTCCCTAAATTCCAAATTACTGCAACCTAAGAGTTTAAGGAATTTCTAACCGTATATTTTTTTTCCATGATTATACCACCTTTAGGACCGCAACAACAAAATCTCCTAATTTTGCACCTTTGATCGAAATTCAGGCTTAGCTAAGACAGGCTGGACTCTCCACTTCCCTCCACTTCCCTCCATAGCCTGGGCTCTACTCTGGGAACAGGTCAGGAGGAAACTCAAATATCAACAAAGCACAAGTGGAGAAGACAGTACATCTCAAACAATAACAAAATTCAAATCATGTTTTAAATGAAGGCAGAAGAGGTGTTCTTTCCTTACAACAATAATAACAGCTAATATTTATTAGCACCTAAAAGTCAAGTATGCTTCGCATTTGCACTGCCTTTACACAAAGCATTGGGTGGCTACTACTATTATTCCCATTATACAGATAAGGAAATAAGGATTAAAATACTTAAGTAACTTGCTTAAGATTTCACACAGCCATTAAGTGGTGGAGCTCGGATTCACGCACAGCCAATCTGATTCATGAGCTTTAAACACTTTATTACATGTACATACACACGTGTACACACACACACACACACACAGGTGACTATGCTGACAGTTAACCTAGCATAGACATTTCTATATAACAGGCGCTTAGAAACAGCAATCTGGTTGGGAAAAGGGATTAGAGAGTCTATCTTGAAGAATATTTTCACTTCGCACAGAAGTTTATTTGGGGGTGAGGATATTGCCAGAGATTATGGAGGCTAGCACCCAGACACCCCACCCCTTCCCAACCAACCGCCTGGAGCCAACGCTGCCTGCACGAGAGTAAGAGTTCAGGATTTAGGGCTGGGATGTCAGGAATTCACAGGTCTTCCACCTGGACCAGAATGGAGCGTGCTGGGGCATGGTACCCATGGGTGGCATACACGACCCTGCCCCATTTTCCTCTTCTGTGTTCTTTCCTTCCTTGCATGTGAACTTGAAGCCACTTGTAACAACATCCTCTAAGTAGCCTGGAAGGATGACAAGATGAGATTAAGGATAGGAAATGGTAAGAGAGAGACTGGACTGAGAATGTTAGCTGAACCCAGCCTGAAGGAGAGTCAGAGGACAAAGGCCTAAAAATACAGACTGCGATTCCCTACCATCGCTTGATGATAAGAATGAGGAAGAATCTGCACTCCACTTCTTCTCTCAGGGCCTGCAGCACATACTCTAAGCTTCAGTGTTTATAATAGAGTACATTCATTAATGGTTCAGAAAAAAACATTTACGCCTTCGGTGTTTGGAAAGGGCTCAGACATTTTTCTGCTCATTAACTCTAGACCAGGAAATAGAAGTTGCAACCCAAAGTGTGTGGTTGTTTTCCATTTGAGTTTATTTAATTTTCAAAACAGTGAGTCATCTGAACTATGCAAATGAAAGCTATGATGGTTTTATTCAAATGACTAAATATAGTTTATATATAGAACATGTTTCTTTAAATAGAAGAACATCTAGTTCTCTAACTATCTAAGCAAACTATCCTCTTCTCCCTTAAAATCTGGAAACTGATGACCTGGCAAGGGGCAGCCAGAGCTCCCAGTGGCCTGGGAGAAGATGCGGAGCGGGCTCCAGGCAGAGGCTCAGGTACACTCCTCTATCAGGTGAGGAAACTGAAGAGAGACCAAGGTGAGGGGGAGGGGTGGAGAGTGAAATGTGTGCTGCCGTCTGATGGAAGACCATCAGGAAAGCTAGGGAAGGAACTCTATATTGGATAATCTCAGAAATGTTTACGACTATAAAATTAGTGAGCAACAGGTTCACTATTCTGTAAGAATATCCAAAAATATAAGCCCCTTTTTTTTTTTACTGTAACTTGGGATTCACAAAAATACATACTGGCTCATATATCAAAATGTTGGCCAAAATGCTTCAGATAGATACTTAGAGTTAATCTCCAAAAATATCTGACATTACCCACACGCTACGGAGGAAAAACACAGATCTCTTACCTCAAAAAGAATTCATGGGGCTTTCCAGCTCTCCTTAGAAATCTGGCTTGAAGAAAGCACACACACTATAGAGCTTTGCCTTGCTTTTCATGTAAATCTACAGCTTTCAATAAACATATAAAAACTCCCCTCAATTTATATTCAAAATATCAAGGGATTATTGAAACCCCTAATTTGTGTTGAAGTCTGTGGCAAGTTTTATACCTTGAGTGAAATGCAATCTAATTCCTATGTGGTTATGTTTAGGGGATTGGGGAGGGGGGGCGCAACTTTATTAAGCCAATGCTCCAGGCAGCCCTGGAGCAGACTGGATCCAGTTTGAAAAGAACTGGCAACCCTAAAACTTTTTGATAAGATAAAAATCCATTGATGTCGGCTCACACGAGGCCCACTTCAACTCTGCACTTGTCCTCCGAGTTTCCTTGGCATATCGGCTCCCTTCCTCTATCTGCTTTAGCATAACTTTATTTTTCTCTTTTATCTTTCGATAACTGCACCCAGGGACCAGAGGGGATTGATTTTTTGTTTTGACTTATTGTTTGAAGATCTGTAACTCAAAGCAGCTCTCACGCCTCTGATGTCTAAGCTGGAGCAGCATAAAAGGTAAACCCGGGCCTGGGTAGCAAGCCGAGAGGCAGCAATACCATTTTATAATCAGCCATCTAGGTTTTCATCTTATTTTGCGCCCCTCCCAACCCCCCAACCCCTACCAGGGCTAGCTGGCAGAGTGTGAGGTTACTCCTACGCCTTTGTTAGGTGACAAGAGCAAGTTAAAATAAAAATAAATGCCTCGACAGCTTTGCGTGCCAGGGCTCTGAGATTAAATACACTTCTACTTAGAGCAGAAAGTTATTTCCTACCTAGAAAAAGGACCTGCTTTTAGCCACAATGAAAGGAAACTTCAACACATTTCAGAAGGTTGCTTTTGAAAAACAACATTTGAAAACAAGGGAAGATAGTACGACTGACAAAACCATTTCCCCAAAGGGCTTTAGTAAAGATAAAAAAAAAAACACAAAAAAAAAACACATAATGCTTTTTAAAGGCTGACTAACAAATTCAAAATAAAAATGTTACTCTTGAACCAGAAGCTGTTCCAAGACAGACACACTTATATAGGTTAAAAACTTGGTTGTGTTTTCAGAGTTTGATGTCAGGAGTATACATTCCAAATAAGCAAGTGTAATAACTGGAACTTCACTGTCTTTCTTCCAGGGTAATTATCAAATTATTAGGACTACTTGTGCCTTAATTCAGCTAATACCACAATCATATGCTAGTGTACATACACCCAAATACCCACAAGAGGTTTTGAGGGTCTGTTCCCTGAAGTTGCTCAGCTTGCTGAAATATGGCTACATACGCAAACATTATCTCCCAATTGTAACCTCATTTTCTGCTCTGCTGGACAGCATGACCAGCATTTGTCATCGTGACTCCCCTGCCTGCCACATCATTCATATGTCTATAATTGTCACCGAGATGTGGCATGTCAGCAGGACTCCAGTGTTCTCTGCTCCCTGTCTCCACACAGTCACTCAGGTAACAAACCCGTAATCTTGTCCTGTTTTCATGATGGTTGAATTACACATAATTGTTTCTGCACAGTGATTGATTTCTGCCTGAATAGAGACCTCTGCCTTTTTTCAATGCAAGCGAGTGGCAGCCAAGTCTCTCCATCTAGGAGGAGGCAGCAGCCTTTGAAGAGATCAAAGCCAAGGCCGCAAGCAGTTGTGCGCCCTGGGAATATGGAAAGCCTTTATGCTCTCAACCCCATTTCCAGCATCATGTTGGATTGCAGCTGCATTACATTCTGCCAGCATTCTTAATGCTTTTAGTATTGACTCTGACATCACCGATAGCTGTTTTAAAGTAACAAAAGCCGAAAGATGACTTATTTTCACAACTCTGTAATTGGAACATGCAAAGATGGGGGTGGGGAAGCAAGAATGAAGGGGAGGGGAGTACATTTGCTTTTAATTTAAAGCAGCACAAAAGAAAGCCAGCAAAAAAAAAAATTATATAAGTTTCCACAAATGAAAAACATGTTTTTCTTATGGAAAAACCGGCAGGGGCATTTTTATAACTCAGACCACACAAAATGAACTGATGGCTAAATACACACTTTTTCAAGCCTAGAGGGTAAAATGAAATCGATGGGGTAAGTGATTCCAATTGGGAAAGGGACTCTTACATGCCTTCATCCGCTCTGAGGGCTCTGCCAACCGACACCTGATGCAAGGTGAACCAGCACAGCTGCTCAGGAACAGCCCCACCCCCTCACCTGCTCCCTTTCCAATCAATTAAAGGAAGGTGAAATTTGAATTTGTAATAAATCACAGGTTATTTAGGAAACTGTAAATGCACAATTCCTTATTAACAGGAGAAAAAGAACAGAAAAGTCAGAGGAGGTTTTCGATTCTGGCTCCAGACACACAGGCACAAGTATGTGTGCTATGGTTACACCTTGACACCTGACTCAAAACCTGAAGCCACTGAACAAGGCAGAACAATTCTTATGGGTACAATAATCAAATCAACACTGGCATCCTACTCTTTCTTAAAATAGCTAATAAGAACGAAGGTATTTCTGATTTTTGAAAAAATTAAGGCATCGTGGTAATCCATTATTGCATTTAAAATCAACATAGAAAACAAGCAGGTCAACCATAAATCATCCTGCTACATATTTAAGGTTACACATGGTACTATGTATGTCCAGTAATGTCCACTCCCTCGCTATCACAAAACCCTCTGATATTCCAATTCTAATACTTAAATTGCTATTTTTGAAAATGTCTGCCCCAATTATTATATAGTTTTATACAGAAATTCCAAATGTAATAAATGACAAGGATTTAGGAGAGAGTGGGAAAGCAGAAGAATTTTAAAGAATTTACAAAATTGAATGCATCTCATTTATTAAAGCCCTTTCTTGGCAAAGATTTAATATTGTTTATGTAAATATTAGTCAATGAACTATCCTTTTACTTTTGCAAGTCTATGAGGTCCTGAAACTTATTGACATAGAAGAAATGACTGCAAAATAACTTGCCTCTTTTCATTCTGTACAAAATCTCTCAGTTCTGAAACACCAAGTGACTGGTGAACAAAAGCTGCCTTTGTCTGTTTGATAGGATTTTGAATCAATAGGCCTGGTTGTAAGGCCCCAACTATAAATTTTCTTGGAAAAGTTTGTCTGAAACGGTGCTGATCTAGAAAACCCTTTCTTTTAGCAGTCTGTCTACCTCAGTTTACTGGGTTCCAGAGTTTTGATGTTTGTGTTATTTGGAGTTGGGTTTTTTGTTTGTACTGGAGGAAGGTGTGCAAACTACATTAATTCAGAATTGCAATAGCAAATTTATGCAGGAAATTATGAATTATAACATGTCAAAGTCTAGATCTTTTTCTCTTGCAAAATGCTCTTTCCTGACCAGCCAGTATGGCTCAGTGGTTGAGCATCCACCTATGAAACAGGAGGTCACAATTCAATTCCCAGTCAGGGCACACGCCTGGGTTGTGGACTCCATCCTCAGTAGGGGGTGTGCAGGAGGCAGCCAATCAATAATTCTCTCTCATCATTGATGTTTCTATCTCTTTCTCCCTCTCCCTTCCTCTCTGAAATCAATATATATATATATATATATATATATATATATATATACATATATATATATATTTTTTTTAAATGCTCTTTCCTTAATTTTACCATTTTCAGAAAATGCCAAAAATAAGTTCCAGTGATCAACTTATTTTTTTCTAGGTTCCATTACTAGTAAGCTTATCACATTTTCTATATCCCAAGGCCCCAATTTATTCAGATTATCAGGAAAAAATACATTTATTTTATGATTCTATCACTGCCTTCTCCATTAAAGTAACAAGCAAAATAGCTACTGGAAACACACCAGGCTTCTCATTCACACCTGAAGAAAAGTGGACACAGGCTGCCTCACCAACGTGTCAGATCCTTCCTAGACTCTTCCCAATGCATCCAACGCCCTTGAAGGCTCTCCTCTGAGAAGCTGGAGTTTAGAATTTTAGTCGCCTGAATAGCACATACGGTGTACTCAGCCACCAACCTTGAGAGAGAAACCAGGCGGCTGAGCAGAGACATACTCAGGGAACCTCAGCAGCTTCCGCTGCCTTGGGCTCCACACACTCCTAAGACTGCCCCTCAGCAAAATCTGCCATCATTGAGAACTGAGGTGACAACACTGTGGTAATACACGGGAGACTCGTTATGCAGCATAATCTGTATGCTGGCCTATTTATTTTTCCCTTCAGGATGGAATATAATCTCTTGGAGGACCTGGAGGGTTTTACGCTGTTTACTGAAAAGAAAATCAAACTGGCTCAGAGGTGAAGAGTGAGAGAGGCTGGGTGAGGAACGGGGCTCACAACCCTGTGCAGCCCACGATCTGGGAATCCCTCCAGGTGAGGCATTTAAATCGCTTCACACAAATAAACATTCATTCTCAAAACCTTTAAATAACCAGATTCCATGCCTTCCTCTGATAAACCATTCCAGTGTTTATTAATCCATCCCTTGGAAGTAATTCTTCTAACCTAAATTCTTTCAACAATTTAAAGCCATTTCCTTTGGATTTGTCTTCAGGGAAGAACAAAGCTGGTCACAAACTGGCATGAAAGAAACAGTCTTACACTTAGAGATGATTTCAAACTAGCCTCCAAATCAAATGACAGCTTCTATCAGGCAGGTCCCACTGAAGACTAGCGAAGAGTTCCCCCATCAAGAGCCACAAACTACGTCAAGATTTGGACAGTGCCCAATTTTCAACTTGCTCAGGAAAGACCGAGAACTGTCTCAGATAGCACAGGGCTTTCTTGTCAAGCGATTTCATCACTTGCACACCCAGTACGACCTTTTTGGTTTAAAATAGCCAACACCCTGGCACAGACATTCTAATCTAGGGAGGCAGGCAGCAGGATTCCCACACAGCTGCGGAGGGCAGGGCCACAGGAGGGTGGGCAGGAGAAACCTCAAGGTCAGCGTGAAGCACAGCCTCAAATGATGTAATTTAGCTGAGCCACTCCACGGTCACATACGCAGTCAGCAAACCCAGCTGATTCTGAGCAATCTTTAGGTAACCTATATAGCAGAGCCGGCACAACCAGCCCCAAAGAGAAGTATTTCCAGGAGTGCTGCACAATCTGCTGGTCTCCTAAAAACCCTTCGCGTGAAACACGCAGCAGCCAGACTGTCAGAAGCAAGTCATTGGAACAGGCAGGAATATAGCTCCCCTCCACTTTCCCCATCAATCTATAGTAGTTGGTTATAATGCACACTAAACAGAAAGTATCCAGCATCATCCACTGGGTTCAGCAAGAAAATACTACAGTGTCAAAATGCATCTTTATATAAAGAATTTTAAGCTTTATAAGACTATTTAATATACATCCTCATCAGGGCCCCCACTTGCTCTGGATGTCAGATGGGCAAGAATGCCAAGTGGATCGAATAAAATGCTAATAATGCAATCACAAGCAAACATCAGGAAAATGACAAAGCTCATAGTTATCTTACTTCTAATACCAACTCTTGAAGAGCTTGCATTAGAGCTAAATTCTATAATAAAATCGGACAAAATAATGAGAAATTATCAATTTCATTTGAAATAAGAATTTGCAGCTTCCATCAATGACTGTAAACATTGCCCTAAGTGTATACTGTGATCTGTGTTATTAGATAATTATGTAATTCAGGCATATAATTCTTTTTTTTAAAAAATATATTTTATTGATTTTTTTACAGAGAGGAAGAGAGAGGGATAGAAAGTTAGAAACATCGATGAGAGACATCGATCAGCTGCCTCCTGCACGCCCCCTACTGGGGATGTGCCCGCAACCCAGGTACATGCCCTTGACCGGAATCGAACCTGGGACCCTTCAGTCCGCAGGCCGACGCTCTATCCACTGAGCCAAACCGGTTAGGGCAGGCATATAATTCTTAAATAATTATACAATGGTCAAAATTTCTAACTGATAGGAACCTGAAATCAAAAAAATTCTCACCACTGATTTATATATCTGAAGAGATCAATTGACTTTTATTTTACTTCCTCCCAAAATAAACTAAAGCAACTCCTTTTCTCACTGTATTAATGCTCATATTTGTGTCAGGAACATGGTATAAGCTTTGGAGGCAAGAAACAGCTATGAAGAGTCAGAGGGAAAAAGGAATAAAGTACTAGTACATGCTACAACATGAATGAAACTTGAAAATATCATGGTAGGTGAAAGAAGCAGTCACAATTGACCACATATCATAATTCCATTCTTATAAAATGTCTAAACAGAGACAAAAATAGATTAGTGGTTTCTTGGGTTTCTGGGATGGGAGATGAGGGCATTGAGAGACAAGGGATGATCGCTAAAGGGTATGGGGTTACTCTCAGAGGTGATGAAAATGTCCTAAAATTGACTGTGATGATGGTCGCACACATCTGTGAAAATACAAAACCCATTAATCTGTATACTGTAATGAACTGTATGGCATGTGAATTATGTCTCAATTAAGTTATTTAAAAAACAAGTAACTAATGAATAAATGTTGAGTAAATATGTGAATGAATTCTTCCTCCCACCCCATTAAAAAAAAAAAAAGCCAGAGGGGACCCTCCTGGATGTGATTTCCCTGAGTACACCTATGGGTGGCTTACTCCTTGTCCAGGGAGCTACCTCATAACTTTAAAACAACAGAATGTTTACTCATGAAAACACAGCACCTGGATGAGAATCGTGGACAAGGAATTCTAGGACCAGACTGGGTTGTGAGTAGAGAACAGAGACTAGGGATGGGCCAGTCCTCTGAAGGCAGACTTTTATGGTAAGGGAAGCTATAGTTAGATGGCCAGACCTTCCCTGATGCAAGTCTACACTTCTGGTGCCCCCAGAAAGTTACTAATGCACAAGATGCCCTCTCAGAGCAGGCTAGAGCTGTATTGTGTCAATTTTCTGCCTTGTTTGCTCGTAGGGCAGAAAAACCTCCTTTGCCAAAGCACTGAGGTCAATTCTAATGCTCGCAGCACTGGGAGAGGTGGGGCTGTTTCCCTCTCTGACCCAGCTCTGAGGGCTGGCACCAAGATCCCAGGGCCTTTAGACAAGCACACGGCCATGCCAGTGCTCCCCGCAGTTCACGAAACAACCATTTGTTTTTACCAGGTTCTAGATAAGAAAACGGAGGCTGCAGAAGCCAGGGACTTGTTCAAAGACACAGGGCTAATGAATGACTTGCCTAACTCCATGTCAGTATTTTCCCCACCATTAAATTAGCAACAATAGAACTTAAAACATAAAATGTCTTTCTTCAGGTAGTCAAGTATTTTCAAACTTCACATTGCATACACACATTATTGAATTCACACAAAAATTATTAAAATAATGAAAAATAAACATCTGAGCCCTAACTGGTTTGGCTCAGTGGACAGAGCATCGGCCTGCAGACTGAAGGGTCCCAGGTTCGATTGCGGTCAAGGGCATGCACCTTGGTTGCGGGCACATCCCCAGTAGGGGGTGTGCAGGAGGCAGCTGATCGATTTTTCTCTCTCACCAATGTTTCTAACTCTCTATCCCTCACCCTGCTTCTCTGTAAAAAATCAATAAAATACATTTTTTTAAAAAAGAAAAATAAACATCTGAGATGTCCCTGAATTATGAACTGTTTTCTCATTTGCAAGTTATAAGTCACATTTCTCTTGCAACCACACAGAGACTTCTGTTCTTTCCTGATAACCAGCCATCTTGGGAGGAAACATTTCTTTTTGAAAAATGTAATCTCTGACTAATTAGCTATATAAGAAACCCTCATAAAATCTAGTTAATATGATCTTGCTTTATTTAACTTTGCTTTCAGCTTAGAATTCTTTGATAAATGGTATGTAAGACATGAAAGCAAACATCCTCAGGCCTGCAACTCACAGATCTACCCTGGCACTTTATTCCTCACAGGCAGTGATCCCCTGCCATGGATACGACCAAGTATTTCCTAGAGATGTTAACTAAGCCACGTGATTTTCAAAGCAGTCATTACCTGCTGTGTTTCCAACTCTCATGAAAATGTTCAAACTGTGACTAAAGAAACAGAAACAGAAAGGTAACAGTAATTTTTCCATGAGAACACCTAGCGAGTGGCTGGTCCTGGACCCGGGCTCTGGCAGTCACGATCCAGCGTATGTGTTCTCGGCCACTGTACCATATAAGTAGAAACTATCTACCTGCATGAGGTTCTGTTTGCCCAATTCTAATGGTAGTCAAGTCTGACAGCTCTCTGAAACGTGGTCACCGAGTGCGCAGAGCAAATGTCTATTACAGGTCAGGGTTTCTGGCGGTTGTGTTCAGGAAATAATGACACAGTACCAACAACATAAAACACAGGATAGTAACTCCTAGTTTTCATTCTTACCAACCACCAGTTCACCTGGCACCAATGTTTATAAATTTGTTCATTTGAAATGTTTTATGAGGTAGAAGCATGGAGCAGACTGTCGAATCTCAGAAGGAAGTGGGGGGTTGAAGGGAGAGGTCAACTAAAGAACTTGTATGCATATATGCATAACTCATGAACTCGGAGAGTGAGGTGGGTGGTCGAGGCCTGGGGCACGGGGTAGGGGCGAGCTATAAGGGGTCAATGGGAGAAAAAAGGGGATATATGTAATACTTTCAATAATAAAGATTTTTTTAAAAAGAAAACTAACCAGAAAAAAATGTTTTATGATGAATGTATTAACTAACTCTATTTTTAAAATAAATAAATTGCTCTATAAATAGTTCTGAGTTCTTTTCTTCAATAGTCTTAGGTTGCTTAATATGCATGAGCTTTTAATTTAAAAAGTATTTATTAGGCAATTTTCTTGGCCCAACCAAACAGCTTTCTACACAACCATTTTTAAGTAAGTAACCCTAATACTCTCTACCATACTTCCAATGGGCCACACTGAACTGAAAGCAGGTACAGGAAGAGCGCCACATTGCACGATGACAGCCCGGGGACTGTGGTAACAGCTGCACAGCTCCAGGAAGACCTGGCTGGTCTCTGCCCATTGGACCCAGGTCAGTTTTGGTGAGGGGGCTCCTGCTCACTCCATGCTGAGCAGTGCCTCTCCCTTCCTAAGCTGTAAGCTCCTGAGAGTGCTGACTCTGTCTTCATTGTCCTATACCCACAATGGGGCTCAGCACAATGACTTTGAAAATAAGAACCTTCAAATACTTATGGGACGAATTAGTAAATCATTCCTGAAATAAACATTCTCTGGTGTTAGTCTTCATTCTACCAGGAAAGTTGTTTAACCTTAAACTTTAGGGTTAGCTCAGAAATGGACACAAAAGAAAACTTCTTCTGATTAGTGAGATGAAATAAAATGTCCTTTCTGGTTCCTGTACCATCCAACAAGGGTCCAAAAAGCTGTACAAGCATCTTCCCTCTTGAAATAAAATATGAGTAATGAGCCAAGCTAATGCTGAAAAGCATTTTCTTGTAACAAGCAGCTAGTTTTTTACACAATAACCAGCAGATCTGAACTGTGTCGTAAAGAAACAGAGAAAAATAATCACAATATAAGTGTAGAATAGTTTTGAACCATTATTATTTCAAGAGTAGTTGATCAAAATGGTTAATATGCTTTATAAAAAGTTCTCATAAATCAAGAAAGATATGAACAAGCAATCCAGATAAACATAAATATGTAAAACAAACAAAAAAATGTAAAAATGTGTATCTACACTGAGTGGCCAGATTATTATGCATTCAGAGATCATAATAATCTGGCCACTCAGTGTGTGTGTGTGTGTGTGTGTGTGTGTGTGTGTGTGTGTGTGTGTATTTATATATATTAGAGGCCCGGTGCATGAATTTGTGCATGGGTGGGGTCCGGCCAGCCTGGCCAGGGCGAGAAGACATAGGCGGTTGGCCGGCCTGCCTGCTGGTCGAACTCCTGGTCAAGGGGACAATTTGCATATTAGCCTTTTATTATATAGGATATACACTGAGTGGCCAGATTATTATGCGTTCAGAGATCATAATAATCTGGCCACTAGTGTATAATCTATTTAAATCAATTTCTATTAGAAATTAGAAGACTTCTGTAAAAATCTATATAGCCTATATAAAAAGACTATAGATAAATATGTATTTTAACAGGGTTTCATTTTAGCATTGCTTAAAACAAACAACAAAAAATTTAACATCCAATACTGAGGATAAAAATCAATATATTTAAATATTCCTTTGACTGGAGAGTAGCCAGCCATTACATGATATAGACCTATATTTATTCACATGAAAATATGAGCACACATATAGTTTAAAATGAAAAAATTACAGTAAACCACTAACCTAATAAACCCATTTATAAAAATGCTTGTATTGTAAGAACATCTGAAAGTGTGTGTGTGTGTGTGTTTATAAATGAAACATTTATATCTGAATAATAGAAATACATACAGGTACTTTTTTCCTGTTCTTTAATGAGTTTTCCCGTGGCTTTTAAAAAACTTATTAATTTTTAAAAACGAACCAACCAAAAAAAAAAAAAAAAGACATTTCCTTTAGAGAAAGAAAAAAAAAGATTACAGGCAGTCCTCAGGTTACGTCAGACTCCACATATGCCGTTTCGTGGTTATGTCGCCATCTCCCATTTATTTATTTTAAAAAAAAAAGTTCTGTCATTTCGACGTACGTACTTATGTTTTTTATTAGCTATTTACCACAAGTAAAGGTCAGGAATTGTTATTTTTCTTTTAAAGTTTTTTTACTGTTTCACTTCATTACTGCTGTGTATGTGCTCCATGTGAGTGACGTAGGTGCTTATGTAGGTGGGTTTTGACTTATGGCAAAAATTGTGTTACGTTGCGCTGTAGGAACAGATCTCTGACGTAACCTGAGTACCTACTGTATTCCTAATAAGATCTCCTTAGCAAGAAGTTTTTTTCACTTTTTGAAGGAAACCTACTGTTGTAACTTCTCAGGAATGATCACAATGCCAGATAATTCTAAACTAATTTCTCTTACTTAATATAACATCATGATACACAAACATCACTGCTAATAGCTCTAAAAAACAAAGCACATACCACATTTTAGTTGCTTATTGTACAAAGGACACCCTCTGCAGCAGATTTATGCCTGTCAATGCTCAATTATCTATATATACATATAAAACCCTAATATGCAAATAGACCGAAAGGCAGAACAACCGAACAACAGGTTGCTATGACTTGCGCTGACAACCAGGGAGCATGCGCAGAACATGGCGGGCATTGGCCACGGCAGGATGGTGGAGCAGGTGAGTGGGAGTGCCAGACCGAGGTGGGGCGCCGGTCGCTGTCATCAGGGTGAGCCTGTGGTGGTTACTGAAAATTCTTTGCTCCTGCATGCTGTAGTCCCACCCGGTGCTCACACCCGCTGCCAGCACCTGGTGCCAGTCCCAATCGCTCAGTGCCATCAGCAGGTGTTGAAAGGCATCTGCTGGCCCAAATAGCCTCTCGGCTTCTCCACCTCCCCCTGCTCCTGAGGGTCGATCGGGGCAGCAGCCACTGCTCGCACCTGCTGCCGGCCCCAATCATGCTGCGCTGTCAGTGTGTGGAAGCAGTGGCTGTGGGATCAGGGCCACCAGCAGACAGGGGACCAGGGGCCATGGTGGGAGGGGCCAGGCGGGGCCTGGAGGATGAGCCGAGACGTGCCCCTGTGCCCACAGCAGCCTCCCGGCCCACAGTTCCTTTCAAGGTGCATGAATTCGTGCACTGGGCACCTAGTCCTATATAATAAAAGCCTAATGTGCAAATTGTCCCCTCGGGTAGGAGTTAGACCAACTGGAAGAGGGGCGGTGTGGAACATGGTGGGCATCGCTGATGTGGCGCTGGCAGCAGGCAGCAGTGGAGGCACTGCTGGCCCCAATGGGCCCCGACGAGAGCAGGACCGTGGAGCAGGTGAGTGGGGGGCAGTGTCAGGCCAAGGCAGGTACTAGCAGGGGGCCCCGATTGCCATGATAGATTACCCTGCAGGCAACGACTGGCAGTGGCTGCGGGAGGGTGGGGCCGGCGAGCAGATAGCACCAAGCCAAGGCGGGATGCCAGGCGGGGCTGAGGGGTTGCAAGGCTGGATGTGCAAGATGGGGCTGCAAGGCTGGGGGCACAAGCTGGGGCTGCAAGGTTGGGGGTGCAAGCTGGGGCTGCAAGACTGAGGGTGCAAGCTCAGGCCCGATCTCCGCAGGCCACCCCGAGGGACCCCACCCATGCATGAATTTCATGCACTGGGCCTCTAGTCATGGAATAAGGAGGCAACATCATTTACCAAAGAGAATTCAAGAATCACAAAACCTTTGACCACACAGCTACTTGGTTATCCTCTATTTGGTTAGACTTGGGGACACTGGGCCTGTAGAAGTAAGCAATGGAATTCCCATAAAAAGCAGACATTTATCAACATGTGTCTGATAGACCCAAGGAACAAATATTTCTGGGGAATTTTCACGAACACATTGAGCAATCACATGGCTGTGTATTGAGTGAACCAGAAGACAATATTTAAGTATTCTTAGAACCTGTTATTAAGCCATCACTAAAGCTAAACCATCCATATCGTTGAATAAAACAGAAACATACAGATACTGGTATAATCCTCAAAGTAGTTATATCGACATTGACTAAAGGATTCTTCTCAATCCCCTTTCGAGGAGAAACTAGTTCATGAATTGGACCCCAGCTCCTAGATCAGGGATATCTGGCTTTGAATCCAAATTCTACCACTTACTGAACTCTGGGACTATAGTAATCAAATAGCCTCTCTGTGCCTCGGTTTCTTGACTGGAAACATGGAAAGACAAGTAGTATTCACTTCACAGTGCTATAGTGAGTATTTAATAAGAAAAAATACACTGAAGTTCATCCATTAGATATATTCTACTATATTATTAATACTACTACTCTCCTTGCCTCTGGCAATGCCCAGTTCTATTTCCCAGAATCATACAGAGGCTGCTGGTCAGGAAAGTTAGGTGATCTTTTGAGGCACTTAAATGAACCAGGGACCAAAATGATGTCCATAATGTAAAATGTTTGGTTCCAGGTATTGGTTAATTTTTTTGTTTTCTTACCATGAAAGAGAAAATTTAGGATAATCCTTAAGCCAAACTCACAAATGGCTGTCCTAAAACTTGCCCCTCTTTCTAGATTTATTACTTCCATTAATACTGCCCCCTCATAATCAGGCTGGAACCTTAACCATCTTCCATACATCCCCCACCCCACCCCCACCCCCACCCCCACCCTCCACATCTCACTGGGCGCTTTTGACTCCATGTTCTCCACCAGCACAACAGCTATTACTACCAAAAATTATATTAAATAAATGTATAATTTCATATAATACCTCATTTTATACTCACAAAGCCCTGTAAGTGAACAATCAATTCTCACTGATGAGAAAGTCTTTGATTCAACAATCATCTAGCACCTTCTGTGTGCCAGCGGCAGTGATGGCAACACAAACTGAGGTTGCAGAAAGCACGTGCAGTAGGAGCCAAGGTCTGGGCCCCAATTATGGTACCACTACTTACCAGGGGTGTGATCTGAGCAAATGACCTACTTCACGTGACCTTCCATTTCGTGGTCTGTTCCCTTTCTATACCCCCTATGACTCAGTTTCTCAACCCTCTTTATGCCTCAGTCTCCTCATCTGTAAAATAGGGATAATAGGGATATCATCAGGTTACTGTGAGGATTAAATTAGCTAATACATACTAGTATAAAGGGCTCAGAACAGATTCTGGCATGGACTAAATACTCAAAACTAATAGCTAACGTCTAGTCCATGGACTCTGTATTTAATGCTCAGGTAATTTCTAAGCTCAATGTCAGCTTTGGGATTTTGCATGAGTTGATATATTTTTAAGACTTTATTTAAACATGGACTGACATCTGGTGTTATTGCCCTGCATTAGTAAAGTTTTAACATTTCTGCTATATTTATTCCCCAAACACCTGGGGAGTAACCTGCTCTATGCAGGGTAGTATAATGGGTTCTGGGCCATAGAGATGAGTAAGACATGCTCCCTATCCCAAAGGAACTGGCAGCTAGTGAGAAATACAGACACGGAGACAACCTCCCATTATCTAAGACATGGGAACAGAGTCATGAAGAAGGTCCTATGGGAACGCACAGGACTAGTGGTGCAATCAGGAGCAGCTTCCCGGAGGACATACCATTTAGCCTGGGCCTTTAAGGATAAATGAGATTGTGTGGTGCTGGCGAGGCATCTCAGGGAGCCAGAGATTTGGGAAAGGGTTCAGGGTGCAGGCCTGGAAATGTAGCCGAGTCGTAAGCTGCAGGGTAGGGCAGAGAGGAGGCAGGTCTTGAAAGGTATATGGGCCAGATTGTGGAAAGCTTTGAAAAGAATGCTAAAGAACGTGGGTTTTATTCTGTAGTCCGTGGAGGAGAACCCTGGGGGAGGAAACCTCCTGAGGTCTGACTAGAAGTGAACAGAGGGCCAGGAGTCTCGATGAAGGACGGGGCTGGACAGAGCTGAGTGGAGAGAAAGTGAGCTCGGGATGGGACCAAAGCGCTGGACTTTGAGTCCAAGTCCCACTGCTTTCTTGGTGTGAGACCTCCGTGACATTTTGACCATCCCCTGGGCCAGTGTTTCTTCAACGTTACTTCAGGTAACAATCAATAAAGTAACTTGTCAAAAGTGTGTACACATGGCCTGCCTGTAGTGTCTGGTTCAGGACATTTGCACAGGGACCCCCATTTCTGCCTTTTAAAGGAGAACACCAGTGATTTTGTTGCAGTTGGTGCCCCTCCCAGAAACCCTACTACTAACACAGAGTACTGTGTACTTTTACAAGTAGGGAAGGTGGCGCTCTATGTCACAGGTGAAGAAACCAAGGTTCGGAGAAAGGAAGTCACTGCTGAAGAGCACAAAGCTGGTCAGCAGCTGAGCACTGGGATCTAGATCTGACTCCAACTGCAGTGCTCGCTGCAACGCCCATCACGTGTGGGGTGGTGTGTTACCACCCCTGCCGTTGGCCCAGTCTGATGCATCTGATCAATGATTAGGACGAAGGAGCCAACCACCCTCTCCTTCTCCCCTCCTCCGTAGCATGGCCAATAAGGTAGGAATTTCTGAGCTCTGGGCGGTGGCGGTGACTTTCTTCTCTCCCACTCCCTCATTCACTTCTCACAAGGGAGACATACCCATCTGTGGTGACTGAAGGAAGAAACTGGGCAAGGACAGACTGACTCCTGGTTTTCTCTTTTGGGGCTAGGTTGTTCTCATTTCCAAGGCACAGGTTTGTTCTCATTTCCCATTCCCTGGCAGGTAAACTGCTGCTTCTGCTGAAGGGGGGTGTGTTCAATTAAGGAAAGTCAAAGGAAATCCAAATTCATGTCATAGTTCAAGCCACAGACTCCAATTCAGGCTTTTATTAAGTAAGCTGACATTCTGCTCTCCATCTGTCCAGCATCTTGCCTGCTGCTGGACTTAGTCTTGACTGGAAGAAGGCATAAAAATCATCAGCCTCAAAACTTGAACATAATCAAGTACATACTTTTAAATACTGACTATAAGTAAACGAGTTTAAGGTTAACTTGCAATGCTGGGTTCACACAACTTAAAAAGGCGCATTGCCTTTGACTCTATATTCTACTTACAGCAATTTATTACAAAGAAATAAAATGAGTGCAAAAATTTACTTTAGTTAAAAAATAATGTACTTCAGTACAATGTTGCCCAACATAGAGGGAAAAGGTAATGTCATCTGAATATGGACCCAAAGACGATTAGGCAATCATTAAAAACGACATTATAGACGAGTGAAAACGATATCCACTGTGTCAGCGGTCGCCAACCTTTCAGACCTCACGGAACACCAGCGGTCTGTGGACCATTTGGCGACCGCTGCACTGTATTATATCAGTGGGGGGAAAGCAACTTACAAAATGGCATATTATGCTCTCATTGCATGAGTGTCTAACATGTATGGTGTATGTTTATGTATATTTCTACATATGCATAGGAATAACTCTAAGGCCACAAGCGAATTTTAAGAATGTTCACCTCTGACAGTGGGATCCAGGGAATTTAATATTCGTTATTCCTGTTGCTCATCTGAGTTTTCTATTTTTTTCTAGTGAACATATATCAATTTTTAATGAATTGTTTTTTTATTTTCATTAAATATAGTTAAGCATTAATGAAATTTCCAATAAAATCATCAACATAATAATTGCTTTCCTGTTTTACATTTTAATTATGATTCATTAGTAAGTGTTTTATGTTCTGGAAGGCAACTATGGTTATTTTTAAAGAAAATAAATAAGTTTTTAGACCTTAAGGAAAGGCACGGACTCTACAACTAAATTGAGGCAGGTTACTGCGCTCTCTGAGGATGGGCCCTTATCTTAATGTGGAGATGATCACATCCACCCACAGTTTCCAGTTAAGATGAAATTAAACAAAATAACCATGTAAACTGCCTAGCACAGTATCTGGCACAAGGTAGTAGTTTAAAAAAATTAAAAAGGTAATTGTTTTCCCTCTCAAAAACAAACTTCAGTTTCAATTTAAGATTTTAATGTATACATAAAAAATGAACAAAAAGACAATTCAAGCAACGTTTGGGAGACTTAATTCTTTTCCTAACCTTGCTAGCTAGCTAACTGGTTAACCCAACTATAGTAAACATATTTTTACTTCAGTCTTTTTTGGGTTTGTTTCTGACTTTAAAAAAAATATGTGTTAGGCCCTAACTGGTTTGGCTCAGTGGATAGAGCGTCAGCCTGCGGACTGAAGGGTCCAAGGTTCGATTCCGGTCAAGGGCATGTGCCTTGGTTGCGGGCACATCCCCAGTAGGAGGTGTGCAGAAGGCAGCTGATGGATGTTTCTCTCTCATCGATGTTTCTAACTCTCTATCCCTCTCCCTTCCTCTCTGTAAAAAAAATCAACAAAATATATTTTAAAAATATATATGTGTTAGGAGTCAAGACAAAGTCTAACACACCTGAGATAAGGTTACAGTACCTTTTCTCTTTACCCAAGTCATCTTAACTAGTGGACCAAGAGGATATGTGCGATCACCATTATTATAAGGTACTAGGGGGGCCCAGTGCACGAATTCGTGCACCTTGAAAGGAACTGTGGGCTGTGAGGCTGCAGTGGGCACAGGGGCGGATCTCAGCCCATCCTCCACGCCCCTGCCTGGCCCCTTCCACAGCCGCTCACGGGTCCCGTCTGCCAGCAGCCCCGCTCCTGCCTCTGCTCCCACGTGCTGATGGCCCCGCTCGCATCTGCTGATGGCGCAGAGCAATTGGGGCCAGTGCTGGTTGTGGGTGCAAGAAGCAGCTGCTGGCCCCAAGCACCCCTCAGGAGCAGGGGGAAGTGGAGAAGCCCTGTGGTGTGATCGGGGCCGGCAGCCGCTGCTCGCACCTGCTAAGGGCGCCGAGTGATTGGGGCCGGCGCCAGGTGCCAGCACCGGGTGCGAGCAGCAGCTCTGGTGCCGGCAGCAGGTGTGAGCGGGGCCAGCAGCAGGTGCCCAGGTGGGACCGCGGCGTGTAGGAGCAAGGAATTTTCAGTAACCACTAGAGGTTCACCCCGATGACAGTGACCAGCACCACACCTTGGTCTGACACCCCCGCTCGCATGCTCCACCATCTCACCGAGGCCAACACCAGCCATGTTCCACGCACGCCCCCTGGTGGTCAGTGAACATCATAGCGACCAGTTGTTCGGTTGTTCCACCATTCAGTCTATTTGCATATTAGGGTTTTATAGAGAGAGATAATATATAGTGTTTAAGATGGAAGTATTCTGTAACAAGAAAGCTGACACCATGTTTAAAGATATTTAACATTAATTGGGTTTCACTGAGAGAAAAAGAAGTCTTGAAAGGAAAGGAAGCTGGAATTTTCCATCAGGCTAGAAGAGCATTGATTTCTCTTTGCTGCCTGGCCAACATATCCCCTTGGACCTGATCCTTTTAGGTGCCAGGAAAGCTAGAAAGATTCCAGTTAAAAGAAAATTCAGAGGGAAAAAAATAACTTGCTACATTCATAATTATAGAGATCTCCTCTCTCTCTAATTTTTGCAGTGGGGAGAAGAACCCAGCTCCTAAAGGATTAAGGAGGGGGAAGTAGCCTAACCAAAAATATATTCTTACTCCCATCCAAGGAGTTAGGAGTTATCTGGCAATTTTCAAATATTAGAAAGATATACGATTAATAACAAGTATAAAATTTAGGAATCTGATCCCTCATGCTCCTCATTCCCTTACTAGAAGACTATGATGCTGAAAAGAAAAATCAGGTGATCTCCTAACAATTAGGAGGAAAAAACAGAACCCAAGAGAGGAAAGCCACCTTTGTAAGGGACGTGATGACAAGTCCCAAAACTTTTATTTATGCAAATACTTTTTAAAGGTTAATGTAGGGCCTTCACTCAGTGTTCAAATTCCAGGTCAGCAAGATGGCATAGCAAGAACCAAAAGTTTCCTCCCTTTCTCAGTTGCTTCCTGGGTACAGCCAAAACCTCTCCTGGCTGCAGAATTCCCAGCAGGTGGGAACCAGGGCACTGGAGAATACCACCTGAGACTCCAGCTTTGCTCCCTTAACTGGAAAACTGATTGCTTTTGCAGGCTTTATATGAATTTCACATCAACCATACAAGTAGACAAACCAGGTATTAATATGCCATTTTGTGAATAAGGAAACAAAGATGGAAAGAGGTTAAATATCTTCTCCAGGCTCTTGGGGAAGAGTAATAAACTTGGGACCAGGCTCAGCTTTCACCTAATAAAGACTCAACATTTTTGCTTCCCCACTGCAGAAGGATATAATCAATTTACAGCACACACTGGCCTAGGGAAGTCAGCACGGATGCTGCCACATGCATTTAGAAAGAACACAATACTTTTTTCTTACATATATATTTTATTGGTTTCAAATAGGAAGAGAGAAAAACATCAGTGATGAGAGAGAATCACTGATTGGCTGCCTCCTGCACGCCCCCTACTGGGGATCAAGCTTGCAACCTGGTCATGTACCCTGAGGAGGAATCAAACCGTGACCTCCTGGTTCACAGGTTGATGCGCAACCACTGAGCCAGACTGGTAGAGCACAAAGAATTTTTAACATCAGAGAACATCTCAAGTGTTACTGAAAAAACAAGTCCTTTCTATCTGGGAAGAATAAAAATGAAGTGAAAAGCATTAACCATATGATACTAAAATATAATTGAAGATGGTTTTCTCTTTATTCTATTTCCATCTCAAGCACCCTTCTGCAAAAAAGCATTTCTATCATCACCTCTTCTTCAGTAAGGTTTCTGGACCTAAGTAAGAGATAAGCACTTCTTATGATCAGTTCTCATAGGAGGGCCCACTCCCATTCTTCTTACACAAGCAGCAAGCTCAGAGGCTGGCAGCTTTCAACTCTTGGAAACTTAACATTCTGTGAGGAGCTGGAAGACACTGATTTAATGCTCTTTTCACTGATGCAACAAAATCAAAGAAAAAGGAAAATAATAAAATGCTAAGGATTATGTAGCAGACATGTTTGGATTTTGCTTTTCACATAGCATTTGGTTAGCTACAGAAAAATCTTTTGGAAATATCCCAAAAACCTACATGAAAATTTCTTTATTCAGCAAATCTACTGAAGTGCCTATTCTGTACTAGGCTGAATATAACTATCTCATAATTCATCATTAGTCTCAGATCAAGTGATCAGATAATCAACTATCATCAACAGTTGATAGTTTCATTGCAAAATAAAAATATAAGGACTTGCAAAAATATTTTAGTATGTCAGCTTTAAAGCTTTCTATAAAGCTTTAAATTTTTTGTTTTGGTAATTGTTTCACTGAGAAGCTGACAATAAAGAACATTAGAGCCACTCCTCTTTTTACATTATAGAGCCTTCCCTCCACCCAGCCCTCATTCAACCTTTCTCTATGTTGAGTAAAATAGCAATAGGCCCCTTTTTTAAAGTGAACATAACATTAACAATATATTACTTGTGGGCATAGCTAGAAACAACTGTTAATAATCAAATGTTTTTCAGAGTTGACTTGCCCCTCATTAGCTGCAAAAATAAGATACATTTCTAGACCTTCTGTGATGCTGCATCTCTGCCAGTTGTATTTCTCAGTCAGATGGGAGACAGGAGACAGGTAACCAAAACTCTTGTTGGCTCTGCAATGCCCTTCCAAATTTCCCACTACACAGGGGAGGCAGGTGAGGACCATTCCTCAGTGAGCTTTGTAAGTAGTCTATATATAGCAAGTAGATAACTGCAGCAGGTTTATAAGTTTAGATACAGTGGGTATTGTGTGCAAATATACTACTTTACAGAGACTATATTCCTCTGAACAGCCTCTGTTATTAGTCTATAAATAGCCCAGGGTAGATTAGCTACATTATCAAAATCTCTGGAGTTAGCAATCCCTGTTCACTGTTAGTGTTCAACTCCCAATCTCCCCCTTTGGTGCATTTCAAACCTTACCCCTCGGTCTTTGTTGTTGGTCTTTAGGTCACTTCCTGGCTTTATGCCTCTAAATCCTAGAGACTGAATCATTTATTTGCCTAAAATGACTTAAGAGCTTATAGCAGAGCCTACAGTTCCTAGACTGTAACTTCATAAGGTAACAATTAATATTAAAAAAGTGATCATGAATCTAAAACATATTTTTTAATTATTTAAATAAGATCCAATGGTTGCCTTTTTCAAATGAGTGAGGACCTGTCGGGACAGTACAAAGCAGTACTAAGTCTCTAGATGCCACAGTATTAGCTTTCCACAGGCTGTCTCAGTTTGGCCTAACCACTTAGGTAATAACTTTAAAGATGCAAGTGTTACATGAATATCCTCTTTTTCTAAACCTTATTCCCATGACAGCAGCACCTATGTAATGCTGAGCTCTACTCTGCCCAGAAATAAAACAGATGTGCTTTTCTGCTGGCCCACAGACACTGCTGGTATATTATGGCCTTAAATTCCAAGTTTACCTCGAAATCAAAGGGAAACCAGTTTTATAAAGTTCTAATCATATATCTAGAATATACACATGAGAAACAAAAGGAGTCAGAGAGGAATGGAATGATCCAATTGCTTTTATAAAATGCCAGTCACATAAACCAAAAACATTTCTGTCTAAAGAACTAACAGGATTAGTTTGAGAGAGAGAGAGAGAGAGAGATATACTCAAAAGCTGCAAATTTTTCTCAGTTGATATTATGGAAGAATACTTGTGAGGCTACAAGTTCAAGTCCAGACAGACCCATTTGGGAAGCTCTATCTCTGTCCTGTTAAATCACACAGGAGTCTTTGTCCACAAGAGAGACTGACTGGATGAAAATAATGGGGTTGATGAGAGCAAGTCCAGGGCCAGCTTGGGGGATGGGAGAGGGTTACTTCAAAGAGCAAGATTTTCTGTGGGTTGGCTCAATGGCCTTGTCTTAGTGAAACTGGGTTGTTCTCAATTTTTTATGAACAAGAAATATCTAGCATCATTTCAAAAAAACACATCTGCATTAGGTCCATACACTTGTACCAGTCATGCAAGAACACCAGCTCCTGAAGGGCCCTGCGGTATGGCTCCCTGGGCCACTGGAATAAGTAAGCTATTAGTCATAAGAGACCTAAGCTATCTGAAGGGGGGATGGCAACAGCGCCCATTTATTCTTATTGTGATCCTTTCCCAACTTTGTAGCAGTACAATTAAGAATGAATCCAACAGAAGAATCTGGGGGCTCTATGGAATTTTCCCATGATTTCTTCTGACATCCACATTCAGATCTGAGGTAGAACGTGCTTCCTAAAAGTTGACTTCTCCTGCGCTTGAGGTAAAGAGGAAAATTTATTACACTTAGCTTCAAAAAGTGTACAACTTAGATTAGAAAATTTAAAGTAATTTGTCAGTAAATCACACTAAGTAGCTCCTTGCACTAAAGTGAAAAGACACACTGCCTTAAAAATCTTGCTCAAAATACAAGCCATAGTCTCCTCTACCCTTGAATTAATTATTATTTCTGTTATTGTTTTCAAAGCTACATAGGAATGTGATGTACCGTGATTTAAGTGTAAGCTTACTGATAAGACATATTCACCTTAGTTCCTTAATTCCAGATGTCAGCAATGATAAAAAAAAAAAAAAAGAATCAAATTGTAGTTGTTTGTAAGCAAATACAAACATGGGAGGAGATAGGTATAATAGCTATAATTCTGTCCATCAGAAATCCAAATGTTGATTCCCTGAAAGGGAAAACCATACACTAGAACTCAAAGCCTAATGAAGTTGTTTGAAATAAGGAAAAAACAGAACCCCTGAAACATTTTAATAGCAATGTCTAATAATAGAAACAAGAAAGATGAAGTGCAAACATCTTCCTTTCCCACCTTAAAGTCTATCCTCAGGAAGATCACAAAGAAATACACATGCAGCCAGCAGCCAGCAGCCAGCAGCCAGCAGCCAGGCTGACCAGGTGCACTGTGGTTGGTAGAACCCAGCTGCAACATTTGTCGTTTCCTGCACTAAGCCGGCTGCTTTTCCCTCCCCTGAGCAGCTGAAGAGAAATGAGATGTTTCTCTTCAAAGGTGTTAAACATTTGGGCTGTGTGAGGGACAAATGGAAGCCTGACACCTAAGATGAATAACCACAGTGCTCTAGGGCCAATGGGAACTTTCACTGTGTTTAAAGCCAGCCAGGCTCGCTGCTCACACAGTATTCAGGCACATGAGCGCAGGGACCCCACAGAGGAGGAAACAAACTATTGTTTTTCTTTTAATATTAACCTTTACCATTTGCCGACAGGGATTTTCATAAATAAGACTCAGAGAAAGAATGGTTCTGGGGGATGCTTTTAATACACTCGCCAGGCAGGCTCTTTGCTAGGACATATTTAACAGGCTTCTGCATCCTCTCCCTCTCTACGAAGGCAGCCAAGGTTTACTGTGCTTCCAGAACTCACACTGACACCCAATGTGTTGTCAGTACAGGTACTTTCTCATTAGGTCCATTTTGTCTGAAGTAAGAATTCTTATTTAAAATTTTGTGAGACACCCATTTGTAAGCTTTGTGGTATAGACACACCTCTAAGAATTCCAGTTTTGGAAGGATATAATTAGCCCATGAAAATTTTCCTTCTGAAAAAAAAAAAAAAAAAAAAAAGCTGGATTGGAGAAGGTGGTTCTCCTGAGTAGATAACACTACACTCAGGTCATACGTAAAAGCTCTGCGATCATACACGGTGTCAGTGTTTGTGGAAAAAAGAGGAAAAGCATACAGAATTGTAAGGATGAGCTACCAGCAGAAATACATTTCAGTGTGTACATTTCTCCTCTGTGCGTGCCAGTGGCTCTAAAATGCCGTTCTCCGGATTACCTGCAGTTAGTGCAAATGGAAGATTCTGTGTGGGGAAAGGGGCAGTATGGGCCTCCCCCCACCCCCAGGTGTGTTTCCAGTCCTAACACCTGCAGGCCTAAAGTGCAGTAAACAAGCAGTTGTTTATAATGCAAATTCAAGTAACTGGGATGCCTCCAGGCTGCTCCCACCTTAAGCCCAAACACAAATGGTCACCCTGCTCCTCGACACCCCAGATAAAAACCTAGCACTGTGGATGTCAGTTACACAACGCTGGCTAGCTCGCTCTGCTAAGGACTGAGTTAGCAAGAAGGCAGAAGTGTGGTTAAGGGTGAAGGAGAGAGGCTGCCTTCCGGTTAAAGTGTTTTGGGTCTCAGACACGTTAAAAACAGCTGTTAGGTATTAAAAACCAAAGATTGCAACTCACTTCAGTTGAACCTTAAACAAAAAAAATTGGACATAGCCTTGTGGTTAAAACCGAAAAGCTTCTGGAACTGTGCAAACTGCAGAATATCTGCAAGAAAATGTGCCTAAAATAATATGTCCTAAAATGTAACAGAATAAAGCAAAGCAGCAGATAACAGGGTAAAGTAACTGCTTCCTGACCACACCCCTCTCTTCCACTCTACACCAACCAACATTTATTCTGGCTACAAATCTTTCCTAAACAATGAATGGCTGTTCAATTTACTGACCTCAAAATTTGAATACATACACTAACAATAAATACCGTCCATTTTCTATCAAAATTTCAAAATGATTAATATGGAGGGGGAGCAAAAGCTGGAGAGAAATGGTAAAGGCAGAAAATTCTGATTGAAAGAGGAAGAGAAGCTTAGTTTTCAATATTAGTAGGGATCATTTATAAATACCAATAGATTTTTTTCTTATATTGGCTTTAAAAATTATTTTGAAAGGAGAAGTAGCTAAACTATGGAACAAATCCCACAAATACTTATTAAGCATTAACTGTGCATAGCTGAAAAGTATAAGATTGTTTTGTTGGCTATTTTCTATTGTTTAACAAGTCAGAGACTGTAATCTAGATTTGTGAGAAAGATTATTTGCTGTTCTAAAAAGCCTTTCAACAGAAATCTTCAATTATTCCTTATCTAAGTCATATTCTCCACCCCTTCATAAAAACCAAACAAAACAAAATATCCCAACTATAAAAGAAATATCTGATATGTTTGTATGTTCAGTTCAACAAATATAAAGTCTCCTACAAATTTTAAAACTTAGAGAAGCATTTATTTGGCAGTGGTCTCTAAATATTAAACTGTATTTATTTTTACGCGTTCATTCACTTTTTAGGTAGGAGATTCATATTTACCACACAGGAATCTCTATCATTAAATATTTAAAAAGCCTTTTAAAATAAAATGTGAAATTGCTATTTCAGCCATCACAAGATCCCCAAGGTCACAATTTTAGCTGCGATATAAAAATTAGAAAAATCTTAATCCCTACTCGAAAGGTCAAGTATGTTTTTGAAATCTGTGGAAAAATAATGACAATAACTTCTAAATCACAGTGCCCACATAAAATAGTTCTGTTTCACATACCTATCATGTCAACAATTGAGTGCCGTGGATAATCAAAATAAACACTCATACTCTTGACTCTGAGTCATTCCTCTCTGCTATTTTGGTGAATCTTTTCGACCCCAGATTCTGCTCACTGAGGGATTAATGACAGTACTTTCCCCAAATGTCTGTGACTGATTTTTTTCACTTAGTGGAAGAACTGGGCTAATAAGGCAAAAATCATAGGTTCCTTTTCATGATCAAGATCTGACTCCGAGGGACAGGTAGACTGAAACTCTAATCCCCAAGGCCCAGGCATGCATGCTTTTCATACACTTTTAGGTGGGAGAGGGACAAGGAGAGGGAATGAAGGTAAATATATTGATGGAGCACTAAACATCAAACCCCAAGCCACAGGGCTAGTTCCCAGGGACCACAATCACCAGCACATCTCACATTCACACACTACACAAGTTACCCTTTTCATGCTCTCTTAATATAGAGATGAGGGAGGTTTCCCCTACTCAGCAACAGAGAAATACTGTCAAGTACAGATCTGGACTTCTTCATGGTGCTATACATTTGCAACAATGGACAGTAGAGTAAAAACAGCTTTTGCAACTCATTTTAAAAGAAACATTAGCTAATACAATAAAAGAGGACTCTGTTTTAGAAGCTAAAGATTTTGAATGTTCAGCTGCAATGAGCCGAAGTGTTCTGATTCTATGTAGCTTAAGGGCAATGTAGATACAGCATGTAGCTAACTGAAAGAGTAAATCAATTTTTTCTTCTCATCAGCACAGAAAAAATACTCATAATATTATAAGTTTGTTGACTTTCACTTGATTTCATGACAATTGGTAATCTGTTATTTATTAATCTTAACCAATAAAAAGCTAAAATTCCAAATACAAGACATCAAAATTAGCACTCTTTTAAGGCAGCCATTCCTCATAACAGGTCTTATTTAGCAATGACTGGTCATATATAATGAAAGCATCTCTAATGTGTTTTAAAAAAACACACAAAAAACATTTTTTTCCAGAATACAAATTAATGTGCTCTTCTGAAAATAATTTGTAACATCAGCATGTTACTCACTGTTCTCGGAATGGGTGGAGAGAGAGATCCATTGGACATGTATGGGTCATTATTCATATTTGGCATCATTATGTACCCGGAATAACTCGAGTAGGAGGGTCCCTTGTTGTAGAGGCCTCCGTCTGGATGCTTTCCTGAGAGAATCCAAAGAACAATTGATGATGCACTGGCTTCCTTTTTTATATAACACTGTCTTTTATCTGAAAAATCTACTAGCTCTATGACAAATGGGACCTTACATAAGAGTTGTTTACAAAATATTGTAACTGAATTATTATGCTCTATTTTAGATTGACAGTATTTATTCTCTTAAATGAAATTAGCAGTGAACCAGATGTTTTAAAAAACATGTGGTTCAATTTACTTCCACTACTGACGGGTGTTTTTACAAAAATAAGTGTTATCCATCTAACTTAATTTGTTCTAATACTAACAAACTGGACTAAGAAATAGAAACACACGAAAGAACACACACAAACCTAAAGCTGCAATATAAACATATTAGGCCATTTAGCCATCCACACACATATACATTTATACACTTAAAGTTATGGTCCATCTTATAGGCAAACTTGTAAATCCTACCTGTGCTTCAAGATTTCTAGAAAATTTCTAGGTTTTATGGAAGGAGAGAGTTGTAACTAGTATATGAACAACCCAAACTTATGAAGGATTAACTCCAGGAAACTTAATTTTATGTGCTATACTTACATCATTTTGCCAAAGTAATTTGCATGTGTTCAGTATATACATTTCTTTTCTTTAATCTGTGTAACTACTTTGTAGCTCAGAAGGAAGCCTGATATTATAGTTCTCTTCCCTTCTTCTCTGGGTTGACATATTATACATACAAACACTTCGTTCTGGTCAGGCCAATTGTAAATAATTAAAGGAGAACAGAAAAGCCGACTGTCCAACAAGTAAACCTTACAGATGCCTTGATTCTTTTAAAGTCACATGGAGTTCTCCTTAAATCTAAAAAATATATACAATTTTTAAGTTTTGAGCAAGAATCAGAAATGGGGAGGAAGCCTGACTATCATGTTTCATATGCATAGTTCCTAATTTTACAAATAAAAGTTTTATATTTTTACAAGTTAGATTCTGCTTCACTGAGCCATATTTAGTCCATGCATTCTCTGCCTGCCTTCTCACTGTAAATAGAAACAGCAATTTAACAAATGAAAATCCATTTGAAACTATTCATGTTCGGAAATAAATTGGTTTAGACTGTCACTATAACAATTCAGGGGGGGGGGGGGAATGCTAAAGGTCTAAGCCAATTACAACTTTAGGTAAAATGAAGAAAAGAAGCAAACTCATTATTTCCTCTTCCACAATGAATTTGGAAGCCAAATGAAATCCAAAGTGCCCTAACTCATTCAAAGGCAATTTTAAAATTCCACAAATATACATTAGAGATAAGCATTAAGTTTCCTGGGTTTTCTTTCCCATTTTGTTAAAATAGTGGGCATAGTCTTATCACATCTGATCCTGGGTTGTTGTTTTTTGTTGTTGTTTTTTAACTCAAAATAGCAAAACGTACCTACATTCACAAACTGCACTTGTTAAATGATAAAGTTGAAAGAAGTAGATTTAGGTCTTACCGTCATCCGGGTGTTCTCTGGCCTTGTCATGGTAGGATTCCTGCGAGGTTTGTGCTTGTCTGGCCACCTAACAGCATGAATCCCAAGCCCCAAAAGAAAGAAAAATCACCTTAGAGTTTGTGACAATACTGACCTAAGTGTGCGTCCACTGGTGCAACTCAATCACCTGTTGTATCCATCTAAGAGGTGGAGGCTAGGGTTGAGTATTGGGAAATCTTTTTCTTTTCAACGTGTATTTCTGAATCATTATTATCTACCGAGGACTACAAAGAGCATAAGTAATAAGAGGAAAAACAATAACAATGTAGTAAATGTGGGAAAGATCCACATGCTGTTCTGACTGATGTTTGCTAAAATGCATCAAGGCTGCTGGGATGCCTAATATGATAAGAGTGAGTTAATGGGGTTGATCGTTTTGATAGCTTCTTCAACCACTGTTCACTTCAAGCAGAGCTGATTAAAAGCTTGCTGAAATGTCACTTTACAACTGAAAATGACATTTTAAATAAAGGCAAGCCAACTTCTCACAGATGGGGGCTTAAGGCCATTGTCCCAAGCCAGTGCCAGCAGGAGCTCCACTCCATGTAACCTACCATGGCCGGCTGAGTGCAAGCTTACCAGAGAAAAGTGAACTACTCTGTGGTTAAAGAAAGGAAGATTTGAGAGTCGGGTTATAGACATCTAAAAGGGAGCCCAGCTAATATCAGTTCTGGTAACCACCATCCACCCAGGCTCAACCACGTGCAAATCAGTGGTATTACCCCCTTCACCATCTTCCTTGGGACTGCCCCATGCCCATTTACCACCAGACAAACACTGACAGAGCCCCAAAACCTGGATTCTGGGCTTCAAATGCAGCAGAAAAATGTGAAATGGTGGCAAATTTATTTATGGAAAAAGGAAGGACAGCAAAATGGGTAGGAAGAAAACAGAGCCTCTTCTACAATATGAGAGTTTAGCCTGAGTGTTTTAGGTGTTATTTGGTTCTTTGGACATGTATTCCCCCACCAATGACTTATTACCCCTCAATATACACACAGCCACAAACCATTTAAATGGGGTTGGGTGCACCCCAACTCCCTCCCTCCACCACGATGTCCCCTTCAAATTGGCATAATGGGATGAAAGACTCAGAGGATAAAGAATACCTTATATATTCTCCTTAGAACTCAGGCCCCCAGCCTTCAAAATGAGTACTCACCCCTGCCATTGGGATAAAGAAGGTAACTCTGAGGTGTTCTTAAACGCGTGTTTAAAACCCAAAATGCCCCCGCCCCCAAAACCACACGATTTCTTTTTGGGGGCAGAAGGATGCCATTTAAGGGAAAAGGGTATAACCTCCAAGTTTCTGTGGAGGGAAAAATCGTTGATGAAATCATCTGAGTGTCAGAACTTTTCTACCGGATTTCCTCCAAAGCGTTTCCCAGCTGTTGAACTAGGGTGGCCAGTGGAGTGTCGGGTGTCAGGGTCCATCCGCCCACCCCACCCCCCTGCTGAAGCTTTCGCGCGGCCTGAAATAGCCCTTCCGCGGGGTCCCTGCTCCGGGCTTTCTCCCGCAGGCACCCACGTGGCTCTATTTACTCTACTCGAGTTACCAGCAGCAATCGCCCGCCACTGGCCTGGAGATCTGATAAAGCGCTTTCCACCATCCCCTGAGTGGGTGCCCTGGCTTCCGCCGCATCTCCACTCTCACTCGCCTGTCTTCTGTGTAGATTTAAGGCCTGATCCGGGCCCAAACTAACCCCAAATATAAGCGTCTTGGATTTTTGTTTTTTTAAGTGATGGGGGTTGGAGAAAACCGGTGTTGCGGGAGGTACTGCAAGGGATGGCTCGGTTCAGCGCGCTGAGGGCTCGGGGCAACTGGCCCTGCGCTGGGCTCCCGAGGCCGCAGCGACCCAGCCCCGCACCGCCCCCGCCACCCGCCCGGGGGCTCCGCGCGAGCCCAACTAAGCTGCAGTTGGGCCGCCGCTCCCCCCCACCCACCCCCAGTCCCCAGTCCCCGGCCCACGCCCGCCTCCCCTTCCTCTCCGCCGGTGGCTCTGCTAGTCTCCACCTAAGCCTTTAGTGGTTAGCGCACTTGTGCAGAGATATCTACCGAGATAGGGGTGCACTTTGTTTTCCGTCCTACGAAGAATTCTGAGTTCAGACATCCTCGCTTTAAAGCATCGCACCCTCTCGATGCCAATGAAAAGTCCGAAGGCCAAAGGAACGTGCTCAAGGCCAACTTCTCCCGCAAACCAACGGTTTAGCCACCGAACCCCAACGGATCCACCTGGAATAAGTTTCCCTGCACAGACCTCCACCTCCCACCCGACACGCGCGCGCACGCACACATACACAAAGGAAGAAGGCTGACCGGGGGCTCACCCAGCCTCCAGCAAACACGAGGGACCAACGAGGGACCGTCTCCGGGGCTGCCGGCGCCTGCCCTGCCTCCCTCGCCCTCCGCTCTATCCCGGGACCCGCCACACCTCTAGGCGCTCAGGCGGCGGCCCACTGACCTCGTGTCCATTGCTGGCCGGGATGATTTCGGACTCATTAACCAAGGAGGACTTGATATCGGCTAAGTCGCCTTCCTCTTCGGGGTGACTGATCTCGGCGAAGATCTTCTCCTTCTGGGGATCGCCCTCGTCCTTGAAGGGGATCATCTCGTCCGTGGCGCAGAGTTCCGGGTCCCCCCCGCCGCCGGCCCCGGAGAGTTGGGGCATCCCGACCACTCTGTAATCTCCGCTCTGCTGGGGGAGCACCCGAGGCGACAGCAGGAAGAGAGGGGGTCAACGAAAGGGAGGGGGGACTGGAAGGATGAGTGAGGTAAGAGAGTGGGCGGAAGCGGGGCCAGCAAACACGGGGCCGGAGGCCCGCAGCCGGAGCAGCTGCGGCGGCGCCCGAGTCCCGCGGCCGCCCGCGCCTTCCCGCTCCGCCGAGACCGACGTCGGTGCACGCCGGAGGCCGATGAGCACCGGGCAGCGAGGGCCGCCGCCGCTGGCGCCTCTGGGGGCGGCGGCGCGCTCTAGGCTCCGCTGCCCGGGCGGCCACCCCACGCCCCCAGCTGACGCGCGCTGAGGACGCCGGTTCTGGAGGAGGCACGACTCTCCAAAGTGCGGAGCAGGGTCCGTCGGGCGCGTCTCCACGCAAACCTCTCCACTCTAGCTTCCCCGGATGCCGAATTGGGAGTTGGTTTTCCGAGAAAATAGGAGAGCTAGGCAAAAAGGCTCCGTTTGCCTCAGCGGAGAAGGTGCCAGGAGAATCAGAAAATAACGAAATGTCCACTTCCTGGAGGGTTAAAAAAGTAAAAATAAAGAGCCAGCCGGGTTGGAGATGTCCGCTTTAGAGCTTCTAATTTCCTTCTCTTTCGCTTGAATTTTCCTTCTCCAGGCGTGTTTAATCTGCTGGAGGAGCGGCGGGTGGGGGGGGGGGGGAGAAGGGGGAGGAGGAGGGGAAGGATAAGAGGAAAAGAAAGAAGTTTGCCAAGAATAAAGTTTGTGCGGCGAGTGCTGGGAGTCGGCAGTGGAGGGCACGGCGGGGTCTCGGAAAGTCACAGCAGGGTCCTCGAACCCAAATGCTTCTGCCCCAAACTGGAGCCGACACACATACGCAGAGCCCGACCCCTCTTTGTTCCCGGCTCGAATTTCTCAGCCTGGCTTGCTGGCGGTCTCGCTCGCCGCTCTCCACGCCTCCTCCGGGCAGCTCTGTCAAAGGAAGGAGCTGCACCCCTCGGGTTCTCCCGGCCAAGGGGAGGAGAACCCCCGAGCTTGACCGCGTGTGAGGCTTTGGCGCGTCCCGGCTCTTCGTCCCGAGTGCGTGCAGCCTGGGTTCCTCCTCCGCGCCCTGCCCCGCAGGTGAGCGGCTGCGCCTCCCCACCGCTTCTCCTCCTCCCGCGCCTCGCCGGCGCTGAAAAGCTACCCATTTGCGTCGCTTCTCCTCCCCCTCTTCCCCCGCCTCCAGCTCTCCTTGGCTGCCCGCTGGGCGGGAGGAGGGGGACCGCGAGTTGGAGGTGGTGATTGAGGACTTTTTTTTTTTTTTCCTTTTCCCAGAGCCTGTAGGACCAGTCCTAGTTTTGGGGTGTATGTGTGTGAGTGTGTGTGTGTGTGTGTGTGCGTGTGTGTGCGCGCGCGCGCTCCTGGAGGGAAGGATCAGGCAATTTGGCGAGGGAAGGAGGGACCGGGCGCTTCTTATAACCCACTGAGAGGCACGCTTTGCCCGCGTGAAATTGACAAGAAACTGCCCGAATGGTTTAACTTCATCATCTTAAGTATCTCTTCTCTCGTCTACCCCCCCTTCCTCTGCCAGTCTCACCCCCACCTCCTTTCCGCCTACCCGCTTCCCCCCCACCCCCCGCCGCACTGCAAGGGGAGGAAGATGAAAGTGAAGCCGCCGCAGCTGTGATCGACACCACATTGATAGATGCTCTGACCAAGCGGATGAGGCGGGAATCGGGGACAGAGGAGAAGGAAGATATAATAGACATTGCTCAACTAATAAGAGAGAATGGAAACAAGAAGGACAAGGAAGAGAGTTGTGGCTTTCCTAAATATAATGTCGAAGACTAGGAAGCACATACCGAGAATAATAGGACCAGGAAGAAAAAAACCGAAGAGGACCTGCATTATCGCTTTTTAAACAAGATCTCTTTCATTACAGCCTCACCATGGAATGCACCTAGAGAGTTACGCCAGATCTTTCATGGATTTTCGGAGATACACGCCACAATGTTGGGAACCTCTTGAGGAGGATGCAAAAACAACCCAAGGAGGAGGAAGAGAAGGCAAAGGGACCCAAGAGAGCGAGGCCAGTAGAGGGAGAGAGGATCTGGCAGTCTTTGGCACCTCGGACCCGCTGGCTCAAAGGGACCCTTGAAGGTGCAAATCTGAATCCAACCTCAAAAATTCCCCAGCCTCCACCCGTCTCTTTGATGCATTTTAGACAACGACAGGACTTAAGAAGATGTTTTGTGAACGTTATAGTATAAGCTAAGTTGAAGTTTAAAAACACATTACATGTTGTTCCTTGGCTCTCAAACCCCCTCAGTTAAAAATCCAGGCAAAATTATTATACCCAATACAGTAACCATCTGTAAAACCTCAGAACAGTAAACAAGGAGCAGGAAGAAATGTGTCTCCATCACCCTTAAATTGAAAATAAGGAAAGCACTACAGAATCAGACTTTAGCTCTATGATACAGCAACAATCAGGCAAAGATCCTCCTTTTCCTATGGGGGAATTGCATGCTGCTGGACACTGATAAGTAAAGACCTCAACAATGATCTAAATGAGCACCTAAAACCTCGCCTACTGATAACTACTTCCCAGAGGTGAGAATTTTCTAGGAAGCAATTTTAAAAGCTATCATTTAAAGGGTTCAGTAAGTCACAGAGCATGGCCAGTAGTGACAGGTAAATTCTATCTGGGGCTGGTGAAGGGAGCCAGGAAGCGTAAAACATTAAATCCACTTTACATATCTAATTATGCTATGCCTTAGAGAAGAAAAATAAAATATTCTACTGCAATATGTCTATACAGCAATACTGAAAAGGTTGGAGAGAAAACAATTTTTTTTGGTTGGTGGCCATATGCAACTTCCCTTGAAGTTACACACTCGTGCGAGTGTAGTGTCCTAGAAATGTGGACTTGTAGCTATGTTAGACATTTATAGCCTCTGTTCTAAAAGAAATATGGGGAAACAAAGTCAAAAGCCCTCCCACAAATGCGCCAATTTGCGACAGGAAAAGAACTGGAAAATGCAGTTTCACCAAAGCAGCCAGAGTAGAAGCTCCTTTCATCAAACTCGAGGAGGGGGTGGGGGCACACAGCATGGCCAGAAGGTAGTTTCTGGAAGCCAGAGAGAGATTAAATGAGGACTCCTACATCCCCATTTAAGTGTTGCAACTCAGTCGAATTCCATTTTCTCCTTCATGTTAATTATCTGAACTCCTTGAGTCATTTGAAGCTCAACTCCGGGTGTCCTGGAGATTAGGCGCTCCAGAAGATGGGAGTTTGGGGAACAATAACTAGTGGGAACTGTTTACTAGAAGGGCCAAGGGTAGGTGTCTGCCTTTAGTACTTGCCCGTAACCCTCTCCTTTGGAAACATTGTTTCCAACAAAATCTCCCAACGTCAGACTGTTTGCGTGACTGTTTTCCCTCCCCGTGGCGTGCAGGGTGTTGGCCAATTGTCCTTATCATTGTTGCAAATATTCTTTAAAGAAGCGTTACAAGAAAACATTAACCTAGGTTTTTTAAAGCTTTGTCTGGGAAGGAGATTGACATTTCCACATGAAGTCCGTCTCTCCGGTTAAGGGAGCGACACAAGAGGGGCGAAATTACTCTGGGAAGAGCATCCTTCCTCCCTACAGGTTCAGTGAAGATCCGGGCAAAGGCATTTCTATCGCCCGGAGGTCTCTAATTCGTGTGGGGGCTGCTATTAACATATGCGGCCCCCTCTTGGGGTGCACGGTCCGGGATGTAGTGGGTGCGACACGGGAGAAACTCCGCCGCCCGCCGCCCCCTTCGCTCGGATGCAGAGGCGGGTTGTTCGTGTGAACTCGAGCGAAGGACTGGAGGTTGGCTGTTGCAGGTTCACTCCTTCAGGATGTGGGTTTCAGGGGGCGTTTTGATGTGATTGAATTCCGACCGTGAAACAATTGCTAGGGGCTGGCTGGATTGCTGTTGGTTTTTCCCCTCTTGGTGGCTTTGGTTGGTTGGGGTTTAGTTTGGGAGCGAACAGTGACTTGTTTTATATCAACACTTCCTTCTGCGCCGGGCGCCGCCGGCCCGGCTGCACGTGGGGGGCGCGGCGCCCACCCGGCGCGAACAGAGGAGTGAGGACTGGAGATGCGCCCCGAAGTCTACAGGGCAAACCGGGCACAGACCCCGCTGGGTGCCTGCAGAAGGACTAGGAGAATGACCCCCCTACACACAGCTCGCCCCCTGCCTCCCCCCCCCCCCGCCCACCCCTCGGCGATTTTGCTGCCAAGAGGAGTCAGCTACAGACACTCAAGTAGTCCTTAATTACAGGGAGGAGAGAAAAAGCGCGGTGCCCTTCAGAGCCCTCTCCGCCCCCTCTGTCCTACCCCCCTTCCAAGCTCCGGGTCTTCCCCTTTGTGTGGCCTGGACTCACTCCCAGCTACGACTTTGGTGGGATCCCAAAAGGAGGGGGGTGGCGAGGACCTACGGAAGAGGATGCTCGAGAGAAGCGAGAGTGAAGGACCAAAAAGACGAAGGATGTGATGACAGAGACGGAACTCCGGCACCTCCGATTTTCCACTCCAGCCTCTCCAGAGACTAAAAGCTGTGCATCTTCAGTTTAACGGACTAAGGGGCAAGGCAGGAGGGAGGGCGAGGGAAACGGCAGTTTGTGTCCCAGGGGCTCTTCCGCCTCCTCTCGCCTCCTCCTAAGACAAACAAACTCAACGCCCCACCCGCCGGGGTAACAGAGAACTCGTGGGACCGTAAAAACGTCCTTCCCAAATCCGGCCGCCTGCGGACACCCGGCCTCCTCGGGGCCAGCGCTGCCTGGCGGGTCCGCCCACGGAGCCCACGTCCGCCGCCGCCGCTTCAGCCCCCAGGGGGCTTCTACCCCCGCGCGGGTGCGGGTGCGGGTGCGGGTGCGGGCCGAGGTTGGCGTCGGCGTCCCACTGGGGTGGGGCCCCAGGACCGCCAGTGCAGGGCCCGGGTCTTCCCACGGCCATGACAGAGGGCCACGTCCCCCTCCACCAAGTGTGGGCTCGGCCAGCAGACCGTCTGCTAACCGGGGCGGGGGGGCAAGGGCCCAAGTCCCGAGGCGGCCGAGAGAGAGAAGTCAAGCTGGGAGGTCGCCGACCAGAATGAGGGGGTGCGGCACGGGCTTGAGGGAGCGGTCTGGGCCAGTTAGTCCCGCCACGCGCCCTCACTGCTCGGCTCCGCGACGGGAAGCCCCCGCAGGGCCCGAGCTCCCGCGCAGAGGAGCGGGCGTTTTGTCTGGAAGGGGGATCCCCAAAGGGAGTGTTGTGGGAGCTGGAATAAATTGGCGGGCCGCAGTGCAACTCGCCCAGTGCGCTGGACTTGACATTCTTTCTCCTGCTTTCTGAAAACTTTTCTCAGGCGCCTTCACTTGGCTGAGGACCGGCTTCGGGCAGGCGGCGGGTGGCGCGGGCGCGGCATCACCCCCCCCCCTACCCCCCCCTGCGCCGCGGGACCCCTCCACCCACCCTCGGGCCGGGGACGCGCGCGGGCGGACGCGCGCCAGTTGCGCCTTATATCTGCAGAGGGCGGCGCCTGCGCAGGGCCCGGCGCGGCGGCGCGGCCTTTGAAGTCCTGGCGGCTGCCGCTTTCATCCTTTTTTTTCCCCTTGCAGGCCCCTTTGTGTGACTAAATTTGGCAGGAATATGGATCCGAGCCAGTCTTTCCACGTGTGCTCCCAGCTCCCAGCTGAGAAGGCCAAGGGTTCTCTTCCGGGTAAGGAGACAGGGAGAAAGATCAAAGAGTTTGGGGAGCTGGATCTGAAATGTGAATTGAAAATAAAAATCAAGCCTGGACACATTCCAGTTTCTAAAGCAAAACCAATCCTCAGCAGAGGCCGTCTGGCTATGCCTCCCTTTCTCCCTTTGCTCCCTGTACTCGCTCCCTTTCTTTCCCGCAATCATTCTTGAGCACATGGAATAAAACAGGGAGGACATAGGGAAACACTTAATTCCTCCAGATTTTGTTTTGCAGTAATTTTATTAAGGAAAATATCTTGTTCATAATTACTGTTATGTGAAGCCGAATTTCTTCAGCCATAAATATTGTCTCATTTTGGTATGCTTCACACTCTCTTCTGCAGCCACATTTGGGAAGAGAATGTTGACACAACCCGGGTGCACGTATTCATTGTGCATAATACTGCTTTTTCTAACACAGTACACTGCACCATATAGTTTCCTTTCACACAAGTTAGATTCTGGAGAACCAAGGTTAATATTATTTTTATCAACCCACTCACTATCTTAATGGTCTCTGATTTGAACTCCTTGTATTGGTAGATTTCAGAAATCTTCTTCTACAGCCAGAAAGTGATCAAACAGAAAGTTAGATGGTTAAACTGTAAGGCCCCTCTTAAAATGCTTCTTGAGCAGCATTCTCTTGTTTTAGAAGTAACCAATACAAAGAGACAGCTTCCAAATAATGTAATGAAAAGACTTAGAAATTCTGGTTTGGATATGGGTTCTGCCACTCCCTCTCATGCTGTGGTGACCTTAGGCAAGGCTTTTAACTTCTGGATTCAGTTTCCTTTCTGCAGAATGGGTATAATAATTGCCTACATGATAAGATTGTTTTAAGGATTCATCGAGATAATGCATGTGAAAGTATGTACAAATGTAAGATATTAGTCTGTGAAGCAAAGATGATTATTGAGGAGACCTGTAAGTTGTAAAACAGAAAACTTCTAAAACACTAGGAATCTTTACCACAGGAGCAAGTGGGGATGGTGTCAAGCTCACACATTGGCTGCTGTGACCATCTGCGACAATCGTATTACAAAGGCACCAAAGTCACCTTAGCGTTTGTTACCCAGAGTGAGAGTGATGAAAGGAAGAATATTCCAGGAAAAGAGGGAATGTGCCTTGCCTCTGCCTCATGTTTATGATGGGCTTTTAATGAGTTGACAAATAGATGAAGAAAAATAACACTGAACATAGAATACATTTTTGTAAGGCATTTGACCCAGCTCACAATAACTGAGAACAGCCTGAGTGGTGTGATGGCCTATGAAAGGGGTAATGTCTACATGGATCAGGTATTTGAAACAACAAAAGCCATACAGATGCGGGGGCGGGGGGTGGGTAGGCAGGGGGAGGGAGCGAGCAGAAAGGTGTATACGAGGTGTTTCTTGGGACTGTAAATCCCACCAGAACTTAGGTTTCAGAATAGAATGTGATTCCATATCTCAGACTGAGGCATCTCAAGTTTACAAGGCAGTAAAGATTATGGCTAGGGCTGGATGTGAAGTGGCAGGGGTATCACATGTGTAGCACTTAGGGCATTTAGCTCAGTATGTTTCGTGTGTGATCCTTTCTGACCTAAGGTAACCCCACCGATAGAGCCATTGCCTTGGCTCCACCTCCCAGGATAAACTTTGCTGTGTGACTTGTGTACCAGATGATGAAGCTGGAATAGGGGCTGGTTCCCAGTGTTCCGTTCTCCTTCTGCCAAGGCCAAAGCTGCTCCCGTACAGAAGCATCAGAGGTGCTCCATCTCCTTTGGCAGCAACACTCAGACTTTCCAATTAGTGTTGAAGGGACTCTGAAGCAATTTTTTTTTTGGGGGGGGGGGGGCGAGAACACCTAAGAGACACCTTTTTAAACACATCTTTCCCCAAATATCCCAGATTAGAAGTAAATGCCGATCAAGTGCACTGGTCCACTTCAGTCCTCCCTTTCACTCTTTACAGATGCAGCCATTTTAAAATTTATTCTTGGTGGAAAGAGGAACATGGACCAAGGCACTGAGAGTTCTGCCTTTTTTTGAGGGAGTGGGGGCAGCTGTGTGGAGGCCCTGAAAATACCCAAGGAAAGCCTGGGCCCTCTCTTGAAGAAAATAAGCTCTCAGAAGAGGGACGCATGGCTAAAGGGTTTTCTTAATTTTTTAAATATGTTTTTATTGATTTCAGAGAGAGAAGAAAGGAGAGGGAGAGAGAGAGAAACATCAATGCGAGAGGGGAACATTGATTGGCTGCCTCCTGCACGAACCCACAACCTGGGAGTGTGCTCCCATGGGGAATCAAACCAGTGACCTCTTGGTGCATGGGTGGATGCTCAACCACTGAGCCACACTGGCCAGGCAAGGGTTTTCTTACTTTTTATAAATCTGTTTCCTCAGCGGCTATGATAGTGAAGGTGTTTCTTGAATGGCGGCAAATGCACCTCCTGAGATGGGCGTCCTCTGTAGTCCCCTCAGGCTGCCTGGGCTATAAGAGCAGAGCCCTCAGCTCTGTCAGCTATGGGCCATCCCCTAACCCCTGGTTTGAGGGGAGAAGCCAAAGCAACAACCTTCTTGCCTGAAGGCAAGAGCAGTACCAACAGAGCCACGTGGGGATTAGTGCAGACCAAGGCCATTAGTCTCATTGTTTATCCAGTTACTCACAGCACAGATCCGTGTAAATTTCAGCTGCAGTGGTTGCAGCAGGCTTTTGATGTGTGTAATCTGTACATTTTAGCACTGGGAGAAGCTGCCTGAATGATAGGAACTACATCCAATGCCCAGGCACAGTGAAACATGGAGTTGAACCATTTTCCAGTGAATTCCATCAAAGTAAATAAACCACCTGGAGGGTCGAGATTGAGCCTCCTTTTTTATCATGACAAGACTTTTAGGGGTCCTTGTGAATGCTTTGTATTTGTTTCCATTTAAAACCAGGTACCTACTTTAAACCTTAATTTATCTCTTAAGGGAGGGACTTGACCTACATAACATTTGACCTTGAGGATGCTTTCTTTTTAAAAGTACTTCTGTCCATTAAAACAGACTTATTGAATGGAGTTATCAACTAATTTATACATTTATCCAAGACACAGATTCTAGTTCTTTCTTTAACTATCTTGCACATACAACTAAACTCAATCTCAGAATTAGCAATTATGGGAGCAATTCAGAAGGTAGACAACCAATGCAAATAGTTTAGGCTACAGAACTGTTATCTACTTCAACTAAGTAATTTTCCTTGGCAAAAATAAAGCTAATTTGCCTGATCTGAATTTGACTTAAATGTCCTGAAATCCTGCTCTGCCAATTACAGATCTCAAGTCCACTTTCCTTAGGTTAAATTGGCAGAAAGCAAGGGACAGAGACAAATTACTATCCTATGAAGTTAGACAGTGATTTTTTTTTAACTGCCAGCTTGAATAACTTTATAGACACCCAAATATATTTTGAAGCTTAAATTATCCAGTTATTTGACCTTTGCTGTTCCAATTCTCTGGATAATTTTTAGATTATTTTCCTTTGTATTGCAGGAACAGCAAATCTCCAGCGGCTGAGTCAGACAGACCTTGTAAAATCTCTCTTGCATTTCTGCAGCAGCCTCCTGACTGGTCTCCAGCTTCCGCTCTTGCTGGGTTCCATGCATGCCCACAACAGTCCATGCGTCATAGAGCAGCCAAAGTCATCCTTGAACATTTCCTAGTCGGAGTGGCTTCCAAGTTGCTATGGGAATATGCTTCTGGCTTCCTCTCCTTCTACTCCTTGTCCAGTGCTCTCCGGCACCAGTGGTTCTCTTGCTGTCCCTCCAGTGTGTAAAGCATACACACACACACACACACACACACACACACACACACACACACTCACACACACACACACACACTCAGTCCTTTACTTGTTGTTGCCTCTGCCCAGAAGATCCCAGCCAGGGAGATAATTGCGGGACTCACTCCTTCATGTCTCTGCTCAGATGACAGTTCCTTCTCAGATCGTGTTATCTAAAAGATAGCCTACCCCCATCTCTCCCAATACTGGGCACTCTGCATTCATTTATAGGCTTCATCTTTCTTCATTGTCACTGCCTGATGTATTTTTTTTAAATATATTTTTATTGATTTCAGAGAGGAAGGGAGAGAGGGGGAGAGAGAGAGAGAGAGAGATAGAAACATCAATGATGCAAGAGGATCATTGATCGGCTGCCTCCTGCATGCCCCACACTGGGGGTTGAGCCCACAACCTGGGCATGTGCTCTGACCAGGAATTGAATCATGACCTCCTAGTTCATAGGTCGATGCTCAACCAGTGAGCCACACTGGCTGAGCATGACATATTTTTTATACTTGTTTATTGATTTATTACTTTTCTCTCCCACTATAACATAAGAGTAGGGAACTCTCTACTGCCTACAACAGCCCTTGGTGCACAGAAAATATGTGAGATATGTGTTGAATAATGGATTAATATAGCCTTTGCCCCCTCAGTTTCCTCATCTGCAATATCTCCCTTGTGGAAAATTACATATATCTGATATAAAATTACCTGGCACAGCCCTAACCAGTTTGGCTCAGTGGATAGAGCATCAGCCTGCGGACTGAAGGGTCCCAGGTTGGATTCCAGTCAAGGGCATGTACTTTGGTTGTGGGCACATCCCTGGTGGGGGGTGTGCAGGAGGCAGCTGATCAATGTTTCTCTCTCAATGTTTCTCTCTCGTCGATGTTTCTAACTCTCTATCCCTCTCCCTTCCTCTCTGTAAAAAAAATCAATAAAATATATTTTTTAAAAATTACCTGGCACATAGTATAAACACTGAATATAGGTAGTAACTATAATGGTGTAGATAACACTGCCAATAGAAATAGGACATAAGTCACACATGTACTTTTAAATTAAAAAGCTATAAAGAAACAGGTTAAATTAATTTTAATAATATAATCCTATTACCCCGGTAACCAAAATATTACCATTTCAACACATAATCACTATAAAAACTTTTTAATGGAAGATTTTACATTCTTTTTTTCATACTCAGTTTTTGAATTTGGTGTGTGGTTTACTGATAGCGCTCTCAGTTCACACTAGCCAAATTTCTGCCCCTCAGCAGCACATGTGGCTGGGGACTACTGTATTAGACAGTACAGCTGTAGTGGGTCCACTCTTCAATGACAAGTTTTTGTCTTATTCATCTTTGCAGGCCCCTTGTGACAATAGTGCTTTGAACAATTCTCTTAAAACAGTAGCTCATCAAAAACAAGTCAAAGAGTAATATAATATGTTGTTATATACTATCTTTCATGGCAAATATAAATTTACTTTCAACTTCATTGCAGGGTGTAATAAGTTTGTGTATTAGCTTGAGATTATAATAATCGTCTTACATACGTTATAGTGCTTTGCACATTCTAGGGGCTCCCTGAATTGTTGTGGTTCAAGTATGTTGTTGAATTGTTTCTTTAAATGTTTCACTACATTCTTAATAATAGATTTACCATTGAACTTCAGGAAATATGTAACGTGAAGATTTCCTGTATCCTATTTTCTAAAATGACTTGCTCCTCCCCTGCAAAACTGCTAAGTTCTCTACAAGTCATCTAGGATCAAAGGTTTCTTAAGAAATATATAGCATGGAGAGCTTCCACTCCCACCAGATTCATTCTCAGCTATCCTCCCTCAACTGCTCCTGGGCCATACATGGGGCAGATAGTAAATCTCTGTGCTGTGCCTGGAGTTTTCAAACAAGGTATCTTAATAAGGTATTAGCCTTAGATGTAGGCAAATGCTATATAGTTACAAAAATTCAGCGAAATTGTTGTATTACAAATTGTTTTTCAATGTAATAGATGAAATGATGCCTGTGGTCCCAACAGATACAACAGTCAGAGGAGGTCTTAGGTGCTCCCGACATGGATGCTTGGGGGAGAAGATGGGCAGGTCAGTTGAGAAGGAAGTGATGGGGTGATTTCCAGAGGCACCTGCATCCCAGAGACCTGGGAATGTGGGGATCTTCGGTGGGTGTAGGAACACAGGAGAGCAGCACGGAGGGTGTATGCATGTCCCCAGCACAGGCCTCCTGAGCTTAGTGCTCCTCTGGCCTCTGTCTGATCCAGTCCACTGTGTACATGCAGTTGAGCACAACTCACAGGAGGGTCTTTGGGCTGTGGCACGGAATTGTACTCATTGTTAAAAAAAAAGGAGGGGTGTATTTCCTGGATTTCTCTTATGGGAAGTGGTAAAAAATACAGACAGGATGTAGTCTGATGTTTTTCCCCCTTATTGTGAAATAGTTGACATTCTTGTCTTCTCTCTCTCTCTCAGTATCTCTCAGTCTCTCTCTCTCTCTCTCTCTCTCTCTCTCTCTCTATCTATCTATCTCTCTCTTTCTCTCCTACATGAAAATAAACCTGGGCTTCCAGGAAGGGGAAGAAAATTTAATCAACTTAACTATGGGTTCAAATGCCCATGCCAGAACAATCTGACCAGTAAACAGTCAGAATTGTCCAACTGCCTGTGGAATGGATTGCAGTGTAGTTCAGGTCAGATGATTTCTAAGTCAAGTGTCAGAACCTCTTGGATGACCATCCTGGTAGTCCAAAAAGACAAGGCATGCTGTGAAGGGAATAAAAACAGTAATGTGGAAACAACATCCAGGATTTACTCCCAGGACAGACTGCAGCACGCTGCAGAGCAGTCTTGCTCCTCAATGCCTTTCATCTGTCTCCTTTCTTCACGGGCCCTGCAGCATGCGGGTGTGAAATCACCTGATAAACGGTTCCCACTGGTGAGTTATGAGAATTTCATAGTTTGACCCCTGAAAATGAAGAGAATTAAGAACGATGGATGACTTGGTGTGCAAGGTGGTGAATTGGTCTCCAGAAAGAATCACCTGCGTAAGAAACACTTTTGTGCAGTCGCTACGTAGGTAAGAAATGATAAGTGAGCTGAAAATTAAGATAATAACAAAGATCCATTTCTGTGAGAAAGACAGTTCAACAAAGAGCAGTAATAAAAGTTAAGTTACAATCTGTGAAAAAGAAGCAAGGGAGGGAGTTTACCTAATAGCTAAATATTTTCTTTTGTCTCCTTGGCTTGTAAGCCAAGGTGGGTATTTACTTGTTTGCTTGCGTCCCATGCAGGAGTTAATGCTCTATGATTAATTATAGTCACTAGAGCAGCAATAGCAACAGCAAAACTGATCTTTAAGTGACAATCATCATTATCTCTATTTTTTGATTCCTAAAAGTGAAAAAAGATTGAAAATCAAATGGACATTGTCCATTAGTTACTGTGAGTATTTCACTTTACTATGATTGATTTTTTTTAAACCTATTCTGTTTCATGTAATGCCTCAAGTAAATGACATTTTCTGCTTCTCAGGTTTGAATACAGCACTGTTATCTCAGCGTTCCCAGCACCTTGGAAGAAACATTTCATGGAAGTAACTCTATTACAGCTGCACTGTCTCTTTCTGCTCCTTTGTTGTTGAAAGAAAAAACAAGAAGACGAAAAAGAAAAATAAATAAAATAATAATTATATTTCTAGCCTAATGCTATGATCCTTTGAATGAAACCGCCCTCACTTTTGTTAATCAGTGGGTGAGTGATATCCTATTTCCTCCTAGTTTCTTCTTGTGGAAGATGAAAGAGGAATTCACACTCAAATAAAGATGATACTGCAGACATTACAACTAATTTATACAGTTAAAAACTCAGGATTGTATTCTGATCAACATGACACAAGATTTCATTTAAAAGGAAAGCGGAGGCAATTTTTCTTTTTCTTTTGGTAACCAATTTCCATTGTGCATGTGCTACCAGCCTCACTGTGATCACTGATGAATGTGACTTTGTGTTCACCCATTGTGTTGCTACTGGATAAATGGACCTAACTCCATCCTCAGGTTGGAGATAATTTAGAAGTATTGCTGGCTCCTCTTTTTCATCCTACTGTCTCCTTTTTCTCATCTTCCAGATCATTGGTGCTTCACCAGAAGGAAGAAGGAGAGAAGGAGAGAAACTTAATTATTGACTTATATACTACAAGTCACTTACTACAGTGACTACATATGCAGAATATCCATCATAGATGCTACAGGCATTATAGTCTGTAGCCAATATTTTTGTTCATGAAAAAAGTAAATCTGAAAATGAACCAATTGTTTTAGACAAAACACCCTACTGTTGAAAAAAAGGCTGTTTTGTTAACCTGAATTAATCTATTTAATCTAATGTTCAATTATACTTTATTTTGTCAGGGAAAAAAAATTGGACCTCTTTTTAGGTTCCAAACAGTGCTAAAACCACTGGCACAAAGAGGGCAGCAGGTGTAAGTACATGCCTCTTCACCCATTCTCTCTTGAACATACTCCAGACATGCTTTTGGCCCCAGCTCTCCGCTGCTAAACCTGATCGTCAATCTTCTTTTCTTCATCATCAGCATTTGACACAGTTGATCACCCTTTTTTTTTTTGTTTTCTTAAATGTATTTTTATTTCAGAGACGAAGGGAGAGGGAGAGAGAGAGAGAAATTTCAGTGATTATAGAGAATTATTAATTGACTACAGGCCTGGTGCATGAAATTCGTGCACTCAGCGGGGGGGGCGGGGGGGGTCACTCAGCCAGGCCCTCGCCCTCTTGCAGTCCAGGAGCCCTCAGGGGATGTCCGACTGACGGCTTAGGCCCGCTCCCTACGGGACTAACATCAGTCAGACATCCTTTAGTGCTGCTGTGGAGGCGGGAGAGGCTTCTGCCACCGCCGCTGCACTTGCCAGCTGTGAGCCCGGCTCAGGGCTTTTGGCTGAGCAGCACTCCCCCTATGGGAGCACACTGACCACCAGGGGGCAGATCCTGCATTGAACATCTGCCCCCTGACTGTCAGTGCGTGTCACAGCGACCAGTAGTTCCACGGTTCAGTCGATTTGCATATTAGCCTTTTATTATATAGGATTGCCTCCTGCACGCCCCACACTGGGAATCAAGCCTGCAACCCAGTTACGTTCCCTGACCAGGAATCGAACTATGACCTCCTGGTTCATAGGTCAAAGGTCAACCACTGAGCTTCACCGGACTAGACCACACTCGATCACTCTCTCTTCACTTTCTCACTAGCTTCTGGGATGCCATCAGCTTCTGGTTCTTTCCTGTCTCTTGGGCCCCCCTCAGTCTCCTTGGCTTGTTATCTGTCTTCTCCCTCACCTGTAGTTGGCAGAGTGCTCCTGTGGCCCAGCCTCTAAGCCAACCTTCTACCTATTCATTCCCCTGATGACCTCATCCAGTCTCATGCTTTTAGATGCAATGTAGATGCTAGCAACTCTCAGAGTTACATCTTTGGCCTAGACCTAGCCTCTGACTTACAGACTTCCATGTCCAACTGTGTGTGGACCTCTCCATTTGGATGTCTAGTAGGTATCTGAAGTTTGACATGTTCAAAATCTAACCGATCTTTCCCCAGACCTGATCTTCCACAGTCTTCTCTCTCTCAGGAAATGACAGGTCTGTTCTGCTGCTCAGGCAAACACCTTGGAGCCGTTACTCTTCTCTTTCTCTTACTCCCCATATCTTATCTGGCTACAAGTCTTTTACCTGCTAAATGTAACCAGAATCAATGACACCTCACAGCCTTGGACCAATCTGCTATCTGCTATCATCTTTCATCTGGATTTCGACAGCAGCCTCCTAACGAATCTGTTTCTACCCTTGCCACACCTGCCTGTTGTCTGCACGGCCACCAGAGCAATCCTGTACACCCAAGTCCGTCCAAGTCTTTCCTCTGCTCAGAACTCTCCAGGTGTTTACCATTTCCATGGTTTATAAGACCCTATGTTATCTGCTCTCTCCCCTGACTTTTCTCCTCCTGGTCTCATCTCCTCCTGCTTTTCGTTCCCCTTGTTTACTCTGCACCAGCCTCACCAGGATTCTTGCTGTTTCTCAAATCACAGGCATGTATTGCCCCAGGATCTTTGCACAGGCTATTTCCTTTCTTCGTAGTAATCTTTCTTCAAATCTTCACCTAGTGTTCTCCCTCGTCTCCTTTGGGTCTTTCCAAATGTACCTTGTCAATAAAATCTTTTCTGATCACCCTAAAGTTATAACCCCTCTCCAGCCACTGGGACTCCCCATCCCCTTTTCCTGCCTTATTTGTAGCACTTGTTGGCAGCTGCCATCCTCGATATATGATTTATTTCTTCATTGACCATCTTCCCCACTAGGATGTAGTTCATTGGAGGGAAGAGTTTTTTTGTGTTTCCTTCATTGCTATGTCTCCAGTCACCTAGAACAGTTCTTGGTATGTAGAAAGAGTTCAATAAATGTTTGCTAAATGAAATAATATATTAAAAAAACATGTACACACAGTTTGGTAGTACTTGGTGCCAGTATGCTTTATCCCTTGTTATAGTTGTGAGCTTGATATTGGTAAATAAATCATTTGAAATGGATCAGGGATGTTATTACTTGAAGGAATTTGATGGTCTTTTTATAAGGATAAAATTCCTTTTAAAAATGATCACTCATTCTCATTTGTCTATGTTGTCAATATAGGTTTTCAGTCTAATGAGTTGCTTTCATCAAGAAGAATCTCTTTGACAACTCTGTTGGGTAGATAGCTCTGATGAGGCTGTTTCTAATTGATAGGGAGGACAGTAAATTGAAATTTAAAAGTATTGTAAAGGGTCTGTTTCTCAGTGGCCCGGTCTGGATAAGATTCAGCCAGGCCCTTCAGGACAGTGGCTGGGCTGGGCTCGGTCCCCCCAGAGCTGCTTCAGGCCTTACCAGAGTGGGGAAACCTCAGCCTATTGGTATGAGAGAGGATTCTGAGTGAGTAATGGGTCCAGCATAAGTTCCTTTGACGTAAAGAATGGGAAAGCTATTTCCTTTTTTATTATCTTTTAATCTCGGTTTAGTATCTGGCAGCCTCTGCTGGCCCCAGTCCATATCTCTCACCTTTATCAAGTCAGTGGACTCGGCCAGACTTCCAACTACAGACCTTTTTGCCTGAGGTCTTCTCTTGCCTCTGGGGCCTGCTTTGCTGCCCATGAGGCAGCCCAGGAATGCTGGGCAATTAATGTCCCCCAATGAATCAGTGTTGGACTGCAGTTGGAGTATAAATACCAGCTCTCTCACCCTGGGTGGAGGCGGATTCCGAGGTGTGTTCTGCACTGGCTCCCACGGTTTCCCAGGGGGACGAAGATAGCCTGATAACATCATTTCTTGACTTCCTTCCCTTTTCTATCTCACGTCCCAACTCCCTTATTTGTGTTTCACATTTCCTTCACCTTTCAAGTAAAGTACTTGCAACTGAATTCTTGTCAAAGGGTTTGCTTCTGAAGAAATCAAGCTAAAGCAGTACCAGGAAGGCTTTTTACCACTTGTAGTGCTGGCTGAGCATCTGTTTTACTGGAGAGCTCAGGACTCAGCCTGGAAACCTTGGGTTGTTAAGAGCTTCTTGCTAGAATTACTAGTAGTTTTGTTTCTATTATACTTATTTTTCAGTGACCTTCTATTTATTTTGATAATGATTTTCTATTTACTATTGTGATATAAACAGATCCATTTATGTTTAAAAGTGAGTTGGTGTAAATATGATGTTTATTAAATAACTAGAGACCCAGTGCACGAAATTCATGCATGGGTAGGGTCCCTAGGCCTGGCCAGCGATCAGGGCCGATCTGTGGGGTGAGGCCCCCACTTGCACCCACCTTGGCTTGGTGCTGCCTGCTCATCAGCCCTGCCCGCCACCGCGGTCCCACTCTCATCAGGGCCCATCAGGGCTGGCAGCACCTCCACTGCTGCCTGCTGCCAGTGCCACATTGCCAACGCCCCTCATGTTCTGTGCCAACCCGTGGTGGTCAATGCACATCTAACTCCCAGTCGAACTCCCACCTGTGGGGACAATTTGCATATTAGCCTTTTATTATATAGGATATATAGGATAGGACTGGTGGTAAAGGGATTTGACAAAAATCATGGACTTAAATGCCTGAAGTTTGGGGAATATCCAGCTATGGTTCCTGAGCTGGCTTAGCCAGCTCTCTGGGGGGGAACCAAAGGATTACCCATCATGCTCCGTGTGGCACCTTTACAAAACAGCAAGTGAGGTGTAACAGCAATATTATTTTATGCCATATTCCCCATAAACTTGGTATCTTCCCTTATGAATGTAAATGCTTGAGCTTGTTGAATAAGTTTGCTTCATCTGTGTAATTTTTAAATGTTTCCTTTTGGAATATTGTACCTTCTTTTTCCTCCCTTACCCCTCATCTCTTTTCTCAGAAGGGAAGGCAATAGCAATCACCCATAATCTCAACAGAAATAATTACTGTTGACATTATGTTATACTTCCTTCCTATTTTTTCTAATGATCTACATAAATGATGTGCCAAACCCATTCCAGTAAAGTTCCTTGATGAGCAATGCTCATTTTCACTTGCGTCAACTTACTTGTTCCCTCTAGTATTCAATGCTGCTGATCCTTCTTGAAGTTCAGTCCTGCCTACTGATTGCCACACTGGACTCCCCCTCCTGGGCTGGCTCCTTCGCCATCTCCTTATAAATATCTCCTGTCTCTGCTCCTTTCTTAAGTCTAGGCCTTCCTCTGGTTCTCCCTGAGTGATCTCACCATGACATGAAATCTACTCCATGTCTACACTTAAAAAATTCCTCACCTAGGGATATGTTTTTATTGGAGAGAGAGAGAGAGAGAGAGAGAGAGAGAGAGAGAGAGAGAGAGAGAGAGAGAGAGAGAGAGAGAGAGATGTGAATGAGTTGTGCCCCAACTGGGGATTAACCCTGCAACCTAGGTATGTGCCCTGACTGGGAATCAAATCCACAACCTTTTGATGTGCAGGACGACGCTCCAACCAACTGAGCCACCCAGCCAGGGCCATGTCTACTTCTTTAAGCTGGATTTCACTCTTCAGCCCCAGACACCTAGGACAACATTTTCTGCATGTGTTGTGGCCACATCAAATTCATCATGTTCAAAATTATACTGACAATATTTCCCCACAAACCTGTGTTTCTTCTGTATTCCAATTTTACTAATTTTAGCCCAAGTCAAGGAGTCATCCTTGATTCATACTTTCTGTTACCCTCCTGCCCCCACCATTGCACTGCCCTCCCACCCCACTGCCCCCACTACATTGCCCCTCCTCACTGCATTGCCTCCATGAGGTTTTTGATGTCTCTGAATGAACTGCACCCATCACCTGCCTTCAGTCTCTCCCCTCCACCCCGCAACCTTATGCCCAAAATGATTTTTTTTAAATACAAAATCTGTTCATGACACTTTCTTGCTTCAAACACTCTTCAAAGTCCAGAAGGATAAGCACTAAACTATTTCCTCTAGGGAATGGAGCAGAACCATTTGCTTTTTATGCTAAACACTTTTCTATTACTTTTTTTTTTTTTAACAATGAGCATAAATTAATTTTCCAATTAAAATGAATAGAGATAAAGATTTTCAAGAGGAAATACAATTCAATGAACACCCCCTGTGTCTACAAGCAGGAGGCTAAAAATTCCTTGTATTCTACTACTGATTCTCCCTCAGGCTTCATTCTCCACTACAGTCGTATGCCACGTGGTCCAGGCTCCAGGAATTCTGAACGATGTGCAGTTTTTCAGGCCTTTGTTCGTGCTGTTCCCTCCATCTATAATGCCATTCCAATCTTCACCACTTGTCCTGTACTTAAACATCCTCCACAACATACGTCACGTCACCTCTTCTATGAAGGATTTCCCCACCCCAGATGGTCACACATCCTTTGTTCACTACCCTGGAACCTATGGAGAAGTCCACTCCAGTGCCCAGGGGGTTTTCTTACTTATTTGCCTCTCCTCCTATGACCATAAGTCTCTTGACAGCATGGCCTGTGCCTCTCAGGAAGCCCTCCAAAACAACCAAACAATATCTGTCATTACTGAACCACTACCCTGGGCTGTATGTTCCACTCTCCTTCAGTAAACAGCCTGCAAAGCAGAGAATCTTGATTTCACAGAAGGAACGTTGAGGCTCAGAGCTAGGCTAAGAGTCACCCGGGAGATTGATGGCACAGCCACCTCTACTGGACGGCACTTAGTGTAGGGACCATGTCTTGTAGTATCTCACTCATGACAATGGGCACAATGATGGCTCAATATATATGTGTCACTGCCCTAGCTGGTTTAGCTCAGTGGATAGAGCATCGGCCTGAGGACTGAAGGGTCTCAGGTTTGATTCCAGTAAAGGGCACATGCCCAGGTTTCAGGCTCAATCCCCAGTAAGGGGTGTGCAGGAGGCAACCGATCAATGATTCTCTCTCATCATTGATGTTTCTATCTCTCCCCTCTCCCTTCCTCTCTGAAATCAATAAAAATATATTAAAACTAGAGGCCCAGTGTATGAAATTCGTGCACTAGGGGAGGGGTATGTCCCTCGCCCAGCTTGCACCCTCTCCAATCTGGGACCCCTATGGGATCAGGCCTAAACTGGCAGTCGGACATCCCTGTCACAATCCAGGACTGCTGGCTCCTAACCGCTCACCTGCCTGACTGCCTGATTGCCCCTAACTGATTCTGCCTGCCAGCCTAATCACCCCCTAACCGCTCCCAAGCCAGCCTGATTAACACCTAACTGCTCCCCTGCCAACCTGATTGCCCCTAAATGTCCTCTCCTGCTGGCCTGGTAACCCCCAACTGCTCTCCCCTGCTGGCCTGATTGCCCCCAACTGCCCTCCCCTGCTGGCCTGATCTTGTCCCCAACTGCCCTCCTCTGCTGGCAAATTTGGTTCTGATTGTCCCGTTTCAATGCCAGTCAGCGTCAAAAGCTCCGCTTCCTAGGCAGCCATTGGCTCCTCACAGTTGACCCAGATTTGGTTCTGATTGGTCAGTTTCTATGCCAGTCAGCATCTCTGGGCCTATCAATGGGGCCTGATCATAAAGACGGGGCTGATCAGCAGCCCCGGTAGAGGCCTGGAGAGAAATGGAGGCCTGACTGCTGGAGAGAAAGAGAGAGGCAAGTGCTGATCAACAGCTGCCACAGAGGCTACGGATCAGACCCTGCTTCTCTCTTCAGGTCTCTCTCTGGGTCTGATTTGCAGCACCCTCAGCAGTCAGTGCTGGGTCACCATGGCAACCCAGCGCTGACTGCAGGACTGACTTCCAGTTGGTCAAGCTTCCGGTCGTGATGGACCCAGGGTTTTTATATATTAGGATAAATAAATAAATAAATGTCACTGAATAATTTTAGGAGGATAGTAGTCCATCTCATCAAAGTGTATTTACCAGGTTTATGAATTAGCCTCATCCTTTCTCCATGTGCTCTCTAAAAGAGATGCCCAAAGCTGTTTGCAGGGGGCAGGCAGTGAGTATCAGCCCTTGGGGAATCTGCCCTGGAGTGGAGTATTGGTAGTCATTTTAAAGTTGTTTGTCAAGTTCATTACAACAACTTTGTCACGGGACAATGCACACACATGGACAAAGGCTGTGGGGTGGAGACTCCACCTCAGGGAAACACAGAGCTGTCCCTCCTGCTGGGCTGAAGGAAGGGGGCCCACAGAAAGGTTTGAATGCCCTGGCAATCCCACAGCTCTGGATGGAAGCCATGGGCTGCCCAGCACACTGAGCCTGGGAGTTGTGTGCACATGCACACGTGCCTCTGTGTGTGCACACATGTGTGCCTGGGTGTGGGCACAAGGTGAAGCACAGCTGATGGAAGGCAGTGAGGCTCTGTGCAAGTCAGACTGGCAAGGATGGGGGTGCCCATTTAACCTGGTTCGAAGCTGGGTGTGTGGCAGAACCTCTTCTTGGGGGGCTCTCACTGCTCCTGCAAACATTCAGCCTGAATGGGGCTGGAGGAGAAGTAGAAACGTGGCAGGGAAAATAGAGCCTCTAGCTTCCTCTTGTTTGGGGTATAGGTGGGGGATACAATAGCAGTTTTGTGAGCCCAAGGAACGAATAAAATAAAGCGCAATATTGTATGCTTAAGTTAGTTTCAAAGGTAGAGGAGACCTAATTCCTCCTTAGAGGAGTTCATATTTTAGTAGCAGGAGGCAAACATACAACACAGACAAACACCAAGCGTGGTATGCACGTGGTATGCATAATATGTCCACAGCAGCCGTGGACAGTTACTTCATTCAGTAATCACAGCATCCAGCGAAGTGGACACATCCTCTGGTCTTATCCACGCCAACTGACCCCAGCTGCTGGCGCGTGCTGCTAGGTAAGTGACAGCACCTGGATTCAAAGCGGGTCGGAGGCCAGAATGTGCTCCACTCCGGCACACCATGGGCCAAGGGGTAAGTGAAACGATTTGCAAAGTGCGGCGTGCGAACGCAGAGCGATCATTCTATTATTGTCTACGCGGTAACACTGCCAGCACTCGGAGAAAATGGAAACCAAACGTGGTCAGGTTGCTGCTGGGAGGCGGAGGGCTTCGGCTGAACGGACAGCATCACTTTGTGTTATTCAGCATTTGGGCCACACAGCACTTTGATCCAAACTTTTTAGTAGATAACAAATGAATATTTATTGTTTTTATGAGCATTGTTTTGTATAAAACAAATTTGGGGGAGAGGGAAGGAATAAATATTTGGGACAGCAAACATTTAAATGCCAGTAGTTAATTTACTTTCTTACCTTGATTTACAATGGTAACATTTGGGTGGAAAGTTGAAAAAAAGGGACACTCTTTTGTTCTTGTTTTATTTAGAATTTCTAAAGTCTAAAGGAATGTTTTTATTGCAATACATAAAGTAATGAAAAACACACACACACACACACACACACACACACACACACAAAAACCAACAACCAAGGATTTAAATGCCATTAAAGACGCTTAACCCCAGGGTGTTAAAAGAGCAAAGGGAAATTCTAGCATATTTTAAAAATCTTTTTCTATATTTTTTCTTCTTAAAAACCTTCCAAGTTCAAATTTGTTGTTACACGGAAAAGAGGGAAATTGTCAGAGAAGGGAAACAGCAGAAACAGCCTAAGCTTTGTGCGAGTAGACCCAGGACCCCACAAAGTGAGGAGAAAGGACTAATGGGCCGCGGGTGGTTGAGGGCAGGGGAGACGGTAGGTGTCCCACAGACTAGAGGCTTTTCCTGGCGTGACCCGCGTGGTGGTTCATCTAATGCCACACAGCACACACTGTCCTCTGCCACGGAAATCCAGTTTGCATGACTAAGTGGCCACCAGCTCCGGAGTCTTAGGAACCCGAGACCCTAAAATCACATTTAGAGCTGCTGGGCTGTTTAACAGGGTCATGTAGAGGGAAAGCGTCTGATAGGCTCTGGAGGTACAGACGCTGGCTCTTAGGCTTTCAAACACGCCATTTGCCGTGATCACTTGTTATTTTCAGGAAAGAAAATAGTCTTGTCTCTGGGACTTTGACACACTAAAAATTGTTCCCAAATTTTAAAATACTCCTAAGTTTCATAATCTTCCACAAGTGTCCAAAAGGCAGAAAAAAACAAACAAAACCCCACCACTGCTTGTGTTTTTCAGGGCCTCTTGTTTTATTTCGGATTCAGTTTTTCTTATTTGTTTTACGTCATGATCACAAGCAGAATGCTGTAGCTATGGCGATGCTTGCAGAATCCGTGTGTCAGGCTCTGGGCAGCAGCGCCCTGGGCGCATCTCAAGCTGCAGGGCAAGGAGGGAGATGACATCAAAGAACCTGAAGACTGGGCACATTTACTTTTCTGATTCAAATTACTTTGTTTGGAAGCGAGTAAACACCATTACCTTAACAACTGAGCTGGGCGGCTTTGAGGGCTTAACAGGACATTGTTTTCCTAGGGAGGGGTGGGGGCTGCTGAGGACCCAGAGGGGCCTGCAGAACCAGGTGGCTTTGTTTGTTTTCACTTTCTTCTCAGAAATGCAGTGGAGGAGGAGTTACAGACCATTTGATTGAGTTTCTTGTAAAAGTATCTGTTGATTTTCCTTGCTTAAAATGGAATTAATGTTCATTATGGAATAATTAGAGAGGCAAAAGAGAAAACCTACCAAGTTCTGTCACCAAGTCTCTTCTTAAATTTGTCCCCCCAGCCAACTACGCCCCTACATAGATTTTTACATCCGTTCATAAACTCCACACCCCAAAACAACAGCATGTTGTACATTGTTTCATTTATTTATTTATTTATTTATTTATTTATCTATCTATCTATCTATTTATTTACTTAGTATATTCTGGAGGCCTTTCACTCTTAGTCCCTATAGAACGGTTTCATTCTTTTTATCTGTAGCATAATATTCTATTATATGGATGTTCCCTAGTGTATTTAACCTGTCCTCTGTTGATAGATATTTAGGTAGTTTCTAATCTCTTGCTATTACCAACAGTGTGGCAATTCATACCACACTATATACCTGTAGTTGTGGGATTTTGTAACTGTGAGAGTGTGCCTGGAGGATAAATAACTTGGAATTGGAATTGCTGGGTTGGGAGGTATGAGCATTGGTGTTTTCCATGGAAATTGTATTGCCTTTGCTTTCCATAAAGACTATACCAATTCATTCCCCCCACCAGCCCTATGAGTGTGCCTGTTTCCTCATATCCTTGATTACACAGTGTGACAGCAGACTTCTGGATCTTTGCCATCTGGAAGGTGCAAATAGTGCCTCAGTATAGTTTAATAATGTGTTCTTCTCTTATAAGTAAGGATGAACATCTTTGCCTAACTTGAAAGAACTCTTCGTATTTCTTATTCTGTGAACTGTATGTTTATATCCTTTGCCGATTTTTCTATTGTTATTTTTTCTTATTGATTTGTTATAACTTTTTACATACTAATGATGCTAGTCTTTTTTCCGCCCTGAAATATGAATCACAAACGTATTTATCAGTTTGCTCTTCATGTTGTTTTTTTTTATTTAGTCACCCTCCACCACCATGCAGAATATTTTTATTTTTATGTAATCAAATATCCAGATCTTTATCTTTTCTGACTTGAGGGTTCTATATTAAACTTAAAGAGGCTCTGCCCAAAATAGGTATTTTTTAAATCCTTCCATGTTTTTGTCTATTTGCCTATGAATTTATATTTGATGCATCTGGAATTTATTTTGGTGGAAGGTATAAGGTAAAAAACCAGGCTTACTGGTATTTTCCAAATTGCCATCTGCTTGCCTCAACACCATTTTTCATTCATTTTTTTTCTTTATGTTAATCCTCACCCGAGGATTTTTTCCATTGATTTTTAGAGAGAGTAGAAGGGAGGGTGAGAGACAGAGAGACACATCGATTGGTTGCCTCCCACAGGTGCCCCCACCAGGGCTGGGAATTGAGTCTGCATCCAAGATATGTGCCCTTGATGGGAATCAAACCCATGAACCTTCGGTCCACGGGCCAATGGTCTATCCACTGAGCAAAATCAGATAGGGCCCAACACCATTTTTGTTGAATAATACATCTTTTCATTAATGTTTTGAAAAAATTACTACTATATATTAAATTACCTCATGAATTTAGGTCTATTTATGGACATTATTCCATTCCACACACCAGTTTATCAAGTCATGCACTGGTACCATGCTGTTTGTAAAACTAGTTTTACTTCTGCATCATGAAATTTGGAAGAGCTTGTTCTCTCCTATTACTCTTCCACCTCCCAAGTTTTCATGGCTATTCTTGCTTGCTTATGGACATTGAAGTCAGATTGTGTAGTACCCCCACAGAAATAGCCTTTTTGTTGGAGACATGAGAAGTTTATAGAATGATATAGGAAAAATTGAATTTTAAGATGTTAAGTCTTTATCCAAGAGCGTGGTATTTTTTTGCTATTCTTTTCAAGTCTGCTTTTGTGCCTGGTAGCAGATTCTTTTAATGCTCGCTCCAGGAAGGAGAATCCCTCTAATGAGGTGCTGGCAGGAGGATAAGCTCCCCCAAGAGCTAGCCAGACAAAGCTAGATTCTAGCTTAACAAATGTAGATTCTAATCTTTGAGAATCATCTTTCTCTTTATTTAAACATACACAGTCAATGGTTTTGCATCTGTGTGACCATATTAGTAACATATAAATAACATTTGCAAAATTATTCTGCATGGTTTATCCCTTTGGATATGATAGAGTCCAGCAAGATGACTTTTTGGCCTGTAGCATCATGGTCTCTCCCTCTCTCTCTCTCTTTCTTTTTCTCTCTCTCATTTTTATATATAAACTAGAGACCCGGTGCACAGGATTCGTGCACTGGTGGAGGGCATGGCCTGCGGGGATCATTTGCCCTCTAAGCAACTGCTCCTGTGTTGAGTGTCTGCCCCCTGGTGGTGAGTGCACATCATAGCGACTGGTTGACCAGTCGTTCTGGTTGTTCCACTGTTCATTGGATGGGCTTTTATTATATAGGATTTTACTTAACTTTTTAAACCAAATGTTTTCTTTTGGAATAATGTTAAATTTACAGGAAGTTTCAAACACTTAGATTTACAGAAAATGTTCCTATTCTCCCTTCACCCCATTTGCCCTAATGTTAATATTTTAAATAACTGTAGGGCATTTGTCAAAACTGAGAAATTAACATTGGTACATTACTTTTAACTAAACTCCAGACTTTATTCAGGTCTCACTAGCTTTTTTATTCATGTCATTTTTCTGTTCCAGGATCCAGTCAGGAAACCACCTGGCACTTGGTAGCATTGCTCTTTGATTAACCACAGAGGAGGCAGCAGCCTTGCTCTTCCCGGCTTTTGGGGTTAACCATGTAGACTCTTGTCCTATGGCTGGAGGGAAACCCTTATGACCACAGAATCTGATCATTCAATCCCGTGATGCAGCCTTCCTACCCTACATGTTCCTTTCTGTATTGGCAGCATTCCATTAACTTAACCTAAATGTGTGTGTGTGTGTGCGCCTGCGTGTAATATAAAGACAAATCAACATTTCTGTATGCCTCTGCAATGTTGGTCTTTCAAATGCTACTGATAAGGTTGACATATGTATTTTGATGAAACCATTGCTAGTTAAATCAATAAATGGGTTCTTTTTCATATTGTCCACATCTGCCTAATCTACAAAGATAAGCAGTATGGTTTGGCTCAGTGGTTAAAAGCACGGGCTCTTACACATCTGGGTTCAAACCTCAGACACTTACTCAAGACACTGTCTGTATCTTCTTGGGTAGGTTACTTCATGTCTCTGAGCTTCAATTTCATCTTCTGTAAAATGAATCATCTGATCATAGAAACTTCTAGAGATAACACATGCAGAGACCGTAGTACAATACAAACTTCTAATAAAAGGTAATTTTCATACACTGGCCATCTCCCACCTCCCCTGTTCTCAAATAAACTTTATATCCAACACATCCCTTGGGACCACAGCTCAGAATTTAGCAACATCATTGTTATGCTCCGAAGGAGCATGTGTGGGAAGAAGGTTCAGTGCTAAGGGTTATGCCAAGTACTGATTCCAGTCTCTCCTCTTTCTATGCATTGCTGCTTTATCCTGTACTCAGCGTGGGTTGCTAGTGGGAAGGAGAGAAGTGGCTCAGATACACATGGAGAGTGGGGGAGTGTGGAGCAGGGAGAATCTCTTTCCTCCTCTCAGGTGGTTCTGTGTGTGTGGCTGCAGCGCTGGAGTGTCTGCCCAGATGGGCATTGCCAAGAAGCCGGGTGGCCCAGGCTGGGTGGAGTTCCCGGGCCTGATGCTGGGTGAATCTCAGGCTGGCTGTGGCTCAGGGGCCCCTTCGAGTGCTTCCGCTAAGGGTCACTTTGGGTCCTCCGGATACCACTTCCAGGCTCTGCTGCCAAAGAGAAATGTTCTTGTTCACTGAGGCATTCAGAAAAGGCCAGAGAACAGGAGGAGGGCAGGGGCAAGCTCCTTGGTCTGCTCCACAGAATACCCCGAGCCACAGGGAGAGATTCTAGCCCAGGGTCTTTCTGGGATATTTATTGTAACTAACATTTTTCAGTCAATGCTATTATCTCTGCAAAACTTGACACATTTTGCAATATGGAAATAAGTATTCTTGGCTTTACATATAAAGGCCTCCATTACAGCTCACATCTTTCTTTACATCTTCTTTTTTAATTTTATTTTTTCTATTGTGGTTATAAAATCCTGACATAAATATATGTGTGTACACACACACACACACACACACACACACACATATACAATTTCAGGTTCTGAGTGGAAAATTTCTTTACTAGAAAAATAGAACCTTAAGTTATAAAGTTGCTCTCTTTTCTAATGATGTGTCCTTAATAATGTTTGGAAATATCTCATAGATAATAATATATAGCCTCCCTCAAGCATATTTAGCAACAAAATAATCCCCAAACGCAGTGATAAATAATCTACATGCCTATGACATTCTTGCAGATACACTTTCTGTTCTGTTTCAGGATCAGAGAAGTGAGAAGAGGAAAGGTTGATTTTCAGTATATTATGTCCTTGCAGAATAGACTGACATTTTTTTCTCTGCCTGGGTATATTACAGGATATTGCTTTACATTTTTACTGCTTCTCAACAAAGCTGGAATATGGATCTTTACATCTTTGCATATGCATGTAAATTATCCCTACAGTGTTATAGAGAAGAAAAAAGTCTGATACATTACTCACACTGCTTTCTTTTTTATTCCAGGAAAACCAGTGCAGCTATTAAGGTGACCTCTCAACACAGAGCAGAGTAAGAGAAGACAGGATTTCAGGAAGAATAGCTGTTTACCATCAAAGCGAACTGGGTTCCACACAGACATGGTATATTATACACAAAGGCAGAGGTAAATGCTTCATGGTTTTTACGAGTAATTTGCTGTGCTTATATAAATGCACTAGAGCCTCTAGAATTCTTACTGATCATATTACTTGCTTTTCTATTGTTAAAAAAAATCCCAATAATCAAATGTAATTTTAAAAAGTCAGTTGTCTGGATCCCACCCCCACTCCTGGCACCCAAATAGCCTGATGCTTCTGATGTGTCAACATCTATGTATCAGAAGGAACTGATTTATTTGATGTGATAAATGCCAGTTTGGTGATGCCATATAATAAAAATTGACCAGCCGTCCATTTATCAAAGTGTCTTTTTCCGCTGAGTTTTAAAAAGCAGGAATTTTACTTGAAGTGATATATTTCTCGGGTTAATTTATATTTTATAAATATGTGAAATTATTAATTTATTCTATCTATAGCATGTGCGGCCCCTGAAGCTTATGGCAGTGCTGTTATCTGTTGTAGGGATGCAAACATGCTCTTTGATGTGTTATTCTTGGGGACTTGGGAGGATAAAGATGGAATACTCATTGGGCCCAGCTCTCCGGATGGGCTGAAAATGCAGCAGCGTGTTATGTGTATTTCCACAGAGCAGGCTCATCACTTTCTAATCTGTACCATGTTGTAGATAACAGGATTCTCCAAGGAATAGCAGCCTCAGCCATTTCTGCCCTCTGTCCCTCTAGGATGGCACTGGACATCGCCAGGCCATAAACATCTCCTTCTGCACATGCTTGCCCCTGTATATTGCCCAGTGTTCACTGTGTGGAAAGAGGGGCACTAGCTAGGAAAAAGGGCCAGGTGAATAAAAGACACTGTCTGTAAATAACCACATACAAGGCAAGCATATGTCACATCCTGTTCGAAGTGTTTTATTTCTATTAACTCCAACCGCACAGCAGCCCTGTAAGTATCTCCAATTTACAGGTGAGGAAACTGAGGCACAGAGGGGTTACCCATGTACCGCTCTTATTCTCTGGCCCCAGCCCTGCGTTGTTTCAGTGGATGCAGACACATTCTCAGCATTGAGATTTATTTTTGGTTTTGAGCTGAGGACCTTATTCTTTCACTTATTCATTCATTCTTTCAGTCAACAAATACTAGTAGGTGTTGAGAGATCATATGAGCCAGGGACTGTGTTAGGTGATGAGGATATAAAGACGAATATAAACCAGACTCGCTTCATTATTATTATTTTATTTTTATTTGAAAAGAAATTAACATGAAAGCGTTTTTGTGGGCCCCTAGGTATTATGTGGTGCCCAATGGGTAAGTCAGTCCTATTTCCAAATAAGTGACACAGTGAGGAAAAAATCAGAAGAGGATGGGATTGTTTTGATCTGAACGAAGGATCTTAGGGATTCAAAGTTAGCCAAAAAGATGATGCTAAGTGGTCAGTTTCCAGGACAAGGGGAAGATGGGATGGGCAGCGGAATAAAGACCAAAGTGCAGTGGGCAGGAAGGGGGGCAGGTGCATAGTGAGAGAGACTGGAGATTCCCTTTCATCTAATGCCAGCTGTGGAGTTTGGGAGGAGATTGCTAAAAGGCACTGTGCAGAGACCAACATGGGCCAGTGTGGGCAGGGAAGGGCCCAGGGGGAAGGTGGGATACCGGCCAGGACGCTGCAAGCCAGGGAATAGAGCGGCGGAGCCTGGGTAATGGCAGGTACGGGCCAGGACTGTGCAAGGCAGTCAGGAAAGACACACTGAGGCCGGAGGATGTGGTGATACCGTGAACTAGACCATGGTAACTTTACTCTCGTGCTTCTTCCTGTAGTGCGGAGCCTGCTGTTCCTAGTGCCCTTACCGCCAGAGCTGTGGACATGAACGAGGGTCTACCAATCAGATGTGTTTTATGAGGCTTGAATTCTGGCCTGAGTTAAGTTGGGAGAAGCAGGGTGAAGGGCAGAGGAGCAAAAGACGGAAGGGCACGCTGGCTGAGAATATGTCTTAGGTCCAATTCCCCAGGAGCAGTCCCTGCTCATGTGTTACTGATATACTAGGAAGCATTTCTATTAGTAAACGGAGAGAAGGAAGCAGCAGAGAGGAAAAGAAGAAGCCAAGCAAGGAAATGCTTCACCTTAATCTCAAAGGGAACTATGAGCATAAATCACACAGGTCTGTGTCGTTTTGAAGCAAAGTAGTTCCGTGTTCAGAGTCCTGCCCCGTCAGTGGAGGAGGGATGGGAGTGTGAGCACCAGACCTCTGACAGCAGGCAGGGAGGCTCTAACAGCCATGGGAAGCTGCCTAAAGAAGTCACAGGTGTCAGCCCTGAGGATCAGACCCACGGAAATAAGGGCGCACAGAGCTGATACAGGGTTTCTGAGGGGGTCTGGGCAGAGCACCTAGTGTTCGCTGCAGTTTGTCTCTGTTCTGAAGCTTCTCTGGGTTCCCGTTTAGCAAGCTCCAATGTGTTCCTTCAGTCTCAACTTATCACGTAGCCACCCCTTGCTGCAAATATGTCTAACACAGAATTTTAAATTGGATGCATTGGTACTATGACAAAATTGGAGCTGTGTTAGTAAGTAAAAAGGAGAGAATTGATATTGGGTAGACAGCCATCAGGCTGCTAAAATATATGTGTCATTTTGTTCACTGTAACATTCGGTTATTTTTCTTAAATGGAAGATTACCAAATTTAAATAGTAGATTTTTTTGGTCATTTCTTCTACTATTGTAAAATTAAAATGCCCTTCTTAAATGGAGATCTGATAAATATCAACCTATATTTTATCTGTATGTTCTAGTTCATAAAAATATTTAGCTCTTTAATCTAGCCATATCTTACTTTGGTGAATAATTCCAAGTGATGCTATAGACCAGGTGTGGGCAAACTTTTTGACTCGAGGGCCACAATGGGTTCTTAAACTGGACCGGAGGGCCGGAACAAAAGCATGGATGGAGTGTTTGTGTGAACTAATATAAATTCAAAGTAAAGGAGCGGAGGGGAGAGCAAGAGAACCCTCCGCTCTTTCGGCTCCGCGGGCCGGATAGAACAGCCGAACGGGCCGGATCCGGCCCTCGGGCCGTAGTTTGCCCACGGCTGCTATAGACGATTACCTACCTTTACATCCATATTAACACACTATGATTTGTTGGTGGTGTATATATACCATGCCACTGGTCTGTCTAATTCTTCTTAGTGCCACATATTTTAAAATGATGTGCTTTTATAACATATTTTAATTGCAATAGGGCAAGCACCTATCTCATATCTATCTATCTATCTATCTATCTATCTATCTACTTATTTATTTTCATTTCTCTTAAATTAAGGTATGGATTTCATCAATTTACTGTCAACAGTTATTGTTATGATCATATAGTTTTTCTAACTGATCAAGTCATATCTATATTATTAATTAGCTATCACTTAACATCTGCAAGCTTCATTTTTCTCCTCTGAAAAAGAAGGGGTTCAATTAGGTGACTGTAAGGCTCTCATACAGGCCTAACATTTTATCACCCTAAGAATTATCTAGCTCTCTGAAGAAGATCCCATTTGGCTAGCTCGTTGAAACTAGTTCTGGTTGCTTTCTGCACAGATAAATAGACGCTCATACGTAAGGGATGAAGGCAAGGGAACATGTCTAGAAAGCCATGGCTTCTAGTCTTCCTACCAGAACACCTTGCTGCTTTCAACCACCAGGGGCTTCCTTCTCGGGGCACCCAAACCAACATTTTTTAAAGAAGAAAAGAGAGGAAAACAGCAAACCTTAAATAATAGCAGTAACAGTATTTACAAATTACTTTGTGTTATATATTTAACTGATACATTAAACTTAGACCTGTGCCTGGTACATAATAAACACTGCATAATTATTATCTATCATTTTGTTGTTGTTATTCTTTTATTTACTATTCCATAATAAGTGGGTGATGGGAGACCTGAATTTACTGGTCTTTTATTTGGTCTCAGTTTACTCTTGCTTCTCATAGAGTTATAATCTCCTCACTCTGAGACTCTCTAGAGTTTTGCTGTAATGTTTAAAATGTTGTCCTAGAGAAACCAAGATGGCAGCATAGGTAAACACCTAAACTGCTGCCTCGCCCAACAATTTCAAAACTACAACTAAAAGACAAAACGGACATCATCCAGAACCACAGGAAGGCTGGCTGAATGGAAATTCTACAACTAGAAGGAAAGAGAAAAGCACACTGAGACTCAGAGGAGCTGCAGGAAGCAGAGGTACTGAGACATGCACGCGGAGAGGACTGGCAACTGAGTGCGCGGCTGACTTTCTCAAGCAGGAGGGAGACAAAAGCTCCCGACTGCACTGAACTCCAGTTCTGGGTGAGACTCTGGGGACCCAGACTCATACGGGGTGAAACTGGACTGTCAGTAAAGAGAAAAACACACTGAGACTCAGAGGAACTGTGGAAGGCAGAGGTACCGAGGCACACACACAGAGTGGGCGGGCAACTGAGTGTGCGGCTGGCTTTCTCAAGCGGGAGGGAGACAAAAGCTCCCGACTGCACTGAACTCCAGTTCCGGGCGAGACTCTGGGACCCAGACTCATTTGGGGAGAAACTGGACTGCTTGGCAGCGGGCAGAACTTGAGGGCGACTTTCTCTCAGAGGTGCTTATAGCGATTACCACGGGACACTGAGACACAGGGGCCTATTAGGGCAGGGCTGATGGGAAACCAATTCTGTCTGTTCCGCCCTGAGACTCCGCCCCATCCAAGCTGCGTATAGAGGTTTTTGCAAGTATTGTCTCATAAAGGTGTCTCCAGCACAGAAGTTCTCCCAGTGTAGACACAGCTGATCCTCACAGCCAATTGGCTTGGAGGTCAGTTCCTCCCAGTGATACCAACAACAACCAAGGCTTAACTACAACAAGACTGTGCACACAGCCCACAAAGGGGTGCACCAAGAGTGTCCACCTCAGGTAACTGGGGAGGCTGAGCCACTGGACCCTATAGGACACCTAGCACACAAAGCCACTCTATCAACTCAGGGAAACAACCAAAATGCGGAGATAAAGAAACAGGTCACAAATGAAAGAAATGGAGGAAAGCAAACAACTGGATATAGAGTTCAAAACCAAGGTTATAAGGTTTCTCAAGAATTTTCTAGAAAAGGCTGATAAATTTAGCGAGACCCTCGAGGATATGAAAAAGGACCCACTAGAAATTAAGCATATACTGACTGAAATAAAAAATATTGTACAGAGATCTAACAGCAGACTAGAGCAGTGGTTCTCAACCTTTCTAATGCTGCAAACCTTTAATACAGTTCCTCATGTTGTGGTGACCCCCAACCATAAAATTATTTTCGTTGCTACTTCATAACTGTAATTTTGCTACTGTTATGAATCGTAATGTAAATATCTGTGTTTTCCGATGGTCGCGACCCACAGGTTGAGAACCTCTAGCAGGGTCGCCTAAGACCATCGGAAAACACAGATATTTACATTACGATTCATAACAGTAGCAAAATTATAGTTATGAAGTAGCAACGAAAATAATTTTATGGTTGGGGGTCACCACAACATGAGGAACTGTATTAAAGGTTTGCAGCATTAGAAAGGTTGAGAACCACTGGACTAGAGGATCACAAGAATCAAGTCAAAGATTTGAAATACAAAGAAGCAAAAAACACTCAACCGGAAAAGCAAAAAGAAAAAACAATCCAAAAATATGAAGATAGTGTAAGGAGCCTCTGGGACAACTTCAAGCGTACCAACATCAGAATTATGGGGGTGCCAGAAGAAGAGAGAGAGCAAGATACTAGAAACCTATTTGAAGAAATAATGACAGAAAACTTCCCCTACCTAGTGAAAGAAATTACTTACAAGTCCAGGAAACACAGAGAACCCCAAACAAAAGGAATCCAAAGAGGACCACACCAACACATGTCATAATTAAAATGCCAAGGGCAAAAGACAAAGAGAGAATATTAAAAGCAGCAAGAGAAAAACAGTTAGTTACCTACAAGGGAGCGCCCATATGACTGTCAGCAGATTTCTCAACAGAAACTATGCAGGCCAGATGGGAGTGGCAAGAAATATTCAAAGTGATGAATAGCAAGAACCTACAACCAAGATTACTCTACCCAGCAAAGCTATCATTTAGAATTGAAGGTCAGATAAAGAGCTTCACAGATAAGAAAAAGCTAAAGGAGTTCATCACCACCAAACCAGTATTATACGAAATGCTGAAAGGTATTCTTTAAGAAGAGGAAGAAGAAGAAAAAGGTAAAGATAAAAATTATGAACAATAAACACATATCTATCAACAAGTGAATCTAAAAGTCAAGTGAATAAAAAAAGTCTGATGAACAGAATAAACTGGTGAATATAATAAAATCAGGGGCACAGAAAGGGAATGGACTGACAGTTCTCGGGGGGAAAGGGGTGTGGGGGATGCGGGAAGAGACTGGAAAAAATCGTACACCTATGGATGAGGACAGTTGGGGGGAGGGTAAGGGCAGTGGGTGGGGTGGGAACTGGGTGGAGGGGAGCTATGGGGGAAAAAAGAGGAACAATTGTAATAATCTGAACAATAAAGATTTATTAAATTAAAAAAAAATGTTGTCCTAGTGCTTTTCATGCAATGTGATCCCTAAATGCAAGTCAGCAACTTCATCTGGTGCTTACTCACAGAAGCAGCTTTCATTCAAACACTGAAGGAAAGACTGGCTACGTTGGACTTACTGAGAGGTGGTATGTCAATCTTCAAGCTGACCTAGTTGATCCTCATTATTCATGGATTCCGCACCTGTGAATTCACCTACTTGTTCACATTTATATGTGCCCCCAAAATTAATATTGGTGCTTTCCCACTCATTCACAGACATGCACAGAATGGTGAGAACTCTGAGTTGCCTAATGCACTAGTTTCCCAGCTGAAGTCAACCTATGAAGCACTTTGTGTTCTTGCTCTGCTCTCATACTGTAAACAGGTGTCCTTTGTGTGGTCAATTTAGTGCCATGTTTGTTTGTTTTTTGTGTTATTGTGTGCCTTTTATTGGTGATTTTACTGTTTAAAAATGGCCCCAAGCACAGTGTGGTCTGGTGTTTCTGTGTGCAAGCGGGCTGTGACATGCCTGTTGGAGAAAATATGTGTGTTAGATAAGCTTCCTTCAGGCCTGAGCTGAAGGGCTGTTGGCCATGAGTTCAATGTTAATGACTCAACAATGTATATTAAATACAGTGTTTTTGAACAGAAATAAACGGAAAACAAGGTTATGTGCCAATCCGTTGACAAAAATGTTGTGTCTAGAGGTTCACAGGAACCAAATCCTCTATTTCTTCTAGGAATAATGGTTCAGTATTCCGTGTTTGTAGTGACTTTATAGAACATTAACTACTATGAATAATGAGAACCAAGTTAAGTGTTCTTTCTTAAGGGATATTCCAGGGTTATTGGGGCTACTTGTGATTTTTATCCTTGAATATTCCCATGTCACCTCCTGCTCCCCCATAAATGAGATTCCCTGAATCTTATTTGGACACAGGAAGCTTTTGGATGCCTGTGACACCCACTCAAAGTGCCTTCATTTTGAGGTCACTTAGCGCTGTTATTTAAAAGTCTAGTGAATGATTTTCATTATTTACTTTAACATTATATTGAATGTTGTTTCATCATTAAAAAACACAACAGTGGTTTCTCTTAAGAAGCACTGAATACCATCTTTAAGGGAGGAAAAGAAAATTGTACCCTGATTAATGATGTTATCAATTCTTCACTGACTTAAGAAAGCATTTTCTTACTGATAAAAATAGTCACCATTATCTTCTATCACATGCCAAGCACTGCACTAAGTACTTTATATAGGTTATTTTATTGTATCCTTACAATAGCCCCGCAAAGTAGGTTATTATCTTCAATTCACAAATGAGCATATGCAGATCTGGGAGCTGAATTCAAATCCAAGTCTATTTGACCTAACGTCCAGGTCTTTCTACTAAGGCATTTGTAATGGATGTGACTTGCCCGTATTAACTGCTCTTCCCTGTGGGCACTGTGTAAAGCACATTACGAGAATTTGAACCAGGTTTACTCACCTGAACTGAATGTGTTACGTTCGCACTTTCTTGACTCAAAGGAAGACAAACAAATGTAAAGAGCATGAGAAAGATGCCACAAATTTGACCCATGGTTTGTTACTTTAAACAGGAAAAAGAAATGTGCAGGAGAGAAAAAGAAAGGCACACACCAGACCATCTGTTTTTGTAATATATTAATAATAAATACAAAAATATTTGCATAATATCTACATTTCATAAGCTGGGGGGAAGCGCACAGTTCCAGAAATGACGCCTTTGGCTCCAGCATGCACTGACAACGAAGCAGCAGTTGCTATGTCACACAAATAAAACAGATCTTTCTGCCGATGCTTTCACAGTAATGGTAATTAGATTTGGGGTTACTCCTGTCCTATATCCTGCACTAAGTTGATTAACCTGTTTAATGAGTCTGTGAGAATGACCAAAGCTGACCTCACATCAAAGAGCCCCATTGTTGCTGTGTGCTGACCTGAATTTTAATTGTGCACTGGGTTCTTTAATTGCATCACAGATGTGCTGGAGGATAGAGTAGGTATTTTAAGCGGCGGTGGGTTTCTTTTCCCAGATGTGTTCAGTTACATGCAGTGTGAGATGCTGGTTTGCATATCCAGGCTCTGAACACTCCCCCTCTTTGCAGATCTACAGCTGAGCAGTTATTTTGCTACAGCTGCCAGTGGTGATTGTTTTTATTTATATGGTAAACCTTAATTTTATGTATTATTAAACATCACAAAGGAAGAGTTTAGAAAGAACATTGTGTAAATAAGTCAACAGTGAATAAATTAGAATCCAGTTTTCAGGACTCCCTTGAGGCCTCCAGCCTCAGTCCTGAGCCTCCAAGAGGACGTGGCTTCCACAGAGTACAGTCATAAAGGGCCAAACGGTACTTTAATCTGCAGCACTAGACTATGGGGGGGAAAAGGAGCTAGTTCTTAAGTGATAACATTGATTTTTTAAAACTCTAAAACTCAGTAACATTTTCTGTAGTCTACTTTCCAGTTTCTCTTTAACTTATTTTTGTAACCAAGTTGAAGATGGTATTTCAGCTATCCACTTGCAATAGGATGATGGCATTCTGAACTCATTTTTCATCGTGGCATTTTTAAAAACACTAAAGGTCCTATGCTTCTGATGCTTAGGCCTTTAACAAAATTCATCTTAAAATATTTTTGCAACAAGTTGTTTGGGGTGGGGGTCACATATAAATAGCGATAAATAAAGCAACTGCTGCTGTTCCTGTACTATTCTCCTCCCTTGCCCATGCCTGGGGTGGAAAGTGGACCCACTGAGTGTAGGTAGGGGCTCAATTAACTTCTGTCATCTACTCTGTGTCTTATAGTCTGTGACATGGTCCCCAGATGTAAAAGTGAAATGGCCCCCACTCCAGGGTGGATGGAGGGGTGTGAGCAGAGAGAATAGCACTGGGGAAGGAATCTTGATTCCCACTGAGACCAGCAGGAGACAGCAGGCTGTGGGTGCCTCTATCAGTGGTTCTTAACCTTTCTAATGCTGCGACCTTTTAATACAGTTCCTCATGTTGTGGTGACCCCCAACCATAAAATTATTTTTGTTGCTACTTCATAACTGTAATTTTGCTACTGTTAATGAATCGTAATGTAAATATCTGTGTTTTCCGATGGTCTTAGGCTCTACAGCAGCGGTTTTCAACCTGTGGGTCGCGACCCACAGGTTGAGAACCACTAGCAGGGTTGCCTAAGACCATTTAACTAAGGGTCACCTGAGACCATTTAACTAAGATGCATTTAACTTCTTTAGGCCTCAGTTTCCCCAACTGTAAAGTTAAGGTGTGCTACATTATCTTCAAAGTTTGTTCCAGTAAATGAGTCATCTGCTACTTTGTGCTTGTCTTGCCAGAGTATTTTAACTAGAAAGATGATTAAACTATTTCCTAAAATCCCTTTTCTTTTTTTGAGGCATCTTTGGATTTTATTTCATGTTCCCCCACAAGCATTTTTTTTTAATCCAGTGTGTTGGTGATAGACAGTTTTATAGCTAAACAAAGTCACAGCAGTCCAGGCAGTCTCCAGATGGCATTGGGTTCCCCCTACCCTGAGCTGTGATTAGTTTTCTGAAGAGAAATATCTACATTTATGCATGCTGGTACATTATCACAGCCAGACAGGGGCCATGTTAGAAAAGTCAGGAAAGGTGGGACAGCAGGGGGTTTGTGTCATTGGTAAGACCCCATTGGTGGTGATTGGATCTCCGAACAGAAAAGTTTTGATTGTCTTATTGTTTGGGGAATATTGCTAGCACACCAGCTGGACCTGTCCCTCACATCGCAAGTCAGCAGGAGGCTGCGGAATGCTTGTTCCTCAGTGTGCCTGGCTGCCACTAATCCCACGTCTAAGCGTGTAGAATGACGTTTCTTCACTGTGTTCACGGGTGCACCCCGCAGTGGGGCCTTCTGTAAAAGGCAGCAGCAGAGGCTCAGAAACACATTTGTGGGAACGCAGTGTCTGAAGCACCTTCCTTAGGATTGATCAGGGGGGAACTGTCTTAAGGGAGGTGGTGGTAGTGCGGGGGTGGAGTGGCAGAGAAGGAGGAGGGAGGAGAGTCCACCGAGGCTAGTAAGACATGGTTCCTTCCTCGGAAGCAACTGTCCCAGAACAACATGGGGGTTAGGGGCACCTACCCGCTGCACAGTCAAAAATCCAGTCTGACTTTGACTCCCCCAAATTTTAACTATGAATACCCTATCGTTGACCAGGACCCTTACTGAGAACATGAACAATGGATTAACACATCTTTTGCATGTTATATGTATTATATACTGTATTCTTAAAATTAAGAAAGCTAGAGAAAATAAAATGCTATTAAGAAAATCACAAGGAAGAGAAAATACATTTACACTATTTATTGAAAAAAAAAAAAAATCAGTATGTAGTTCAGATCCACGCAGTTCAGACCCATGTTGTTCAAAGGTCAACTATAGTTTCTTACCTCAAAGAGTTTGTTTCACCCTTGGTTATACTTATTATCTCTGTGAACTCAGTCAAGTTTCTGGATTTCTTTGAGCCTCAAGTTCCTCATCTGTAACCTAAATATGATAACATTAGCTCTAGGGAATAGCTGCATTGAAGATCCAATATGCAAATCTTTGTGAATGTATAGTATAAAATACTGTATACATCTCAATCTTTTGCCCAGCCATAACAATTATTTAATGACTCTATCATATCATATTTTTGTATTAGCCTTATTCCATTTATTGTCCCTAAAGTTCCATTTATTGTCCCTGTTTTTGTTTTCTTATTTCTTTCCACTTCCAATTTATAAATCTTCTGAATATATAAACCATTAGGAGAGAAAGATAAGCTATGTATAAATAACTGAATAAATTTGCCCTGGCCACTGTGGCTCAGTTGGTTGGAGCGTTGACCCATACACTGAAAGGTCTCGGATTTGATTCCCACTCAAAGCGCATATCAAGGTTGTGGGTTTGATCCCTGTCAGGGTGCATATGGGAGGCAACCGATTCGATGTTTCTCTCTCATGTTGATGTTTCTCTCTCCTGCCCTATCCCTTCCTCTCTGTCTAAAATCAAGAAAAACATATCTTCTGGTGAAGATTTTAAAAAATCCTATATCATAAAAGCCTAATATGCAAATTGTTCAATGGGAGTTTGACCACTCGCTAGGATGTGTTTTGACCACCAGGGGGTGGCGCAGAACATGGTGGATATTGGCGATGTGGTGCTGGCAGCGGGCAGCAGTGGAGGTGCTGCCAGCCCTGATGGGCCCTGATGAGAGCGGGACCACATGGGATGGTGGAGCAGGTGAGCAGGCAGTGCCAGGCCAAGGCGGGTATGAGTGGGGGCCCAATCGCCCAGCCCATCGCCCTGCCCATCAACCAGTAGCAGCAGTGGGGGGCGGGGCCACTGCCTGGCTTCTAGGCATTGAGAGAGTGGGGGGGGGGGAGGGTTTCTCCAGGCCCCTATCAATCGCCCCATAGGCGGGATGGTGGAGCAGGTGGCAGGTGAGGGGGTGGCACCAAGCCAAGGTGGGGTGCCAGGCGGGGCTGCAGGGCTGTAAGGCTAGGGGCACGAGTTGGGGCCCGATTCACACAGGCCACCCCAAGGGACCTCACCCGTGCATGAATTCGTGCACTGGGCCTTTAGTAAAATAATAATTGAATAAATTTAAATTATAATTTTGCTAGTGGAGTGCTAAAAGAATCAGAAAAATATGCTAATGGCAACTTTCCCCATTTTACCAACAACCCAGGGTCAGCCCTGCTGCTTATACTGACCTCAATCACTGACTTACACCATGTCAAGTACAATGTATAGTACTTGCCATAACGTTTTAGTGTTTACCTGATGGACAAAGTCAGTTATGTTGCCAACTTTATATAGGCCAGGAGAGGGCAGATCGTGGCTTCAGGCCATGTAAGTCCAGAGCCACCAGCTTGGTGCCACCACAAGCCAGCTTTTTGTGGAGATATCTCCCAATTCACATACCTGGAAACGGTAGAAAAAATGCATTTATTCATCCCATTTACACTTAAAGAGCCCCTACCACCCACTAAGCACTAGAGCAGGCGCTCTGGGTGATGCAGGAATGGATAAGAGATGGTCCCTGGCCTCTGAGACGTGTGGGCCGGGGAGAAACAACTATGTAGCTAACTAGCTCGATGCAGTAGGGAGGTATGGTAGAGGGCTGAGCGTGCAGTCCCTGCAGCTTTCCTGCCCTGTCATCTGCCAGCTGAGTGGCTTCAGGCACCAACTGCTCAGTGCCTCAGTGTCCGTATGTATGAAGTGGGAACAATAATGGCACTTACAATAGGGTAGTGGTGAGTAACACATGTAAAACATGCTTAAGTAACACACGTAGAACAGTGATTGGCACCACAGAAAACCCTTGATAGAGGATGATGATGATGATGGTGGAGCTGGGGGAGGGGTGAGGATAGGTGCTCCCTGGTGGGAGCAAGAGCAAGGCCTGCCAGTTTCATCCAGGAGGTTGCGGGGGACGCTGCAGACTTGGTCTTGCTTGGCAGAGGAGAGGGCGCTCCCTCCAGGTGGAGAGGTCAGCCCTACGGGTACAGCTAGGGTGCAGAGAAGGATGTCCTGAGGACTTTTTCCTCAGGCAGGACCTGCTCCTCACTCCTGAAACCTGAGCTTGGTGTCAAAGTGGAAACAAATAGGGCATATTTCCGTTGCAAGCACATTTTGTTTGTGCTCATGAGAGAAAATTGGCCAGGCTGGTCTGTGAACAAATGCTTTCCTCAAGTAGACATGATCAGTGCCTACAGTGGCAAGGAGGTTTGATGATAAGCACTTGGCTAGTTAATTCCAGATTGTTAAGAAAATGAAGGGTTTAAACAAATCTGAATGAGTTATACAGGTTAATAGTGTGACCTGAGTTTAGCAAATTATTTTGTAGCCCTTCACTTTCCTGAAAACAAACAACCAACCAACCAACCAAACTAAACAAGTTGCAATCAAGCTCACAACCCACATCAAATGATGTTAATGCTAGGCACAAACCCTGATGAAATCCCAGACTTCTTTTCATCCCGTCATTCCCACACACTGTTCTTTTAAGAAACAAGGGACATGAATTGCTGTGTCTCTAGAATGGCAGAAATTACTACAAACAAAACCAATGAATGGCAGAGAAAACATCCACTTAACTTTACCTTGTACGTAAATAAATGCATTATATATATAATTCCGTGTAGAATTTCCAAACAGAATAATCAGTTTAAAATGAATGTGGTTTATTAACAATTAAAAGTGATAACACAAGCTGAAGAAGATTGGGGGTGAAATGTTGAGTTTCCTTTGATAGGTGGAGTAATTACAAAGTGTGCTTTTGAAGTTCAAGAAGACAGCCTTAGGACACAACATTTTTAAAGTAAAAATTGGCTTGCACTCTGTTCGAGTGATTTATTTTGCACTGAGAAATGGGTGTGAGACATGATGTGATTTAAAATTTCATCCCTTGATGGAACTGCTTGAGGGTGACATGATTTTTTTCTTTTTTCTTTTCTCAGCCTGCTCGGCCTATGAAGTTTCCTATCTGAAAGTTAATCTTCTGAAATTCCTTTGGAATTTAAGGAAACCTAATCTTTTGGTGTGTAAACAAAAGGGATTTAGTATATTGCTTTCCCTCTGACACTCAACAGCCTAGGAGTGTCCAAGGAGCAGCTAACAGGATCTAGTGCTCACCAGGCAAAGCAAACCCAGCCATTCTTGTTTGGTTGCTTATTAAGTAATTACCTTTGAAAAAGTTCACCTTTACCATTAAAAATGCTTCTTCTCTCTTTCAGAAGGCTTGAAAGGTGTGGGGGGTAAGTTGAGGGGGCAGGGGGAAGAGGCAGTTAAATTTGAAGAGGAAAGTTAAAAGGAACTGGGATTTAGTTAAAATAAAAGGTTAGATTATGAAGGGAGCAGTTTATTGAGGAAGAAAAGATGAATAATAGTTTAAAAGATAGCTTGATGGTAAAGGTATTTTACATGTTTCAGTGAGTGCTTCTTCTCTATTTCCACCAAGGAAAAGAAATTCATTTGACAGACTTCTAAAAGTTTTCAACAGTCTCTTTCTTTATATAAAGAAAAAAATACTTGAAAAAATGTCTCTTATGGTATGCTAGAACATGCTTAAAAATTGGCTGTCTCAGGCAGGAGAAGGGAGAGGAGGCCCTGATTTGTAGTGTTTGTCAATTTCCTGTAAATACTCCCACTAGGGCAGATTCTACCAATGTGATGTCACTGAATGTGAAATTGGGAAGAGGTGCACAATAAAACACCAGTTGTCTTTCCACCACACAGATACAATAAACGTAAATAACCCCAAGAATGTAGACAATAGTAAAATGTAGTAAAAAAAAGGAAGCGATGAGTTTGAGGTACTTATTATAACCTTTAATAATGACTGTGTTTAACAAGCAGCTCACACTCTCCTGAAAATTTAAGTTGGCTCTCAAGAACCAGAACGAACTGTATCAGCACACTGGTATACACATGTATGACATTGTGGAAAGGGATTTGGAAGGCCATACCCCAAATTATTGACTGCAGTAATGAACTCTGAGGGAATTGTGGTGTGTGGAGGGGGACCATGATTTACTCTATGCCCTTCTCTTTTATATACATTGCTAATGTAATAAGAGTGAATAGAAAATGGTTTTCATAAAATATTTATTGTTTTCATACCAATATTTCCTTCCTTCCTTTCACTTGACTCCAAGACCCATTCAGCATGGCCAAATGAAAGATTATTGGACTAGACACTAAAAACTTGTTTTTTAATTCTAGTTTGGCCTCTGGCATCCAGGTAACAGCACAAGTTATTTCTTCTGAGCTGTGGGGTCTTTGTCAAATGAAGATACTTGGGTTATATCGCTAAGAGTCCATCTGGTGCTAAATTTTACATTTCAGATTCTTTCCCGTATCATTCAATGTGTACACAGTCTGCGGGAGATCAGAGCATACCCATAGAGTTCTGTGAAGTCCAACTCACAACATGCATTGCTTCTTTTATTTCCCGACTTTTCAAAAGATTATGGACTTGAAACTCATGGTCACTCTTGGTAACCATAACACTTGGCTGGGTTGAAAAAACTGAGGTTTGGAAACTAGCTAAAGGAAGGCCCAAGAGATGTTCTTTGATTAGCTCTATTGCTAGCAGAACTCATTGATGGTGTGTGTGACTAGGGAGCCTTCCCCATGCTGCCTGGTTCGTGTTCTTCTGGAACGTATTAGCTTGAGTAGCTACCCTGAACATCAGTCTGCATCCAGCTAACTCTGTCTCTGACCAGGAAAATTAGGAGTTTGGTTCCCAACCGAAATAATAACATAAATTTTTTGTTTTTAAACTATAAACTATTAGGTATTTATTGTAGAATATTTAGTAAATACAGATGAGCAATGAAAAGGATGCTCACTGATTTTCAAGTGTAGAACTTTCCATTTTTGTGGTTACTGTGCTTTGTATATACATATGTGGGCATACGGATGTTTGAAATGACATCTTCCTTCTGGAGAGGGAGGCACAGCACAGACACAGAGTGTGACGCTCAGGCTGGGCCCTGGCTCCATCCACCAGCCGTGTGACCGTGTGCAGTTTACCCTGTCACTCACTTGGTGCCTTAGTTTGCTCATCTGTAAAAGAAGATAATAGAACCTGCCTTGTAGTTTTGTTGTGAGAACTGAGTTAATGCATATGAAATCCATATAGAACAGTGCTTGGCACACTATTCAATGAATGGTAGCTATTTTTAATTTATTCTATTGTTTATTGATATGCCATAGTTTACTAACCTCTTATGTTGGATATTTAAGTGGCTCCTAATTTTTTTTATAATTGAGATGAAGTTTTTTATGTTATAACTTTACCCATATCCTCAGGATAAATTCTTAGACCTGGAATCGCTGAGCATGCACATGTTAATGTTTTAAGCATATATTATGAAAATTAAAGTCCTCCTTCTACACGGTGAAAAGAACACCCATGTAAGCGCACAGACGTGTCCCATCTCTCCCTCAAGTCATGCTGGCGAATAGGCTAGGCTTTCACATTCCTTATCAAAATGATAACTACAAGTCTATTTCCATAATATATATAAATCTATGCTCTTCATCTTTAAGATGAAGAACAAATGCCCTGAGATACTGTTAAACTGTGCAAAATTAATTAAATTGAAGGCAGGCATTTTTTTGTACTAATGCACCTGGTTGTTGAGCAATTCCTTGCGGCCCCACTGCTGGGCAGCAACTGTGAAAGAGATGCACACAGATGGGAGGACGTGCACCTCCAGGGGAGAGGGCAAAGGCCCTTTTTCCTCTTCTTTCCAGCCTTCTTGTCACTGGATTCTAATATTCCCCATGGCCTTATGCAGCCCGAGGGGAAGATGCTATGTTCCTCCTTCCTTACTCTGCTTGAAAAGTGTGTTAGCACAAACCAGGGTTCTACCTGAGAACCAGAACCAGAAGGACACTGGGGACGCTCAGGTAGGATTTTTTCTTCCTCAAGAAAAATCTGTTTATTTCTTAAGACCTTTCAACTGATTGGAAGAGGCCCACACTGATTATTGAGGATAATCTCCTTTACTCAAAGTCAACTGATTGTAGATGTGAGCCATATCTACAAAATACCCTCACAACAGCACCCAGATTGGTGTGTAATCTTGTAACTAGGTGCATTAGCTTAGCCAAGCTGACAAATCACAGGCAGTCACAACCAGGTGCCTGAGCACCCTAAGCTCCATACCAGGCAATGCACAAGATTTCTGATTCAGAGCTGCCCTTAGCTAACTACTCAGAGAGTGTTAACCTCTCTTTATAGGGAGAAAAACGGGACCTTTTATTCCTATTTTCATACAGGATGATTTGGAAATTACAGTTCGTCAGTCTCACATAATAAATGAGTTCAGAGAAAAGTTTAGAATATCCATTTGAAAGGTGACTGGGAGCAATAGAGGGCTAATCGTGATATAACAGTGCTTCCAAATATAATTTCAAGGTGAGTTCTAAGGAGCACTAATTCCATGGGATAGTAAGTAATGGGTACAAGGTGAAGATTCCATAGTAAAAAAACAAATTCTGGGTTAAAATTAAACATGCTTCTTTACAGAAAAACCGAAAGGTCTCTTTGGTAGATGAATATAAATTGGGACCCCAAGTGGCTTACTTGATTACAAAATCAATTTTTTGCTGAGCACCTTTTGAGTCTAGTGTCCCATGAAACACATGGAAAAGGATGTTATAATCTACTAGAGGCCTGGTGCATGAAATTTGTGCACGGGGAGGGGGGTGTCCCTCAGCCCAGCCTGCACCCTCTCCAATCTGGGACCCCTCAAGGGATGTCCAACTGCCCATTAAACAGGCAGTCGGACATCCCTCTCACAATCCAGGACTGCTGGCTCCCAACTGCTAGCCTGCCTGCCTCCCTGATTGCCCCTATCCGCTTCTGCCTGCCAGCCTGATCACCCCCTAACCACTCCCCTGCCAGCCTGATTGATGCCTAACTGCTCCCCTGCCAGCCTGTTTGCCCCTAACTGCCCTCCCCTGCAGGCCTGGTCCCCCCCAACTGCTCTCCCCTGCAGGCCTGGGTCCTCCCCAACTGCCCTTCACTGCAGGCCCGGTCACCCCCAACTTCCCTCCTCTGCTGGCCTGGTCACTCCTAACTGCCCTCCCCTGCAGGCTTGATTGCCGCCAACTGCCCTCCCTTGCAGGCCTGGTCCCTCCCAACTGCCCTCCCCTGCTGGCCATCTTGTGTTGGCCATCTTGTGTCCACATGGGGGCAGGATCTTTGACCACATGGGGGCAGCCATCTTGTGCGTTGGAGTGATGGTCAATCTGCATATTACTCTTTTATTAAATAGGATAGAGGTCTGGTACACGGGTGGGGGCCAGCTGGTTTGTCCTGAAGGGTGTCCTGGATCAGGGTGGGGGTTCCCTTGGGGCATGGGGTGGCCTGGTCAAGGGGCCAGGGGTGGTTTGCAGGCTGGCCATGCCCCCCGGCGACCCAAGCAGAGGACCTGGTATCTGGGATTTATTTATCTTCTACAATTGAAACTTTGTAGCCTAGAGTGGAGCCAAGCCTTCTGCTCGCTCTGTGGCAGCAGCCATTTCTGTTGGGATTTATTTATCTTCTATAATTGAAACATTGTAGCCTTAAGCGGAGGCCAAAGCAGGCCAGTGCTGCAGAAGCTTGGCTTCCTCCATCGCCAGGGGCAACCCTAGCCTCCTACTCTCTCCAGCTCCTTGGCTGCTGCCACTTCTGTTTGGATTTATTTATAATCTATAATTGAAACTTTGTAGCCTGGAGTGGAGGCCTGGGCCAGCAAGGGCAGGTGGAAAGCTTGGCTTCCTCCATTGCCGGAGAAACCCAAGCCTCCCTCCTGCTCTCTGTGGCTGCAGCCATCTTGGTTGGGTTTATTTGCATATTCGTTCCTGATTGGCTGGTGGGCATGGCTTGTGGGTATAGCAGAGGTACGGTCAATTTGCATATTACTCTTTTATTAGATAGGATAGTGTTGGCCACTCAGAATACAGATGCGCTAAAATGTATTTCAGTTTATCCCATATACTACCACTTAGCACCACTGGATTCTATGCAAAAGTAAGTTTACTCAGAAATTCCCACAGAAGATTTTATTGAATGCCCACCATATTGATTGAATGCCCATTATGTGCCAGACTTTATGATCAGTGTTGGGAACATGGGCAGGATAAGATTGACACAGACCCCCATCTCATGGAGCTTATATTTGTTCCTAGACATGTATCCCATGAGGAAGGACCCCCTGCTTCCTTATCTATTCTGAATGGGACACCAACAGACCCACTATCAACCCTGGTGCACGTTTTCTGTAGGTTAAAAGACTATAGAAATAGGACCTTGTGTACTAACAGTCTGTGCCTTGGCCAGAGGATTGGAAGTGCTAAGAAAAAGTACATTTGTCTTGCCAGAAAACGAGATCAAAACCAGAAGGAAGAGAATCCTTTCACATGGGGTGGGCAGTTGGCAAAAAGCAATGCCTCTGAGATTGATGGAAATAAAAGGTAGCCAGTCTCTCTTTCCAGCTGCCAATAGTTTCCCCTGATAGTCAGAGACATCCTTGACTGAAACCTTGAATGTGAGAAGATGCGAGTAACTAAAAAACTCAGGTCTTTCACAGCAATATAAAATTAAAAAGCCAGCCAGGAAAGCCCATATCTAAGGTTCTTATCTCTAGGTTCCTACTTCACTGAAAAGGAATTTTAGTTAATTTGAGTCACTCTTTTGTGGGTCTTTCAAAAAGGCTCTATGGGCTGTCTTATGCAGGACTGTTGATTCCTTGGTTTGCCACACCCACTATCTTTTTATGGGTCAAGCTCATCTGGGCCAGCTGGGACTTAACTAGCCAGCTCCCAGCTGTGGTACAGCTACAGGTTTTCAAGAGTAGGTGTCCTATATTGGGGAGGTGCTTACTAGCAAAATGGAGCAGGTGGTTCTCCAAGAGGATCACTAGGAGACAGGGAGAATGTGAAGGGCAATCCTTCTTCTATCTCACACTTGACATCAGTCAACAAATTTGCATTGAACATTCCTTTTATGCAATGCATATGAAAAATGGACATTAAGGTAGGTCAGATATATTAGATAATAGAAATTTAATTCAACCTGGGAAATTATAGATAAATGCTTTCCCAAGTTGGAATTGGACATGAACCTGAAAATTGTTCCTTTTATGTCTATTCTAGTTTCCACCCTCTGGCTTCTCAGCCCCTCCCCAATAATGCCTTCCATTTTGCTCAGCCATACACCAAAATTTTTTTTAAAAAATTACAGTTGACATTCAACATGATTTTATATTAGTTTCAGGTGTACAGTGTAGTGATTAGACATTTATATAATCTCTCAAGTGATTCCTCTAATAAGTCTAGTATCTACCTGGCACCATACATAGTTATTACAATATTATTTCCTATGCTGTACTTTATACCCCATGACTATTTTGTAACTACCAATTTTTACTTCTTTTTTAAAATATATATTTTAATTGATTTCATAGAGGAAGAGAGGAGAGAGATGGAAACATCAATGCTGGGAGAGAATCATTAATAGGCTGTACACCCCACACTGAGGATAGAGCCTGCAACTGGACATGTGCCCCAACCGGCAATCAAACCATGACCGCCTGGTTCCTAGGTTGGTGCTCAACTACTGAGCCATGCCAGCTGGGTCAATTTGTACTTCTTAATTCCTTCACCTTTTCCATTCAGCCCCTAATCCCCCTTCCATCTGGCAACAATCAGTTTGTTCTCTGTATCTATGAGTCTGTTTCTGTTTCACTGATTTTTGTTCTTTAGATTCCACATATAAATGAAATTCTATGGTATTTGTCTCTCTGTGTCTGACTTATTTCACTTAGCATATTATCTTCTAGGTCTATCCGTGTTGTGATAAATGGCAAGATTTCATTCTTTTTATGACTAAGTAATATTTCATTGTATGTAGGTACCACATCTTCTTTATCCAATCACCTATTGATGGACATTTAGGTTGCTTCCATATTTTGGCTATTGTAAATAATGCTGCAGTGAACATAGGGATGCATATATCTTTTTGAATTAGTATTTTGGATTTCTTCAGATAAATCATACCCAATTCTTAAATCACTTCTGATCAGGACAGTGAGCAGGTTTAGTACCTTTGGCTTACCAGGTAGTAGGGTATGACTTAATCTTGTTGTCACATACTGTGTTTAGGGATGAATACTGACCTGCCCTAATATTGTATTACCACTGATTTCCACCCATCCCATCTTGATGTTTACATTTCTTTGACATTCTTTCTTCTAGATCACTTTTGAGTCTGCAAAGTGTACTGCTTAACTTTGTAGGAGTTAGTCCTATGGCAAATCAATTTTCTCAGTCAAACTTGCACTCAGCCCTAGCCAGGTTGGTCCAAGTAGATAAAAAAAAATTTCTCTAAGGGTCATATATGACCACACAAAACCTTGTAAATGTCAGTGGTTAGTTATGTATGCTCAGGGGCCAGTCTATGTGGGTTCAAGACCTGAATCTGCAAATCACTTAATCTCACTGGGTCTCAGTTTTCTCATCTAATAGAATAGGAATACCAGTTTACAGAGCTGTTGTGAGGACTAAATGAATGCTAAAGTCCTTAGAATAGTACATATCACATAGCAAATGGTCAATAAAGTTAGCGATTGTTATTATTTTCCTGGTTGATCTAATGGAACTCTCAGTTCAATGGGGAAAACTCATCAATGTGGGTTCTGCTGTAAGAGAGTGGCAGAGGTGTGGGAAGGACCTATCAGGACTGCAAAACTCACATTGCCTTTTTGTACCTGCGGAGAGTGCAAGTGTGATCCTGGAATTGTTCACCTCCCAGAGCGGCTATGATAACTTTGAGTGAGAAATTAAAATATGGTCCACTGTAATTTTGAGTGCAAAGTAAAGGTTGTCGCCGCTGCACATCAAACTTGACCACGGAGCCTGTAAGCAGGGCGTAAAGGAGGGAAACAGGCAATCTCTCACCTCCCTTACCACCAGGGCACTAAGTGCCTCCCACCTCTGAACACAGGCTTTGAATTATTGCCTAAGACTAACACCTTTTCTGTAAGAAGACTTCTTAATTTGACTATTACCCTCAGGGAAATCTACTTGCCAAAAATTCCAACAGTAACTATGGGTTGAGATCCTGGAGGTAAATTAGTATTGGAGTTCTGGGCAATTTGCCCTAAATGCTAATGTATAAAAATGCACCTGGAGAAGGACATTTTTCTTCTGAATCATGGATCCGTGGCCTAATTTTTAATAACAAGAAGAAAAATGCTAAGTACACTGAATAGGGTCTACTCAGGTAACAACTTGAAGGTGGGATGCTTGGCATTCACTTTTGCATTCACTCACAGTGCCTAGCCTGTTCCCCTGAACGCATGGGCACTCCAGAAAACGTGGTGTACTCCAAAGAGGATGTTAGAGAAGGCATAGAATCCTGGGTTCAAATTCTATTTCTGCCACTTATTTACTAGTGTCGGGGGTTTGAGTAAGTATTTAAGTCCTTTAAGAACTAGTTCTGAGAATAGTGTAGGTAAAGTGCCTGACACATCCTCTCCCATTGCTGAATGCTATGTGATTGAACCTGGAATTCCCTCCCAGAGGGAATTTTGCTATACTTAACTTTATAAACCTTTCCAAAAATAATTCAGTCTGCATAACCTATTTTTTTAACCATGGAGATAAATCACATTTGCTCTTTTGCTACTCATTTAAAAACTAATTATTATGCCTTTGGTAAAAATTAGTCATTATTCTTCTAGTAGAATATAAATTATTTTTAAATCACTTTTATGAAATCATTAAATCTTCAGGACAGACATTAATGTTTTCTTTTTGAGTAACTTTTTACTTCATATTCTTTGAAACTTCTTAATCTGATGCTTCTAGGCAGAAAAAGAAAAAAAATGGAAAAAAAAAAACACACAAGAAAGATAATCAGATAGGACTCTGACTTTCCACAGGCAAACACTATATGGTAACAGAGGATGGATTCTACACACACAAAAAAAATAAAAATAAAAATAAAAAGATCATGGCTTCAGAATTCCTCACACAGCTCAGCTATCATTCAATCATGAAGATATGAAAAAACACAGAAACTATGCTACCTATACCTTTTATAAAAATAGTTAATCAGGGAAGTACTCCAGCCACATGAAAACATAAATCAGAATAAAGAAATCAGGAGGAAAAGCTATGGTAGACAAGGTGCAACAGTGAATATAAACTTTATAGTAACTAACCAATGATGTAGTTGTAAAGTTTAGTGCAAGTTTTAAGGATTTTTATATCAGAAAAAAATAAAAAATGATAACAATAAAACAATCTGTAGCTAAAATTTCAGTTTACTTCAATAAAACCTAAGAATGGGGAGAGGAATTAAAATTCTGCTGAAGATGTGATCTTGAGTGTTGTGTGAAGATAGATTATAGATTCTAAATAATTCTTGACTTTATAGTGATCTATAAGTTCAGTTATATTTGTTAGAGTAAAATGGGCCAAATATAATAAAGAAGAAAGGAAGCAAAGAGCAAATTCCAAGTATAACAAATCGAAATACAAATTAAGATGGCAGGAATAAGACTAAATCAGTAGCAATATGTCAGTGGTTAGAAGAAATGTGAATGGGTTAGTTCTCTTCCCTATACCACTCAACAACGAGCAAAAGCTTTCCAATTGGGTGAAAAAGCAGGACCGCTTATGTTTTATTCACAAGAGACATACTTAAAAGTAAGTGACAAAGAATTGTTTTTAAAAAGAGACATGAAAAGACACATAAGGTAAATGCAAATGCAAAAAAATTAGGAAGAGAAATATTTATAAGGGAAAAGAAGAAATTAAGATAAAATACATTGACCACAGAGAGGGGTCTATTGTGATATTAATAAAAGATAAAATCCATCAAGAACATATAACCTTTATGCACTGAAAAATACTTCCTTGATTGAAGTCTTTGCAGCCCATATGGCAGAACAAAACTTACAAAATTCTTATAAATTAATTAGAAAGACATCAATAAAGATTCCTCTATCTCTCATCACTTAAAAACTCCCAAAGGTTTTAGGAGTTCCATGACTACAAACTAATATATATTTCTTATTATAAGTACAGTATCATATGAGCTATTGGAATATAGTTACTATTAAAGCCATGAGGCAACCACCAAGGGGATGAGTGACTTCACTTCTTTTAAGCGTAGAGACAAAATTCCATGCATCAAGGACAGGAACCAGTCAAATAATTTCATATCCTTTCAAAAGTAGCATCTACACAACACTTGGTTATGACCCCCAAGGGCTTGAGTGCCCTGCCTGAAGATGAGAATCTGCAGCTATCTGCAAGGTTGCAGACCTGAGCATAGGGGGATGGCAGAGGGTGGCATGGCCCTGGCAAGGTCACTGAAGGTTGCCCAGGATATCTTCCTAGTAAACTGCGAAGGTCTCCAATCTTTATTATGCTTTCCAGAGGAGAAACTGGGGGCCCACATTTTGAAAGTTACCTAAAATGTCCTTTTCCCTTATTGGGGATACAAAAGGCCAAGTTTCTCTCTAACCTGTTTATGAAAAAATAAAAAAGGAAGCAAACAGGGTTTGTAAACAAATACGGTTCTAACTACAGTGGCCCTGCACACAGAAAACGGAGCAGTAACTTTGGTCCATCTTTCTTCCTTTTTTTTTTTTAATTCTTTATTGTTGAAAGTATTACATATGTCTCCGTTTTCCCCCATTGACCTCTCCCTGCCCATTCCTGCCCCCAGCACAGGTCCTCACCCCTCTACTCTCTGTGTCCATTAGTTATGCTTATATGCATGCATACAAGTCCATCTTTTTTAAGGACTGTGGTCATAGCCTTTTGATCTCATCTGAGTCATATGTAGGGAAAGCCATTCCAACAGTGTCATCCCCAGTTTGCAGTTTTCCCAATCATTCTCTATAACACAGGATACTTCGACTTTGAGCAAGGCAGGGGGGTCTGCCTGGCTTCTCTATTCCTACCCACTTAGTGCCACAAACTGAGTCTCTAGCCCAGCTGCTGGATCCAGCAACTGTGCTGCTCCTGGATTTTTACATCTGTAATGAAATCTAGGCCCAGCACCTGGCTCTTCTATTTTCCATGATTTGCACATCCTGCTTTCTTTCTTTCTTTTTAAAATAAATCTTTATTGTTCAGATTATTACAGTTGTTCCTCTTTTTCACCCCATAGCTCCCCTCCATCCGGTTCCCATCCCCCCCACTGTCCTCATCCATAGGTGTACAATTTTTGTCCAGTCTCTTCCCGCACCCCCACACCCCCTTCCCCCAGAGAATTGTCAGTCCACTCCCTTTCTATGTCCCTGATTATATTATATTCACCAGTTTATTCTGTTCATCAGACTTTTTATTCACTTGATTTTTAGATTCACTTGTTAATAGATATGTATTTGTTGTCACTTTGTTGTTCATAATTTTTATCTTTACCTTTTTCTTCTTCTTCCTCTTCTTAAAGAATACCCTTCAGCATTTCATATAATATTGGTTTGGTGGTGATGAACTCCTTTAGCTTTTTCTTATCTGTGAAGCTCTTTATCTGACCGTCAATTCTAAATGAGCTTTGCTGGGTAGAGTAATCTTGGTTGTAGGTTCTTGCTATTCATCACTTTGGATATTTCTTGCCACTCCCGTCTGGCCTGTATAGTTTCTGTTGAGAAATCTGCTGACAGTCGTATGGGTGCTCCCTTGTAGGTAACTAATTGTTTTTCTCTTGCTGCTTTTAATATTCTCTCTTTGTCTTTTGCCCTTGGCATTTTAATTATGACGTGTGTTGGTGTGGTCCTCTTTGGATTCCTTTTGTTTGGGGTTCTCTGTGTTTCCTGGACTTGTAAGTAATTTCTTTCACTAGGTAGGGGAAGTTTTCTGTCATTATTTCTTCAAATAGGTTTCTAGTATCTTGCTCTCTCTCTTCTTCTGGCACCCCCATAATTCTGATGTTGGTATGCTTGAAGTTGTCCCAGAGGCTCCTTACACTATCTTCATATTTTTGGATTCTTTTTTCTTTTTGCTTTTCCAGTTGGGTGTTTTTTGCTTCTTCATATTTTAAATCTTTGACTTAATTCTTGGGATCCTCTAGTTTGTTGTTGGATCTCTGTATATTATTCTCTATTTCAGTCAGTGTATGCTTAATTTCTGATTGGTCCTTTTTCATTTCCTTGAGGGTCTCACTAAATTTATCGAAGATTTCTAGAAGATTCTTGAGTAACCTTATAACCGTGGTTTTGGACTCTATATCCAGTAGTTTGCTTTCCTCAATTTCTGTCATTTGTCACTGTTTCTTGGTCTCCGCATTTTGGCTGCTTCCCTGTGTTGATAGAGTGGCTTTGTGTGCTAGGTGTCTTATAGGGCCCAGTGGCTCAGCCTCCCTAATTACCTGAGGTGGACACTCTTGGTGTACCCCTTTGTGGGCTGTGTGCACAGTCTTGTTGTACTTAAGCCTTGGTTGTTGTTGCTCTCACTGGGAGGAATTGACCTCCAGGCCAATTGGCTGTGAGGATCAGTTGTGTCTACACTGGGAGAACTTCTGTGCTGGAGACACCCTTATGGGGCAAGACTTGCTTCAGTAGGGCTTTGGCGTTCACTGAGTCTGCCCCCTGAGTGTGTCTCTTATGGATATGAAGAGTTGTAATCTGGATGGTCTCACTCTGACCACTGGGTACACTGGCTCTTGGATCTCCAAGGAGGTGCAAAGTCAGCCACTGCCTGAGGCCACACAGCAGGAGCTACAGAGAGATCTGCAGATTCCTCCTCTTTGTTTGGGTTTTGGAGGTGCCCAGATGAGGCCCAGCTGTGAAGCAATGCAAGCTGCTGTTGAGCTTTGGGCCTTCTTTTGGAGGCTCTGGGGCTCTCTGGCCCAGCTGCAGCACATTAGGTTTCAGATTGCAAAGGGCCAGGTCATTCATATGCAAAAGCCTCTGTGCACAGCTTGGGTAGGGTTGTAAATTGGGTGGGGTGGGGTCTCAGGGAATCACCAGGGTGGAGCAAACAGCAATGGCTGACTGTCAGCCCTGCCCCAAAGAAGGTCCCTGGGTCTGTGTCTCATGGCACTGTGCAGGAATAATGATCGCTGTAAGCACCTCTGAGAGAAAGCCGCCCTTGCGTCCCGGTCCAATGCCAGACAGTCCAGTTTCTCCCTGTATGAGTCTGGGTCCCCAGAGTCTCGCCCGGAACTGGAGTTCAGAGCAGTCAGGAGCTTGTGTCTCCCTCCCGACTGAAAAAGACAACAGCGTACTCAGTTGCCAGCCCCTTTCCCCACAAGCCTCTGTACCTCCACACTTCACTTCCGCACCTTAGCACCTCCTCCAAGTCTCAGTGTGCTTTTCTCTTTCCTTCTAGTTGTATAATTTTCATTCAGCCAGCCTTCCCATGGTTCTGGATGATATCTGTTTTGTCTTTTTTTTTTTTTTTTTTTTTTTTTTTTTTTTTTTTTTTTTTTTTTTCCTTCTGATTTTATTTTTTTTTTTTTTTTTTTTTTTTTTTTTTTTTTTCCTTTTTTTTTTTTTTTTTTTATTTTTTTTTTTTCAAATTTTTATTAAGGTATTACATGTGTACATATCTTATCATTGCCCCCGACCCCCACCCCACTCCCATATATGCCCTCACCCCCCAATGTTTTGCATCCGTTGGTTACTCTTATATACATGCATATAAGTCCTTCAGTTGATCTCTTATTTCCCCCACCTCTCCCTAACCTTACCACTGTAATTTGACAGTCTGTTTGATGCTTTACTGCCTCTGTAACTATCTTTTTGTTCATCAGTTTATAATGTTTTTCATTATCCCCAAATGAGTGGGATCATGTGGTATTTTTCTTTCATTGACTGGCTTATTTCACTTAGCATAATGTTCTCTAATTCCATCCAAGTGCCTACAAATGGTAGTAATTCCTTCTTTTTTACGGCAGCATAGTATTCCATTGTGTAGATGTACCATAGTTTTCTGATCCAGTCATCTGCTGATGGGCATTTAGGCTGTTTCCAAATCTTAGCTATTGTAAATTGTGCTGCTATGAACATAGGGGTGCATATATCCTTTCTGATTGGTGTTTCTGGTTTCTTAGGATATATTCCTAGGAGTGGGATTACTGGGTCAAATGGGAGTTCCATTTTCAGTTTTTTGAGGAAACTCCATACTGTTCTCCACAGTGGCTGCACCAGTCTGCATTCCCACCAGCAGTGCACGAGGGTTCCTTTTTCTCCGCATCCTCGCCAACACTTGTCGTTTGTTGATTTGTTGATGATAGCCATTCTGACAGGTGTGAGATGGTATCGCATTGTTGTTTTGATTTGCATCTCTCGGATAATTAGTGACTTTGAGCATGTTTTCATGTGTCTCTTGGCCTTCCTTCTGTCTTCTTTCGAAAAGCTTCTATTTAGGTCCGTTGCCCATTTTTTTATTGGATCATTTATCTTCCTTTTATTAAGTTGTATAAGCTGCCTGTAGATGTTGGAAATTAAACCTTTATCAGTGATACCATTTGCAAATATGTTCTCCCATACAGTGGGGTTTCTTGTTGTTTTGTTGATGGTTTCTTTTGCTGTGCAAAAGCTTTTTATTTTGATGTAGTCCCATTTGTTTATTTTCTGTTTGGCTTCCATTACCCTAGGGGCAGTATCACTGAAAAAGTTCTTTTGGCATATGTCTGAGATTTTGCTGCCTGTGGATTCCTCTAGTATTTTTATGGTTTCCCGTCTTATATTTAAGTCCTGTACCCATTTTGAGTTTATTTTTGTGTATGGTGTAAGTTGGTGATCTAGTTTCATTTTTTTGCATGTATCTGTCCAATTTTCCCAACACCATTTATTAAAGAGACTGTCTTGACTCCATTGTATGCTCATGCCTCCTTTGTCAAATATTAAATGCGCATATTGGTTTGGGTCGATATCTGGATTCTCTATTCTGTTCCATTGATCTATATGTCTGTTCTTGTGCCAGTACCAGGCTGTTTTGAGGACAGTGGCTTTGTAATACAGCTTGAAATCTGGTATTGAGATCCCTCCTACTTTATTCTTCTTTCTCAGGATTGCTGTGGCTATTCGGGGTCTTTTTTTATTCCAGATGAATTTTTGGAGAGTTCTTTCTAGGTCTGTGAAATACGCCGTTGGTATTTTAATGGGGAGTGCATTGAATCTATAGATTGCTTTGGGTAGTATGGACATTTTAATGATGTTGATTCTACCAATCCATGAACATGGTATGTTCTTCCATCTGTTTACATCTTCCTCTATCTCTTTTTTCAGTGTCCTGTAGTTTTCCGCATATAGGTCTTTTACCTCCTTGGTTAGGTTTATTCCTAAGTATCTTAATTTTTTTGGTGCGATGGAAAATGGGATTGCTTTTTTAGTCTCTCTTTCTGTAAGTTCATTGTTGGTGTATAGAAATGCCATAGATTTCTTGGTGTTAATTTTGTATCCTGCTACATTGCCGAATTCATTTATTAAGTCTGTTAGTTTTTTGATGGAGTCTTTCGGGTTTTTTATGTACAATATCATGTCATCTGCAAATAAGGACAGCTTTACTTCTTCTTTTCCAATTTGGATGCCTTTTATTTCTTCTTCTTGTCTAATTGCAGTGGCTAATACTTCCAGTACTATGTCAAACAGGAGTGGTGAGAGTGGGCATCCCTGTCTTGTTCCTGTTCTTAGGGGAAATGGTTTTAGTTTTTGCCCATTGAGTATGATGTTAGCTGTGGGTTTATCATATATAGCTTTTATGATGTTGAGGTATGATCCTTCTATTCCCACCTTGTTGAGAGTTTTTATCAAGAAAGGGTGTTGGATTTTGTCAAATGCTTTTTCTGCATCAATTGATATGACTATGTGATTTTTATCTCTCAATTTGTTTATGTGATGTATCACATTTATTGATTTGCGGATATTGAACCATCCTTGCATTCCTGGGATAAATCCTACTTGGTCATGGTGTATGATCTTTCTGATGTACTGCTGGATCCTATTTGCTAGAATTTTATTGAGGATTTTGGCATCTACATTCATGAGAGATATTGGCCTGTAATTCTCCTTCATTGTGTTGTCTTTATCTGGTTTTTGTATTAGGGTGATGCTGGCTTCATAGAAGGAGCTGGGAAGTGTTCCTTCCTCTTGAATTTTTTGGAATAGTCTGAGGAGGATAGGTTTTAGTTCTTCCTTGAATGTTTGGTAGAACTCTCCTGTGAAGCCGTCTGGCCCCGGGCTTTTGTTTGCCGGAAGCTCTTTGATGACTGCTTCAATTTCTTCCATAGTTACTGGCATGTTGAGCTGTTTAGATTCTTCCTGATTGAGTTTTGGAAGGTTATATTTTTCTAGGAATATGTCCATTTCCTCCAGGTTGTCCAGTTTGTTGGAATAGAGTTGTTCGTAGTAATTTTTAACAATCCTTTGTATTTCGGCGGGATCTGTTGTTATTTCACCTCTTTCATTTCTGATCTTGTTTATTTGGGTCCTCTCCCTTTGCTTCTTGGTGAGCCTGGCTAGAGGTTCATCAATCTTGTTTATCCTTTCAAAGAACCAGCTCTTGGTTTTGTTGATCTTTTGTATTGTTTCTTTGGTCTCTATGTCGTTTATCTGTGCTCTGATCTTTATTATTTCCTTCCTTCTGCTTACACTGGGCTTTTCTTGTTGCTCTTTTTCTAACTCTTTGAGTTGTTGGGTTAGGTAATTTATTACCCCTGTTTCTTGTTTTTTGCAGTAGGCTTGTAGAGCTATGAACTTCCCTCTCAAGACTGCTTTCGCTGTGTCCCATAGATTTTGGATTGTAGTGTTTTCATTGTCATTTGTTGTCATGATGTTTTTTATTTCTTCTTTGATCTCTCTGGTAACCCAGTCATGGTTTAATAGCATGCTGTTTAGTCTCCATGTGTTTGATTTCTTTGGGTTGTTTTTATTGTAGTTGATTTCCAGTTTTATGCCACTGTGGTCTGAGAAGATGCTTGATATGATTTCTATCTTCTTGAATTTGAAGAGACTTTGCCTATGTCCCAACATATGGTCTATCTTTGAAAATGACCCATGTGCACTTGAGAAGAATGTATATTCTGTGGCTTTGGGGTGAAATGTTCTGAAGATGTCAATTAATTCCATCTGGTCTAGTGAGTCATTTAGGATTGATGTTTCTTTGCTGATGTTTTGTTTAGAGGATTTGTCCAATGGTGATAGTGGGGTATTAAAGTCTCCTACTATGATTGTATTGCTGTCAATGTCTCCCTTAATATCCTCCAGGAGTTTTTTTATGTATTTGGGTGCTCCTGTATTGGGTGCATATATGTTTACCAGAGTTATTTCTTCTTGTTGGATTGCTCCCTTTAGTATTATGAAATGGCCTTCCTTATCTCTTGTTATGTCCTTCAGTTTGAGATCTAATTTGTCAGAAATAAGTATTGCTACCCCAGCTTTTTTTTCAGTTCCATTTGCCTGGAAAACCTTTTTCCATCCCTTCACCCTCAGTCTGTGTGCGTCTTTTTTTCTGAGGTGGGTTTCTTGTAGACAGCAGATATATGGGTCGTGTTTTCTTATCCAATCTGTTACCCTATGTCTTTTGATTGGGGCATTTAATCCATTTACATTTAAAGTTATTATTGATAGGTACTTATTTGTCGCCATTCCTATTCTTTACCCCTGTGTTACTTCTTCGCTTCCTGTTTCTTTCTTTCTTTCTTTCTTTTTTACAGTAGACCCTTTAGCATTTCTTGCATTGCTGGTTTGGTGGTAATAAATTCCCTTAGTCCTTTTTTGTCTGTGAAGCTCCTGATTTCACCTTCAATTTTGATTGACAGCCTTGCTGGGTACAGTATTCTTGGATTCAGCCCCTTCCTTTGCATGACTTTGTATATTTCATTCCATTCCCTTCTGGCCTGATGAGTTTCTGTTGAGAAATCAGTTGCTAGTCTGATGGGGGTTCCTTTGTATGTAACTTTCTGTCTCTCTCTTGCTGCTTTTAAGATTCTTACTTTGTCGTTGGTGTTTGCCAATTTAATTATAATGTGCCTTGGCGTCGGTCTTTTGGGGTTCATTTTGCTTGGGACTCTGTGAGCTTCTTGGATTTGTGTGGGTTTTTTCTTCCCTATATCTGGGAAATTTTCTGTCATTATTTCTTCAAAGAGGTTTTCTATTCCTTGCTCAGCTTCCTTTCCTTCTGGAACCCCTATTATGCGGATGTTGTTTTGTTTCGTGTTGTCCCAAAGTTCCCTTAGACTCTCCTCCTGCCTTTTAATTTTTTTTTCTAGAAGTTGCTTTTCTTGGGTATTTTTTTCCATCTTGTCTTCTAGCTCACTGATGCGGTCCTCTGCTTCTTCTAGTCTACTCTTGATGCTTTCTATTGAGTTCTTTACAGCAGCGATGTCATTTTTCATTTCTTCTTGGTTCTTCTTCATTTCCTCTTGGTTCTTGCTCATATTGTCGAATTTGTCTTCCATTCTTTTCAGCCACCTTATGACCATTTCTCTGAATTCTTTTTCTGGAAGGTTGCTTGCCTCCATTTCGTTTACTTCCTTTTCTGGTGATGCCTGCTTTTCTTTCATATGCGGGCTGCTTCTTTGTCTCCCCATGGTCTCTCTTCTCTGGGTGTCTGGTTATGTAGTTCTCTCTCTCCTTATCCCAGGCGAAATCTGACCTTTCCGTGGTGGAGTGTAGAGCTCCTCTGAACCCGTGTGCTTGCGCCAGTTGGGGAGCGTTGTTCTGGGGCTCGCAGCTGTTCCTGGGGTGCCGCAGTTGTGGATTCTCAGGCTTCAGATAAGCTCCACTTTCCGGATCAAGATGGCGCAGACTCCGCGTCCAAGCCCGCAGCTCCGGGAGGGGACCCAGCCGCAGTTGGTGCTGCCAGGTCAGGGGAACCCCGTTCAGCAGTCCCCCACCTCCTTCTGGAATTCAGCTGTCTCCCAACCAGCCAACAAACACTCCTTGTGCGTCCCTCAGCTGTTCTTTCTTTCTGCTCCGGGACAAGGCTCGGAACACGTCTGTCTATTCCGCCGCCATTATTCCCTCTCTTGTTTTGTCTTTTAGTTGTAGTTTTGAAGTGGTTGTGCGAGGCAGCAAGTTCAGGTGTTTACCTATGCCACCATCTTGGTTTCCTCTCACATCCTGCTTTTTTTGCCTGAAAGCCCTCTTCCCTGCCCCCAACATGGCTATTTCAATTTCTTCTTCAATTTTCAGCTCAGATGTAACCTCTGATGGAAAGCTGTTCTAGTTGCTTGCAAGTATTGGCCAATACCTGTCTTTGCATCTATTGTAGCACAAATCCCATTGTTTGGGTTTTGTTTGTTTATAGGTCTAACTCCTCCAGTTGGTCCGCATTCAATAAATACTTCCTGTGTCATTGTGGTAATGATTGTGTGAGCAAGGATTTCTCTTTCCCTGAGATAGCAGTGAAGAGGGAGAGGAGGCGTGATGGAAAGCTTACTGGAGGTCAGGACAGAAGCAGAAGTTGTGTTTGCTTATAGGCACCTGTTTTCTCAGTGAGGGAGGAGGTTTGGCCACCTGCTTAGAGCAATGGAAGCAGGGAGCTGGTAGAACCCTTGAGGAAAGTGGTAAGATTCAGAATAACTGTTTGGGAGAGCAGATGAGAAATCCTTGAGGCCCCCAATGAGGTTGGAGCTCATAAATTTATAATGGAGCCCAGAAGCATGAATATGTAATTTTCCCCAGAAGGGCTTAGCAGACATGCACTAAAAACAGACAAAATAATATTAGTTTTTATTTATTCATACCTACTATGTGCTAGGATCAATGCTGTATGGTTAGGGTGCCCACTCTCTATTCCTCATAACAAAGCCTATGGTGGAGATGTCATTATTTCCAACATAATATAGAGATACTGAGGTATATGAAGGCTAAGCTGGCAATAGGCAGAAGCATATGGAAACCGCAGACTGGCTCCAAAGGCCAGGGATTTGTCTGGGGCCATGCCATCCTACCAAGCCTTTTATGGTTTAGTTGGATTGAACTGAGCTGGAGGTGGTCATGGTGAAGGCAGTGAGAGTATAAAGGAGGCTAGAAGGAAGGGCTCTGGCTAGAGTGTTATTAGAAAGACTAACTGTGGGCTCTAGGTAAGCGAGTATATGAATTCAGGTATGTTTGGAAAACTCCAAGTGAAGAGAAACTAAAGGTGTCAGTAATATCAAATAAAAATTTTTAAAAGAGTAAGAAAGCTGGAGAAGGGCATAGATAGGAAGATGTGGTTTATGTTTATGATTCAGAGTGACCCAATTCTAGGTGGTGATAAAGCCAAGTTGTGGCATGGGAATGGATGTGAACAAACCAGAATGAAGGAGGTCACAGAGCTCTAAGACCGTCTGTAGTGTTTCTTGGAAAGTGAATGCCTGGCATATTTTAGATGCTCAATATTTCTTGAATTAATGGATGATTGAAAGGATAGCCACAAAGAGAAGCTATAAAGTAATGGGACTTCTTCAGTTGTGTGGCTTGTGAGCATTTATCACTCTTTTGCAATCCTGCTTTACCCATAAGCTAATGAAATAAAGAGAGCAAAAGAAGTGTCTTATCTGAAATGAAAACGAAGTGCCCCTTGAAGTGATGACCTGATTTTTGCAGAGTAGAGCTGTGGAGGCACAAACATTTGAGGCCTTTTGATTGGAGCAAGAAGGAAGTTCAATGAAAAAGTCATTATTATGCTGGAGAAGAACAGCAATCAAATTGAGAAATGACAATCTCCTGTATACTCTGTTGTTTTTCCTATACGGTACATGAATTAACACAAAGAAAGTATGAATGTTTTGCGTTTTATGTGTTATATCAGGGCCTAGGCTCAGTCAACACTTTCATGTTTTGAAGCTTGTAATCCAGGCATAGCTTCTTATTTAAGCTAAGTCACGATAATCCTTCACAAATGGAATATAAAACTCAATCCTGGTTCATGAATTAGTGCATTGTTTTTCCCTGCTGACATCTGATTGTGAGGTACAACATACAGGAATGCCAAGCAATGACAGATGAAACAGCATGATGTAATCTTGCGTTTCAAAGAGTAAAGCCTCCAGGGTATTGGTAAACACACAGCTAAACACAGCCTCACAATACACTTCTGTGTTTTATGGTTTTGTCAAAATCAAAGGAAACGTATTTACTTTGGAACAAATAATTGTGGGAAATGTCTATAGTGTCCCTGTGGCTTGTTTTCCTGGTAACTAGAATTCCCTTTGGTGTGTGAATAATGCTGGATAAGTAAGCCGCGTTGGATAAAGGACAAGATGTATTCCAGTCTTAATTATGGTATAGAGGAGTTTTACTCTAGGCTTCTTACTTCACTTGTCAGGAAATTGTTATGGGAAGGCGCGTTATTGTTTTACAGTTAACAGAGTTAAGGTTCTTAACTGAATATACTCTTGGTGAAATGTAGGTGAAAGGCAATTTCTCAACTCTGTATTTTTAGATCATTAAAACTAAAAGATAGCCCTGGCCATCCGTACTTGGCTAGCTTTTGAGATTTTGCAGTAGAGAGGATAACCTCCATGCAACTTAGATACCTGTTTCTGGCATTTTCTAGTTACTTGCAAATAGCATTCAGCTCTTTCCTGCTTAGCTCTGTGATGGTGAATAGTCATGCTAGGGAGGCCCTTCTACCTAAGAATACACCCATTAAGGAGCATGCTAAGAAATAAAATCTAGGAACCAACAAGTTTAACACTCTCCAAATCACACTTTCCTCCCACTTTTCTTCTAAAAGAATTAAACCTGAACAGTTTTTTATTTGATTAAAACAATAAAATGACTTACACACTGTAGATAACCTCAAAAACCACCCGCCATAGCCTGAGATGCAAAGCCAAAAGCAGAATAGAAGCATCCTTAGTGGTCTGGAACCTGGGGAGCCCAGTTAGAGAGGCCACACCCTCAGTATGATCGAATGTTATTATACTAATTGTAAAGGATTTATATTGTGAGACTGGCAAGCATGGGGTTCACTGATGGCGCTAATACAGATATTTTTCAAGGCAGAAGTAATGATACACTTTGCGAGGCAATAATGCATCAGAACAGAGTGTCAGCAGAATCCCAGTGAAAGTGAGTCACAGTAAAGGTGTGGACAGAACTGGCAACTTGAAGAAACCTCCTGAAACTCATGAAAACATGTTAATATTGAATGTTATTCTCCCATATTTAGAAGTGTGTGTATTACAGTCTTTGATTGCATGGACAAGAGATTATAGACATATTATATATTCATTCTATATATGTTTTCCTCAAACTTTTATTCCTTTTCTTTCCTGTCTTCAGAATAATGGAAGATTTAGTTAAATTAGTTCATTGCTAATTCCTAGAAACTACTTTTATAAAAAAAGAGTACTGTATAAGCCATAATACCTGATAGAATTCATTTAGTGCAAATATGGAAAAATTATACATTATAAATCAAGATGGTTATCTGAAACACCATATATTGTCATTATGCTCTAAAAATTAGAGTATTTTAGGAAAGAGGAAAAAGAGTTCACATGACTTGTAATTTACATCCTGAAGTTTCTTCCTCTTTCAGAAAAACAATTAGGGACATTTTTTTCCCCTTTTAAATCAACAACACACAACTGTGAGAATTGGGTGGTGTTGAATTCTTGTGAGAATTTCACTGAAAAAGCCCAAACTCTATTCTATTTTAACCTTGGTTTCAAGTGATTTCTGTAGTATCCTGCATTTTCCTTGGCGATCTGTGCTAAAGCAATATTATTAAAGTGCTGCATTGGCTGGGAGCCAGATTTCACAGGCATAAGATTGAGTGAGTGGTCAGGGAGTGGAAATCAGTGAGTATAGGTTTCTTTCAAGAGGTTGACTTGAGGAGAAGAAGAGAATGGATATGGGGTAGTAAATTAAGGGAATGCTCTTTTAGGATAGGAAGAGAGATTTTTAGCTTGCTTATAGACTGAGTAAGAAGGACCACACATATGGCTGCTCATGGCGGGTGACATGGGTAAGATCAAGGTCACAGGTATAGTGGTTAGCCTTGAAGAGCAGGAAATTTTGCTCTTTGTTGGAAAGGAAAATTGAAAAACTGCACAAAAATTTAAAGATTTTTTTGAGGACCAATGGGCCCATGGCCTCAGCTGAGGCAACATGGTAGGAGGATTTGAGAATGGGAATGATGTGGAATTGGCTTTGTAGGAAATGTGATTGGGTTTCACTGAATGAAAGAATGACAGTTTTAAATTATTTTTATGTTTAATGTTTCCAGGAATAGTTAATACCTTGGGAGGAGAAAATGTGATGTGGATGGTTTGAAGACCCAGGTTAGGGATTCGTAAAGTAAGGTAAGACTGGCAACATGGGTTGATAGAATTAGTGGTATTAGATGGAGATTGTAAAAAAGTCTAAAAGGGACCAATGAGAGGTGAGGATAGGAAATTTTAAGAACTGAAGGAAAATGAAGCAGAGAGCAAGTTTAGTAGGAATTGGAAGGAAATTAAGACCTTGGAGGTGAGCAATTCTGATATATGGATAACCAGTAGGTGAACAATTCTGAATTATGGATAACTGGATCTGAAGTGGGGGTCTGTTTCTGGGCAGCACAAGTAGAAAAGTGGAGGTGATCAGGTCCTGATGGAGACAGGACTTAGAAGGGTTGTCATAATGGAAGCGGAGGTGCTACCGGGTTTGAGCTTCCACTGCACCGGTACTTACCTCCTTAGTAGCACTCATTGCTCCATCCTCTTGTTAGTATATGTCTGACTTTCCAGCAGACTGCTAATTCACAGAAATTCAGTAGTGTTTTTTAATTTATTTTTTATTGTTGTTAGTAATACAGATATCCCTCACTTCCCCCCTTTACCTCCCTTCACCCAGTTCCTGCCCTACCCCAGGCCTTCCCTGCACTATTGTCTGTGTGCATGGGCTATGCATATATGCATGTAAGTTCTTTAGTTAATCTCTTCCTGCTCCCCTCACCTCCTCCCCCCTTCCCTCTGAGATCTGTTCGTCTGTTCCCTGAATCCATGTCTCTGGATCTATTTTGTCAGTTTATTTTTACCTTTTTATTTCCAGTGCTTGATGCAGAGCTTCAGGCATCTATTAGTGCACTATAATTGTTAAATACACGAGTCTAAACAACCAAAACCAAGCACAATTTATGAAAAAGCAACAACTAAAGAAATATGGCAGCAACAAAAATGGAGAAAGGTGTATCTATATGGTGGTTTTGAATGCAGGGGAAGCAGATGTTGGGAGAAGACTGAAGGCCTAAGTTTGTGATTGGAGTATGCTTATCTCAGAGGTGATGGGCTGCAGGTTACCTTAGAAAGGGTTATAAGGACAATGGTATCTTTAGAGACAAGACAGCATTGAGGAGAAAGGACAAATAAGGTGTGTGTTTACCTTAAGACAGAGGTACCCTAGGGGGCATGGAAGAGCCTGGGGTTGGGGAGGGATGGGGTTGAGCCAGATAGGAATGGGAGTGTGGCAAGTGATGATAGAACAGGGGACTTTCCCTCTAGGGCAATGTTCCAGTAACAGAAAGGAGGAAGGAGATTGGGAGTCAGGCTGCAGATGCAATCGTGATACTGACAGTTTGTTGCAATAATAATAGCGAAATTCACCCAGGCTTTATTATGTGCTCGGTCCTGTACTAAGCACTTTCCATAAGTTATGTCACTGAGTGTCACAGCAGTAATATGAGACAATAATACCATTTCTATTCTCAGAAGGTGAAGTAGTCTCCCACTGTGGGCCAGGAGCAGGTCTGGACTTACCTTCAGAGCCTGTTCAGTAAATCATTACACACCCAGCCTCCAAAATAGAACCCCCTCCCACCCCCCCGCCCCGCCAGTGCCAACAACTAGTGTTGCCTTTTCACAGCCACGTCCCATGCGTCACCTGGGGTGAAGTTCTGAGAATGCAGGAGAGTTTAGGCCTGTGTTCTTTCAGGCTGCAATCAGAAGCAGGACATTCATTTTGTTCAGATTCAAGTAGATCTCAAAAACTCCAGTGAATCCCAGCTCTGGAAAGCACCTCAAAGGCTGACAATTGCAGCCTGTATAGATTATTGATTGCATTTTATTTTATTTCTTAAAAAGGCCTAGATAATTATGGAAAATATTTAGCTTTGACAGAAGAGAAAAATGCCTTGTTTAGTAACAGACTGAAAAAAACAGGGGCATTGAGTAACTTTCATGAAGAGCTTGTGTTATGGGGTGTGTGTGTGCATTTGTGTGTATGCACACATGTGTGTTGAAGAATGGGAGAATTGACAGTTGTGTGGAGGTACGTTGTTTTGATAGCATGAGATATAGAACCAAGTGTTTTCCTCTGCAACAGAACTGTAGGAAGCACCGACTATGTACAGTCAGCCCTCTGTATCCATGGTTTCAGACCCTGTGGATATGGAGGGCCAACTAAATTACTTTAGCATCTGTGGATTTTGATATCCAAGAAGGATCCTGGAACCAATGCCCCATGGATACCGAGGGACCACTGCACTCTTAAATTGTAAATCATGCCCCAGGTTTGAATGTATTGTCCTGTGCCCAGTGAGATGGTTGAGCAGACAGAAGGGCCTATGGGGTTGGTATCTGGTGTGCACAAGAAATAGATTTGGCCAGTGTCATCCAGGCAGAGTGAGTCAGGGGTGCACAGGGAAGGTGAAAACAGAGAACAGAGACTCCAGTAGGGCACTGAGCACTTTATCAGGGAGCTCAGAAGGCTGTTACCCAGGGGCACAGAAGAATTTAGAATGGGAGAATACTATCAGGAAGTGGAATACATGAACATGGGCTTGGGAATGGTTTTCTTACACCTGGCTTATTTCAGCCACGCAGTGGCTGGGCATGGGGAGAGTGCTGTTTTACCCTCTGATACTTGAAGCAGGTCGGGAATCTGATTTGAAAAATGATTCACAAAAAACTCTGAGACATTTTAGTTTGTGTTGTGAGGACATGTCGAGGAGTTTGCAATACCTGTCATCGTGGCTTTCTCTGAGCCTCAGTATACGCAAGTGCAAGAAATTAGTTTTCATCTGATCTGTAATTCGTGAATCTTGCTCACCTTGAAGACATTTATTTCATAATTATTTGATACAATGCTAGGTAGCACACATGAAAATCTATATCTAGACTCTGCCACTTAGCAGGCAAATGACTTGGGTAGGTAGATGAGTCTCACACACTCATCTGTAAAATGGGAATAATCAAGCCTACTTCACAATATTGTGAAGATTCACTGAGGTTCCTTAGACAGAGTGCATAGCGCAGTGCTTTTCACACAGTAGGTGTCCAATAAACATTACATACCTTCCCCTTCCCTTTCCCCTTCTCTCCCACCTGGTGTTGGTGTGATTCTGATCATGTTTGTTTGACTCAGCTGTGGCATACCCTTCATTAGGCATACTTGATTTGCCATATATCTCTAGACCATTCAGAAAAAAGTATTGATATTTTGATTGAAATTTTGATTAATTTGTTTAGATCAAATTAATTCATAAATGGCTGTGTAAATTTTTTTTTAGCTTTAAAGGAATAACTAGAGTACATGACAGAGAAAAAAAAATCCAAAGTTTATTCGAGAACCCAAGAAGACACATGGATAGTGGTGTTGAAATAGTCTTTCAAGCCACTGTGAAACTTCTAAATCACAATGCTTTGCAGTTACTGCTTGGAAAAATATTTATTGGAACAAACTTATAATACACACAACCTCATGCATGAATCTTATGAGTGAAAGAAATCAGACATAAAATGGTACTTGTTGTGTGTGGTGAATTAATAAGGGCCACATATTTTTTTGTAAGTACTCCCAATATAAGACAGTCTATGTATTACTTTTGTGAATATCAGATACTGTGATGACTTGTTTTGACCAACAGAATGTAGATGAAATAATATAGTGTGACTTCTCAGACTGAACCTCAGAGGCTTGTGGCTCTCACTCTCTTGGAACATGAATGTCATATGATAAAGTCCGGACCACCCTGCTGGACACATATAGCCCAATAGCAAAAACCACCAGAGATTTATTTGGACAGTTTTAGGTCATGAAGCACCAAATCAAGTTGCCAGATAACTGAAGCTGCATGTGTGACCCAAGATGAGACAAACGGAAGAACTGAGCTTGGGCCAAATTGTGAGTAAATAAAATGGTTGTTGATTTATTTTTATTTATTTATTTAAATTTTATTATTAATTTTTTCCATTACCATTTATCCCCTCTATGCCCTCTTCCACCTCCACCCCACCCCACTCTGTAATCAGGGACAACTACATTTTGGGGTGCTTTGTTATAAAGTGAAGTTAACTGATGCCCTAGATGGTTTAGCTCAGTGGATAGAGCATCGACCTGCATACTGAAAGGTCCTGGGTTTGATTCCAGTCAGGGGCACATGCTGGGGTTGTAAGCTCGATCCTCAGCAGGAGGCATGCAGGAGGCAGCCAATCAATGATTCTCTCCCATCATTGATGTTTCTATCTCTCTGAAATCAATAAAAATATTTTAAAAAGAATGGTATAGTGAATGTAACTGATACAGTGTATGATTTAATTTATATGACGTTCAAAAAAAGGCTAATCTATAGAGACAGAGGTCAGAATAGCAGTTATCTTTGGTGGGTACTGACTGGAAGGGGAGTAAGAAGCCTTCCAGAAATGCTTTCTTTATTGAGCTGGTTGATGGTCACACACGTCTGTTCACTTGGTGAAAATTCATCAAGTTGTGTACTTGAGCACTTGAGATCGCTGCATTGTACTATATGTGAGTTAGAACACACACACACACACACACACACACACATACACACGGCATATGATCACTACAGGTGTGCACTAGTTGGATGTGTTAACAAGCTGGCACACAGGTGCTGACAGAGTCAGCAAAACACAAGATTGAGACTGTTGAAGATGAAGGCCATTCATTTAAAATATACTTGGACCGATTCCTCTGCTGGGGATAAATACTTGAATAAAACACAATCTGCTTTTGCAAAATTATATGTGCTAAATCAGTCCAATGCAGAGACAAAGGCTAGAATGAAATGATATTATTTTACCACAACCAAGGGTAACTGCGAACATAAAAGGCAATTAAAAACTGGATTATAAATCACATCATGGTCTTTGAGAGATAAACTGAATGCGTACTGCTTATTAAGGTTTGTTTCTTTCAACAGACCCACAGAATTGTGTATCTTTCATTTTGTGAAACACAGTATGTGTGTGGGAACTGAAGATGCCTGCAAGTTTAGGAACTGCCAAAATGGAAGGTGCTACCCCCTCTCCTGGTTAGATCATATTTCAGTATTTTGTCAGTGAGCTTGACGTTGCAATGTATCAATGCAGAGAGTGGTTAAGCAATTTTGTTCATCCTTTATTCATGATCAAGTACAATGTTAAGTTTCTAGAAAATATGTCACTGCAGTCAGCTTCCATCAAAAGCAGAATTGTTCAGTGAGCAGAATGAGGGCTGAGAATGATGCTGACACAGAGAGCAGACTGTGGGGTACAGATGTGGGTTATGGTGATATGGTGTGAGCCCTGGACCTAGCTGTACCTGAAGCATAAACACGTTCCCTTTATTATTTATTTACTGTTATAGCAGCTTGAGTTTGGCTTTTTGCTGCTTAGAAGATCCCTAACCAATAGAGTCAGCGGGACCCCCTCCCCACTTCTTGCCCCTCCTTGGCTACTATTGCTAAATCCTCACTACCTCCCTCTTCTGAGGCACTAAACTACCTGGGGTTATCTTCTTTCTTCTAGATAATTTTATATGGAGTGGAAGTATGGTAGATGAAGTAGTGGCTAAAAGACAATAAAAAAGGATAACAATCGCAGGATCTACATTTCTTTTCTTGTTTGAAAGTATGTGTTCTAGCTGCCATCTCATCAATCACCCAAATGCTTAGTGCTGACAGTGCCATTGTGGTTTATATGTGGATATAACCTTACGACACACATATGTTAAAGATATCACTTGGGGTAAGGTGAATGGACAATGAACAACCATAATACACTTATATTATTCTTTGAACCATTTGGTTAACTGATTAACTTCCCATTGTGGATTGGAACCCTCTCTATTTTCTTAATTAGAATGGTTACTACTTATCAGAAGGTATGCTTTAGTTTATTACATATCGCTTGTATAAGTAATTTATTATTATATAGTTGACCCTCATATATATGAATTGCATGTATTTTAATTTAAGGACAACTTATGTTAGGAACTGTAACAAGAGAGGAATAAGACATGGCCCCTATCCTTCGGGAATTTGTAATTTAGTCGCAAAAACATACATATAAACTGTTTTCGGAAATCAGTCTGGACATGCTGTCAGTTATCTAGTAGTAATATGTACAGTGTGTTGTCTGAACATACATATAAGTACAAGGAGAGAGTTTGAAAATAGACAGGCAAGGAGAAGCTGTGGTTCTTTCACAGGCTGTATTGCAATCTCCCAAACTGGAAGGTGAGCCCCCATCATTAGGACCAATGTTTTATTCAGCTTGTATTCCAGATGTTTGCACAGTGCCTGGCTTAAGATATGTTTTGTTGAATTGTATTAATATTGTAGGCACATCCTTGGTTCATTTAACCTTATAAATGTGTACCATATCCATCTCTCTTGACCGCTGGCTGCCTTTCCATAGTTCAGAGGAAACAAGCAGATTCCTATATCCTGCCTTTTGCTTTTAACACATACTGGGCATTGGGCCAAGCAATGGCCAGGTGGATAGGCAGACAGGAGCCTAGAAAGTTTATACCAAAGGTCAAGGAAAGGTAGATGGCCTTGAGTTCAGCCAGGCATGGAAAACAAAATGGATCCAAATTTGAGAAGAAGTTAAGTGTCTGGGCAGACAGCCAAGGCGGCTCTAGGAATAGATTTAGAGGAAGGGATATGGCGCAGGTGAATTTGCAACTAATTCTTATGCCCCAGTCCAGTCAAGAGCTTACTCCTTTGAGAGTAAGGCCCTATCTTAGGACATGGGAAGTACAGAGGGCTGTTGAGTGAAACTGGCTGACTATGCAATGAACTTCCAAGGTGATTCCGTAACAGGACCCCACTCCATATTTTTCATACTGACAGCAAGATCTCATGTGAACAAAGGATTATCCTTCACAATAATTTCATAAACAGGATTCTAATGAATGAATTCACAAAAAGCAAAGTAGAATTCACTGGAAACAAAATATATATGCATGTGTGCTTGCAGGAACACCTCTTACTCCCCCACCCACAACATAGATGCACAGAGCTAGAGAAAAAAAATATCTCCAAATCATTGGGCTAGGATTTGAAAATGTAGAGAAACACATGCTAATACTTGAAATCTTAATTTATGAAAATGAAGATAGGATTCTTATCAGGAACACTGAATCTCTTTCATATGTGTTAGATGGCAGTGGGTCAGACTGAGAAATTTGTAAAAGTTGTTTGACAGTAACCCTTGGAATTTATAATTCAGAGCTCTAAACCTGCTATTAAATCCCCTGAATCCGAGTTACACATTGTGCTATGATGAGTAACAGGCACTGTGTTTATCCTTCTGCCTTAAACAACTAAAGGAAAATGGGCAAAAGTATGTAAAACAATAGTGTTTAATTATTCCATTTTTATTTATTTAAAAATATTTTTATTGATTTCAGAGAGGAAGGGAGGAAGGAGAGATAGAAACATCAATGTACCCTGACTGGGAATTGAATGGTGACCTCCTGGTTCATAGGTTGATGCTCAACCATTGAGCCATGCCGGCCGGGCTTAAAAGAGACAGTACTGGACAATGAACTCTGAGAAAAGAGAAACAAATGAAGTGAGCCCTATGATTGGCCCAGCTCACTTCCTCATGAATGTTTCCAGGCTGCAGTGCAATCCTCCCTGAGTTGAGGAGCAAGAGTTTGTAGCTTGAGAAGGCAAAGGTGGATAGAATTCACAGGGCAGAGTACCAGAGAGCAGAGAGCTACAGGGAGAGAGAAAGACAGAAAGAAAGAAAGAAAAGAGACCTGGAGATCTGCAGAATGTACCCTCAAGTCTTTACTGAATACTGATCAGTGCAAATATGTGAGGAAAATTCTTGGGCAATGGGAAGAAGTAGATAGAACAATCCCCGGAGCTCTCACAGAGCCAAGAATAGTTCACCTTCCCGCCATTCAAAGTGAAAAGACCTCTTGACACATAGGACATCCAGTAGAGTGCTCAGAAAGGTGTTTCCTTAGTTGTGGGGTCAAGCCATACACCAAATGTTATTGTGGACCTACCTGACAAAGATTAAAAGCAAGCCTTGAAAGGATCAGCCTATTTATAAGCAAATTATCTTTCCCAGAATAATGTTCAAGAATATATAAAGAACACAAGAACAAGAATCCAAGACTCCATCTAATAAAATAATGACTAGGCATTCAAAGAAATGGGAAAATATATAATATTTTGAGGAGCAAAGTCAATCAATAGAATCAGACCCAAATATGACATGAATCATAAGATTAATAGTAAGGACATTAAAATAGCTATTTAAAATATACTTTACATATTTAAAAAAATAGAGGAAAACATGAGCATGAGGAGAGAAATGGAAAAGGTAAAAAAGACTAAATCAAACTTCTAGAGGTGAAAAGTCAATGCTTAAGATAAAATATACAACAGATGGGATTACTAGTAAATTAAAGACTACAGAAGAAAAGATTAGTGCATTTGAAGGCATACCAATATAAACTATCCAAAATGAAACAGAAACAGAAAAGGCTGCAAAAAACAAACAGAAAAGAAAAAAGACCAAAAGAGAGCATTACTAAGCCTTGGGACAACATTAAGTAATTCTATACTTATTAAAGATAATGAATTAGTAGTTAAAAATTTTTCTCACAAAGAAAATTCCAGGTTTATTTGTAAATCCTATCACACATTTAAGGAAGAAATAATACTAATGCTACACAAACAATTTATTGAAAAGTTAAACATATGCCTACCATATGACCAGTCATTTTACTCCTGGGTATTTACCCAAGAGAAGGGAAAGCATATTTCTACACAAATACTCATATACAAATGTTTATAGCAACTCTACTCATAAAACTGGAAACAACCCATGGGCTCATCAATAAATGAAGAGTTAAATGAATTATGGCATATCTAGGTAATAGAATACTATAATTAAAGGAGCAAAGTACTGATGCACAGAAAAACATGAATGAATCTCAAAATCATGCTTTAAGATAGACAAAAAGGAATATATATTGCATGAGTTCCATTTACATAAAACTCTAGAAAGTGCAAATCTATAGTGGCAGAAAGTAGGTCAGTGGTTATCTGGGGTTAGGGGTGAAGGGAAGGATGGATTACAAAGGACCACAAGAAAACCTTTTGGGGTGATTGAAATGTCCGTTATCTTGATTGTAGATAATGTCCGTTATCTTGATTGTAGTGGTATATACTTATGGGTATATTCCTGTCAAAGCTCATCAAATTATTTACTTTAAATATAGGCTGATTATTTTATTTTATTGATTTTAGAGAGAAAAAGGGAGAGAGAGAGAAAGACAGAGAGAAACATCAGTCGGTTGCCTCCCACACTAGCCCTGACAGGAATCAAACCCACAACCTGGGCATGTGTTGTGATTGGGAATTGAACCCTTCACCTTTGGTGTGTGGGATGATGCTCCAACCAACTGAGCCACACCAGCCAGGGCTATGGGCAGATTATTGTATGTCAATTATCCTTCCATAAAGTTGGTAAAAGAGAAGGGTGGAAGAAGGAAGAGAGGGAGGAAGAAAAGGAAGGAAGGGAGAGGGAGAAGAAAAAAAAAGGAGAAGAAGAAGGAGAAGGAGAAGAAGGAGAAGGAGAGGGAGAAGGAGAAGGAGAAGAAGAAGGAGAAGAAGAAGGAGAAGGAGAGGAAGAAGAAAGAAGAGGAAGCATTGTTATTAACTTAATTAATGGGGCTTTCCCATTTACCAGGGGCAGGGTTGGATCTGTGGGGTGTTCTGCTTGGTTTGTTGTGGCTCTGGGACACTGGCAGCTGGCAGCAATTCTATGTTGGCCATCAGAACCACACAGAGACTGGAAATGCCTTGGATTTGTGCCTTGAGCTTCTAGACTGTGTCAGTGAAAACTTGAGTCCAGGTCCTCATTACAGCAGATGGGAAATGATGGCACGGGCAGCAATCCTTGAATTTTGGATAATTCTCTTTTATTTTTTAGAGCAAAAAGTTTCCTTTCCACTCAGTTAAAAATCAACTGCATAGAAACATTTTGTTTTGCAACTGCATAGAGAAAGGGAGAAACATTTTGCTATCCAAAGTACTTGAAAGAAAATGCAAAATGTTTGAGATGTTTAAACTTACATGAACATTTAGTAGCCTCGAGTTATCCTAAAAAGATGTCAGCCTTAACTATGAGTGATCAGGAACATCTAGAAAGGAGGAGGTGACTGGTGAAAGTTAATTTCATTTAACTTTTTCATTTAACCAATTCTTGCCCTTCAGCATGAAACAGATTTTGTAGAAAAATATCTAAGCAAAGAAATATACACAGGTCTAGATACATTGAAGACTGTTATTTCTGGAAATGTCGAGTCACCAGGACAAAAATGAAGTCTATGAAATCACCAGTGGCTTCTCCCAGTAGAGCCCCAAGCTGAGCATCGTTTGGCATGTCCTCCCCAAGGGTTGGCCCTGACCAGAGAGAACACCTTTTCCTTTCCCTACTCTGACCTTGGTTTTGCTCCTTCACCTCTAGCTCCAATTAAGTTTCTGTGATGATCCAAGGGGACATAATCCTCTTGCCTCCCCAGAAAGCTGGTATGGACCACCACCAAAAGTTTGCCCAGCAATTTTTCTACTCTGCAACACCTTTCTATCAAAATGCATATCTCTCCACCAGGGAGTTCCCATTTTCCTCTTCTTAGGTTGGATTCCCTCTCATTGCTGAGCTTCTAGAAACAGAAACCAAAGGCTCTTTTGCCTCTTCTAAATTTGGATGATTTATCATTATCTGATTGTATATTTTTTTTCAAATGAACACTTTGTAGAATTATAATCCCTAGGTTAGTATTTTATAAATAAAGTTGATTAAAATATTTTTTAAAATAGAAAAACATTTAAAAGTGTAAAACTAAAAAAAAAAAAAAATCACCCAAATCCCTAATGTTACTTTTTCATTTGTTTTGGAAAAAAAAAAAAAGAGTAATTTGGGGAAAGAAAAATCAGGAAAATAACATTTGAGAGAGTACTTGGGATTTAAGAAATGTAAATGATTATTCTTGTTTAAACCACCTTGCTATAATATCTAGTTTTACTAGTGTGTTAATTGACCCTGGTCCTGGGGGGTGGAAAAAACCTTTACAATACTTGTATATATAAGATAGAATTTTTTTTTAAATTGCAAGCTTTCAGTTAAAGTCAAATTGAACTTGGAATGGGCAAATGCTGTTCTTCATCTTCCTTCTTTGTGCAGCATATTATGAAAGGACCATGCCCTTCTTAAAACGCCCCATCCCTTCACTTCTGAGGGCTGAGTCACTCCTGGCTCTTCTTTTCACACATAAGCCCCTTAACCATTCAACAGTCTCTCCTTGGGGGAGGTTTCATGATGTCTAAATCTCTAGATTTAGCTCTTACCTTCATCCTGACTAGATATCTTCATTTCCAGTTGGCTTTCATTATCTCTCAAAGTGTGTTACCACCGCCTCAAACTCCAAAAGTATACAATATACCTTCATTTTCCAACCATGTTCCTCTACTTGAATTTCCCACTTGATTACTATTATCATCAATTTCCCAGTCATTCTATCAATAAGTACTGGCACTTTCCTTGAGTCCCCATATCCAATTTTTTATCAAGCACTATTTTTAGTCTATATGCAGAAGTCTCTAAAATATCTTTCTTCATTTTCATGCCCACCAGCACTTGCACAATTCAGGTTCTAGCATCCCCTGCCTGGGTAAATTTCAGCACTCCCTGCTTTTTTTTAGCTGCCAATATACTTTCTCCTATTCAATAAATCCTTCACACTGATGCTTGAGTTTTCTTCCTAAGTTTTAGCTTGGTTTTGTAGCTCATTAATTAAAAACTGCAATAATTCATTACTGCTTGCAGAATAAAACTCATCTTTGCTAGGTATTTCCAGCCTTCCCCAATCTGATGAGCCTGTGTTCTTAGTTTATTCCCCAACTTTATGAATCCCGTATGCATTTTCACTACTCAGTGCTTTTCTAGATATTTTTCTTTTTCTTGTAAGGACTCTTTCATAGCATCTGTTAAAATCCAAGCCATTTTGAAATTTGGAGGAAATGTCCATTTTTTTATGGTTCCATGGGTTTAATCACTGCTTGCTTGCCCCTGAGATAGCCCTTTGCTTGCCCATCTTTTCCAGCACTCATGCTGTGCTTGGTGCACAGAATAAATTTTTCTTCATAGATTCTGTGAAAACAACTCCTGGCTTTCTGAATTACTGAATCCTTGATTATAATGTTTGGAAAATTTAGCAAGATTTTAAATTATGCATATGGCCAGCTGAAGAAATTTATATACTTCCACTGAGATTTAAAATATAACCAAATAGGCCTGGCTGGTGTGGCTCAGTTGGTCGTAGTGTTGTCCTGTACACCAAAAGGTCTCGGGTTGGATTCCTGGTCAAGGCACATGCAGGAAGCAACCCATTGATATATCCCTTTCATATCGATGTTTCTCTCTCTCTTTCCCTTCCCCTCTCTCTAAAAATATGTGAACATGTCCTTCGGTAATGATTAAAATATGTACTTATATATAACCAAGGAGAGCATGCTTGGACAATAGAAGAAACTTGTAGAATAGACTCATCTAGTTGTTAATGACAGAAACCCAACTCAATTACAGGCTAATGAAATTGAAAAATCCAAGACTAAAGCAGCCTTTAGTCACTGCACAGACATGCAGATAATGTCATCCATCAGGACCGATCATTCCTTAACTTTCAGCTCTGCATTCTCCTGCACTGGCATCATTCCTAGTCTGGCTCTCTCCTTATGCTCAACATAGTTACCACCAACACCAGGCTCACCCCCCACCAGAATGGCATACCAGCAGAAAGGAGCATCTCCCTCATAACAGTTCTAGCAGAACTTTTGGGAGTGGATTTTATTGAACCAGAGTGGGTCACATGCCCAGCCACAAACCAGTTGCTGTGGAGAGTGGGATGGAATGCTCTGACTAGCCAGGTTGGATCATATACCCATCTGTGGACTGGGGTTGGCGTCAATTTAAGTGTATCCTGATGGACTTTGAGAAGGATAGTGATGATTTCCCAGGAGAAAATTGGGGTGCTATTAATGGCAGAAAGGGAAATGGATCCCTGACAGGACAAAACAACAGAGAATCTATATAACTTCTTAGTTATCAACACCCATAATCTAAAACATGATCATTTAGGAAAAGCCTAAACTTTAATAATATTAATAGAGAAAATGTTGATTTAAAAAATTAGTGTCATAAGTAAAATTACAAACATATTTTTAGTCTATATAACCGAAGAAACTTTAAAAAATAAATGTTAATAAACTGTCTTCAATCATTAAGACATTCATTCATTCGTTCGTTCATTCTAGAAATTCCTCGTGGTTAGCCAGGCATTGTGCTAAATGTTACAGGTACAAACTCTTCAAGATGAGGTTACAGATTCCCAAGTTGACATCAACCTCCTACACATTAAAGCTGTTGAAGTAAGAGCTCTCCCTGATAATATAAATAGGCATTTCAGTTATGTCTCATACCACAGAATAATGCAGTCCAATCCTTTACAAAGTATTTTGTAAAAAATATTTTTAACTTAGCATTTTTAATTGATTAATCCTGGCTTTACTTTTAGTTAAGTCAAATTACTTAATTTGACCAAATGATGCATTTTTCTAGCTTCTTATGTATGAATTCAAGATGACCATATAAAAAGGCAAAAATTTTTATATCATTTAAACTTTTTTCATTATGATGAAAGTAATAGACATGGGACCATACCTTCTAATGTAACGGATCTTTTTGATGATCAGTCTCTAGTCTGTGGCGAGTCTTGTTATTTTTGAACCAGTTATGGCGAAACAAAGGCAGTCTTTCTTGTTTCAATGACATTGAATATTCACATTATTTATTAACGGAGGATTATGTAACATTTAAATGAAGGCTCCAATCCATAAAATACCTGTCACAGATGAAAAACATGTATGTGGATAAGCATAATGCATTCATTTATAGGCTGTGGGTCCGCTATCCCTCCAGGAATGTTATAAATCCCCGTGGTGTCCCTGGGTGTCGGGGTTGGCCGCAGCATCTGTAGCTGTAGAAGCCAATGTGGTCCAGGAGCTCCCCGCTGGCTGCACATCTGAACAGCTTCAAGAGTACAAGTTTCCCCATGAAAGGTTTGGAATAAATTACACTAAAAAATTGGCTCCAGAAAGAGTTATTTTGGATGGGACAAGGTGAAGCTCTCATGAGGTGTGTGAAATGAATCCCTTCTGTGCAGTGGGTGTCTGTGGAAGAGGCGGTAGGGGTGGTTAATGTGGGGGAAGTGAGGGAATCTAACCCCCCACACACTTGGAATACCAACTCTATTGACTGGACAAGGATTTTGAAAATTCCATTTCTTAACAAATGGCTTTATAACTTAATATGAACACATATCTTAAAAAATTATGAATTTTCCCTGATACTTTACTTTTAAAAGAATACCTTTTCTCCCCTACTGGAGTGCTGGAGCTAGCTTACACCAGCTGCTGATTGGTAAGCTCTTAGAAATTTTGTGAGCCAGTTGTTAAATGCAACCATGATTAAAAATTAAATTCTATAAACCTACAATTACATTTTATATTAAAAACAAAGGTTAAAAACTATTGCAAATGAATCACTCTCTAATTATTTTGTTACATTTTCATGTGATCTATGCTCTTGAGGTGGTTTACATCTATCGTACCAGTTCAGTGGACAGATTGTATAATGGTGAGTCTCTTCACAACCCTATCCCTGGTGACATAATATTGGTAGTTTGAAATCAGCATGATGGGAATATTTACACCACAGAAATCGGCCGCAAATCAGGGCTTGATTTAGCATGTTGTTGAACATCTAGACTTAAGAAAGTGATGGAGAAAATGATGATGCATATTAAATTTAAATGTGTATTGTTTGTAGTCATCACATTGTGAATAGCTCTCAAAATTGAGGAAATATTTTTCTATCTTCGAAAGCTATGATCTGATTCACCAAGAAGCTGCTTCCGTCGTTAATGAACAAGTGGTTTTCTGACATATGTGATTTTGTTTATTACTCTTTAACATAAATAAAAATATTAACCAATGTAAATATGGGAATTATAATTGTTTGATAATTGCAACCATAGATTGGCTAAGGATACAAGAATTAGATAAAAAACATTCTGTGAGGAAATCAGTTGACTATATAGAATTTATTATAATACATAGGTTTGTATACTTCATTATATTTATAAATTGTAGCCACGCCTTCTTTATGTCAGTAAAATATATGTTAAACTTATGCATACATTTTCCCCCTGTAGAACTGATTGTTAAACTTTTACTAGAGCAACAGTACCCATTAACAAAGTTGAGTTTCCTACTCCTGCTTGGACTTGACCTCTGTTTTCCCAGAATCAAAGGCTCCTCTGTGTTAAAAACTGGAGAAGGAGCTATGGTCCAGGTGAGGGACTAAAGTACTTGGCCTGCTGGAGATAGCTGTTGGGACCCCAACAAAACCAACTACAGCTTTGCCAAAAGAGAAGACATAGGCAGTCTTTCTAGTCATCCCTCTTCAGGCCCTAAATGTGGACCTGATTCATAAAAAAACAACAGACACCCCCCACCCCCCAAAAAAAACCCTACATGTGAAGAACAAAAGATTATTATTCACTCGAACTGCTTCATCTCCCAATACGTGCTTCAGGCTTCCTTTATGTGTCCCACTGCCCAGCCTAATGGTCTGGTAAATGCTACAGCCACAGTTCTGGCCCATCACTCCTCACTTCCATCATCCTGGAAGACAGTCTGGAAGCTTAGTGGTGGGCATTGGGGATTTCAGAGAAGCTTCTTGGACTCCATTTGATCAGTGGCTTTGCCAAGGGCAGTAACCCCAGGAATAGTGTCAGGGAAAGGAGGAACATGGTGATGGCGGTGTGGTAGCTGAGAGGCTAGTTTGTGATCCTTGGGTTCGTCTAAGTATCAGTGTGGAACTTGGTGTTTAGAGGGAAACTGGACTTAATATCTTGTTCTTCCAGGGCATACACCAAAATTCACACACTTTACAGAATGGTCTTATGCCAATAGTAGTGTCCTACTAACAACTCCTGCCAGAGGGGAGACTTTCTGGGCCAGTGGGAAATGATTTGGAGTCAGGGGACCTGTTCTACTCCCAGTTCTGCTACTGAGAGTCCTTTGGCCTTGGACAGGTTACTTTGCTTCTCTGGGAGTTGGATTTCTATATAATGATCTAGTGTAGGTCCCATCTCACTCTGTCATCCTATGGCTTGCAGTTCTTTGTGTTACGGTTAGAGCAGAGGAAGCACACATCGTTGGTCAGAATGTCAAGGACAGTGTATAGCATATTGGTCATATCAATTCTTTGAATCCCAAACCTCAAATCCATTATGGCAGTAGGCATAAATCATAAATAATTCCAGGCTACAACTCCCAGATTTCTTACAAGGATCAGAGCACTGACATTCTTTGGCAGATGAAAAAAGAAATTCAATTATCTGGAATGCAAAGAAAAAAGAATATTCTCTCTTGTTGAAAATCTTTCTGAAGGGCAGTAGCAGTTTCTCTTGCTTTAGTAAGAACAGGGAACATAACAATATTTCTTCCATTATGGTTCTGCTCTGCTTCAAGATTAAGATTCTGAATATGAATGACTATTATGCATTCAGAATAGTATGCAGAGCATGCTGTAGGAGATTTAAGAGATTGGCCTGAATATACACTCTCCTAGGTGTACGTGGAGACATCTTTATCAATTATACCTGTGGTCTCAGTGAGTCACTTAAGGTTTCGATCTTTCTCATAAAAGTGAAATGACAAAAAATTGGACTTAATATCTTTGGGGTGGGGAGGTGGTGGTAGTGCTTCATTTCATTGAATTATGGTTAATGAAGGCTCTAAGATGTTTAAAGAATCCAGAAACATAAAACATTTGTACTGTGTTCTGAGTATCAAAGGCTACAGTTGTTATTTATAAGACAGTTGCTCATAAGCAAATGTTTTCAGATTCTGAGATGTAAGGAACAGCATGCCACATCAATTCGACCCTCCCTGTGCAGGCGCTCCTTCCTCAGTGTGGGACCTTGAGGTGTCCTGGTTTTATTCAATTATTAATTAAAAGTGTGTATTTTAGCACCTTCTCTTGGTCCTCATTGTATAGTCTCAGCCCCCAGTGAGCTCCCAGTATTCAGGTAGATAACATGGGACCAACCTCCAAGGCAACGGAAGAGAAAAAGAGGGTGAGAGAGATGACCAAGAAGAAAAGAAAGAAGGAATGAACTAGAAGAGCAAAATAGTAGGATTAATTATGAAGAACTTGTGCTTAATTTATAAGTAAGGAGACAAGAATTCAAATATCAAGGACAACAAGATTTCAAGGTACGGAAGCTAGAGCTTTTCCTCCCGTGGGAATCATATGTTTTGGGTGTCAAAACCGTGGCGTGTAGTTCATCCATGGGCTGCTTTGACTCAAAGGTTTCTTGGTCATTGTCAAAAGTATATCATAAAACCCTCTTCCTATCACAACACTGTTTCACTTATGCAAAAATGGGTGTCCAAAAGGTTTTAAGCCTGAGCTACTCGTCTGACATAATTCAGAGTTAAATGAGTTTCTTGATGACCCTGGGTGTTGGAGGCCTTTTGTGTGTTTTTAGGTAAGAAATGCAACTGACAGCCTTCATTCCCAGCCAGCCAACCAGCTGACTAACCAAAAAAACAAATCTCCCTCCTCCTTCACAGCTGCACCCCTGCCAAATGCAGAACATTTGTGTGTGTGTGTGTGTGTGTGTGTGTGTGTGTGTGTGTGTGTGTGTTGATTCTAGATGCAGCTATGTCCTGATATTTCTGTGTGGCTTACTCGTTTGATCAATTATCCAGACAGCTTACTACCTCTCTTGCCTACCTGTTAGCATCTTTGCCAATAATGAGAAAAGAGGGTCTCAAGCTAGTTCATTTGGCTACACATTAGCAGTTTTTGAATTAGTATTAATGGAAAGAAGGTTGAAACTAATGAATAAAATGAGGATTTTACTGTTTGCTTGCATTTCAGTTGGTTATGCCAGCCCTAACCCATGTTTCCATGGGTATGTGAAATGTTATTTTTATTTCTGTACTTTTAAGTTTAAGACCAGTTCTGTCAAGTTGCTGAGACCCACCCTTGCAAGGTGGTGATGTTGATGTGCTATGCCTTCTGGCTTCATTCCAGGTAAATAAATCAACAATAACTCTTTTGAGCCTTTTACCTTTCTTTTATTTCCACTGTAGAAAAATTCAGGTAGAAATATATCTGTCTATCTATATCATGGATTTTTTTGTGTGAAAAGAGTAATGAAATACAGAATGCAATACATGGGTTATTCCCACTATGAGTTGGTCTCTTTTATCTGTCTCTGACCAAAACAGATGTTGGCAGCCTTTCTCTTCCAGCTCTCTAAGTCAGACTAAGACTATCAGTTCCGCTTAGAAAAGCTGTAGGGAAATTATTTAACTCTTTCAATAGACTCTTACTGGTTTTTCCCCTCTGTTCTTTTTAATTATAAACTACAAATACAATTAGAATGCATTTCTATGCAACAATAAAAGAAAAATAGCAATATTAAAAATACATCATTACAACTCTAGAGGGAAGTGAATTTTTATTCAAGCACTTTCAAGAATTCTGACATTGAAAAGACATCTTTGCTCAAGGAGGCAGCTGAATGTGTTTCCAACTTACAGTCAAAGTCCATTTGCATAAAATAGGAAAAGAGCCATTTTTTTTTAAATTCAGAAAAAAAAAATCTATCAGAGTGTGGCAGGATGCATCCTGCTAGGATTCTACTTTTTTCTATAGAACTGACCATTGAAAAAAGTCAGTATGTGATTAGTGCCACAGTAAAGCTCTTGTACGAAGATTCTGCAACAGAATGTAAATTAAAGGATGTGGAAATGGAGGCACAACAAGGGAAAGAAAGGCTCAAATGGTGGAAGGAAGATTTTTAGGTAAAAAAGTATAATAAACACATAGTATTCCAAAATTTTATTATGGAAAGAGAGAGTTTCTTTAGATTTTAGCTTAAAAAATTTTCTAAGTTACTAAATAAAAACTTTAAATATTTTCCAAACCATCCATAGGGAAGAGAAGAAGAAAATGACTTCTTAGACTCCAGGTAGTTTCACATAATTTATCTCACTTAATTCTCACCATTGTCCTATGAGGTGGGTATTTCTCTCACTATTTTTCGTACAGTCCCCATGCCAGGGCACCTGTGCATTAGACCCCCAGGTAGTCGGTTTTGTGGAATAATGCCTGTGCTGGCACACTCCCACCCTCTGCCAGCCCTCCCAGGAATATGGAAAATTCAGGGCTGGGAGAGCCTCTGACTTTCTTGCCTGAACCCTTCCAACAAAGTCATCAAACAATAAGTATAATTAAAGATGCAACTTACTTTAATCCTTTCAGCAGCCTGCAAGGTAGGTGCTGTATTTTTCCCCTCATTTTCAGAAACAGAGGCTTAAAGAGGTTGTTAGCCATCTGATATCACAGAGCCAGTAAGTGGCAGAATCTGATATTTTTTTTATTCCAGAGCTTAAATTTCTAACTATCTCATCTCAAAACTCAGCTCTGTTGGAGGTTGTCCACTGTGCTCCCAGCCACTAAAGAAATAGTCCAGACCCCCCATTCCTCTTGTTTAATAACCTGAATTCTGAGGTGGAGCCTCTCCACCGTAGCAGCTGTCAGCAGATAAGCCACGTGACAACTAGAAACTTCACAGAGAAGTATTTCTTGAGAGGGGCAGCATTTCCTGCTTGTGATAGGTGATGGCCAAACTGTGACTTGCTGATTATGAAAGGGCCTAACACAGGGACATTAAACATTGGAGGAACTCTTGATGCCAGAAGTTCACTGACTTGCCCAGGTTGCACAATGTGCCTGATGTCAAAGCCCATATTCTCCACACCGCATGAAAGTAAGGACTCAACTAGAAGGAGATAAGGACTCTTGGTTCCCCTAAAACTGACTAGAAAGCAAAACTGAGGTTTCTTTAGATGAGGAGGTGGGTGGTGATGGAGGGAAAATGGTGAGTTTTCTAGATTCTAGGGGAGGAGTACAAAGGAGGCTGGAGGAATCTGTAGAGTCCCGACCACATTAATGTCCTTATGGTTAGTACCATGCTGGTGGCTCTGATAACTCCACAGGGATGAGCAGTTATCACTTAGTCATCACACAGGTTATGCTATATGTCATATTGGCCATTAAAATGGCCAAAAGTAATGAAGTTCACTGTGGGGCGGTCTCTGGGGTACACAATTTTAGCTGTGTGACAAGGGGGTTCAGGGTGTGAGATCGGTATAAGGATGTCATAATTAGAGAAACCAGAGGCAATACATGTTCCAAAATAGTAATAATTTGTCACAGTGACCCGACTTTGGGTCAGGGTAGAATCAATATTTTGTAATTTATAAAATAGATCCGGTCTTCAGCCTCCTTCTACTGTACTGAAAGGTTGGGCTGTTTGTTTGCTACAGTGTGTTTTGGATCTGTCACAGTGCTTTAAGTCAGTGAGAATCATTCTATGAGCTGAGAATCCTGCCCACTCTCTTTTGAGCAGGCCACGAGTCCAACACAGCTGTGCTGGCCCTTCAGGCAATTTGGATAACATCTGTTCTTCCAGCACACTGACAAAACCCCATGTGGGGGATGTCGTCACAGAACAGACGGCTGCACATTTGTCACTAGATTGTTCTTTGTGTGTAGTCCTCACTTCTTCCTATGGATGACAACAAAGAAAGCATCACGTGCCTAAAGAGCAACCACTTCCTGGTGACTGCACGAAAATTCAAATTTCTCATTGACATCATGTTTTGTGTTTCTGTTTCTCAGAATTCCTCCTCTTTTTCCCACAAGTGAGCACCTGTCCTGTTCTAGGAGCTGGGGATACAGCAGCGACTGAGGTAGGCAAGTTCTCTGCTCTCAAGGAGTCTGCAATCTAGTGGGGAGATAATTTTCAAAGCAAACAAAATAAGGGGATGTTCTAGCAGGTGCTCGGAGGTCTGCTGTAGAGGGTTGGTGGGGGAAGGCTCCTCTTGAGGAGCCAGTGCTCAGGCTGAGACAGGAGTGACCAGACAAAGACCTGGCAGTGCATTGTGTGCAAAGAGAACACAGGAGTCTTAAGACAAGCTGGTGGGCTCCTGCAGCAGAACAGAGTGTGGGTCCATGAACATGGTGGAGAGAGGGAGGAAATGAGACCAGAGAGCAGGCAGGGTACAGATTGTGTGGAACATTGGAGGCCCCTAAAAAGGAGTTTGGATCTTGTGCTAAGCATCCTGAGAAACCATTGGAGACTTTCGAGTGCAGGAATAACATGGTGTGATGAATATTTTAAGGGGAGCACTATAGCTGTTGCTGGGTGTAGGGTGTCAAGAATGGGAGCAGGTGACTAGATGGAAGTCATTCAGGTGAGATGACAATGGCTCGGACCAGGGTGATAGCAGTGGTTAGATTTGAGATTGAAGAGACAAGATACTTATTGATGATGATGAGATGGGCAGAGTGATGAGTGTTACTTTCAAGGATGGGGTGAGGGTAAAATCCACAGTTCTGTTTTGGCCACGAAAGTCTTGAGATGCCTGTTAAATATACAAGTGGTGAGGCAAGTCGAGAGTCGCTTATATGTGTCTGGAAATACAAATGTGGATTCCTTTACAAATTTGAGGCTGCCTCAGTTACAGTAAAAATAAAATCATTTAAAAATCTAGATGGATCCTAGAAAATAAAAATTTGGAAAATGGCATTTTTTAGAAGAGGCAAGTGGTTACATTATTTTGATTGCAGTTTTTGCATGGACATGCATTGATGTATGAGGCACATATAATCTGTACTATATCAGTACAGATTGTAAAAGAATAGTAAGACCAAATACCTGGGCCCAAGGAACTTATAGCCTAGTGGACAACACACACACACACACACACACACACACACACACGAATCAACACTTGCAAGCTACCTCTTTGCCCTGAACTGTACAAAAGCCTTGCATGTCTTCTTCTAAGATATTGAATGTGGAGGAGATCCTGTGTCTGATCCTTCAGGTCATTCAGTCAGCCCTGGGGTTGGAGGGATGACGTGCTGGAGACGGATCACTCTTGGGTGCTAACGTGGTGTGCAAGGAACGTGGGAAAGATATGTCTGTACAGGAGACCAAAGGAGTCTCTAAGGGATCACAGAGGGGTCAGGGGAAGACTTCACCAGAGGTCACGTTTGAGATGCATCTTGAATGAGGAGCGGGAGTTTGCTAGGGGGCATGGGAGGAGTTGGAAGACTATTTCCATCAAAGGAGTTTTCCAGAGGGAAGGTATGTCCTGGAGAAAGGCAGCCAAACAGTTTTTCATCTGTGAACACACTGCCCTGTTGAACACACAGGTCCAGGAGATCTTTGCTAGGTTAATGGAATCGTTCTTTTACCTTTGAAATCTGCCAGGCTTCCAGTGTTTCATTTATGCATTAAAAATCCCAGATCATTGCATTTACCTGACTTGTGGTGACACAAAACACATTTTCATTTCAAGCTTTGACTGGAGAGTGTCCTTCCCAACACCCTCCCTCCTCCCATCATAGAGAGAATTGACAAAAACTGTGCAGAAGTGGATGATTGTAGCAAACTATAACCTGTTTCCTTTTATGTAAAAAAATCCAAAATGATAATTATAGGTAATTACTACAGTGTAAAGCCTCAGTCTGTTCACCCTCTCACCTATAGTGAGTTCATCTGGGAGGCGTGTACTGCAGCCTGGTGCCTTGTTTTTAAACAGACTGGTGCTCTCCTCACCTTTTTTCTTTTTATCATTGCATTTATATCAAAATGCCTTTCAGTCACTTCTTGGACATAGTTTGTAGTGGCTGTCTTTTCCCCGTACACTCTTTAATGTCAATTTCTCCCTCTTCATTTTAATGACTCAACACAGATGTTGGATTAAAGATGGAAAGAAATTACCCACCATGGGGCTTTCTTACTATTGATAGTAAAATATTTGTAAATCACTGCCCTGTTTCGGTTACTTGGGCTGCCCCAGAATTCCTCCAGATGTCCTGGGAATTGCATGGAGCAACAAGATTACAGCCAACACTCAGACAGGTTAGTCTGTCTGCTGAGTCTACTTAGTCTCTAGAGTTTGTCTTGCATGATAGATTCAATCATAGTTTCTTGGAGGCAGCAAAGAATTAATTTCTCTTTCCCTTCCCAGGTGAACAGAGATGAAAGTTGACTTTTTGCTGCCAACTTTAAGCAGGCATCCTGACCCTGATTGTGTAAAACATTTACTAAGTGACTTTCCTTGAGCAAATACACAAGCTTTCTGATTTCTTTAGCTGCTAAATAGTTGTGAAGATGAAATCAGAGCACATACATAGAGACTCTAGCAAAAAGCCTGGCATATTCTGAGTGTACAGCGCATGTTATTTGTGTATTTCCTCTTATCCAGAAGCCTCAGCAGGACTGTTTTTATATGATGCTCCTAATTCAAGAATTTTCCAAGTTAAGTAATCAATTTCAGCTATCAGTAAGTGCCTTACAAGACATCAATATCACCAGTGACCCACATGACCATTTACTGCAGTGATGTGAATAACAAGCCCTGGTTGTGGGGGTTGGAATTTTGCTTGGGGTGTATGGGGGGTATCTCCTTACATAAGCATCCTGACCCAATTTGATAGAAATACGGTTAGGACCTACAGTCTTCAGAGTAGTGCTCTGTTTGACAATTTGGTAAAGTCTGGGGAGACTCACAAGTATTCTAAGGCAAGACTTTGATGAATCTCCCAAACGAACACATTTTATGGCTCCCCAGCTTTCTCTGCAAACCTTCATACACGTTAACCAACCTGAATTAAAAATGTATTCCCCCTTTATGGCCATTTAGTTTAATTTATTTATTTTTCAATCTTTATTGTTGAGCTTATTACAGAAGCCCCTCTTTTTCCGCCCCCCATAGCTCCCCTCCACCCAGTTCCCACCCCACCCCAGGCCCTTGCCACCCTATTGTCTGTGTCCATAGGTAATACATATAAGATCTTTGTCTGTTCTCTTCCCGCACCCTCCCACACCCCCTTCCCTCGGAGAATCCCATTTCCATGCCCCGATTCTATTCTGTTCACCAGTTTATTCTGTTCATCAGATTTTTTTTATTTATTTGAGGAAGAAGAAAAAGGTAAAGATAAAACATTATGAACAACAAAGTGACAACAAATACAATATCTATCAACAAATGAATCTAATTTATTTTTTATATACTTTTATTGATTTCAGAATGGAAGGGAGAGGGAGAGAGAGACAGAAATATCAATGATGGAAAGAGAATCATTGATTGGCTGCCTCCTTCATGCCCCACACTGGGGATCGAGCCAGAAACCACAGTATGTGCCTAATTGGGAATTGAACCATGACTTCCTGCTTCATAGGTCTATGCTCAACCACTGAGCCATGCTGGCCAGGCACTTTATGGCCATTTTAAATAAAGAAATAATTTTTTAAAAAGTAATTAAACAGCAATGAGGCTTACACTAATAGAGGATTCTAAATCCAGACATTGAGTGAGGTGACCATATGTTTCTATTTGCCCAGGACAGACTCAGTGTATGCCTGTTGTCCTGTTGTAATTATTAATAGCATCCCCTTTTACTCTCAAAAGTTGTTGCACTATGTAAAGTAAATCAGTTGTCCCAATTCTGACAGTATGGTGGATTTCCCTAGTCCACCATGTCCCATTACCAGCTTATGTGGCCTGTTAAGAACTCCAGCCTGGCTGCAGAATTACAAACCATATGGCAGAGGCCATTGAGGTGGCTCCCCCATGGTCTGCTATGAATAGATGATCTGCAAATGTCAAGGATTTCCAGGATTTAAACACCCACTGAGCCACATCTGCCTACCACGAAGCAGCTCCCCCTTGGATGGGGTCCTGCAGTCCTTCAGCGGGCAGACTCCCACTTCGTTCAGAAGATTTCACCAGTGTTTGGGGTTACTTCCTATCACCACGTTTTTACGGCATCAGAACCTAGCCTGAATAGCCTTTTTTTTCTTTTCTTTTCTTTTCTGCTCACAAGCTGTATTGTTACTAGAGTGTGCTTCTTAAAACAAAGAATATGTAACTCATTAAATACCTTCAAGAAAAAGGAGATGTAAGGATCTAATTTTATTGACTGACATGGATGGCAGAGACACACAGAGCCTGCTCACATCCTTTGTAAAGTTGAGATTCAGAGACACTTCTTCACTCCCCCTCCCGCCATAGGAAGAGACGCCATTGCACATGTTTATCGACTGGTAGATCCAAAGATCTGTCGGCCATATGCATGCAAGTAAAACAACACAGACCTTGATAGAAGATGCTTCTTGTGAGATGTGTTTGGGAAAATTTTCTCTGTCCAGAGCTGGTGCGATTTACATCATTGATCAGTTGGCCTCAAAGAACTAACAGGTCATCTTGTATCCTCTAGGAAGGACAATGTTCACACCAACTCAGAAATGCTGCCTCAAAATACAAAAATAGGCCAACCCCAAAGGATAAAATATCCACTCCCCCTGGTAGCACATTTCATTCTACTCAACATCTCACCTCATTTTTATGCACTTTAATCCCAAAACTTCTTAGTCTTGATGGATTACTTGCTTAATGGAGCAAGTGCTTACAGTTAATGTAATACTAACAAAACAGTCACAGCAATAGCAAACACACAGAACTTATGACATTAACAAATATAATCCTCACAGAAACTTAATGAGGTAGGCACTGTTAGTGCTGTGATTTTACAGGCAAAGGAAACCAAGGCTCAGATTCTGGCTCCAGAGCCTGTGTGCTTGCACGGCGTGTCAGTATTCTAGAAGGCACGCAGGGAACTGTAGCTCACGAGAAACATCTCCTGTCAAGTCCAGTGTTGTTCTACTCGCATGCACATGGTTGACAGGTCCTTGTCACCTGCCTGTCTATAGCCATCCCTATCTTTTAAGAACAGAGTCACATTTCTGCCCTCAGCTTTCTTCTCTTGAGATACAATATATCTAAATTCTTTTGTCTTTCATTGTGAGGACTGTTTCCCAAACATTTTGCCATTTTGGTTGTTCTTTCCAAGTGCCCCAGAAAATGCTTCACCTAGTACCTTCAGCCCTATCCCACTTCAGCCTCACCGGCTAATGAAGAAGGGGGTTCTTGTTATGGTTTAGGGATAATCAGGGGACTAGAAACAGACTCTGCTAGAATCCCCACAGCCGTAGCCCATTTTGCCAGGAGAGCAAGGCAATCATGATTCCCTGATGCCTTTCTGTGACCAATGCAAGGTAAGTTGCTTGGTTTTACAGAAGGGGAGATCCATACTAACACAATTATAATCTTAGTTAAAAATCACCCTTGGTCACCTGGGAAAGTATGCTTTGGAGACGTGAATGCATGTACCGTAAGCAAATAAACAGATAAAGGAGAAACCATACCATGACTGCAACTGGCTGCCGCACTATTTTGAAACCTCTCCTGCCTTTAGTAAATGTTGTAAGATAATTGATGGTTGTGTTTTTTGTTGTTTTTTTTCTTGTTTCTTGTGGTATTGTGGTCTTCCTCCTTAGAGGATAGTCATCCTTTTAAGTGAGATCCAACAACCTTCCTCAAAGGTTGGAATTCAAAACTGAGCCAAAACTACTTTGAAATGATATTTAATATCAGGTTGTCAAGGTTTTGGAATATGAAAGAGTCTGCATTAGGAGGTTACTTGCTAGTTACATTATTTGATTTTGTGCAAATTCCACGTCCATTCATAAGAAAAATTTAAATAACCAGCACACAGACTGCACATAACAGTTGTCCCCCAAATGTTAGTTTCTCGCTCTATTGTATGCTAGTTTGTGCTTCCGCACTTTTTAAAAATGCCATCTGGCATCCTCAAATTCATACTTCATGCTTGGCCTAGGTTGTCATCTGAGATGTAAACATGAACAAATGACACCTTTCATGGTGCTCAGTTTGAAGTGACTATTTCTGAAGACCGACGTTTCTCAAGGTGGGATATGTGTCCTTTGTTTGATTCACATATGTATGTTGTTAGGTGGTATACAATGACCTTTAAAAATATTTTATTAGCTGTATATTTACTTAATGTGTATTACAGGAATTTATTTCAGCCTACCAAACCTGTTATTTCATGAGTATTATTCCTTAAGTTGAGGCCGAAGACAAAAGTAGACTTGAAGGAAAAACTAGAGTAAATAGGCCTATAGTTCAATATGGCAAGACTTTTGAGGGAGAGTCATAAATGTATGAAGTTTGGGATGCACCAATATAGGACATTTTGATACCCAGGGGCTCTGTTTTCCTTGGTCTATAGATGGTTGTAGATAAGTGCCAAGACTCGTATTGCTCCTATTTCGATATCTTCTAGGTTTGTCTTTAAGTCTCAAATGTTCCTGCCCATTCTTGAGTCCTGGTCTTGTTCTTTCCTACCCTTGGAATGCCCTTTCCAATCCTCTGCACCTTTTTAATTTACTCTTGTTACCATTTCAGGTGACATCTTCTATAAAGCCATTTTCACCCATGCAGTCACAGAGCATTTGGTTTTTCTGTTACCCTGACTCAGGCATTCTCTCTTCCCCAGGCCCCGGCACAGTGCCGCTCATAGCTAATCTACGTGATACGCTGGGTGTGGAATAGCCTGGCTTTCTATGGGATGATCAGTCTGGAAGAGGGCAAAGGCAAAACCAATTCAAGCAAGTCACAGATCAAAGTAGGCTCAGAATTTGTTATTAGTTCTGCTCATAAATATTCTTCCTGCTATCCATCAGTCCAATCTAAGAAAGCTCACATTCTCTCATATTATAAATTATATCATCAGTCATCTGGGAACAATAGCGTTCATTTTTAGGTGGCTTGCCTCTTCATTAGTCAAAATCCTAATTTCATTTATTATTTTGATTCTGGATTTAGATAAAATTGCAAACTCAAAGGCTATGTGCATTTTAAATTTTGATATTTTGCCAAGTTGTTCTTGAGAAAAGTTGCATAATATCTCCCACCATACACTTGATGACTTGCTTGCTGTAATTTTTGATGCGTAGGTTAAAAAAGGATACTTCAGCCTGGCTGGTGTGGTTCAGTGGTTGATCATCGACTCTGAACCAAGAGGTCATGGTTCAATTCCAGGTCAGGGCATATGCCCGAGTTGCAGGCTTGATCCCCAGTGTGGCGTGTGCAAGAGGCAGCTAATCAGTGATTCTCTCTTATTATTGATGTTTCTATTGCTCTCTCCCTATCCCTTCCTCTCTGAAATCAATAAAAAAATATTTTTAAGAAAGGATACTTCATTGTTGTGTTAATTTGCATTTTTAAGTTGAGTGATGTTTATAAAATTGTAAGTTTTTCCTGTTTGTTCTTTTTTTTGGTCTTTTTTACTTCTTCCCTCCGTCCCTCCGTCCCTCCGTCCCTCCCTCCATCCTTCCCTCCATCCCTCCCTTTTTCTTTCTCTCTTTATTTCTACAGATTTATAAGAGATCTTTTTGTATGTATTGCATCTAAGAGGTATGTATTGCAAATGTTTTATTCAAGTGCCTTTTAACTTTATTTTTGGTATTGTTTCCTACCAAAGTTTTAAATTTTGAGACAAATTTAATAGGCCAGTGTTTTCTTGTTTCTGGGTTTTATAGTTTCCTTAAAAAGACCTTCCCTCAGAAATTTTAAAAATATACCCATTTTAAAATTTGGATTTCTAATTTACAAATAAGGTGTTCTGTCTGTGACATGATCAGTGGGACAAGCAAGGAGAGACCCTGTCTCTGGCCTCCCTGGGTGGCCTCCCACTCCCTTGGCCTTGTCATTCTGTACATCCCTTGGCTTTGGCTTCAGCTTCTGATGCCTGCCTGGGCCTTACTTGTTTGGATGGCCTCTTATAACCTGCTTACTGGGCCTGCAGGCCTCAGTCTAGTGCAATGCTGTTTGTTGAATAAATGCACCATAGGGCCTATATTAAAGAGAACAGAACCTGGGGCAAAATAATTGTTAACTATTGATAATTCTAAGTGTTGAGTTGAAATAGCCTTTTCTCATAGTTTAAGGATGGTTAAGTAGTTGAGGCTGTTGACAGTAAGGACAAAATTAGTTTGTGAAATTCTAACAAGATACTATAAACAAACTGAAGAATGCTATACTCTATTTTACAATATTTGAAAAGATTCAATTATAAGCAATTCACTTTAAAAACTTGTCATTGCTGTCTGGGATATAAGATGGTTGAAGTTTAAACTGCGACCTTTTGCCAGGAACCATAATAAGAAGCTTTGCTAGAGGTAGCTAGCAGGTGTTCACACACAGTCTCCTATCGCATTTCTGTGTATTTCTTCACAGTCTCTTCACTTTTCACCAAATGCTTACCATGTGACATTCAGACACAGTTGTACTTGTTTTTGTGGGATTTTTTTTCATTTATCACAAAACAAGTCAAGTCATTGATAAACTACTATAGACATATTTTTTTAAATATATTTTATTGATTTTTTACAGAGAGGAAGGGAGAGGGATAGAGAGTTAGAAACATCGATGAGAGAGAGACATCGATCAGCTGCCTCCTGCACACCTCCTACTGGGGATGTGCCCGCAACCAAGGTACATGCCCTTGACCGGAATTGAACCTGGGACCCTTCAGTCCGCAGGCCGACGCTCTATCCACTGAGCCAAACCGGTTAGGGCTATAGACATATTTTTATCTCCCATTAGGTTTGGTTCTTTTTGCCAAATTCTAGACCAATTTTTGTAAGGTAGAGAGGGGTCTTAGAGTCTGGAGGTATCATGATAAGCCACTAACTAGCAATGCCTCTATTTTCTTTGAAGATTATTCAAATCTGGCCATTAAGAAATGAGAACTATTTTATGAAGACCTCACTCAGAAATTCCATATCATGTTGCAAAAAAACCACTGTAATAGTTGATAGCATTCACTGTAAGGAAATTGATATACTTAATTTAAATATTTTAGGCTATATTTTAAATCCATAGTCTCTTACTGTATCTTCAAATGAAAAAAAAATAAAAAAGAACTGGGCTCCATCATCGAAATCATTGGTCACAGACTTGGAGCATTTATTGTCTTGTCAAGTGGTGTGCTGGAACTGGATGATGCCAACTCAGGAGTCACGAATGTGCACATCTCTTCCCAACTGTGTGTTTAGTGACCTCATGCTGATAGCTTGAAATTGGCCATTAGGGGAGTATTTACACAATGGAAATTGGCAAATACTATACATCAATCAGGACTTTATTTTCCAGAGAGCCATTTTACCAGCACACCACTGGTTTCCAGCTACGTACATCTTACAAAGGGAGGTGAACAACAGGCTACTACTTGAATAATTCACTTTCTGTGTCAATATTACTAAATATCTAAAGGCTTAAGTAACTAAAGTCAACAGTTTGTCTTTAATTATAGAATTAGTACCTAGTTCTTGACTTAGCAAGTGTAACTTAACAATAAAATTTTAACTGGAAAAGGCAATAAAATTTTTATAAGCCTGTCTCCTACCCTATGAGGAACCCCTACTAGAGGATACCTATTATTTTTGTCTACCCTGAAACTCTTCCCTCTTTTTCTGATAATAGCATCTTGATTTTTCCCTTGGCAACTCTTAGTCCACATGGCTTAAGAGGGAGGGATTGTTGACTCCACATCCACTCCCCTCTCCTGCTCTCAGGATGTGCATATGATCCAGACTTGACCAGAGAGAGTGCCTATGACCACCACAATTTGTGCGGAGGTGAGCATGTGACTTAGTTCTGGCTAATGGGATTATGGCATTCCCATGAACATACCAATTGGTTCGGGGAGGCATTTGACCCAAGGAACAGTGAAGTCTAGCAATTGCTAGTACTATGAAGAAGAAGGAAACTTTCCACTTCTGTTGCTTAGTTGGTGTAGTATAGGACTAAAGCTCTATGTTGCCATCTTTGCTACCATCTCAGGATAACCTGCCCGAGTATGAAGCCAACACAAAGGCAGGCAGAACTGAGTAATAGATATCCCTAATGATATCATTTGTGTTTCTGCATCCATCTATGCTGAATCTATAATTACATTGAGACATTTTATTTCCTTTTTTGTTAAGTCATTTAAATTAGTTTCTGTCACTTGCAATTGAGAGCTCTCACTAATGTTTCTTCCTATAATAACTCTAATGAAACTCAGCAGCCAACTTTTGAATGCATCTAGATAGAGCCCTCACTATTTTGTGATGCAATTCATTTCTTTTTTTGATGATTCTGAATGTTAGAAAGTTTTACACTGACCCAAATTTATCTCCTCTCATTGGCCCTCTATGTGTTATCAAGGGCAACACTTTATCTGCCTTCTTGCCCTTCACAAACTCTGAGTTAATTATCATGCTTCTGCCAAATCTTCTCTAGCTAAACATCCTTAGTCTCCTCAAAGATCCTGCATGATTTTCATCTTTCTAGTCATAATCTTCTGGAATACAACAGTTAGTCAACATCTTTTTAAAAAAGTAGCATACCCATCTTTTTAAAAAAGTAGCATGCCCATAAACCAGTAGCATATAAGATTGAACAGAGTAGAGAGGGATCATTATCCTGTTCTACCTGCAGGACTGACTATAAGTGAAATGCTGAAGGGGGGATATATATGGTGAAGATTTGGCTTCCACCCTGGCCAGTGTGGCTCAGTTGGTTGGGCGTTGTCCCATGTACCAAAAGAGTGCCCATTCGAATACAGTCCGGGTACATGCCCAGGTTTCAGGCTTGATCCCCAGTAGAAGGCATGCAGGAGGCAGCAGATCAATGTTTTGCTCTCACATTGATGTTTCTCTTTCTCCCTCTCCCTTCATCTCTCTCATAAAAAAATTTTAAAAAAAAGATTTGGCTTCCATTTCTATTTTTATTTATACTTCTATTTTCATTATTTCACCCCTTCAGGGTTTTTTTTTTTCACCCCAGGGTCCTCTTACTCTTTGTCCCCTTCTCTCTCTACCTAACCACTGCTGCCTCTATGCACCTCCACGCCACCCCCAGCCCCCAAGCTGCTCCTTATTACAACAAACAGTAAGAAAATAATTTGACTCTTATATAGGGTGTCCCAAAAATTTGAATACACACACTTTGAGTAATTATAAAGGCAGTGTTTATTAAAATACATTTTATTTTAAAAATTGAGCTATCAGCTATTAAAGTATGTATACATTTTGGGGTGGGGGAACACCTCTCTTCAGGAGTATATATTTTCATATCCATAGATAAAGCCTTGTTTACTTTGAGTCAAAGAACAAAAGTTCCAATTGTGGAGTTTTAGCTGTTGTACCATATTGGGAAGGTGCTTTCTTGAAATGATGTTTCAGGCCCCTACTTTGTTCGTAGCCTCTTTGCCATTCTGCAGCCTCCAACAGCCTGCCCCCACACCTACTCTCACACTCACAGCCTGCTTTTCTGAGCTGGTGACATCCGGTTGTGTTTGCCTTCTTTTTCTTAAAGAAGCAGAAATACTTCTTGTTCTCAATGGAGGTCAGATTAGAAAAAAACAAAAACTTGAAATCCGGCTTCATTTCTCCTGTGAAATGCACAAGGTCCTCCTGTCACTGGGCCAGAGATGATACCAATGTCTCAAATATTATCTGAGATAAGAATGAAGGTTACATATTTTACATATTGCAATCCCTTTGAGATCACATATTTGGGTCATTTTAACCACTAAGTTCAACTCCATAGGTTTGATCAGTCAGTCAATCCATCTGATACTATCATTTATTTTTTTTATTTTTATTTTTTTTTTTAATCTTTATTCAGATTATTACAATTATTTCTCCTTTTTCCCCCCATAGCTCCCCTCCACCCCTTTCCCACCCCACCTTCTGCCCTTACCTCCCCCCCACTGTCCTCATCCAAAGGTGTATGATTTTTGTCCATTCTCTTCATGAACCCCCCATACCCCTTTCCCCCTGAGAATTATCAGTCCACTCCCTTTCTATGCCCCTGATTCTATTATATTCACCAGATTATTCTGTTCCTCAGGTTTTTAATTCACTTGATTTTTAGGTTCGCTTGTTGATAGATATGTATTTGTTGTTCATAATTTTTCTCTTTACTTTTTTCTTCTTCCTCTTCTTTAAGAATACCTTTCAGCATTTCATATAATACTGGTTTGGTGGTGATGAACTCCTTCAGCTTTTTCTTATCTGTGAAGCTCTTTATCTGCCCTTCAATTCTGAATGATAGCTTTGCTGGGTAGAGTAATCTTGGTTGTAGGTTCTTGCTATTCATCACATTGAAAATTTCTTGCCACTCCCGTCTGGCCTGCATAGTTTCTGTTGAGAAGTCAGCTGACAGTCGTATGGGTGCTCCCTTGTAGGTAATTAACTGTTTTTCTCTTGCTGCTTTTAATATTCTCTCTTTGTCTTTTGCTCTTGGCATTTTAATTATGATGTGTCTTGGTGTGGTCCTCTTTGGATTCCTTTTGTTTGGGGTTCTGTGGGCTTTCTGGACTTGTAAGTCTATTTCTTTCACCAGGTGGGGGAAGTTTTCGGTCATTATTTCTTCAAATAGGTTTTCAGTATCTTGCTCTCTCTCTTCTTCTGGCACCCCCATAATTCTGATGTTGGTACGCTTGAAGTTGTCCCAGAGTCTTCTTACATTATCTTCAACTTTTTGGATTTTTTTTTTTGCTTTTTGCTTTTTCGGTTGAGTGTTTTTTGCTTCTTTGTATTTCACTTCTTTGACTTGATTCTTGTGTTCCTCTATTCTGTTTCTGGGTCTCTGTATAATATTTTTTATTTCAGTCAGTGTATGTTTAATTTCTAGTTGGTCCTTTTTCATATCTTCGAGGGTCTCGTTATATTTATCGGCCTTTTCTAGGATATTCTTAAAAAGTCTTATAACAGTGGTTTTGAATTCTATATCCAGTCGTTTGTTTTCCTCCATTTCTTTCGTTTGTGATCTGATTCTTTGACCCCGCATTTTCCCTGATTCCCTGAGTTGGTAAGGTAGATATTTGTGCTAGGTTTCCAATATGGCCCAGTGGGTCTGCTTCCCCAGTTAACCTGAGGTGGACACTCTTGGTGCACCCCTTTGTGGACTGTGTGTACAGCCTTGTTGTAATTAAGTCTTTATTGTTGTTGGTATCACTGGGAAGAATTGACCTCCGGGTCAGTTGGCTGTAAGGATCAGCTGTGTCTATGCTGGGAGAAGTTCGGTGCTGGAGACAGCCCTATAGGATTAGACTTGCCAAACTGCAATAGCCTCTGTGCTCAGCTTGGATGGGGTGGAGCCTCAGTCTTGGCTTCCTGTCAGCCCCGCCCCTGCGCGCATGTGCGCTTTCAGTCCTCCGCCTTCCCCAGCTCGAGTCTCCGCCTGAGAGTCCAGACTCCCCCCACAAGAGCGTGGGTCCCCAGGGGCTCGCCTGGAACCGGGGTTCACTGCAGTCAGAACTGGGGCACAGTGCCGTCAGGAGCCTCTGACTCCCCTCCACCAGGGAAAGCCCGTGGCAACCTCCGCAGCCCTTGTGCGCACCAGCGCGTACGGGCGTGCCCGCTTTCAGTCCTCCGCCTTCCCCGGCTCACGAGTCTCTGCCCGAGAGTCCAGACTCCCCCCACAAGAGCGTGGGTCCCCAGGGGCTCGCCTGGAACTGGGGTTCACTGCAGTCAGAACTGGGGCTCAGTGCAGTCAGAATCCTCTGACTCCCCTCCACTAGGGAAAGCCTGTGGCAACCCCCGCAGCCTTTGTGCGCACCAGCGCGTACGGGCGTGCGCACTTTCAGTCCTCAGCCTTCCCCGGCTCCCGAGTCTCCGCCCGAGAGTCCAGACTCCCCCCACAAGAGCGTGGGTCCCCAGGGGCTCGCCTGGAACTGGGGTTCAGTGCAGTCAGAACTGGGGTTCAGTGCGGTCGGAGGCTTCCTTCCCCCTTCCGCCAGAGAAAGTCAGCCAGGCTCTCAGCCGCCCTTCCTCTCTGCGCGCACAAAGCCCCTTTGCCGTACCTCCAATTCTCTGTGAGCTTTTCTCCTTCCTTCTAGTTGTAGAATTTTCACTCAGCCTGCTTTCCTGTGGTTCTGGATGGTGTCCGTTCTGTCTTTTAGTTGTAGTTTTGAAATTGTTGTGCTAGGCAGCAGTTTAGGTGTTTACCTATGCCGCCATCTTGGTTTTCTCTGATACTATCATTTAAATGATGGAAAATAGTACATCCTTGCCTTTATTTTCATGTCAGACATGTAGATTCTCTCTGGTTTTAGCATCCTTTTGATATTGCTAATAAGGGTTTTATGTCTGTCTGTTTTTTGTGGTTGTTATATCCCATAGACTAGCCCAATTCCTGGTTCTCCAGAAAAATTTTGCAGTTGTTTATAAAAAATTAGCATGTAAATAAAAATATTCAGAGCAATATCACAAAGCTATATAAAACTGCTGCTCAAAATTTTAGTTCTTTAGCAAGTTTAATGGAGTTTTTCCATGAGGCCTATTTATGAAGGGAAATTTATGATAATGCGGGCCCATCTTGTATGAAATCCTAAGATAGTCATTCTTAATGGAAGCAGAAAGACTTGTTTATAATACAGCTTTTCCCTGCGTCAGTGTGCCTTGGAAGGAGACCACCAGGTCAGCATCATAGTGGCATCCCTGTGTACACACACACATTGATTTCCTCAAGCAATGGATTATTTTCACCAGACTGGCTTCTCAAAAATCAAAATTTATTTTTCCTCTCGATCGGTTTACGTGTTAAGAATCCTTTCCAAATCACTTCCCAGTTTCTCTCCATGAAACCGCCACTGGTTCATGGAAACCTAGGGTACTTGATGGAGTGAGATATAATGATAACTCCCTCTGTCTATTTTCTCTTTTGAATAAACAGGTCTTTTCTAAGGGCGCTGCTGGTGGTTTGATCCTTGGCAGTTACTCTCCTCAAAAACGTGTCTTACAAGGGCAAGAGAAGAATGAGCACCTTTCAGAGCCCTTTCTGTTTGTTTAGTTTCTTGATTATATGAAGTACATTAAAACCAGTCCAAGGCCCATTAACATAATTTTCATGCATGTTAGTTCTGGCAAAACACACGAGGCAGGAACTGTATGATAAATGAGATAAATAATTTTGATGGAGCAGTGAAATAAAATAAACTTTTGCCGTTTAAGAAAACAAACCATGACTAGTGGTGTGTATGGGGATTAGTTTGTGTTGGGGTGGCATTCTGAGGGTGGCCTCTCATCCTTAGAATGTTCTGGGGAGAAAGAGACGCTGTCTAAATCCAACAAGGTCTAGTTGTAGCTTTAACACAAGACATTATGAAGCCCATTAGCCTTTATTTAGGGCTTGATTATTCAAGCTATGGATTATGTGAGGGTCCCTGTTACTTCCTTTCCTTGGCTGCCTGTTAGCACTTTGCCTAAAGAATGGTCAAGGACAGACAGAAGATATGAAATTTGTCTAAGTTCGTATTAGAGTTATTAACACCTTGGGGAAGAAATGGTTGAGGCTGAGTAGAATCTTTTTAACAAGTTTCATTTTGTATAGTTAGCACTTTACAGGTTGTTGTATGAGCTGGCCATGCTGAAAGTATCTATCAGAGTTAGTAGTAGAATAAGGTTCATAGGGGCTTGGCCAGATACACAGCCTTCTTATTAGCTAGGCCTGGAAAACACTCTTCAAAATAATACTACAGTCTCTGTGTGTCCCCCAGTCACGAAAGCTAGAAAGAACTTCAGCTGAGGCCTTGAGAGTTTGAGATTTTTCTTTTCAGATTTTTTTTTTTTAAATGGAAATAGGTGAATTGTTTCACAGTGTCTATTGTTCTGATGTCACCTGGGTGCATGTCATTGAGACCTCCTCCAGTGCAGACCAGTGTTTCTTAGATAAAAGAAGGAAAATTCCACGCAAGTACGTATGCCCTGGCAGAAGACAATGAAATGGCACTTACGTATGTTTGGGATTTTCTTTTTACTCCGTAAAGACTGAGCAACTCAGAGAAAATCAGGCCAGAAAGAAAGTAAAATTAATGAGATTTTTGGGTGATTGCTGGATTTCAAATATCCTTGCCAATGCTGCCGTCGTAGCATGGTTAATAACTGTGAACTGGTTATAGACCACACCTGATAGGAAGCCCTTGAATTTCTGCTTTCAAACCCGTGGAAAAGTACAGCACCATATCTCTGCCACCTACATCCCATTCTATCCTGTCTATGAGATGACGCATCTTCTACCCTAATAAAATTCTCATACTCTCAATAGTCTGTAATGTTGATGCTGGCAAATGGTGGTAGTATGATTTTGGGGTTTTCCTAACTTCCCTGCAAAAAAAAAACATGGAGTGAATTGTATATAAATTATATTTCAATAAATCTGTAAAAAATATGTGTCAGAAAAAAACATATATATTAGAAAGGTCAGGATTCTAAACTATAGGGAAAAACCCAGAGCAACTAGATCATAAACCAAATATCCATGGATAACATGTATTTAAAAAACAAGGGGACAAGGTAAACCAGTGAACCCTAAATATGAGCCAGAAGACCAATACTTTTCTGGCACCTGTGTAAGAGAAAACAGAAGGATGCAACGGGGCTGGATTTGATAAATATGAGAATGGAAGAACCCATTGTAGATGAAATGGGGAACTAAAGCAGGTCAATTTGATAACAACAGCTGAAATGGTCAGGTGTTTGCCTACCTCAATTGCTGGTGATACATGTTTCCCATTGTTGAGGCTTAAAGTGACTGGATCAGTATAACCTCTGGGAGCTCTTGAAACTGACCCACCAGGGCTCTCTTCCAGCATAGAATGTCACTGAGGAGATGAAGAAGAGAGAAGGTTCAGGTAAAAGTGGATGGGTGGGAAAAACAGAGCCAGGAAATATTAGAGAGAAAGCTGCTGGTGTGGTGTGTGTAGCAGATTTTATTTTTAGAACAGTTTTATTTTTTTATTTATTTTCTTTATTGATTAAGGTATTACATATGTGTCCTTATCCTTCCATTACCCCCCCTCACCCAGAACAGTTTTACTTTTACAGAAAAATTAAGAAGACAGTACAGAGTTCCCATATATTCCCCACACAGTTTCCCCTATTATTAACTTCTTTAAATCTGTATTAGTATAATACAGTAGTATAATTAATGAATCAATATTAATACGTTATTAGTGACTTACATCCATACTTTATTCAGGTTTCCTTAGTTTTTACCTAATTTCTTTTTGTGTTCCAGGGCCCATCTAGGACACCACATTACATTTAATTCCTTAAGAGAAATAGGAGGTGAAAAAAAGAAAAAAATTAAAGTTCAAAAAGAAACAATGAAAGAAATAAAAAAGATTTAAGACAATGAGAGAGACATTTGAAAATAGGCAAAGAAAAGAAAATATGCAGATAAGAGGAGTCCTCAGAGAAGAACAACGATGCATGTCTCTTGGGCTCCTCTTGGCTGTAACAGCATCTCAGACTTTCCTTGTTTTTTGATGACCTTTGCAGTGTTGAGGAGTGTTTGTCAGGTATTTGTAGCTGCCATATGTATCTTTAAACAATCTACAAAAACAACAGAGTGGGGATCTCTGTGAAATTAGAAAAGTCTTGGGAACCAAGACTCTTCCTAAAAGTTCAGGAAAACTAATTTTACATAAAAAATTGGCAACAGAAAATTTTTGAGGTCAAATTCTATATAAAGTTACTTTAAGAAAAAAGAGGATTGAGAACAGATATAGGCAATAAAATATACCAGAAAGACATGTGCAAAAATGATAAAATTATTATGTACTATGTTTTTTAGAAAAGCAAAATATTTTAAAATAATTATTCAAAACATGAAGAAACAACAAAAACAACAATTTGAAACTCAGAAATCAGGAAACAGGCATAAAAAATAATCTATACTAATACCAGGGTAATATGCTAATTAGATCGGATAGACGAGACATATTCCAGATGTCATTCTGGATGTCCTTCCTGACAAAGCCGGGGCCTGGGTGGTGCTGCCCAGGTCCCAGGTGCCTGCAGCCGGCCCAGGTGGCACTTCCCCAGGGTCCCAGGTGCCTGCGGCTTGCCTGGGTCCTGAGTGCCTGCAGCTGGCCAGAGGGAGGGAAGCCTGGGTCCAGGTTGCCTACGGCCAGCCAGAGGAGGGAAGCCTCGGTCCTGGGTGCTGGGGCCGAGACAGAGGTGGTTAGGGGCGATCAGGCAGACAGGCGAGTGGTTAGGGGCAATCATGCGGAGGCGGTTAGGGGCGATCAGGCAGGCAGGCAAGCATTTAGGGGCGATCAGGCAGGCAGGCGAATGGTTAGGGGTGATCAGCAGGCAGGCAGGCGAGTGGTTAGGAGCCAGTGGTCCCGGATTGCGAGAGGGTGCAGGCCAGGCTGAGGGACCCCCCCCTTCCATGCACGAATTTTGTGCACCAGGCCTCTAGTTTAAAATAAAAGAAAAACAAAGGCTAAATTTAAAAAAATGAAAGAGTGAATTAACATATAATTCCTTAAGAGAAATAGGAGATGAAAAAGAGAAAAAAAATAGAGTTCAAAAAGAAATAATGAAAGAAAGAAAAAAGATTCAAGACAATGAGAGAGATATTTAAAAATAGGCAAAGAAAAGAAAATATGCAGATAAGATGAGTCCCTAAAGAAGAAAATGGTATAAAATACTTCAGACACTCAAGGAAAGAAAACGTGTGCCAAGATTTTGTATCTAGCAAAGCTGACTTTAAAATAAAAAGGCACAAAAACTTGGAATCAACATGGAATAACTTTAAATATTGACCCATGAGCCCTGTAGAAATCTCATTGTCCTAGATTTGTATTGGAATACCAGTAGGAACTTATGAGGTGTGGTATTTAAAAAAAAAAAAAAAAAATATATATATATATATATATATATATATATATATATATATATATATATGCATCTCTGGTGGAATTCCCTAGCTCTGTTCACTGAAAAGGCCTAGAAATAATAACCAATTCAGAAACGATGGATATCCTTAGGACCCAGATGTGGTCTTGAAATATCATGCTCCTCTAAAAGAAATCAGGATTTATTGGAAAAGGGCTGATCCCAAGTCTGGGGCAGGAGACATACAAGATGGGCCTGGGGTGTCTTATAATACCAGACAGCAAAGAAGTTATCTAAGACCAGTAGGGCCATGTAAACCCGACTCTTGAAGACATTTCCACTGACCAATTTGAGCTTCAAAATGGATAAGAATTGCAAAGGTTTGACATCCATCAAATATATTTAAATCTGTGAGTTCATAATTATATATATGTATTTAAATATTACAATAGTTGGTCACCTTTTGAAGATAAGAGGGACCAATTCATTGCTTTAAAAAATGAGCAATTAAAGGGGAAGAATTGAGCATTTATGAACCCTGCCTTTGTGAACCACACCACTAGGTATCTCCTCATAAAATCATAGCTAACAACGACAACAAAAACCCTATAAAATGATACAGTTCGAATGTCACAATTTTGTAACTCCTAATGAATGAATAGATCCAGGCATTAAATCAGTAGCTGCTTACCTCAACAAAGAGTGAAAAACCAGATGCTATATGCTTCTTGATGGAAAAACACAACACCATCCAGAACTTTGCCAGAGTTTGATCCAGTTTCTGGACCTGATGGCCCATTTGCAGGAAATATCAGGAATGGAGGAACATAACGAGCTGCAGGCACCAAGTGTATGCAGTCAGCAAAATCCAGCCTGTGAAAAACTATGGTTAAATGGCCTGATTTTTTTTTTAGTTTTTTTTTTTAAGATAAATTATAAGAAAAAATTAAGGCATAGAGGATAATTGGTAGATTAAAAGTGATTGAAAATATATATCAGATTTTAAAGATGAGCAAAATTAAATGACAATGTCTTTCATAAAATCAGAAAGAATCACAAGGAAATGATTGCTCTTAATCTCAGGATAGTGGTTATTTCTGGAGGGAGGAAGGGGCTGTGATGGGCTGAGGCCTCCACAGGGCCTGCTGGGTGGCTGGCAAAGTTCTATTTCTTAGCCTGAGTGGTGGTCACAGGCTCTCCACCTGATAATAACCCACTACACTTTCCTTTTGTTTTGTGGGGTTTTCTGTTATTTGTGTTTTATCTTACATTTATAAAGGTGTTGGTTTTTTTTTAAATTAAGTCTTTTAAAAGGTGTTTCTAAAGAACTGTTCCTGATTTTGAGGTCCTTGAGCATTCTGATGAAAGTACTCCCCAGAAAAATGTACCAACATCTGAATACTTCTTATAGAGTCAGGGGACCTATGTACAGTTCTGGCACTGTCTCTCTAGCCCCACCCCACTGGGAACCATGAAATCCAGATGAAGAACTCCTGTTTAAAATATGTTTTTCTCAGAGGAAGTATAAGTTGAATTCAGACAAAATTATCGTGAGCTGAAATGCTCTCTTTGTTTTCACATAAAGAGGAAGTTCTTACATTTGGAGTCTGTGAATGAGCTGCAAGGAACTTGAGAAGCCCCTGAAATAGTATGACACATTTTTGTGTGCATATATGAGAATTTTTCTGGGGAAAGGATGAAATGCTTTTATCAATTATCAAAGTGGTTTGGGACCTCAAATGGTCAGGAGTCCTTGACAAGAGCACCCGGAGAAGCTGTTATGTCCCCCCTGCTGCTGGTCCACTGCCGTGGTAGAGGATGCTTCCTTATGCCTTCAGCCACCTGGGGAGAAGGTCCCACTTTCTGGACCCCAGCGACCGATCTGTGTCCTCACCCCCATGCTGTTCCCAGTAGTAGGATTGGGCCATGGAAGGAGCAGAGGGTCCCTGAGCTCCAGACAGGTCTTTGCTTTCAGCTCGTGACTATATCTGGGCAAACAGAGGCCTGTCCCTCTTTTTCCATCTTAGAACAGTGAGTCCCTGGGTTTCCAGATATCAGTCTTAAGAGGACCCTCCACAGTCTTTCACAGACTTGCTACCACTTCTACTATCATGTCCTTAATGTTTTCTTCTTCCATAAAGTGAAATTTAAAAAGTGATGTGTGTGGATTTACAACCCGCACCCCCACGCTTTTACTTTTAAGTTTATTTAAAAATGGAAATGCCTGTGAAGTGGGTTCATAGTGGTAATTACATTTTCATCCCCAGTGCATTTCTCATGGTGAGACCATCAGGGCACCCCCTGGGTGGTGCTGACTCAGAGGTCTTGGGGAGGCCGTGGGGTTCTGCAGGTTAATGAGTAACGTTTGAGAACACTGCACCAGTAAAGTTGTCTTCCACGTACCACCTAAACGAGTGGTGTGCACATCACACTTTGGGAAACATTTGATTTAGAACTTAATGTGCACAGGCTTTGAAGAAAGAAGACTTGTATTGGTTCTTGGCTCTGATATTTTTCTTTCTTTCTTTTTTTAAAATATATTTTTATTGATTTCAGAGAGAAAGGGAGAGGGAGAGGGGGAGGAGAGAGAGAAAGAGAGAGAGAGAGAGAGAGAGAGAGAGAGAGAGAGAGAGAGAAACATCAGTGATCAGAGAGAATCATTGATCGGCTGCCTATTGCATGCCCCACACTGGTTATTGAGCCCACAACCCAGGCATGTGCTCTGACTGGGAATTGACCATGACCTCCTGGTTCATAGGTCGACGCTCAACCGCTGAGCTATGCCGGCTGGGTGCTCTGATATTTTTCAATGGTGTGTGAAAGTAGCTAAGTTCCTATTTCCTCATCTGTAAAAGGGGTAGGAGAAAACTGACCTCATAGGATTTTCGTAAGAATGATATGAAGTTCTGTTGATAATAAAGTATGAGCCCAGAGGACACATTCTATGCTCTCTTCCAGGGCTTCTCTGTATTCCGAGTGTTAGTCTAGACTTAGTGTGGAATTATTACATAACCTGAGGCAACTCATTCAACTTATTTGAAAAGGTTTTTATTTTTGATCTATTAAATAGTGGTAACCTTTTATTTTATTTCCTACAATTCTCTAGGAAATCCAGGGCAAACAAGCCCTGCGCTGTCTTGTAAACTGGTGATCACTGAGAACTGCACAGCTCTGCTGGGAGCAACGTGAACCTGGAGTAAGCACTCACCTTGACCCCATGTATTTTCATGAATGCTCAGGCAGCAACACTTTCACTCCCATCTGACCGTGAGTGTGTGCCGCACAAAGCCTATATTGAAAAGAGCCATTTCTTTCCTACCTCTAAATAACTATCACACATCATTTATCCTTTCGTCACTTGAACGCACAGTTGTGTTAAAACATGCTAAATGAATTGACCAATTATCTGGACATTTCAGATCCAGAAACACCCAGTAGACACTGAATATTTAGACCATTGGGGTGACTAAAGTTTTTCTTGAGGCGTCCAGAATAAATCTTTGTTTACATATCAATGATGTTGAGAGCACAAAGAACAAGGGTTAAAATGTGAGAGTTTATATGTTCACTTCCTGTCATGAAAATGCCAAGCTTACCTCATTCAGAGTATAGTTAGTTCTGAGTAGTTTTAGGGGCAAAAGGCAGTCATTTTAGGGAAAAAGAATTGATGGTTACCTATTAGAAGCCTGGTCAGATACCTGTGGCTGACTGCTTTTCATGAGGATGGAAATCATTTAGTTCTTGGGCCAAGCATAACATTCCTTTTATTATTCCTTTGAAGTGAAACTTAATTCTTTGTGTATGTTTTAAAAATGTGGGACCTCAAAGTGAAAGTCTCACATTAAGTGAAACATGAGACAGGTTAACTATTGATGATCATAATATGTAGGTGATGTAGGTGTCCAGATGATGGCTTGAGAATCTGGGCTGGGTTATTGGAGGGAAAACCTTGCCAGAAATCTGTTACATTATTACTGATTTCAATGGAAGACTAAACTTAGGTTGATAAGAAACAGAATTTAAAGAGGACTCTTTTATTATATAAGTGGTTTAAAAATGTATACTAGTTGATTTGTTGTCTTTGAAACTTAAATTAAAATGTGTATTAATACTCACTTATAAACATCAAATGTTGTAATGATTCTCTTTCTGGACCACCTTTTTATTCTACTACTAGTGGCCTGGTGCACAAATTCGTGCATATTGAAAGGAAATTAATGAGAAGAAATATTTTACCATTGCTATTCACCCTTTCTCTATAATAGAAGTGTCAGAGATGAAAGAAAATTAATAAAATGTACATGAAAATAATAAATTGATTAATAAATAAACAATAACAACATGATATAACAATGAATATTTTCTATGAAATTTTTACTGTCAGAATCTTAGTTTATCATTAATTTTTAAAAATATGCCAGGTATTCCAGAAAATTTGTATCATTTGGACAAACTTTACCTTTGCTGCAACATTGAGTAAATTTTCCATCAGATGGTTTTTCATCAGAGAAATTTAGTGATAGGCAAAATTGACATGTAACAGTCATTCCACCACAACTATGTTCGATAACTGCATCCTCATTTACTTCATTTTTGCTGTGAAGGCAGTTCCTACCAGTATTGGTAGTACTTGTTGATGACAGTTTTTCAGACATATTCTGTCAACGATGCTTCTTTCTTTCGGCTGCAGAGGTACTTGGCCAATAGTTGGTCTTCAGACATATTCTGTTGACGACACCGGCTTCTTTTGGCTACAGAGGAACAATTGTGGCTGGCCTGCCTCGAAGGGACCACAGGAGGGCATCAGGGAGTGTCCGGCCCCATCTCACCCTGGCAGCCCCCACTCGTGTCCCCAGCCTTGCAGCCCCAGCTCGTACTTCCAGCCTCGTAGCCCCAGCTCATGCCCCCAGCCTCACAGCCCTGCAGCCCTGCCTGGCAACCCACCTTGGCCTGGCACTGCCCACTCACCTGCTCCACTGTCCTGCCATGGTCCCACTCTTGTTGGGGCCCATCAGGGCTGGCAGCACCTCCACTGCTGCCTGCTGCCAGCACTGCATCGTCAACACCCACCATGTCCCGCACCACCCCCTAGTGGTCAGCATATGTCATAGTGAGTGATCGAATTCCCGGTTGAACTCCTGAGGGGACAATTTGCATATTAGGCTTTTATATATATAGATTCCTATAAATGTTCCTTTTCTACCATGGAAAGACAAAAGAAACACCAATAATGTGATAAGAACACAGTGAATTTAGATATTGGTGAATAGACACGCTCAATCAGAGCTGTCTGCTACTCATCCTAATGGAAAATTTACACCTAACTAATCATTTTTTTCAATATAGAAATTAAGAAATGGGGGCATAATTCTGGTGGCATTGCAAATTCTAAAACAACCTAAGATATGATCAATCTGTTGCAAGGTGAGTTCAGGCATGGACCAACTAGACATTTAATTGGAATGCTGTGAGTTCCTAGATAGTCTAGGTGAATCTAGCTGACATAACACTTCTTACCTGCATTGAGTATTCCAATCCCACAATTTGAAAGAATCTGCTGGGAGCTAGCTGGCTGTGGAAACATCTTTTAGCTGGGATGAGAGGATCTGGGCTGGAGATCCATGAAGCTACAATGTAAATCACTAGGGAAGCATTTCAGGATCGGGGTATCCACTGGTAATACTTTGCTTTCCCTAACACTTCTATAAGGAGAAGAACACCTAGGCTGAATTGGGGTTACCCAAGATGGTAAGATACCTCAGGCTCATTCATAGTCCTACCTAAATGTTGGAGGTAGTTATGAAATATGAGGCAGGCTGGATTGCGCTCATAGTGCAAAATTCAACAAACATTAAACTGTAAGCAGTAGTTTACATGCGTAAAACCCACCCAGGAGCTTATTTAAAATGTACATTCTAAGATGTGAGTCCCACGGATTCTGATTCAGTAAATCTGGAGACTCATGGGATCACCTTAACAAGCACTCCAGAATATCCCATAATGGTGAGCCCTAGTCCACTTTTCAGGAAGAACTACTTTAAGGAATCATGTACTTGTCATCAGACTATTCTCTGCAGATACTGCTGCACAATACTGGTATAGGCTAGGCAGAAAAACAACAAAGGGGAAATCTAAAAGCCCATTCACAAATGATTCCTTAACATGCCTGAAATTTCTTAAGTACTCTCTGGAAAGGGACAGGTTGGGGAATTAACAAGAATGGCCACTAATTGCTGTTGTGTCCCCAGTGAAAATCAGTCAGAATTGTGAGAAATTATTTCCCATCTCCTTTGAAAGCTAGTCTTTAGATATCTGCCCTTTTCCATCAGAACTCACGACTATACTCCCAAAATGGTCTATCCACGGAGGTTCTGCCCAGTGCCTGACATCATGGAAAACTGAACCAACGCTTGTTTGAAAGTGATGCAGCATTTCAAAGAAAGGCAATCCATCCTAAGTTAGATCCCCACGTTTCTTTCCTTGTGCTAATTGGGACAGGTGAGAGACCTTCCAAGAACTTTTGTGAATAGAATCTCCTCCTCTCCCCCAACCCTTTTAAGGTGCACTTGCTGTGAGTTGTCAGATTGAGTTGATTTGTGGTGAGCAGGCATATAAGCTGCTTGCTCTTCCTGTTGTGCTGAGAATCTCCTCAGGACTTCTATGAAACTAAACTCTTTCAGTTAATTAATGAAAATAATAAACAGCTGTTAATCTCAGAGCACCTGGCCCTCCTTTGAAGTTTTTCTAGACTCTAAATGGTAGAAAATTGTATGAAATAAAGAAGCTAATTCTAGGGAGATTCCTCACCAGACAAGGTAAGACACAGAAGGGAATATATCTGATGTTTTGCCAAGAGCTATCTTTTAACTCTTTTTTTCCTCCTGGCCTTAGTGCTTAGATGAAATAGGCCATCCTATGAGTCTAAAATGGAGGACATTTGCTGATGGCCTTACGAGAGAGTTGTAATTGCTATATTTTTGTTCAATTAGTGTTTTTAACTTCATAGTGAAGACACTAGATAAAATTATTTTACAGCTAACGTTTTTTAAAAAAAGTTTTCTATTAAACAGTGTTCCTTAAACTTTAGTGTGCATATAGATCTCTTGTAAAGCTTGTATTATGTGAGGTTGAGCCAGAGATTCTGCATTTCTAACAAGCTCCCAAGCAATGCCAGTGCTGCTAGGATGGGACCCACACTTTGAGTAGTAAGGTATTACCAGACTTGTGGTAAGTAAATAGGAGTTTAAGATTTTTGGACTTATAGCACTCCTTTCAGTTCTATAATATAGTCCCTCTAGTTAAACAAAATAAAGACTCTGACTACCAAGCATTTGATAGTTATGTGTTTTTACCCCATAACTTTTGAGAGACATGCCTGATGTGATCATTGTAACACTAGTAAATGACATCAATATATACCTTCAATTTGCACCACGGTGCAGTCTGCTGTCATGAAACAAAATGACAGGCCCTACAAGTTTTAAATGGCCAAATATACATTTTTTAACAGGTTTTCTTGTCATTGATGTGTGCAGAAGAATTACAGAAATGTGTGCCTTTCACAGAACTTCTGGTAAAGAATACTATAGTAGTTGCTCTTCAAACGATTGAACTTTCACTGAATTCTCTTTGATCTCTGGGGTCTCAGAAAGAGCTTGACTTGTCCAGATTTCTCACAAAATAATGTATTAAAAACCACTGAAGTATGTATTCTCATCACAGCATTCTGCTCACCCTCCCTCCCTTCTACATTGGAAATTTAAACTAAAGAGATAAATGTGGGAAGGTTTTTAGTCAATGCCCAATTCTTCTGCATGAATTTATCCTGTATGGGATATTTTAGAAATATAAATACACATATGTTGAAGAAACAGAGATATGTGATCAGAAGTGTACTTTCTACATTCCAGTGACTTAACATATTCAAACAAAACTTGGAGTTGGAATTGGATAAGGCAGTTCCTATTATGAGAAGTAGGGCAGCTGGAAGGGTATAGTGAAAAGAACACAGTCATTTTGCTCTCTATTCATAAACTATTTTTCCCATTTGAAAAAAAATCATAGTTTTAATACAGATAGCTCTCTAAAGTTGTAAACTTTTGTAGGAGGAGGATGCCACCCTAATCTAAGCACAAGTTAGGAGAATGGAAGCCATCTCTTTGGAATCAGGAATTAGAACTATTAGAGAAGAAGAAACTTTGCTCGTGAATAATGAAAAACAAAAAGATGATTGTGCTTAAAAAACTAAAGTGTAAAGAGTTGAGAGGATAGACCCAAGAACTCCAAAGGTGATTGGTGAGTGATGAGATGGTTTCTGCTGCCTTGTCTCAGTGGATGTAATTCTGAGACACCCAGATTCCCTGGATAGTTAGCACCATTCTTAGATGTATCTAGAGAACCAAGAGGGGATGGAGAAACTACAACAGTTCTAGGACTTAGATGCAGGACGTGGAGCTCTATGACTGGTAGTGCTGTCTTATTTATAGTAAGTTGATTTCCTGTATGGTGCAATAATTGATAAGTTTTCTAGTATATGCGAACACTGGTGTGTAATGTTGAATACATCCAGGCCTTGTGTCAGAAATCTAATTACACTTTCCTGAATCTGTTCCCATAATCACTGGTGGCAACTGAGCCCTGTTCAGCCGAGTAGGATGGACATAGTCTTACAAGTTTCTTTAGTGGCCTCAATCCATAGAAAGTGATAGGAAGATGATATTCAGTTCCTTCTTCAGGGGTCATTCTCTCATCTTTGTGCTTTCTCTATTTTCCTAGATATTACAGTGGCTGCCACAGAGCTAACTTGTTGTGTAATTCCCAAATGTGGTCCCTCCTTGTCTGCTTCCATCTTTAAGGAAAGATACATATATATGGCTCACTTTTTGCAAATAATAGACACATTATAGGTTTTAAATTACATATAAGTTAAAATCCAACTGAAATAAGTTTTAAAATTAGTACAAAAATATATTATCAATATGACCATGAAAATGGAAATGGTTATTGGGATAAAAAGAAAAAAAATTGTGCACTAGACCTCTTGCTTCTAATTTTGTTCTTTAAAATACTGGGTTACAGTCAAATTTAAAAGGAACTATTTTATGTGTTTCAAATGTATTAAGACTTTCAAAAACAGCTCCTATCAGGGTCAAACTGCTAATTCTAAAGCCTATATTATGAGAAAAAGAGAAAAGAAAGAAGCTTAATAGGACAGGCTAGAAAGGCATGTTCTGAACAGTCTAGTATTCCAAAGTTGCCATCAGCAGACTCAATAGAAAAATAATAATAACAGCATACCAATCAGAAACAACAAACAGCGGAAGGAAGAGACCCTGCATGAAAAACTGGGCAATTCAGCAAGACCTGAGTCAGGCAGAGAGCCTTCTGACTGTAAAGCTGGTTTCCAGGTGAAGGCCCTGGTCTCCAGCGTGAGTGCATGTGGTTTGCAGACCCTCCATCCACTAATAGAGGGATCAGTGCTACTATGATTTTAGAGGTTTTGTTGTCATCTTTGATTTGTGTTCAAATCTCCTTTCTTAGGAATTCAAAAGTGTCTGGTTATGTTTTTGATGGAACTGCCCAAACTAAAGAAAAGAACACAGGGTTAGAAAAAGTGGAAATGCTTCTGGGTGAGGTTTGGAAGAATCTTTCCTGAGACCTGACTTTTTATTTTAAAAGTGGGAGTGGGGGGAAAAATCCAGAGAAAAGTAACCAAATAACTAAGGAAAGCTGATGGGGATGGAACTGTTTTCCCTGTAAAACCAAGGAGTAAGGAGTCAGTTCCCATTTTTAGAAATATGGAGGGTTATTACAAGACAAAGGGATCCAGTTATTCTCTGTCTTCACAAGGAAAATCTTTACAAGTATAGATTTGACAGATAACCTCTCTTAAGTGCTTTCAAGAGCTATCATTTTATTTCTTTAAAAAGTTAAGTAGTATAGATTTTAGATAGGCTAACAGGGTCTTTTTTTATGGCAAAACTTGTATAAAATCTGTATCCATTTATAGAATTGCTGAGTTATTTATATGAACTAATGGTGATATTTGCTAATCTTTGCAAGTTAAATTTAGTTTCACCAGAATTGAAAATGTAAACTGCTTACACTAATCTACATTTCATAATTTGTTCTCTCTTCTTTTGAAGTTCTTTATTAACTGTGCCCTCTACCATAGGATCACCACTGAGCCTCATGCTAATGGGTATAAATTATAGTGGTGCCAGCTTGTCTTACCTTTGTTAAATATGTGCCAACTATTTCACAATGAACCTTTACTTTCCATTTTATGACTGGCTGTAAAAACTGTACTTACAGCCAGTGAATGGACATGGCGTATTATGTCCACAATCTTGAAAGTCCCAACAAAAGCCAACTTTTTTACTCTCTAGGGATAGTTCATGGCATTTTCCTATCTCTAGATAGTCATCTTCTAGCCCCCCCACCAAACCCCCAAACAATCGTTGCTTATTGTTTTCCAAAAAGAAACAGGAAGAAAAACAACAAAAGAGTAAGCCAGATAATTTTACCCTTCAGTGTCACTTCTGATGGTGGAGGTGGGATTGATATTATAAAAATAGTAATCTATGACTTAATTTAACATACAGTATTCTTTCTATCCATTATTATTAGGATTAATTGAGAGTTGGCCATCTTTTAATCAAATGTCACAGTGGTATAAAATTAGAATCAATCCGGTGAAGACTTAATTGTTTTACAAGTTATTATTTTGTGGGCAACACTGACTTGATTCCAAGTTTACAACTTACAGAATTATAAAGCAGCATTTTGTGGTGAAATTTAGACTTAGATAATCCCATAACATGTATATGCACCTTTTCATGAGTGGAAAGAAACAAAAAGAGCTTATAATAATATATTTGGGGCATCTGAAGAAAACAAATATTTAGAAAGGAGGTCAATAAAAGGAGATCCAAATAATATCTGAAAACAAGTAAGTGATAAGCAAATATCAAAAACTTGTTTGGATTTGAACAAAGAGGCAAATAGGAGAAAATAGGAAGGAAAAAGTAGCATTCTTGTAGGGAGAGAAAAATGGTTTCTAATGTCTTTAGCAAATCAGGATAAATATAACCTCTATGTATTCTCAATAGAGCTAATTTAAAAATCTCTTGGGAGTGTTTCCATATTGGCTTTTCTTGAACAAAATTGGTTGGAAAAAATTCTTTGGAGTTCAAGGTCTTTTTTATTTCTTAAAGCATGAAATGGCTTTTCTGCACCACACATTCCAAATTACTAAAGAGTTAGCTGACCATATGAACCAGATTGATCTGGTTCAAACTTCCCTAGAGCTATGAGCCTAATGGATCCTAAATAGGGACTCATGATTACCTTGTAAGGGAGGCATAGAAGCAAATAAAGAGCAATCTTGAAATGCCATACACACCTTCTTAATTGTAGAGCAAATGGAAAACCAGCCCAACCAGTAGATTTTTTACTGTAATGCCCAGTGTGTCTCCTCTTGTGTTCTCTTGCACAAACTTACAGTGGGAATCTTTCCGTTTACTCCAAGAGGTTGGTTGGCATGGAAGTGGAAGGTGAAGGGCCATTTGTTCACATCTGTATAATACCAACTGCGTAGCAAGGAGGACAGTGTGGGCTCTCTCATCAGGGAAAACAAATCCAGCTGCTTCACGCTTAGGAGCAAGCCAGGTGCCTTGAAGCCAATGGAAGAAAGCAACAGGGTTGGGCACTTGGGCCTCCGCCCAAACACCACAGAGAAAATCATTTCATGCTAATTTATTTGACGTCAGGAAACCACTCTTCACTGACTCTGAATTTGGCTGGGCCATTCCCAATGATTCTGGAGAAAGGAAGTTCCAGGGGAAAGGAGAAGGCCAACAATATTAGCGGCCTCAGGAGGAGACAAGGCAAAAGGTATGATTTTATATTTCAAGAAATTCTGAGAATTCCAAGGGGAAAGGAAGGTTACACTCTCCAAGAGTCGCAAATAAAAAGAACCCTTATGTTGGGATTCCCTTTTTTCTTGTGCATGGCACTCTTTCCTGCCCAGCCAGAATATTGTCTCTGAATCTCTCTCAAAATTATGCTCCAGGCAGGCCCCACCAACTGGCCGAAATTGACCTTGTTTATGCTACAAAACAGGCTCATTTTTTTTTCATTGGGGGAACCATTGTGCTGGGTCCAGGGAGAATAGGAGTAATGGCTTTTCCCGTTTGCAAACTCTGCCCAATGGCATGGAGACATGGGTATTGTAGTATAAGTTGGACTGTGATTTCCTGTGGGTAGCTCCTATGATAAATCAGTGAACAACTCATCTCCTGCCTGTTTCATTCACTAGAATTCCAAATGTTCAGCATAGTTTTGACAATGTAGTCAATGCTCAGAGAACATCTGCTGCATAAACAAATGAAATAAATGACTAAAGTTAAATCATAATGGTTAAATTCCATTCTGAAGTTTCAGATTGAGTTTATGGCTTAGAATTGTTCAATTTTAACTTTTTCTCCTCTATATTTTTAATTAAAATATTGACAACTGCTACTATTTCATCTATCAGCAAACAAATGTTAAGAGAAAACTGGAAATGTGATTGAAAAAAACAACAACCCTTCTTATATTTGAGAGATGCAGAAAACAGCATACAAAATAATACGGGCATATTTCTCCACTAGTAAAATTCTGTGTTACCAATTCATGATGTCCCACAAACATGATTTTCAGGTGTTCCATGATCTGAATATGTTTTACTATCACCCTCTCTGCCAAACCCTACATTTTAGAACAAGAGTTCTTAAACCATAGCATGCTTCAGAATTACCTAGAGCAGTGGTCGGCAAACTCATTAGTCAACAGAGCCAAATATCAACAGTACAATGATTGAAATTTCTTTTGAGAGCCAAATTTTTAAAACTTAAACTTCTTCTAACGCCACTTCTTCAAAATAGACTCACCCAGGCCGTGGTATTTTGTGTAAGAGCCACACTCGAGGGGCCAAAGAGCTGCATGTGGCTCGCGAGCCGCAGTTTGCCGACCACTGACCTAGAGGGATTGTTAAAACCCAAATTGCTGGGTCCCACCCTCAGAGTTTCTGATTCGGTAGGTTTGCATCTCACAAGTTTCCAGGTGATACTGTTGTTCCCCAGGCCATATTTTGAGAACCACTGATTTAAGGAATAATTTTTTAAAGATAAAAACACCTTTCATTGTTTTGGTTGCTCATTCTCAATTACCCTCTGAAAGATGCTGGACAGAAGAAGTGTCACTAATTCATATATTAACTTACTTAAGCCTTATAAAACCCTGGGAGGTGTATACTGCTATTATACCTATTTTGAGGAAGAGATAATTTGAGAAAGTGGGAAGTACCAGCACATGAAACAGGTAGCCTGGCTTCAAACTCTTAACTACAGCATTATATTGACCTTTAAGAAGAGGGCTACCTCAAATAGATTCTCCCAACCATGTGGTCTTGATCCAGGGCAAGAACAATAAGCAAGTAGATTCTAAAGGCCTAATTGATTGTTTGGCAGAGAAGCAATCAATGGGTTCTCAACATGACCACGCTGGCCCCATCCCCTGTGTGCCTCCTTGTCACTGATTAAGGCAGGATGAGACCTTCCTTCCTCAGGAGGCAGAGCAAATGATTAGAAATGACCTGGATGTTCTTTCAAAGGGGCCTGAAAAATAAATAAACAAAAGCACATCCATTCAATGAAATGGAATATCACTGCAAAAAAGAAGGCATAAGGAAACTTTTTATGTATTCATAGGTAAATAGCACCAAATGCATAGTTCAATTATTTGAAAAGGAAAAAAATAACACATTTATGCTTGCTTACACATGCATAAAATATCCTAAAGGAACATAATAAAGCAACAATTGTCACCATTTGGGAGGAAGAGGAATGGCGGGTTGACCAGGGACAGGAATGAAAAGGGACCTCTCTCTTATGGTTTTAAAAATTAAATAATTAACATTTAGAAATTGGTGGTAGATTTTCTGACTTTCCTTATTTGATTACCTTGGGAAACTGCTTCACTTTGGGCTCCTTTCCCATGCATTCCCAGCCTCTCATAGGTCCTTCTTACCCAGCTGGAAACCCATTACTGCCTGATGGGCTGGGCTTGGGGCTGGTTTCCTAGTAGTGTCAGCTTATGAAACACAGATGGTGTGCATTTCAAGGACTTTGGAATGGTTTTTGCATTGTATGTAAATGACTACATGTAAACATTTGGAAGGAATAAAAAGCTTATATCTCTTAGGAAACAAAGGCTACTTTGATAATAATGACATCACATTCATAGAGCACTTTATAGTTTATAAAATTCTTTCACATGCATTGGGCCATTTACATCTCACAACAGCTCTGAGAGGTAGCTATTATAGTCCCCATTTAATAGAAGAGGAAACTGAGGCTCAAAGAGTTCCAGTAACTTGTCCAAGATCAGAAAGCTATTAAATAGTAGAGTCAAGACTGGTGCCCAAGTATTCTGACTCAAGGCTTGTGAATGTTTCCTCTTACCTTTTTATAATTGTAAAAAGAGAAAAATTAATATGCTTTTTTAAAAAGACTGAAACAGCCCTCACCGGTTTGGCTCAGTGGATAGAGCGTCGGCCTGCGGACTGAAGGGTCCCAGGTTCGATTCCTGTCAAGGGCATGTACCTTGGTTGTGGGCACATCCCCAGTAGGGGGCGTGCAGGAGGCAGCTGATCAATGTTTCTCTCTCATCGATGTTTCTAACTCTCTATCCCTCTCCCTTCCTCTCTGTAGAAAATCAAGAAAATATGTATTTAAAAAAAAAGACTGAAACATTCACAATCCCATGAGTCCAACAAAAAATAATTAAATTTACATATTGTCTTGCAGGGTTTGTCCGTGTGCCTACAACTATTGTCCGATTACCATCATAATATATGTGCAAGTATGTATTCTGTTTTCTCCCCATTTTGTACTGCTATCCTGAAGTCTTTTCCAAGTTGCAACATAATTTTCATAATCGGCAGATTAATAGTTTCACATTTCATCAAGAGCCATACTAATGTAATCTGCTACTGTTTAACATGCATTCCATTCATTTCATTCACTCATTCATTAACTCACTCACTCACTCATTCATTCATTCATTCACTCAATGATGACTAAACCCCTACTATGTGCCACGCCCTGTACCAAAGGGTAGGGACATTCATTGAGAGAAACACTGAGGTGCCTGAAGGTGAGGAAACAGCAGGCCAAGAAGTAAGGCAAAGTTGCTAAAGACATTCGTAGAGTATTTCTATGCTGAGACATTTAGATAATCCTCAAAATTTTTATCAAAAAGTATACCACTGCTATAAACACCTGTGTAATTAGAGTTTTTGCATTAAAAACATTTTTTACACAGTTGAAGTCCATTTTTATGGCTTAAGTATTTGTGCTCTCATACCAGAAATATATGAGTGTACCGTCCATCACCAACAAAGAAAAACAATGTTGTAAATTGCACAGTTAGAAAATGGTGCCCCATTTTTGTTTCAGTTTGCATTTCTTTGATTAGTACTAATGTTAATATTTTTTCCATAAACTTGTTTATTAATTTTATTTCTCTTAGTATGAATTGTCTGTGATTTGTCCTTTGCCTAAGTGTCTATTAGGGTCTTATTATTGTTTTGTTCATGTGTGGGAACTGTTTATATAATTTATTTTAGTATTATTTTAACATTATTCAAAAGTTGAATAGGTTTTTTATATTACAAAGATGATATAAAAATGACAATTTTTCATTTTTACTAAAATTGTTTTTCTTAGTCTATTTGCCTTTTTGTTTTAATGTTTATAGTTTAAATTTCCTTCTCAAACTTATGAAGTTATTATTCCTCTTGATTTTTTATTAATGTCAGATTATCTTTTGTGATAATTTTTGTTTTTATTTTTTTCTGTGAAAGGTATGTATAGACTTAGTTTACTTCTCTTCCCCAATTTTTAATGAGAAAGTACAACATCATTTATATAAACATTTTAAATTTCCATATTATATATTACATTCTTATACATAACACACTTCCTATATAGGTCCATTAGTATGTATGTCTAGTTTTGCATTAGAACTAACACACTTTTCTGATTTCTTTGTACTATATTTTAATATCTGATTAAAATAGTCCTTTATCCTTGTTCACCTCTTTCAAAATACTACTTATTGCTCACCCATTTGTTTTCTTCAAATGAATTTCATTTTAATTTTGCAGAATATTAGTAAAATTTTTGTTGGATTTGTTCTAACAAATGTAAAGAATATGAAGAATCAGGCATCCTTTATATATGTAATTTTTCCATTTGGAAGTAGAAATGTTTCTCCTTCTGCCAAATCAATTAAATTAGCTCTCAAAAATGCACCACTTGTATTTTTTGGTAGCTATCTGAGAAGAAATGAATTACACATTATAATGAATTATTATTGGTATACAGAAATATTATTAATTGTTGTATATTTATCATGTATCAGGAGAGGAAAAAGACTATCTAGGAACATAAATAAGTTTTTAACAAACTTCTTTGGCTTTTCTTAGTATACAGTCATATACCCTTTGCACTGTATTCTGATCCCTTTCTGATAGTAGTGTCTGATTAAATAATTCTTAAGCTCACACTTCTGGTAAGTGGTGAAATTGGGACTGGCAGTAAGGATTGCTGGAGAGCAGAGCCCAGGTTTCAACTTCATGTTCAGACTTAGGGAAACCAGGCCCAGGCAGGTCGTGGTTCAGAACCTGTTATGCACTAACCCACGAGTTACTCTGGGCAAGTTGCTTACTTCTAGGGGCTTCATGGGATGAACTTACTTGATTTCTAAGAGTTTGACCAACTGTAAAACACTTTGAAGTTGAATTACATTGAGAAACTTAACTGGAAGGCATCAATTTGGGGCAGAGTTTTAGATAAGAAAAATCAAGTGAGAATTGCCCGAGGAAAGAAGCATGTGAGACTGCAAAGAGCAAGGGTTATGGCTGAGAATGAAGAATTTACAGGTATATATACTCTGTTCCTTTTGTTACACTTGTCAGGGCCAAATACTCACTTGTTGTTTTGAGGTTCCTTGACATAAACTTTCTTACTAACATTCTTGTCTAGACAGTGTCACTGGTAAAGCATAAAAAAAGGTCATGGTCATTGTGGTGGTGTTTTGTTTTATTTCATTGCAACCATCATTGACCTATTGCTAGGGTTAGGTGCCCAGCCAGAGGTAACAATGGTTAAAAAGACAGAGAAGAAGGATAAGCAGGACATGCTAATGAGAGGATAGGAAGAGAGTTAAAAAATAGAAATTTATCAACATGTAAGTACTAGTCCAAACACTGTAGTTAGGACTGTACACTCTGCAGCCAAACTGCCTAAATTTTTATTCTGGCTTCGCCACTTAACAGTTAGGTGACGTCTGCTCTTCAGCTTAAAAGGCCGTGTGAACCCTATTCCTCAGTTAAAAACATATGTGAACTCTGTCCCTCAGTTTAAAAAATTCATCTGTCAAACAGGGGATAATGATATGACTTACCTCACAGGATTGCTGTGAAGGGTAAATAAGTTAATAATGGAAAGAGCGTAGATATTGTCCCTGGTACATAAGTAGACCGACCAATTTTACTACTATCATTTTTCCTAAAAAACATTACGGATATACATCAGATTAGCCACCTTTTCAAAATGTTCCTGGTGATTACCCTGCCCCGACATTCTCAAATCATGCTTTCCGGAGGTGGCTGTTTGGGTGCCTAGTTAATCTAAAATTTAAGTTAAGCATTTTACTTTTAGATTCAAAGAACCGCATGCCTTGGGTTCTTTTATATTTATGAGGCTTAATTCCAGTTTACGTTCCAACTTGTACATTACATTCTTCACCTGATTTATTGCTACTTGTAATAATGCTATTTATAACACTTTTCATCCTTAGTTCTCTAAAGTTTTACATACCTCAGTTCATTCCAGCTCACAGGTAATTGGGTGGCAAGTAGCAGAATCTCTAATTTATCATGCAAAAAAACAAAAAAAAACAAACAAAAACCAAACACCCAAAACACTGAAGGCATAATGATGAAGTGACGCCCTACAAATGGGCAGTAGGATGGGTAATATGATGAGGGGGTTTCATTACTACTTGGGCCTCTGTGTTCTCGAGTACTCACAAAACGGCTCACACCTTTAATGAAGGTGATTGGTGAAGGGCACAGGCCCTGGGGTCAGACAGATTTGGGTTCAAATTTGACTATCGTTTGCAAACTGTGGGGACTTAGGAAAGGTACTTGGCTGCTCTCGGCTTCCATGTTTTCCTCTGTAAGTTGGGAATGATAATTTTGTCTCCTTTGCAGGTTTTTGTTTTTTGTTTGGATGGTGGAGGGATTAGAGGATAGCGAATCAGCTAACACACAGGAAATATTTAATAATTGTGGTCATTTTTGTTCTTAGAATTCACCTCTTCCAGGATGAGTAGGCCATCCTCACTTGAGCTGACTGTATAGTCAGTCTCCCCAAGAAGATGACAATCTCCTAAAGGTCATGGGTCACCTCTTAAATTTTATATCTTTCACAGCATCTGGTTCAGAGCACAACATGTATTCAATATCCAGCAAAGACATGTTGAGCTGTATTGAGAGAGGAAGATCAACAGATTTCTCATTTTTTACTACTTTCTAAATTTCTCCTTCCAGATGGATGTCTAAGGTCCCATGGTCTTCCTTTCAGCCAGGGTTTTCAAATTCGGACTGATTAATTCTTATTGTAAATGAAAATAGCAAAACTTAATATATATGTAATGTACATATATTTAGACATACCTCATATTTGTCAAACAAAAAAATTAAGCCTCTAAAGCAGTGGTTCTCAACCTTTCTAATGCTGCGACCCTTTAATACAGTTCCTCATGTTGTGGTGACCCCCAACCATAAAATTATTTTTGTTGCTACTTCATAACTGTAATTTTGCTACTATTATGAATCGTAATGTAAATATCTGTGTTTTCCGATGGTCTTAGGCGACCCTGCAGCGGTTCTCAACCACAGGTTGAGAACCGCTGCTAAGGAAGGTGAGAGCTAATATAATTACTGTTATCAGATAGTAAATTTGACACTGAGCTTCCTCACAGTGAGAAAAATATGATGGATTATATAATTCTCTCTGACTTATCACCCATTATCTACTCACTTGATCAGTTACATCAACGTTTTTCACCTTTTTCATCTCATAGCACACATAACCTAATTCTTAAAATTCTGCAATTCATCAAAAAATATATTTTTTTACTGATTGGACAAAAAAATAGGTATAATTTTGATTCATTCACACCAGATGGCTATTACTGTGTTGGCTGTTGTCATTTTTTTTTTATTTGACAATTTAAGGGAAAAGAGATCAGTGCCCCTGACTAAACAGTCAGGTATTGCATGCTTTAAAAATTCTTGCGGCACACCAGTTGAAAATCACTGTGTTACATCATAGTCTTGTCTCCTCTGCTTTCCAGTTCCCTTTCTCTGCATGCTGACCCCCAATTTCTGCTTATGGTTTTCCTCAAATTCCATTTTCTGCCTTTATAAACGTCATACTTTTTTTTTCTTCTTATAGTCCATCCACAACTCTAACTTTCCTCGAATTCTGAGCAAGACATACATTCTCAGGTTTTGACCCCTAATGACCTCTACTAAGCCCCTCCCTCAGGGAAGGGAGGACAGTCTGTGTCTTCTGTATGCAGGCAGTGCTCAGCATTAGAAAGATCATCTGACAGGCAGCAAGACCTGTAAACGGATAAAACACTAGTTCCTTCAGGAGAGAAAATCCAGGATGGAGCAAGTGACAGATCCTTAAAGAAATAAAGCTTGTGGCCAATAGGTTTCCTGTTGAGTGCAGTGGCTTCCTAGAGAAAGATTCTGAAGCCCCTTCTAGGCTATGCAGGAAAGAGGGTTGCGATCAATGAGTCATGTCTGCAGAAGTGGAGGTGAGGGGTAGAGTGGCAGCAGTGAACCAGGTGTTTTCCATTTCTGCATTTTGCCTCTAAGCCAAATTTCAAGATTGTATCTTAGGCCCAGTGGGGTGGGGGTGGGGTTCTGGGGGAGAGTCTAATCAGAATTGGATATATGGGAGGATTTGGTCTCAAAAACAAGAAAGAAGCCAGTTTCTACAAACAGGTTAGAAAAGGACTAGACATACATGGTGACATAAGCCATCTGAATATGGAATTCGGACTCTTTAATTATTTCCCACTTGTTCTTGGGCCTAGAATGGGGCTGAGGCTGTAGTTTGTAGCCACCTCATTCAAGCTCTAAGAAGGAAAGCAATAACTTGATGGAATTAGGCAGTATTATTAGTGATAATGTTGGCTAGTGGGTACTTTGTGGTTTGCCAACTGGTGACACTTAAGAGCATTTGGACGCCAAAGAACCTCTTCTAAAGCTCCCTCTAGGGTCCCCTCCAGCTCTACTGTGACCAGGACAAAGTTTCACCACTCCCCTAATCATCAGCGAGCATCCCATGACTAGAAAAAGAACAGCTTCCAGATAGAGAGAGGTGTAAGCATTTGTTAATCGAATCCCTTTATGATTTTGCTTCTTTCAGTGATTTACCAGTGAAGAGACCAAGGCTTTAGTTCTGGTTCTGCTACCTGGCTGGTCTTAGGCAAATCATGTTATGTTTCAGGGCCTCAGTTTTCTCATCTTTGAAATGTGGGGCTTAGCTTGATCTCTACCACCTATTCCTATCCACGAAGTTTAATGAGCTTTAATTTTGCTTCTGAAAAGTGTCCAATAAAGTTCATTCGTTCTACACATGTTTACTGAATACCTCCTGTGCTTCACTATATATACACTAGGCTGGGCACTAGGAATACAAAGTCACATATCCCTGCTCTTTCCCAAGGACCTTACAGTTTAATGAAAGATAAATGTGGAACCACATGAAAGGGACATAGTAGAGCAGCTAAGAGTACAGGTTCTAGAACCAGGTTGCCCAGTGCAGGTACTTCCTGTATTTATGACACTGGACAACTTTCTTAAACCTCTCTGTGCCTCAGTTTCCCCATCTTCAAATGGTATCCATTTTATTTGGATGATATGAGAATTTAAAAAGTTAATAAATACAATCATTAAAACAGTTTCTGGGTGAAATGGACAACTGAGGTTTTTATTGTTGTTTTTTTTAAATATATTTTTATTGATTTCAGAGAGAAAGGGAGAGGGAGAGATAGAAACATCAATGATGAGAGAGAATCATTGATTGGCTGCCTCCTGCACACCCCCTTCTGGGGATTGAGGCCGCAACCTGGGCATGTGCCCTTGACCAGAATGGAACCTAGGACCCTTTAGTCAACAAACCAATGCTCTATCTACTGAGCCAAACTGGCCAGGGCAACAACTGAGGTTTTATAAGGTGCTATTCTCAGCCCTCATTTAAACCAGAGCAACTCTCTTTAAAGGGTTTATAAATTAGGCATCTATCTAATGTTTCATTTGAAGGAAGGTTCTAATGATTATACAAATAAATACAAATGAAGTAAGAAGTTTGACTATTGAGACTTTTGGCATATAATAAGAGAATATTTTCTTAAGATTATGTCTAAACCCAGGCAGAGTGGATTAAATCTGGCTACAGACTGCACTCTAATAAAGAACCACCATTAACTATGAAACTGTCCTGCAAGACAGAAGTAAATAACCATCATCTTGTTTGAGGATCATCTTTATAACTTAAAGGATAAAGGGATAAAGTGACTCACCCAAAGTCACAAAGCTTGTTGGGGAAAAATCCTGCTCTTGCCACTGGGATTGGGTCCTTCTAAACTACAGTGATCCCAGGATGTGCGCTGATGGAATACTTTAGGCCTGGTATCATTTACTGACTTGGGTTTTATTTGATTTTTATTAGTAAATATTTCTGAATGTATCTCTAAAAGAAAAGGACTTTTAAAATATAATAATAATAATAATAATACCATTATCATACCTAAAACTCTGTCAATGTTCAAATTTTAGATTTGAAGACAGAGTTTATAGTCAAGCTGATCAAGTTTGCAGGACCTTTGAAATATGGTGTGACCTTTTTGGGTCACAAATTCCTCATCTGTGAACTAAAGGTGATTGTAATATCATTAGGTTTTGAACTTCAAATTTATAAAGTCCTTTTACAATGCAGCACATGTTAAACAGTAAATAAACTATTGCAAGATGGTAGAAAAGATGTTCCCAGTAGATACTTAATAAGTCTTAGCTATTATTAATAAGCAAACAATTTGAACACGGTATAATTTGTTAGGTCCATAGAGAGAAGATGGTGCCTGGAGGGCTAGGGAACAAATACCTTTTTGAAGAGATGTCACTTAAGAGATGGATGGACGAGCCAGGATAATGGGAAAGCGGTGCTTCAGTTGGAGGCAGAATTGAATTAAGGGATGGACAAGCCACCAGTTCCCAGGTGCCTTCCTACAAAGGGTACAAAAACACCTCTGGGAAAACATTAGAAAAATGGTGCCATTTAATTGCTGTTTCCCCACATTACCCATTATGGAATTGATGAAATGTAAAATGGTCTGATCCCTGTACTGGACATATAATAAACCTCTAGTCTTTAATTTGAACATATAACAAGAAAAAAAAATGTTACTTAAAATCCCCATTGCTGTTAAGGAAGGTGGGTCTTGGTAACTAGAGCCTCTATGGTTTGCTAATCACAAATGAGTTCCACAATCTTAGTATAAAATATTAAGTATGAAAGTTTAGCTTGAGAGACTGAGACAAAATCAAATTGCTCTACATAATAAGGCGCTATGGGAGGTCTTCCAAGGGGAAGAAGGAAGGAGAAAGCCTGCCTGCTAGAGGAGAAAGAGAGGAGACCCCCATCCAGACGCTGTGACAAAAGGGAGAAGGAACACTTATTTCTGCCTTAGACTCTTTGGGAGTCTAGGAAAGTCAATGACTCCTTTCTTAGAATTTTTAAAGACATAACATTCACAGGACTTAAAAAAAAGAAAATACTGATAGTAAAATAGTTATAAAAATATTTTTTAAACTACAACTATATTTGGGAGGGGGAGGGTTGAAATGGAGGTGCTCGGGGGATTTTTAGGGCAGTAGAACTGCTCTATATGATATTGTAATGGTGGATACATGTCAGTATACATTTATCAAAACTCATGGAGTGTCAACTATGGACTTCAGGTGATAATGATGTGTATTATGTTGGTTCAAGTGTGAAAAATGTACCACTCTAGTTGGGATGTTGATATTAGAGAGGCTGTGTGTGTGCAAGGAGGAGCAGGGGTATATGGAAACTCTGTACTTTCTGTTCAATTTCTCTGTGAATCTAAAACTGCTCTAAAAATAGCCTATATATTTTAAAAAACTACATTTGTCATATAATAATATAGGCACTTCTTTATTAACACTTAACAGGATCTAGATCTATCACTGAGTTTTTTTTTATTGTTTAAAGTATTACATATATTAGTACATATATCTCCTTTTTTTCCCCATTGACTTTCCCCCAGCCTCCTCTACCCCGTCGCATGCCCTCATCCCACCCCCCCCCCAGTGTCTTGTGTCCATTGGTGTGCTTATATGCATGCATACAAGTCCTTTGGTTGATCTATTTCCCTCCCTCCCCAACACTCCCCAGCCTTCCCGCTGTAATTTGACAGTCTGTTTGGTGCTTTACTGCCTCTGTATCTATCTTTTTATTCATCAGGTTGTAATGTTCTTTATTTTCCATAAATGAGTGAGATCATGTGGTATTTTTCTTTCATTGCCTGGCTTATTTCACTTAACATAATGCTCTCCAGGTCCATCCATACTCTGCAAATGGTAAGAATTCCTTCTTTTTTATAGCAGCATAGTATTCCATTGTGTAGATGTACCATAGTTTTCTAATCCACTCATCTGCTGATGGGCATTTGGGCTATTTCCAAATCTTAGCTATGGTGAATTGTGCTGCTATGAACATAGGGGTGCATATATCATTTCTGATTGGTGTTTCTAGTTTCTTGGGATATATTCCAGAAGTGGGATCACTGGGTCATATGGGAGTTCCATTTTTAGTTTTTTGAGGAAACTCCATACTGTTCTCCACATTGGCTGTACCAGTCTGCATTCCCACCAGCAGTGCACGAGGGCTCCTTTTTCTCCACATCCACGCCAGCACTTGTTGTTTGTTGATTTGTTGATGATATCCATTCTGACAGGTGTGAGATGGTACGGCATTGTTGTTTTGATTTGCATCTCTCGGATAATTAGTGACTTTGAGCATGTTTTCATGTGTCTCTTGGCCTTCCTTCTGTCTTCTTCCGTAAAGTGTCTATTTAGATCAGTTGCCCATTTTTTGATTGGGTTGTTTATCTTCTTTTTGTTAAGCTGCATGAGTTCCCTGTAAATGTTGGAGATTAAACCCTTATCGTTGATATCATTGGCAAATATGTTCTCCCATGCAGTGGGTTTTCTTGTTTTATTGATGGTCTCCTTTGCTGTGCAAAAGCTTTTTATTTTGATGTAGGCCCATTTGTTTATTTTCTCTTTAGTTTCCATTGCCCTAGGAGCAGTATCAGTGAAGAAATTGGTTCGGTATATGTCAGAGATTTTTCTGCCTGTGGATTCCTCTAGTATTTTTATGGTTTCTCATTGTATGTTTAAGTCCTTGATGCATTTTGAGTTTATTTTTGTGTATGGTGTAAGTTGGTGGTCTAGTTTCATTTTTTTTGCATGTATCTGTCCAATTTTCCCAACACCATTTATTGAAAAGACTGTCTTGACTCCATTGTATGTTCATGCCTCCTTTGTCAAATATTAATTGAGCGTAGTGATTTGGGTTGATTTCTGGGTTCTCTATTCTATTCCATTGATCTATATGTCTGTTCTTGTGCCAGTACCAGGCAGTTTTGAGAACAGTGGCTTTGTAATACAGCTTGAAATCTGGTATTAAGATCCCACCTACTTTGTTCTTCTTTCTCAGGATTGCTGTGGCTATTCGGGGTATTTATTTATTTATTTATTTATTTATTTATTTATTTATTTAATTGTTTGAAGTATTACAAATAGTAGTACATATGTCTCCTTCCCCCCCCCCCCCATTGCCCTCCCCCCGCCTCCCCTATCGGGGTCTTTTTTTATTCCAGATGAACTTTTGGAGAGTTCTTTCTAGGTCTGTGAAATATGCCGTTGGTTTTAATGGGGATTGCATTGAATCTATAGATAGCTTTGGGTAGTGTGGACATTTTAATGATGTTGATTCTACCAACCCATGAACATGGTATGTTCTGCCATCTGTTTACATCTTCCTCTATCTCTTTTTTCAGTGTCCTGTAGTTTCCCGCATATAGGTCTTTTACCTCCTTGGTTAGGTTTATTCCTAAGTATCTTAATTTTATGGGTGCGATGGTAAATGGGATTGCTTTTTTAGTCTCTCTTTCTCTAAGTTCACTATTGGTGTATAGAAATGCCACAGATTTCTTGGCATTAATTTTGTATCCTGCTACATTGCCGAATTCATTTATCAAGTCTATTAGTTTTTTGATGGAGTCTTTCGGGTTTTTTATGTACAATATCATGTCATCTGCAAATAAGGACAGCTTTACTTCTTCTTTTCCAATTTGGATGCCTTTTATTTCTTCTTCTTGTCTAATTGCAATGGCTAATACTTCCAGTACTATGTTGAACAGGAGTGGTGAGAGTAGGCATCCCTGTCTTGTTCTTGTTCTTAGGGGAAATGGTTTTAGTTTTTGCCCATTGAGTATGATGTTAGCTGTGGGTTTATCATATATAGCTTTTATTATGTTGAGGTATGATCCTTCTATTCCCACCTTGTTGAGAGTTTTTATGAAGAAGGGTGTTGGATTTTGTCAAATGCTTTTTCTGCATCAATTGATATGACTATGTGGTTTTTCTCTCTCTCAATTTATGTGATGTATCATGTTTATTGATTTGAGGATATTGTACCATCCTTAAGTTCATAGGATAAATCCTATGTGGTCATGGTGTATGATCTTTCTGATGTACTGTTGGATCCGATTTGCTAGAATTTTGTTGAGGATTTTGGCATCTATGTTCATGAGAGATATTGGCCTGTAATTCTCTTTCATTGTGTTGTCTTTATCTGGTTTTGGTATTACGGTGATGCTGGCTTCATAGAAGGAGCTTGGAAGTGTTCCTTCCTCTTGAATTTTTTGGCATAGTCTGAGGAGGATAGGTTTTAGTTCTCCCTTGAATGTTTGGTAAAACTCCCCTGTGAAGCCGTCTGGCCCTGGGCTTTTGTTTGCCGGAAGCTTTTTGATGACTGCTTCAATTTCTTCCATAGTTATTGGCCTATTGAGATGTTTAGATTCTTCCTGATTGAGTTTTGGAAGGTTATATTTTTCTAGGAATATGTCCATTTCCTCCAGGTTGTCCAGTTTGTTGGAATAAAGTTGTTCGTAGTATTTTTTAACAATCCTTTGTATTTCGGCGGGATCTGTTGTTATTTCACCTCTTTCATTTCTGATCTTGTTTATTTGGGTCCTCTCTCTTTGCTTCTTGGTGAGCCTGGCTAGAGGTTCATCAATCTTGTTTATCCTTTCAAAGAACCAGCTCTTGGTTTTGTTGATCTTTTGTATTGTTTCTTTGGTCTCTATGTCGTTTATCTGTGCTCTGATCTTTATTATTTCCTTCCTTCTGCTTACACTGGGCTTTTCTTGTTGCTCTCTTTCTAACTCTTTGAGTTGTAGGGTTAGGTAATTTATTACCATTGTTTCTTATTTTTTGCAGTAGGCTTGTAGAGCTATGAACTTCCCTCTCAAGACTGCTTTTGCTGTGTCCCATAGATTTTGGATTGTTGTGTTTTCATTGTCATTTGTTGCCATGATGTTTTTTTATTTCTTCCTTGATCTCTCTGGTAACCCAGTCATTGTTTAATAGCATGCTGTTTAGTCTCCATGTGTTTGATTTTTTTGGATTGTTTTTATTGTAGTTGATTTCCAGTTTTATGCCACTGTGATCTGAGAAGATGCTTGATATGATTTCTATCTTCTTGAATTTGAAGAGACTTTGCCTATGTCCCAATGTATGGTCTATCTTTGAAAATGACCCATGTGCACTTGAGAAGAATGTATATTCTGTGGCTTTGGGGTGAAATGTTCTGAAGATGTCAATTAATTCCATCTGGTCTAGTGAGTCATTTAGGATTAATGTTTCTTTGCTGATTTTTTGTTTAGAGGATTTGTCCAATGGTGATAGTGGGGTATTAAAGTCTCCTACTATGATTGTATTGCTATCAATCTCTCCCTTGATATCTTCCAGGAGTTTTTTTATGTATGTGGGTGCTCCTGTATTGGGTGCGTATATGTTTACCAGAGTTATTTCTTCTTGTAGATTGCTCCCTTTAGTATTATGAAGTGGCCTTTCTTATCTCTTGTTATGTCCTTCACTTTGAGATCTAGTTTGTCAGATGTGAGTATTGCTACACCAGCTTTTTTTTCATTTCCATTCACCTGAAAAACCTTTTTCCATCCCTTCACCCTCAGTCTGTGTGTGTCTTTTTTTCTCAGGTGGGTTTCTTGTAGGCAGCAGATATATGGGTCATGTTTACTTATCCAATCCATTACCATATGTCTTTTGATTGGGGCACTTAATCCATTTACATTTAAAGTTATTATTGATAGGTACTTATTTGTTGCCATTTTTATTCTTTACCCCTGTGTTCCTTCTTTGCTTCCTATTTCTTTTTTTTACAGCAGACCCTTTAGCATTTCTTGCATTGCTGGTTTGCTGGTAATAAATTCCCTTAGTCCTTTTTTGTCTGTGAAGCTCCTGATTTCACCTTCAATTTTGATTGACAGCCTTGCTGGGTACAGTATTCTTGGATTCAGACCCTTCCTTTGCATGACTTTGTATATTTCATTCCATTCCCTTCTGGCCTGATGAGTTTCTGTTGAGAAATCAGTCACTAGTCTGATGGGGGTTCCTTTGTAGGTAACTTTCTGTCTCTCTCTGGCTGCTTTTAAGATTCTTACTTTATCATTGGTATTTGCCAATTTAATTATAATGTGCCTTGGCGTTGGTCTTTTGGGGTTCATTTTGCTTGGGACTCTGTGAGCTTCTTGGATTTGTGTGGGTTTTTTCTTCCCTATATCTGGGAAGTTTTCTCTCATTATTTCTTCAAACAGGTTTTCTATTCCTTGCTCAGTTTCCTCTCCTTCTGTAAGCCCTATTATGCGGATGTTGTTTTGTTTTGTGTTGTCCCAAAGTTTCTTTAGGCTCTCCTCCTGCTTTTTAATTTTTTTTTTCTAGAAGCTGCTCTACTTGGGTATTTTTTCCTACCTTGTCTTGTAACTCACTGATGCAGTCCTCTGCTTCTTCTAGTCTACTCTTGATGCTTTCTATTGAGTTCTTTACAGCAGCGATGCCATTTTTCATTTCTTCTTGGTTCTTCTTCATTTCCTCTTGGTTCTTACTCATATTGTCGAATTTATCTTCCATTCTTTTCAGCCACCTTATGACCATTTCTCTGAATTCTTTCTCTGGCAGGTTGCTTGCCTCCATTTCGTTTACTTTCTTTTCTGGTGATGCCTGCTTTTCTTTCATATGCGGGCTGTTTCTTTTTCTCCCCATGGTCTCTCTTCTCTGGGTGTCTGGTTATGTAGTTCTCTCTCTCCTTATCCCAGGTGAAATCTGACCTTTCCGTGGTGGAGCATAGAGCTCTTCTGAATCCGTGTGTTTGCGCCAGTTGGGGACTGGTGTTCTGGGGTTCGGAGCTGTTCGGTGGGTTCCGTAGTTGCAGATTTTCAGGCTTCTGATAACCTATCACTGAGTCTAATACCTACTACAATTCAAGGTAGTGATGACCATCTATATATATAAAAGCCTAAGCAACCGAATGACTGAATGACTGGTCAACCAGTCGCTATGACATGCACTGACCACCAGGGGACAGACGCTCAATGCACAGGATTGGGCTCCTTCCTGTCTGGATCAGGCCTGCGGGGATTGGGCTGAAACCGGATATCTGACATCCCCTGAGAGGTCCCGGATTGTGAGAGGGTGCAGGCTAGGCTGAGGGACCCCACCGATGCATGAATCCATGCACTGGGCCTCTAGTAAATAATATTTCAAGATATCTTCAACTACTGTAATAGGACACAAGAACCACTCTGATTTCTATAAGTGAAAAAAATAAATCACAGGTACTGCTGATGCTGCTGTGGTTTGTTTATTACATTTGTAATGAAAGGAAGTGCTAAATTTCAATGACAGGCCATTGAATATAAAGATGTAAATTATTTTTATCTTCTCACATTTCATCCATAGAAGCCTTTGTGGAGAGGGGCATTCCATGGATCTTGATGAAGGACCCCTTACCTACACCCTAGAATAGAATCAGTCCAATTCCCCATCTCAAAGATGCTACTGCTCTGTCCCATTACTAGCTTCCCAAGTTTTACCAGCTGATCTGCATTGTTTTTCTCTTTGTTTTGTCCATTAAGACCAGTGTTTTCTGCAGCCAGCTGACCCTGCTTACTCCTCAGGTTTCCTGATATTCAGAAAAAGCAGAGCTTCCCTTAAGATCAGCTAAACCAATGTCATGAGAAGTTGTAGTGGGTGGGGAGAAGGAGGGAGTGCCACCTGTAGAGTCTTTTATGTTGGGTGCTGGAAAGATGTCTCCCCTTCATTGGTTACTAATAACAATTTGTAGTGTGTTTATGGTATGTTTGAACTTCAAAGGACTTGGCCAGTATTATTAACTAATGATGTCTCATTTCTGCAGTTGAGTTGATTATGGTAGGTCTGCTTTCTTATAAAAGTCTCTGATGAGTGCTGCTCCACTATTCCGGAGACCTTATTGAGGTAAATAAAAGGAAGATATGCCCAAGGATAATCAAACCATTGTTTTCCCAGAGGTTCTTTACAATTTAAATAGAAGTACTCTTTATCAATTGAATGGATAAATGAATCCATTTTTTTCTCACTGAGCTCAGAATCCTTCTCAAGACAATATTCCCAGCAGCCATTACTAAATAAAAAAGGAGATTCTCAAGATGAAACATTTGCCTATGACTTTGATGTGATATCACTGTTAAGTAACCTTTTATTGATCTCCATTTTCTCTGAATAAAGCCTTGGCTCCTTGTTATGGCATTCAAGGCTTTTCCTAAACTCATCCCAGCCCATCTTTCTACGACCACACTCTTCCTCAAAGCTAGCCTCTGTTCTCTACTTTTTTCTAAACACAGACTCATTTCTCACATACTTTTCATTTTGCTCAGGTCATTCCCTTTGCCTGGAATGCTCTTGTCCTTTTTTTATGTCATTTCTTGTACCCCTGGTCAACTCTTCCTGAAGCCTTCCCAGATGGCACTCATTGCTCCACCCATATGCTTTCTGTATGCATTTCCTATCATTGCCTTGTCTCATTTTCCCTTGAGTGGTAGTTATTTATGTACCTTTTTATTCCCAGGTAGATTGAGGGCCCCTGCAAAGCAAGAACCACATTTTTCAATTCTACTCTAGTGCCTAGTTAATGCCATGCATGTTGAAGGCATTTAAATATGTCTGAGTGCCATATGATTTCATTCATATGTGGAATTTAATTAACAAACTGAACTACCAAGCAAAATAGAGACAGACTCATAGATACCAGGCAGGCAGCTCTGGGGTTTGTGTGTGTGTGTGGGAGTAGGTGGGGTGGTGGTGGAGGGATTGAGCAAAAAACAGGAAAAAAAAGAGGGAAAACTAATGGACATGGACAACAGTATGGTGATTACAGGGAGTGGTTGGAGGTGGAAGAGAGCATGGGGGGATAAATGGTGATAGAAAAAATAAAAGAAAAGAAGAAAAAGAAAATGTATGTGTGATAGAATGAATTGTCCCGCATTATTCACCTTGGAATTTTGCAGTGAATTGTGCTTATGATTCACAAAGACTAAGGGAGATCACTTCTATGTGACTCAGCAACTTGTTACTATATTTACCAAAGTCCTTTCACAAGCCATCTATATCCCTCTCAGTTTCATCTTCCAATGCAGTCATGCCTTCCTAGAATCCCTCGAAACCAAATCACAGCAGGCTGTGGCAGCCTTCCCCAAACTCTGGTGTGTTTTCACACTTCCATGTCTTTATTATCCTAGACTTTCTTTCTGACATGTCCTTTCTCCTTATCTAGCTAGCAAACTCCTAGTCATCCTTCAAAGTCCAGATTAAATATTGCTGAACGCCATAAACTTTCTCAATCCACCAAGACAAAATTAATTGCTCCCACTGCCTGGTTTTCATCAACACTTAAAACAATGACAGGTGCTCAATGACTAATTATTCGAACTGAACGACTTGCTCCAAGTGCTTTGTTCAGGATACAGTCTCAGTTAGAGGGCGATTCACTGGTCAGCAAATAAGGCTCTGCTATTAATTTACTGAAGCAGAAATCCTTTGGAGAGGAAATAGGCTGAGTAGGATTGAGGGGGCTGATGCCTCTGAAGCCTTATTTCTCTGTGTAGTGCTCTGAGTGTGTGCAAATGGTTAAAACAAGAAGGAAGTAGGGAAGAAGGGAAGGAAAGGAGGGAGGAGAGAAGGGGGGAGGGAGGAAGGACAGAAGGAAAATAAGAAAGGAAGGGAGGGAGGGATGTGTGAGAGTAAGAACAGCCAAATTGTTCAAGCCTGTAACATGAGCACAGTTCATATTACTGTTAGAGCTTAATGCCAAAATGTCATGGACCAAGCTCATAATTTAGTTTATGGCTGATCTTTATAGTAATAAAAAAATCTAGAAAAAAGCTACCTGGCACCATTTGCTGAAGACATTTTTTTAATACTGTCAAATGATTCATAATTATAAAGGGGGAGTGCACGGTGTTTGCTCTGTAGTGGTTAGGCTGAGACTCATTAAGCACTTTCTGCATCCAAGAGTCCTGTTTTATGTAAACAAGACCTCTGAGGAAGATCTAGATGGGTAATAAAGATGAAAGGAAATGAAGTATATTAACGTGAGGACAAATTAATAACGGCCGCTCCATTCTCTACCAGGGAAATCAGGCACTGTGGGATAATTGCACTTTTCAAGGAGGAAGGGAACCAAAAATTTAGACAAAGCAATAGACAGAAGAAAGACAAAATCAGACAGGGTTCCAGGGTCACACTGCTCTATGAAGATAGCCTATCCTTTGCAGAACTGTGATCATTGTACCCAGCCAGCCTCTGATGGGACCTGCAGGGCTTTGACTTGGCCACAAACAAAACCACCATCAATGCTTTGCAATGGTCACTGCTGTGGAGCGAAAAAGCTTACATTAGGGGACTGGAAGAGGAAGTAAGAGGAAGGTCGGAGAAGATGAGTGGTGAGATGGCAGGCCGTGAAAAAAGAAAGGAAGATGGGTTGAACTGAATCACCATTTCATTTCTCTTCACATAAAATAGTGGGAGCCTGTGTGTTGTTGAGATTTAGTTGAAATGAATGTAGCGTTGTTGAGACAAGGCTGAGTTAACACAGGTGGGGCTGTTTTCATATCAGCAGTTGACTGTCTGAATTCCTAGACAAGTATGTCAGCCGAACTGTTCCTGACTGACCAGAGCCCACACAGGTCACTGCAGGATGCAGAGTGCAACATGACAGAGGTACCTGTGGGGTCCCAGATCATTCACTGGCTCAAGCTTACTTGTGCATAGTTGGCAGGAGAAGAGCTCCATGTCACTGAATTTGAGAAAGTTTTACAGCTTAAAGATGGCCTCTTCTCCTACCTAACCTTCAGGCCTTTACTCATTCCTGGAATGGGGTATCTTGCTGCCAGCTGGTCTTAGAAAGAGTCTGCAGATTCACACACATTCTGCTGAATGGCCCTGGGAGTAGGGTGAGGCAAGCCAGACTGAGGGCACAAGCTTTAAGGAGGCATCCAATCTCAGGTGCTTGCCCTGCACTTACACGACCTGGAGGATAAGTGCTTCCTTAAATTTTGCACCTCGGGAGCCTCACTTACCTCCCCCTATTCTATGCTCTAAAGACAGATGAATTGTATTAGCCTTAGAAATCTCACAACCAGGTTTCTACAGCTTGATTGGGCTTCTCATATATTTACTCAGCTAAACTTCTCTTTCTTTTTACTGATTAGAGTGGTATTTTAAAATGCATGGTGAGGGGACCACCTTGCTTTCTCATAGAGCTCAGAGTTGACCTAACCAAAGGCTAAAGACCCGTCACAGAGCCATCTTGACTCATTCAAGACCAAAATGATCCCAGGGACTCAGGGGCTGTTCCAGCCTGGGCTGCCTTGCAGGGCCCCATGCTTGATTTAATGGTCTGCTATCACAGCCTTGAAGTTCTTAACAATTTTTTAACAAGGGGACCCTCGTTTTTATTTTGCATTGAGTCCCAGTTTGGTCCTGGCTCTACTTAACAGAATAGATAAAAATATCTGGCATGGCGAACTCTCCGACCCCTTTAAAAACCCTTGCTGATCATTCTTGGAGTAGACACAATTTCTTAAAATAGCCACAAAACCCTGCGCCCCCATTTACCTCTCTGCCCCTCTATTGTGGCACTTTCCTTCTAGCTATTGCACTCTGGCCTTCTTGTAGTCTCAGTTGTACTACATCCCATCTGCCTCTGGGCCTTCGCAATGGCTGTTTCCTCTGCCTGGAATATTCTTTTCCAAGCTACACCCCCCTTAATTCTGGCTCTTACTGCTTGTCCTTCAGTTCTAAGCGCAGACCTTAATTCCCCTGACCTGCCAGGATGGATTTAGCCCACATGGCACATTCTCACAGTTCTCCTTTAGTATTCATGATGATTTCTCATATAATCTTTGTATGATTATCTAATTAATGTCTATTTCCATGTGATTCCAGATTAGGCAGCAGTGTTGATTTTTTGTTCACTTTTGCAGGTTCAAGGACTAGCACAGTGCAGGGCACTTAGCAGGAAGGCACTCAATAAGCAGTTATGAAATGGAAGAATAAGGAAGAGGCCCAGGGTCCTCCTGCCTGGGAATGTGTGTGGAGGGAGGTGGGGGCTCTGTGGAGGTGGGAGGTAGCCCCTGGAAGGAACTGGGACAAAGCTGGGTGCCTTTTGGTTTTTAGCTCTGGTGTGTTTTCCAGACTCACATGCCCAATGTCTCTAATCAGAAGCTAGCTCAGCTTCAAACTAGCCTTTGGTGAAGAGACACAGTGGAGGAGCAAAGTTTAATTACATTGAATTCAGTTCCCTGATGACCAACCCTGAGATCTCAATAATTACAGAAACATATACTGTGGTAGACATTTCTAATGAGCACAAGAGTTTTCAGTTTGCAGTGTGGTCTGTTATGTGTTTTAATTGGGTTGTCATCTCATCTCTTTCTCTCTTATTTAGTAGTACACTTCCCTTTCATGGCTTTATTCCCTTTGATAGACTTGTAAAAGCATTATATTTTTTCTAACTCTCTGGTGTAGCTCATTTTTGTCTCTTTGCTTCCTTTATCTTTTCTTTTGCAAGCCACCAAAAGTCATGTGCTCTTCTTTGATTTTCTTCTATGGTTTCACATTCCTTTATAGTAATTTTTTTACATATGATCTTTGAAATATTCCTACAAGGTCAAAGTGACAGCCACTTGTTTCTTTGTTGAGAAGAAGAAAGTCAAGATTTTCTCTTGTCTGTAGGATACCCAACTTTCTTTAACGCGTTCCCCCCCCCCCCCCCCCCCCCGCCACACACAAACACACCGCCAATCCCACCTCCATCCTCAACATTTTATTCACTCAGGTCCTTATTGTCCTTGTTTTGCTTCCAAAAAAATATAGTGACTTTCTGCTACTTCTCTGTGTGACAGAGACTTAGGGTATGTTTTTTGTTTCTTTTTATAAATCTTTTCTTCTTACAAGAAAAAAAAATAGTTGATTTTTCTAATCAACTATTCAGTTGTCTAAAGATATAATTTTATCATCAAAATGATCTACTTTTCACAGCCTTGTCAGCTATTAGCTGTTGATATCATTAAATTCTCAGTGAGTATGACAAGACTGTTCTCCTTGCTTATCCCCACTGTGTCCCTGCTACCTTGGAACAGCCAGGAACATAGGCAATTACACACATTTGATTATTAATCTATTTCAATCCAATTCTTAGCTAAATGGTAAGTAACTGATGGTTTAGGAAAAAAAGAAAATTTAGTGGAAATGCATAATGTCAGATGGTTTTGGGTCTGAATAAAGGGTTAGGTTGGGCATTGATTGTTCTTACTCAGAGTCCAGAAAATTTAGCCATTCATCAGCGTGGTGAAATGCTTCTTTTTTGCTTTCTTAACTTTTTAAAAGTAAGTTTCACATCTTTCCAAATTTTGATGCAGAAAAAAATACTTTTCCTATTTGTCCCTTAACTATGTCCTACAATGTGTCTCTTTATTTGGCTTGCCTCTAGTTTCCTTAGCACAACTTGCAATGTCTTACTGTCTACATTCATTTATAAGTCTTTCTACTGTGTGACCTTGGATAAGTTACTTAACCTTTCTGAACCTTGGCTTCCTTCTCTGTAAAATGCCAATAACAACAACAACAATATCTACATCCTATTGGAGTTTGTTAATTTATCCATCCATTCATTTATTCAACAAATATTTCGTGAGCTCCTACTATGTGCTAAGTGCTATTCCATGTACCTGAAGCATACAGCAGTGAACAACATAAATCCCAGCCTTCATGGAGTTAACATACAGAGGGCTAGAGAAACATATGCAAATCAGTGTGCAATATGTTCAGATGTGCTAAGTTACTGTAGAAGAATAAAGCAGAGTAGGGGAGAAGGAGAATGATGGGGGAGTGGTAGGTTGGTTTCTCAGGAAGCAGATTCTGAGATAGAGACTCCTTAGAGAGTGCTCTCACAATGAACACCTGTGGGATCAGAAAGGCACAGGAGGGTAGAGGCCTCAGCTGACACCATGGGAAACTCTGAAGCTGAGAGGACCTTTAAGGATTGACCCAGGTTGGGGCAAGGGTATTGGACATTTATATCCTGCTTTCATTGGCCAGGGGACATGTCTCTAGGAAGGTGGTTCTCTTCAGCCAAGGTGATTCCTAGAGAGAACTGTGAACAGGTAGTCAATTGCCATCACTTCCAGCACCTGGGGGAATCGGTGCTTTGGTTCTGAAGTGGATGAGCGCAGTGCATCACTGTGCCCACTGCAGGTGGGAAGGCATGTGCTGTTCTATATACAGTGTTGAGGGAAGCTTTCTCTGATACAGTCACACTTGAAGAGAGGCCTGAGGAACTGATAATTGAGCCTTGCAGATGTCTTGGGAAAGAGAATACTAGACAGAGGGACCAAGAAGTGCTAAGGCTCTGAAGATGGAATGTCCTTGATGTGGTCAGGGAACCCAAAACCAGTGTGGCTAAAGAGGACTGGCCAATGGGGATAGCAGAGTGCTAGGAAATGAAGTCAGAGGGAGCCTCAGACCAGATCACATAGGGCTTCACAGGCTGTGGTGAGGATTGCTGTGAGAATTACTTGACTTGATTCACACCAACTGCTTAGGAATGTGCCTGGCACATGGTCAGTGCTCGGTGAAATTGCTGCCATCATCATCATCTCCTTCTGTGACCACAACCTGTTAACCTTAAATACCTTGCCTTTAACAAAAGCCCTGCTATACAGCTGGCACTCAGAACTCGTTTATTGAACCAAACATATTGTTGTGTGTGTGGTTTTTTTATTTTGTTTTGGTCTGCAGCGCACTCTGCAACCTCTGTCTACACCTGTTTCAGAGGTTAATCAGCTCCTGAAGAATGAAAGGACCCGGCTGTGTAACTGATCTTTCCTTGTGCCCCATCCAGCCTGGTGGTGCCTGGAGGTTTGTGATGTGGCCTCCCACACACTGGCCCTATTTCTGTCCAGGACCACCGCCACTCCACCACTCTACTCATTGCATAATCGCATGGTTAGGATAATGATGTTCTGTGCCCACAGAAGAATTATCTTGTGATACTGTCATAGTCAGACTCCTAAGGCCTTGCATATGACCTTTTATGTAGTTTTCCCTTAAAAATTTAGTCATTTTCAAATTCAACTTTATTAGACATTGTGTCTGATCTATACTTAGTTGTGTACAGGCTGTTTCTTTCAGCAAAGAGAGAGACAGTCAGAGTGCTTTGAGAACTGTTAAACATCATATTCTATACACACTTGAGTAGAAGGTGGCTCCCAATATAAATGGATCTGATATTTTTAGCTGTTTTGAACATATAAACTTTTAAGCCAAATTTTTGGCCAATTTGAATATATACACTTTTGAGATATAATAAAAGCAGGCAATTGCCTACTTATAATTTAGATAACATGCATATTTAAAATTACATGCATAAATATTCATTTAGAAAGATTGCTTTTTTCCACTCACACATTTCATGAAACAGTTTTATTCAGATTCTCATGAGCAACTGACATTAGTGTCATTTTCTTCATGGAGCCATCTTTCAATTCCTCAAGTACAGCTTTCAGAGCACATCATCTTCTGTCAATTTTTAAATTCAGGATTTGTGCTGTCATTATCAATTTAGTATAAGCCATGGGCACCTGTTCATTAAATAATTGTTTTTTCCTCACAATCTTTTCAAAGATGTATATTTGTGATCTTGTAAAGTAACCATTTAAAGTATGCTTTAAAAATCTTGGTCAAAATAAAATTGACCACCTTACACCCATTAGTATGGCTGCTATAAGAAAAATTCTCATAAAATTATAAATGTTGGAAAGGATGTGGGGGAATTGGAACCGTTTTGCACTGCTGGTAGGAATATAAACTGGTGCTGATAATGTGGAAAATAGCATGGTGGTTCCTCAAAAATTACCATATGATCCAGCAATCCCACTGCTGGGGATAAACAAAAAGAATTGAAAACAGGTCACAAAGAGATATTTGCACACCCATATTCATAACAACATTATTCACAGTAGCCAAAAGGTGGAAGTAACCCAAATGTTCATTGATGGGTAAATGGCTAAACAAAATGTGGTATATTCATATACATACAGCTCCCTCCCTCTCTCTCTCTCTCTCTCTCTCTCTCTATCATTATTCAGCCTTAAAAAAGAAGGAAATTCTGACATATGCTATAATGGATGAACCTTGAGGGCATTATGTTACATGAAATAAACCAGTCACAAAAGGACAAATACTGTATAAATCCACTTACATGAGGTACTTGTAATAGTCAAATTCAGAGATAGAAAAAATGGTAGTTGGCTAGGGCTTAGGGGAAGGGGGAATAAGGAGTCATAATTTAAAAGGTTACAGAGTTTCAACTTTTACAAAATGAAAACTGTTCTGGAGAGGATGGTGGTGATGGTTGTACAACAATGTGAATGTATTTAATGCCACTGAACTGTACACTTAAAATAGTTAAGATGCTATATTTTATCTTATGTATATTTCCTCATAATTATATAAATAGAGATAAAACAAAACAAAATAAAATTGAACATTTATATTATGGGATCAAGTCCTTTGGAATAATTACTACATCTGTTAACTTTTTTTTAAATTTAAAAAACAAACTGATTCAGCCAGGTAACCATGAATAACACCCAAAGTAGGCATTGGTTGAGGTAAGTTCAGGAAAATGTGTCTTTCCCTCTGATGTTCAAAATAACTAAAGAGCTTTCTAAAAATTGAGAGGGTTTTCAATAACTTAATAAACATTTTTAGAAGAATAATTTTTAAAAGTCTTTATTGTTGAAAGTATTACATATGTCCCCCCTTTTCTCCCATTGACTCCTTATAGCTAACTCCTACCCTCCGCCCCAGGCCTCCATCACCCTAAGGCCTGTGTCCATAATAGAAGAATAATTTTTTTAACAAATAAAAGCACCTAATATTACAATTGGACCTGTATAGTAAATAGAAAACTTACAGTTGAACCATACAAAATTGTCTCCACTCAACAGTTTTTGATCTATAAAAGTGTCAAATTCATATGTTGAACCGAATTATTTTTCTGTGACATCACGAATTAGAAAAGTATAATTAGACTACAGAACTAGTCTTGGATATTTATTCCTTGGTTCAAAATTTAAATTTTTGTAGCCAGGTTGTAAATTGCTTTTGATTATAAGCCATGTATTGTCCCTAAAGGAAGCAACTGAAGCTCAAACTTTGTTAATTTCTTTAAAATAAAAATAAGTTATAGCAGAGTATATCTGATAAGTAGCATTTCATTTTGATTAAAAAGTTGTTTTAAAATATCTCCCTTCAAATACTAAACTCATTTCCCCTAAGAACGGAAACAAGACAGGGATGCCCACTTTCACCACTCCTGTTCAATATAGTACTGGAAGGGCTAGCCATAGTGATCAGACAAGAAGAAGAAATAAAAGGTATCCAAATTGGAAAAGAAGAAGTAAAACTGTCCTTATTTGCAGATGACATGACACTATACATAGAAAACCCCAAAGACTCTATCAAAAAACTACTAGACCTAATAAATGAATTCAGCAATGTAGTAGGATACAAAATTAACACCCAGAAATCTATGGCCTTTTTATACACCAATAATGAACTCACAGAAAGAGAAATGAAAAAAACAATCCCATTTACCATTGCACCAAAAAAATTAAGATACCTAGGAATAAACTTAACTAAGGACATAAAAGACCTGTACTCAGAAAACTACAGGACATTAAAAAAGAGATAGAGAAAGACATAAATGAAAGAACATAACATGTTCATGGATTCGTAGAATCAACATCATTAAAATGTTCATACTACCCAAAGCAATCTATAGATTCAATGCGATCCCCATTAAAACACAATGGCATATTTCAAAGATCTAGAACAAACTCTCCAAAAATTCATCTGGAATAAAAAAAAAGACCCTGAATAGCCACAGCAATCCTGAGAAAGAAGAACAAAGTTGGAGGGATCACAATACCAGATATCAAGTTATATTACCAAGCCACGGTTCTCAAAACTGCCTGGTACTGGCACAAGAACAGACATATAGACCACTGGAAGAGAACAGAGAACCCAGAAATAGATTCAAGCCATTATACTCAATATTTGACAAAGGAAGCAAGAGCATACAATGGAGACAAGACAATCTCTTCAATAAAAGGTGCTAAGAAATTTGGTCAGATACATGCAACAAAATGAAACTAGATCACCAACTTACACCATACACAAAAACAAACTCAAAATGGCTAAAGGACTTAAATGTAAAACAGAAACCATAAAAAATCCTACAAGACTACATAGGCAGCAAAATAGCAGACATATGTTATGGCAATATCTTTACCAACACAGCTCCTAGGGCAATGGAGACTAAGGAGAAAAAAAACAAATGGGACTACATCAAAATAAAAAGCTTCTGCACAGCAAAAGAAACCATCAACAAAACAACAAGAAAACCCACTGCATGGGAGAACATATTTGTCAATGATATTTCAGATAAGGGCTTAATCTCCAAAATTTACAGAGAACTCATACACCTTAACAGAAGGAAGATAAACGATCCAATCAAAAAATGGGCAAAGGACCTAAATAGACACTTTTGGAAAGAGGACATACAGAAGGCCAAGAGACACATGAAAAACATGCTCAATGTCACTAATCATCTGAGAGATGCAATCAAAACAACGAGATAACCATTTCACACCTGTCAGAATGGCTATCATCAACAAATCAACAAATGACAAGTGCTGGTGAGGATGTGGAGAAAAAGGAACCCTTGTACACTGCTGGTGGGAATGCAGACTGGTGCAGCCAATGTGGAGAACAGTATGGAGTTTCCTCAAAAAATAAAAAATGGAACTCCCATTTGACCCAATGATCCCACTTCTAGGACTATATCCCAAGAAACCAGAAACACCAATTAGAAAGGATATATGCAACCCTATGTTCATGCAGCATAATTTACAATAGCTAAGATTTGGAAACAGCCTAAATGCCCATCAGCATTTGAGTGGATTAGAAAACTGTGGTACATCTATACAATGGAATACTATGCTGCAGTAAAAAAGAAGGAGTTCTTACCATTTGCAACAGCATGGATGGAACTGGAGAGCATTATGCTAAGTGAAATAAGCCAGTCAGAGAAAGATAAACATCACATGATCTCACTCATATAATGATCAACATAATTTGATGAACAAGAATAGATACAGAGACAAATGGCGGGGGCGGGGGAGGGTAGAGAGCAACCAAAGGACTTGTATGCATGCATATTAGCATAACCAATGGACACAGACACTGGGGTGGTGGAGGCTTGCCCAGGGTGGGAATGGTTCTGGGGAGGAGGAGTCAATTGGGGGAAAAGGAGACATATGTAAAACTTTAGACAATAAAAAATATATATAAATAAATAAAAGTAATTGAAAGGAAAAAAAAATCTTTGTCCAAAGAATAAAAATTAAAAGATTACACTTGTCACTTTGGACATTAATTCTTTGAAAAGGATGCCAACCTGAGGATTAAGAGCCAGCACTTTCCCCTCTGCTTGTGACTCAAGGACACAAAGTGGGGAGAATGTGGTGCAAAAAGCTCAGGGTATAAAAACCATTCACCCTTCCTTTGGTGGATAGATCACTTCCACGAATGAATAGTCACTCCATTTTTAGTTCATTCCTTTATTTCCTTTTGAAAAAAAAAAAAAAAGCCAAACCTATAGAAAACTCTGAAGATGGATATATTACCTAGATTCATCAATTGTTCACTTGTGTCATAGTTCTCTCTCTTCTATATATACTAGTGACCTGGTGCATGAATTTGTGCACATAGAAAGGAAATTAATTAGAAGGTGGCTGGGGGGTGGGACTAGGTGAGGTGGTCCAGACATGCCCTTGAGCCAGTCTCCCATGGTCCCTCCCCGGTGTCTGCGGAGTGAGCTGGGTCCCTCTGGCAGGTGGGGTCCCTTGGCCTGACCTGTGGGAATTGGGCTGCAACCAGCTCTCCGACATCCCTTGAGCAATCCCATAGTGTGAGAGGGCACTCTGCAAAGTTGCTGTCATACAGGGTGTGGAATGCAAATGCCAAGTGTTCAGTAAACCAGATAGGGCCGACAGTGCCCCAGCAACAAATTAACCCATGGCCAAAGGTGGAATCTGGTGGCCCCATGAGGAATCAGGCTCCCTCCTCTCTGGTTTCAGGGTGTGTCACCCGAGAACCACAGCTGCCAAGTCACTGCAGCTCGGCAGCTCCTGCATTAAGCATCTGCTCCCTGGTGGTCAGTGTGTGTCACAGCAACCAGTTGGATGGTCGGACACCTAGCATATTAGCCTTTTATATAGAGAGATTATATGTATGTATCTATACACATACATACATAAACATTTCTCTTTTATATTTGAACCTTTTAAAAAAGATGTTTTTATAAATTAAAAAAAATGGTTTATTAATTTTAGAGAGAGGGAGGAAGGAAGAGAGAGAAACATTGATTTGTTGTTCCACTTATTTATGCTTTCATTGGTTGATTTTTGTATGTGTCCTGATTGGGAATCAAACCCATAACCTTGGTGTATCAGGAAGATGCTCTAACCAACAGAGCTACCAGCCAAGGCCTGAACCTTTATTTCCTGACCATTTTATTTAAAAAATATATTTTTTTTTTATTGATTTCAGAGGGGAAAGGGGGAGAGATAGAAACATCAATGATGAGAGAGAATCACTGATTGGCTGCTCCCTGCACGCCCCCTACTGGGGAACGAGCCTGCAATTGGGATGTGCCTTGACCAGAATTGAACTTTGACCTTCTGGTTCATGGGTCAATTCTCAACCACTAAACTACACTGGCCAGGCCTATTTCCTAACCATTTTAAAGTAAGTTGCAGATATCATGACATTTCATCTCTAAATATATCAGCACACATCTCTTAAGAACAAAAACATTCTCCTGTATAACCAAAACACCATTATCACAGACAAGTATTAAGTTATTGTTATAGTAATATCCTATCTAATAAAAGAGTAATATGCAAATTGACCGTACCTCTGCTACACCCACAAGACTCGCCCACCAGCCAATCAGGAGTGAGTATGCAAATTAACCCAACCAAGATGGCTGTGGCCACGGAGAGAGCAGGAGGCTTGGGTTTCCCCGGCAATGGAGGAAGCCAAGCTTTCCACCTGCCCTGGCCTGCCTTGGCCTCTGCTTAAGGCTACAAAGTTTCAATTATAGAAGATAAATAAATCTCAACAAAAATGGCTGCAACCACGGAGCGAGCAGGAGGCTTGGCTCTGCTCAAGGCTACAAAGTTTCAAATATAGAAGATAAATAAATCCCAGATACCAGGGCCTCTGCTTGGGTCACCCGGGGGCGTGGCCAGCCTGCAAACCAGCACAGGCCCCTCACCCAGGCCACCCCACGCTCCAAGGGAACCCCCACCCTGATCCGGGACATTCTTCAGGGCAAACCAGCTGGCCCCTACCTGTTACCAGGCCTCTATACTATCTAATAAAAGAGTAATATGCAAATTGACCATCACTCCAACACACAAGATGGCTGCCCCCATGTGGTCAAAGATGACTGCCCCATGTGAACACAAGATGGCTGCCACAAGATGGCCAGCAGGGGAGGGCAGTTGGGAGGAACCAGGTCTGCAAGGGAGGGCAGTTGTGGGCGATCAGGCCAGCAGGGGAGGGCAATTGGGAGGGACCAGGCCTGTAAGGGAGGGCAGTTGTGGGAGATCAGGCCAGCAGGGAAGGGCAGTTGAGAGGGACCAGGCCTGCAAGGGAGGGCAGTTGGGGGCGATCAAGCCTGCAGGGGAGGGCAGTTAGGGGTGACCAGGCCAGCAGAGGAGGGAAATTGGGGGTGACTGGGCCTACAGGGAAGGGCAGTTGGGGGGGGACCCAAGCCTGCAGGGGAGAGCAGTTGCAGGGGACCAGGCCTGCAGGGGAGGGCAGTTAGGGGTGACCAGGCCTGCAGGGGAGGGCAGTTAGGGGCAATCAGGCTGGCAGGGAAGCAGTTAGGCATCAATCAGGCTCGCAGGCAGAAGCGGTTAGGGACAATCAGGAAGGCAGGCAGGCGAGCAGTTGGGAGCCAGCAGTCCAGGATTGTGAGAGGGATGTCCAACTGCCCATTTAGGCCCGATCCTACCCTTGAGGGGTCCCAGATTGGAGAGGGTGCAGGCTGGGCTGAGGGACACCTCCCCCATGCATGAATTTCGTGCACCGGGCCTCTAGTTATCTAATATACTGTATAGTCTATATTAAAGTTTACCCAATTAAATATATTCTTTATAACTTTTAAAAAATCTAGGATCCTCTTAATTATCATTCATTACATTTAGTTGTCTTGTCATGTCTCTTTTAGTCAGTGTTCATCTAGAACAATTCCTCCTCCCTACCCTTGAATTTTTTATTATTTTTTTATTACAGTGACATTGTGAGAGTCCAGGCCCATATTTTGGACTTCACTTGCTAATAGATCCAGGAGAAACCTTTTAATCAGAATACTACACAGGTTAGAACAGTGGTCGGCAAACTCATTAGTCAACAGAGTCAAATACCAACAGTACAACGATTGAAATTTCTTTTGAGAGCCAAATTTTTTAAACTTAAACTTCTTCTAAAGCCACTTCTTCAAAACAGACTCGCCCAGGCCGTGGTATTATGTGGAAGAGCCACACTCAAGGGGCCAAAGAGCCGCATGTGGCTCTTGAGCCGCAGTTTGCTGACCACGGGGTTAGAATGTCTCCCTTTTTTTTTTTTCACATCAGAAGGCTCTTAATGTCAATTAGATATTAAGCTTGATTACTTGTTTAAGGTGTTTTGTGTTGATTCTCATCAACTGTAGCTTTTGAAAGTGTTTTCCGTCCTTGTGCACACATTTGGTGAAGTTTGTAGCATCAGACTACATAGAAGATCACGTCTGGCATGTTATGTCTTTGTATCTTATATGGCAAACTATCGTTAGCTTGTGCAAACAGGTTTATTTATACTGATAAATGATGAATTATTAATTCACTGATGACATTAGTAATACGTGACTCTCCAAAAGATTGAAGGCTACTTGAAAAGGACTACAAAATTGAAAGGCCTGTCTAAACTGCCTGGCAAACTGAAAGAATGCTTGGAGATTCCCATTCATTCTTCCTCTCTCTCATCTCTCTCTCTTTCTGATTCCTTTCATTAAGACCATCTCATTCTATTTACCTATAGCAGTGGTTCTCAACCTTTCGAATGCTGTGACCCTTTAATATAGTTCCTCATGTTGTGGTGACCCCCAACCATAAAATTATTTTCGTTGCTACTTCATAACTGTAATTTTGCTACTGTTATGAATCGTAATGTAAATATCTGTGTTTTCCGATGGTCTTAGGCGACCCTGCTAGCTGTAGAGCCTAAGACCATCGGAAATAATTTTATGGTTGGGGGTCACCACAACATGAGGAACTGTATTAAAGGGTCGCGGCATTAGAAAGGTTGAGAACTACTGACCTATAGGTTCCTTTAGTTTCAACCTATTCTGTAAAGAATAGACTTGTAGAAGAAAGAACTTGTAGAAAAACATTTAAACTCAAATCTCTTTTTCCACCATAGTTTTTAGCTGATGAATATTTTTTATGTTTGACAGAATTTTCTGTCCACATCCTAAGAACTTTGTTAAAATAACTTTTTCCCCCCAATATAAATCCCTAGAGTAATCCACCATCCATTGCTTTGTGTTCTGGGGAACAGCTGACCTTGGTTAGAAATTAATTTATTACTTCCTGTTTACATCTCCCACTTCCCTTCCCACCTCCTTTCTCTAATAATGACACATAAAGTTAATGAGTACTGGTCATTAAAGGGCCATTTTAGAACAAGTGAGTTGGGTATTGAATGCCCTGGACCTAAACTTTGCTCGGAGAAAGGACAGCTGAATAATGACAAAATGGGATTCCAAATTATAAACCAAGGGTGTCTTTTCTAATTATGAAATCCAATATATTTTACTTAGCTCACTTTTATACTTTCACTTACTTAGATAAATAAAGGCCACAACTTAAATCTTTTTAATGAAATAGCTTAAAATAATAAGGGAAATTTAAAATATTTATTTCTAATTTATTATATAGTGTCCAATTTTATCCTCACAAAAGTTTCAAGTTAAAAGTAACCTCTTGTTTTATAAGTAATCAATTAAAGGAATATTAGAAAATGTAGATAAATAAGAGGAAAAACAATTCAGAATCCCGTCATCATCAAGTAGGACCACTGTCAATACCTTGGACATGTCCTTCCAGATGGGATCATCGAGACATATTCTTTTATAACCTGATGTTTCTTTTCATGTATTAATCTATTTTGAGTATCTTTCTAGTTCATACAAAGTAATTGTAGCAGATGCTGTGATGTACCACCCAGATTCCCCTTCAGGACTAAAAGCCATATTTACCCAAGTGTCAGCTACTGGCAGACAGCCCTTAGCCCTGAGCTCTCTTTAGAGCCATTGGATGAAGGTATTTGCCTTGCCCAAGGGCACACTCCTTTCCATTAGTTTGGCTTCCAAATACTGAAAGATGCTGGGAAATAAAGGCCAGCCTCCCTAGCCCTGAGTCTAGACATGCCTGAAGTGTTATTCTAGCTTCAGAATTCCCTGTGGGGTAGGTTGAGACCTTCGGTTGGGACTGCATCACAACCTCACTTCTCCCTCCAGTCCTACCCAACCCATTACTTCCCTTCCAGAGACATGATCCCAAGAATACTTCCATATCAGCCTCGAAAATGCTATTCTTTGTCTCAGAGTTTTTTTCTGGGGAACCCTACCTATAACAGCTGGTATTGGGAGTGGCCTGAGAAAGCAGTGGTGGTGGAGCATAGAAAGCAGAGCACTGTTAAGGTTTTCACGGATAGTGAACTGGGATGGGATAGTAGAAGAAAATGCACCAGCTAGTGAGACATCTCAGGTCAATAAATATGGGAGAAATAACATAAAGGCTAGTCGCAGGGGTGGGCAAACTTTTTGACTCGAAGGCCACAGTGGGTTCTTAAACTGGACTGGAGGGCCGGAACAAAAGCATGGATGGAGTGTTTGTGTAAACTAATATAAATTCAAAGTAAAGGAGCGGAGGGGAGAGCAAGAGAACCCTCCGCTCTTTTGGCTCCGTGGGCCGGATAGAACAGCCGAATGGGCTGGATCCGGCCCGCGGGCCGTAGTTTGCCCACGGCTGGCGCTAGTGGAATTGAGTGACCCGTTGCTAAACTCAACTAACACTTCAGAAGAAGCTAATAAAGGCTGAAGTGATTATCTGACAGTTAAATGATAAGAGTGTTAGCCGCAGGACTTCCTTGGTAGCCTATAACATGATCTTCTGTAGCTAGAGGCTATAGAAAGCTAAGGACGGAGACTGGGACTTAGTCATAAAATTCACAGAGCTCTAAAGAAAGTTTAATTCTTAATTGAGGCAGGTAAGCCAAGAAAGAATGAGTTCTTGACATTTGGGATGCAGACATCTAGGTTGATAATCACTATCCCCCCTCACCCAGCGCCACCCCCTACAATGTTGTATCTCAGATTCCTCTGAACTCCTAACTAGCAGAAGTGGTTTACTCTTCCCTTTTCCAGGTGAGCACTGCCTCCTTGCTTGAAGATGCTGCAAAGCTCAGCCAATGGTCAAGCGGTGATCCATGAGCCAGGAGCTCACGTTTTGATTCAGAGCACATGCCTGGGTTTGGGGGTGGATCTCCAGTAGGGAGCATGCAGGAAGCAGCTGATCCATGATTCTCTCTCATCATTGATGTTTCTATCTCCCTCTCCCTCTCTGAGATAAACAAAAATATATTTTTAAAAATGCTTCAGAGACTTTCCTCCTGCAAGAGAACATACTCCTTCCTTAAAGTCTGTCCCCAATTCCTGGTGATTAAGTCACAGCATAATCTGAATGGGAACATTCTGTGTCTTGTAAGGGAGGAAAGAGATTGTACCCCAAAGGAGCTAACATGTACCATCGGAACCTAGGAGAGTGTGCAAGAAACTGGTTTCCAGGCATGCTGGAATGGGGTGGGGTCAAGGCACAAGGTGGAGTCATGAAACAAAGTTGGGTTAGGGCATGTTTATTGATTTGAGAGTACTTTCCTAGGATACAGGATTCGACGCTCTGGCAAGGACACTAAATCATGGTGCAAATGTGCTGTCAGGACGGCACCTAGAAACTTGGAAAAGAAATGGTCCACACTAAGTGAGACAGAAATGGCAGAATTGCCATAGCAGATGGTAGAAGGAGAAATGAAAAGGCCCAGAGAGTTGGGCATGCTACAGCGTGTCTACTATGTAAGATGATTATGTTTCATGGGAGAGTTCAGAGGCTTCACCATTTACTAAAGCAATGAGCATGCTAGTGAGAGGCCACCATCACCCCTAAGAAGTTTGTCCAGCTTCTGCCTCATGGTAGGAGATGCTTTTCAAACTGGATTCACTGATAGCAATGAGGATGCGGTTAGGTGCTTAACCATCAGAGGCCAACCAAGGTCAGAGTGCAGTCAGGGGGACCTTCCTCTCAGAAAGTTATGTAGTTGGGTAATAGAACATAGTATCCCTGGGGACAAAATAGACAGGCAGCCAACAGGGTGCTATTCAAGATGTTCAAGCAAAAGAAATCAAGGATTGATGATCAGGATGCTGAGGGCAGTCACCTTAATAAATAGTTACCATCTCTTGCCTGCTTTTCTGGCCCAGAGAAATCTCCAACTGAAGGAGGTACCATTCTCAGGATGAAGGATTTTGCATTGTCATGACAAATGCATGGTAATTGTTCCCCAGTCCTTCTCCAAAGAGACCTATGGCCACTTTGGTGAGCATATACTAGAAAAGGGGAATACCTAAGCATAGGATCCTAACTTAACATTGGTCCTCAGAGACCTGAAGTATCATATGAGGGCATAAGGAGGCCAAGTAAGAAACAGAATCCTGGCCCAACTCTGGCTCATCATGCGTCCACTGGACCCCCCTCAGTGGTCATTTCCTTATCCCTAAATGTACAATGGGAAAAGATATACTTTGTATTTGGCAAAGTCCCCATATTAGCTCCTTTGTCTTTGGAATAAGATCTGTCATAGTGGGAAGGCCAAGCAGAAGCTATGAACCATGTAATCCACTCCCAGACAAAATAATAAATTAAGGACAAAATTACATCTCAGCCAGCTTTATAGACCAAATGATGCTGAAGTGGTGGGCTTCATCAT